>NC_140198.1:10959443-11559443 GCF_965226575.1 Pagrus pagrus
TGTTGAGTGGTGGCTTATGTCAGAGATAAGATACTCACACACTCAATTCCCTTTACAGAAGATGGCAAAATAATGATTGTGCGGTATCCCATTTGAGAATTACAATTTTGGAAATCTTTCAGGCTTGCCAAAAAAAGGCATTCTAGGCACATCAGTAGTTCAGTCCCATCAAAAACAGACGAGCTGAAGCCTGGTTTAAGCGTTTGGAGATAACCAGCGAGGTTGTAAAAAAAGTATCTGTTCCATCTAAAAATGAAAAAAGGGAGCGTGAGCGTTGACAAAAAGCTACACAGATTCAGACTCAGGCAGATGCTTCTTTTCTTCTTTCCTGTCCAGTCAAGTCAATTTTCATGTATATAGCACAAAACCACAAATAGCATTGCCTCAGGGGACTTTACAATCTGCCTGCGTGTGTGCATGGAGATTATTTAATATATGTGAAAATATGGATCCAGACAGACAACTGAACAGCTTGAGGTGAAGCCAACTGGCAATGAAAATGTGTTGTGTGCGAGGTAGTGACTCCGGCACTTGCAGGTAACTAAGGTCTAGACAATTTATTGTGTACAAAAACCATAAAATAGGTGTTATTATACCTTGTTTAACCAAACCACTTGGGATTATAAATATGCATAAAACACAAAAAACCTTTTAGAAAATATTGTTTTATTAAAAAATCATCAACTTTTTGACAAATAACAGTAGACACAACAATACAACGCATAGCAGAATCCTTAAAAATGAAAATTAAACAGGAAGACAAGCACCGTGCCGTCCATCTCAGTTGAGAACAGAGAAATGTCTGGCCAACTCCTTCACGAGTCATGCTCAGCTCTCCCTCCTCCCCCAACCGAGGCTTCAAATATGCGCTGTTGATTACTGCTAAAACTCCGGAGCCCCAAAAATTGTATTAGGGACAGCCGTATTTCAAACATGGTGAGAAGTGAATTCAGCTGCTTTTTAGTTTTATTTGTGGCAGTTGCAGAGGAATGTGTAACTTTTGGACGTTTCCCGTGCTATATCAGAGAAAAAAGGAAATGTGTTTATGTAAAAGTTGCTGATAGATTGTCGACATTTGGGGACGGAATATAATCTTTACCATAGTGCAATAAAAAATCTATTTTTACTAGCCTGTACTTCATATTAGGACGAGTTCCTCTGTAAATTACAGATGTTTATGACCATGGAAAGAAACAACTGCTCATCGTTCCCTGCTGCACTCCTACTACTTCCTTCCCACGCCTTCTTAAGGTGGATTTATGTTTATTGGAGGAGCTCAACAGGAGTCCTGCTGTAGGGACCTAAGAGATCTACTTTGTAAGTTTTGATTTATAATACAGCCTTGGATTTCGCCATTAATAGCATCACCACTACACTGAATGGATGTATCATGCGATCAGGCTGTATCATGTTTAATTATATTCACCACAGAAACTGTGTTTGCAGACTTTCATTCAGTTTGTGATACAAGTGACGATTGGAAGTCTGTCTCATTTAATTACTGTTCAGCTACAAGACATGATGGAGATTAGACAGATCTGTTTTCACACGTTAACTATTGCCTATAGAGAGATTGTATTTATAGATTTTTCACTGCTGTGGGACAGAAGTTGGCGGAGGTAGCCGGCATCATTTACTGTCAACTCTAAGCCAGTATTATTGTCTCTTTAGACAGGGAACAAGTTGTTCTCCGGAGGATGGTACAGGGAAACAGAGTTCAAATTGTGTTAAATGATTACGTATCATAAAAATGGCCACAACAGTCCACATATTAATGTGTTTGTCAGGGTGTAAGCACGTAAGTGAACAAATTTCCTAAACTAAATAAATGTACATCAATAAATCAGTAATACTTTACAATAAGCTACTCAAAAATGTGAGTTGTTGCTGAGGAGCAAGTGAGGAATGAATCAGGAATGACTTGATAGTTTATGAATCGTTAATGAGTAACTCCTGATTAGCTAGGATTCGAGGACTCAGTGAAAATAATGATGAGTTACTGCAGAACAGACTGGAAGGTACTACATTAATGAATCATTAGCTATTGATTGGTTCATAAGTATCTGTGAACATACTGATGACTTTCTTCATGAGTTGTTCCTGATTAACTATCAACCTCCTGCTGACTGGCACGAAATAGTGACTCATTAGTTACTAATTACTGAATCATTTGTGCAACATCAAGTTACTGTAAGTGATGTTCCCCAATAGACTCAAGAAATACTAATTTCTTAATCATTAGTTACTCTTTTTCCTGGGAGTTCACAATTATTTCTTTAATAACAGACCAGAGACAGCAGGATTAGCAGCAGGGAAAACAAAAAAGTCATTATATTCACACCACATAGACATTCATCCATGTCTTCTTCGTGGATTCATCTTCTGGATGTAGTCTGATGAGGTACTTGATCTACCATTTTCTACTGTTCCCTGTTCTTCGCACGCTCGTAATGATGACCGTGATGCACAAGAAGAAAACACAGAAAGGCAAACTCATCTCCTTTAAATGAGAAAGGAGTCAATCACCTATTTTATCTGGTTTATCAATGTTTAAAAACCCTGCATAATACTTATTTTAATGTGAAAGGCATACTGTAAAGGCATAGGGCCTCTGACTGCTCTACTGACAGAGAGTGTCTGGATGTTTTCTCGTGTGTCCAACTGAACACCACAAAGCGCTATAATAATTCAGACACAGACCTTTAATTGGTAGAAAAAAAACAGCTGGGTACAATGTAATCAGACTCCAAAGAAAAAAAGCAGCATGGGTCTTTTTGAGACTCTGGAAACTTACCTTTTCCTCTCCCCTTCTACCTATACCACCTAAATCTCCCTTCCTCTCTCTCGCCTCCCTTTATCTTTTCTGAACCCCATCAAACCTTTCATAAGCCTTAATCAAAGCCTTCAGCCCATGTATTTGACAGCTTGCATACATAGTGAATTACCATCAGCTGGCGAAAGTGGTCATTTCCCTAACTTATTACCAAGCTATACTCCCCAGGAGAGCAATTGAATGGAGATTGATGTCTCAGTAATGGTCATTCAGGTATCAGTCTGCATTAAGGACTGCTCAGGGGGAGATATCCACCCTGCAGACCCAATCCGATAAGGGTCACACTGGTGGAGGGTTTAAATTGATCCTGTTTGAGAGGGAACACCTGCTGGCTTCAAGACTGAGTCAGATGGCTGATTATGTTGTGGTTATTATAGAGTTTTTCCTCTTGATTTTCACATGAACTAACTTTGATCACATTCCAATATTTCAATATGGTTTATAAAACCAGTAAAACATTGTTTTTAGATTTGAGTGCAAACGGTGAGTTAAGGAGTCTTACAGCCTGTGGAAGGAAGCTGCATTGTAGTCTGGTAATACGGCAGCGAACACCTCTTTATCGCTTGCCAGATGGCAGCAGGGTGAGCAGGGATCTTACCTAATTGATAATGCTTATGCTCTGTAGATGGGTTCCAATGATGCACGGACCATGACAGTTTGTGGTATTTCCAGTCCGAATGCTTTCAAATCGCTCCAGTAAAAGTTGAGAAGAAGCAGAAATACAGCTGTGTCTGTGCTTTCTTTACCGGGTCAGGGGTCTTTACCACGACTATTACAGGTTCTCTGTGACATTGCCTCCCAGTAACCTAAAAATATTCTCTTTCACCTCAGAGTTCAAAGCCTCCTCTGGCACAATAGTTGTTCTGAGCTGAGGCCAGGAGGTTCTTGGTGCCTTTCAAGGAACCTGTAGAGAAAGCCATAAAGGTAAGGAAGTCAGCAAGTCCTAACATAGCAGACAGTTTCCTGCAGACCACTTGGACAACAGCTTTTGTTGTTGCAGAGGCAAAAACTTCTGTGTGTGAGAACTTTGTACAGGCCACAGAGAAAAATGTTCAGTTCTCAAGACAGATGGAAAGGGAGGCAGAGCTCTCCCAGTCTGCTATCATAAAAGGTCACTAGTCAGATGTTGAGGATCTCCTGGTCTGGAATGCCATGCTCCACTGAGTTGTTTGTGATCGTAGTACCACGGTGAAACAGTGAAATGCCCTGCCCTTGTTGGGAGAAAGTTGCTGGTCCAAGTGAGGAATTTCAAGCATTGCCAAGTCTCGTTCCCGGCTAAGTATGAAGCTTAGTATAAAACTTCTTTGTTTACGGCAAACAACCTTATCCAATACAGTCCTAAGTGCTTTGGAGAGTGAAAGTACTGTAAACACAAACAGTCAATTTTTTTTCATAGCAGTGTCTGGCAGGGGGAGGAATTCAGAGCTGGCGTCTGATCAGGATGCCTTCCGAAGTCCTCCCTGTGGAGGCAGTCTAGGCACATGGGGGAGACCTGGGGAAGATCCATTGGAGGAGCACATTACATATCAATCCAGGCTGCGTTTGAGGGATGTATCCGGGTTATTTTGCTTTGTTTGCCGCCATGATTATTGACACAGATAAACCATGAGAAAAGGATTGGTGGATTAAAGGGTGGGTGGAGGGATAACTGAACAAATACATTCTTAATTCATGACCAAATGCCAAAGATTACAGTTGTATAGGCATTTGCAAATGCTTAATGTGACTATTAAGATTCTTTCATACTCGATTGATTGCTCTGCGATTGTAATGATTTAAAATAATTTTAAAAGTACTGTATGTCATGCTCTGTCTGACATGTTCTCACTCCCAGCTCATCAAATGGCCTTCAGCTTTAAACTATGACGTTGCATGTGAAGGGCTCTGCGGTCATTAGCAATATTATGTTATATGCAACCTCTGGTTTGGCTTTCAAAATACAGCTTGCTGACACTTCACATATAAGCACATGTTATGACTTTTGGGCTGTTATTAATGTTGTAAAACGGTGCAGTTTGGTTCGGTTCAGGCACAATAATTACTTCGTTAGTTGAAGGAAAAACTGATGCTTTGATTCTAATGACTACATTTATTCATGTAACTTATTTGAATTAACTTTTGTACCCCGTCCATCCCCCAACTCAGCCACTGACCTGGCTGCTGTATTTGATGAGTTAGGAATGGGAACAGGCTGATCATCATAAAATTATCATCTAAAAGGTCTCATATTATACTGTTTTTCATTAATTTCACACAGCTGTCAGAGGTCCAAGAACACTGTATTTGAAATGTATTGCCCCAAACCCATCCGTGGTCCTGAATTTCAGCTGTCTGAAAGTCGCTCAAGTGAGCTCTGCTGAGAGCAGCTGTTTCTGTGCCTGCAGCTTTAATGCTAATGAGCCCCGTCCTGCTACACGGCCCTCTCAGGGAGAGGATGCCGCTCACGCTAGCGGTAGCATGTGCTAATGTTTACGGTGGATGTATCGCTATGGCTCGCCGAGATGCTGTCGTTCAACCACACCAGTTTGACCCGGAATCGGACCCAGAAGGAGAGGCTCAGAAAAACACAGACTCTGCGGCTGCAGCAGGACTCCCCGACACAACCACCCGGCTCCCATCCCCCACTGACCTGCAACAGGTAACGTCTAAAAACAGCTAGCGAAAGCTGTGTTTGTCTCCAACACAGTCTCCAAACTCTTGGACACTGTTCGCACAGTCTCTGTCTCCAGTCTGCACATGTTTCCAGACTGTTTACTGTGACAACCAAGCTCCCTCGTAATATTATTAACATTAAACTCGCTTCAAACGCCGTTGCATAGCGGACCGAAGTGGAGCTAACTAGTTAGCCAATTTCAGGCTGACGTCACCATACTCGTAGGCAACTGTAAATACTATCAAAACATGGCGACACTCACCTGTGGCTCAGGTGCAGCTGCTGGGTCCCGTATGGTTGGGACAGACCCTTTTATGAGGGTCAGTGTCGAGGCAAAGCCAGCCTTGTACTGACCCTCGTTACTGAAGCAGTCCGATGTGAAGCGGTTAGCACACACAAACTTACACGAACCGTAGCCGGCACGTTGTCGTTAAAAATGAAACGCAACCACTGTCTCTTCTGTTCTTCTGTAGCTGGGACAGAATATAGGCACTTATGTTGATGTTTACAACCAACAACAGAGCAATTTGCGTGTCTAGCTCTGAGCGACGACATTGCGAAACACTGCTAGCTTAATGCTGGACACACCGAACTTCACCTCGGGGATGAACGCCCCCCTCTCGGATATCTCCGGGGAGAGGGGGAGTGTTTTCGCGCAGAAAACACTGTAGGGCCCCGTTTTACCAGTGGGTGGGCTGCAGAGACCATGCAGGACTCGTTTGCTTTCCTCATTCTGGGAGTTGGTAGGCTCAGGGAAGACCAGTTTATATATGTAGAGACCAGAGAAAACGTGTTTTTCATAGTATGGGACCTGTCATTGAAATTTAAAATATTTTTTAATGTGCATGCTCCAGGATTTGCCACGTAAAAACTGTGCCAGGATTTTCCAAGAGCGCTAAAAATTTGGTTGAAAGTGCAAGAACATTTTGAAAATGAGAAATACGGATCAATCTTCTTTCAACAGTGCTCACCATCCCATCTATAAGATGGTAAAGTACATAGTCGTTTGTAAACAATGCTGAATTTGAAAAATACATAAATAAATCATCTACAGCATACTGTGGTTTATAGGCCATGCTTGTGAGTAAAAAATCACTGATTTAAGCTTTGTGAACGGAAATCTAAATTTCCGTTAGGTAAAAGAGAAAGGCGGGTATCATAACTTTTTCTTTTTCACCATATCAGATTTTCTAGTAATCTCACTTTCATATTTCATCTGTATTACCAAATGATTAATTTCTTTTCATGGCTTTTATGTCCTTGCCAGTGGCCTCGTTTTCTCGACTTGAGATTGGCGTATCTGCAGATAAAATATCAATGCATATAGGAAGCCGCATCATCGACACCTCTTGACACTTCAGCACAGCACTCCTCAACGCTGATTTAAAAGAGATTCATTTGTGCGCCTTGACAATGGGCAGCTGGCTCTAAAGCAAGCAGGTCTGGTTCATCAGCAAGTGAAAGAGACACAGTGGTTCAGTCACTGCTGTGGTCACAAAACACTTTGGTTATTGGAGAGAGCTTAGAGCTGAAAAGAGCGATTATCTGCGAGAGAACACTTGACTGCCTCTGCCGAGTTACTCTCACGGGCGAAAAAAAGTACGAGCCGTGCCAAGCTGTGCACAAAAGCTGCTCTCCATCCTAAGACGCCACATGGCTTACCTCAAATCTAATATACCCTTCTTTAATGGACCTTAACAATTAATATGCTTAAGAAATTATCAAGAGTAGTTCGGAGGTAGGAAGTATTTGACATACATTTTTAATTGAATATATAAAATCTGTTCATGACAAATATGACATATTAAATAAACAAGCCAAGCCTCCATGGCAACAGGACTACAAATATTCTGGTGAAAGAGCTGAATGCACACATTCACTCAGGCAAACTGACAAACCGGTGCGTGGGATTGAGTGTGATGTTGTGTGGGGGCAAACATGGAGTGAGGTGAGGGTGCTTTGATAATGGATAGCTTATAGGGAAAGAGGACAACGTGAGGGTGGGAGAAGAGGGATGAGGGTAGAACAAGATGGTGGCAGGCATGAAGGAGAGCAAAGGAAGGGCATCAAATAAATTTGCCTTGTATTAAGTCGCTGTCAGTCTTTTATTTATGCCAGGAACTTTTTGAAAATAAATATGTTGTTTTGTAAAATAAGTGACTTGTTGGAGACGGCAGCATCAGTCCAGCCAGTCAGTGGGGTGAACCTACACCTTATTAACCTCTGTCTTTAAGAGTGTGATTTGAGAGCGACTGTAGGAGGAACCTTGTCGATCTTTGTGCCGGAGAAGTGGGATGTGTGTCAGCGTATAAAGGCTCTCTGCAGACTATGAAACAAACTGTTGCTTACACATACTGCGCCTCTCAGAGGGAACTATTGATTTCTGTTGGATGTATTCCCAAAAGGGGAGCTACGAGTGCTGATGCTTTATTTGTATTGTGTGGATGACAATAAACGGATTGATCCCTCTGTTTCTTGTCAGAGGCTGAATGTTGTTACAAAGTCCCACGGGTCTGTAAGGATCTCGCTGGTGGGTCGGGTAAGGTAGGCAATTTTCTTTTTATATAGTACAAATTTGACAGTTGATATCAAAGTGATTTGTCAGAGGGGAATTTTCCCTCTAAAGCTCTGATGTATCTAACTTGGCAGTAAATAATGAATAAGTGTCTAAACTGAATACAAATATGGTTGCCTCATTTTTAGGTAACATTTCAATCCTCAATTTGACATCCCAGAAGGTATGAACTAAGGGTTAGTATGCAGGCTGCACTCGGAGCTTTTCAGGGCAGCCGTCAAGTCAATATAGGTAAATCGTAATTTAATTCTAACTTGATATTGCACATTTTTACAGCAAAGTCTGCCTCTCACACAGCAAAAGCTCAATTTGAAGTTGAGCTGAAGCAAAGGTCTGAGTGATATTGGCTTTATGTTTGTCCTGTCAAAAACGGTCAGCAGCTAAACGTGTTAGCGCTGAATATGAGTCATGCTCCTCACCATGCAGTTACATGTCAAGACTTTGGTCAAAGTAGCTGACTGTCTGATCGGATCACTGGGAGCTCTGAATGTACACAGCTGATTAATCCCCAAGTTCCACTGGGAAGTTTCGTGTTGGCCGCATTATGGCCGTGACATACGGTCGCCAGAGCTGATTGTGGCCGTTCTAGACAATGCTCGTGTTACCACGGGCTGTACCACGCCATGTTTCAGCAGTGCCCCAGAAGCGGCTCTCCGCTCTGCCTCCTGGTAATCTGTGGCCTAGTCAGCTAATAGGACAGCTAACATTAGCTGCATGGCTAAACAAGCAAGTGGTAACTGTCGAACGGCAGCTAAACTCCATAAAATGACCTCGGTACAGGATTCCCTGTCGTCAAACTGACCACTGTCTAGGAGATTGTGTTCACATATAGCCCCGTACAGTTAGCTAACTTTATTAATCCCCAAACGGAAACAAATCCATCCGCTGCGAGCAGGGTTCGAACCTGCGCGGGGAGACCCCATTGGATTTCAAGTCCAACGCCTTAACCACTCGGCCATCGCAGCTTGTTATAGCAGTCACCGTAGCAACAAGTCATCTCGTCATCAGCGCCCCAGAAGCAGCTCTCCGCTCTGCCCCGCGGAGTCTATATCGAGCCAGACAGGAAGTCAGACAGCAAAACGGCATAGTACATCTGGTCACTTTTCGAAATAAAACACTGTCTGCCACTTGGGATCTACAGCACAACAAAGTCAGAAATATTAAGAATAAACACACTTCAAACGGGCATATGATTTAACTAAACTCCATCAAACCACTATCTCTGAGTTTGTGTTTGGACCAGGCCGTGTTAACATGGGGCTCCGTACAGTTAGGTCATTAACTTTATTAATCCCTGAAGGGAAATTAGGTAAATGACTCCTTCCGCTGCGAGCAGGGTTCGAACCTGCGCGGGGAGACCCCATTGGATTTCAAGTCCAACGCCTTAACCACTCGGCCATCGCAGCTGATTTTTAAGGGCAACTGTAGCAAAAATTTAACGATCTCAGAGGGTTAAGGCAGAGCAGCATTATAGGACATGAGAGGAAAAAACAGAAAACACAGTCTCCATAAAATATGATGCAGTTTCACCCAAATCAGTGAATAAAGTTCTAAATGTGTTTTTGTTCAGTCATCAGTGAAACAAACTGCTCCAGTGGCGTCTTTTTGACATCAAATTATAGCTCTGTGCCACTCGCTCTGCTTAAAGTTGAAGATTGATTGATGGGTGGATGGCACAATCCTATTGGTTGAAACTGATTAGTACAAGCTTACATAAGCGCAAGTGACATTGAGTCTTAAAGGAAGAAACCATGAGCGATTTTTATATAAAAATACAAAGACGTGGAGTTTTTGTACTTTTTTGGCATATATTGTTAAAAAGATGCACAATGCGTATGTGGGTGGAATCTAAAACGGTCTAAAAGGCATTTTTCATTTCAGCTGGACTTTAAAATAACTATTACTTGCAGATGGATCACAAGAAGGGATCTCTCCCATTATTAAATTTAATCCGAAATGAGGGTTTACAATAGTCTTTCTCAGGAAACAGTGGAAACAAAATATGATTTCAAAGATTGAACACAAGTAGAGCCCTCATGTCTGAAAGGAGCAGATGGTGAGTCAGCTGACATAAGAAATGGAGAGCCCCTTGAATCATCAGTGGAAATGGCAAGAGGACCAAAGAAAGCTGAAGTATATCAGCCCCCACCTAAAGATAGATCAGAACAGGTGGAGGAAACACCTGTGTGGCTTAATTAATGGCACGATCTGGAGCACATAGCTCATCTCAAACTGTGTCCATGCTTTGTCATGTTCTGTTCCTTTTCCACCCAAGATGACAGAGGAAAAATGCTCTCTTTCTGTTGACTTGGCACTCCCGGGCTCCATAATTGTTTCAGGTTAAATTCCAACCAAATGTCACACCGGCTGATTTCACTAATTACCTACCTTGAGGAGGTTTGGTTGCTTGCGTGGTGAACAAAGTGCAGGACTCTGGCGCCGAAGGTCAGGGTTCACTGACCAGCTTGTACATTTTAGAAGCTGACAGTCTCAGTGCGCTCTAAGAAAGAAAGTCTCTAACACAATCTCAATTTGTTGGGTGTCTACAACACTGATAGAAATTGTGGATTCAAGTCTCAGTGATGGGATGCCAGGAGGACTCAGTGGCACACTGAGTGCAGCACCAGTATAAAGGTTAAAGGTATTTAGGCTCTTCGACCGACTCTGAGTTGCTTTTCAGTGCTGGCAGCCTGATTGAAGACTCTGAAGTACTTACAGAGAAGCTTCCAGCACAAAGGGGATTTAATAGCTGGGCAGAGTCAATTAAGACTGCTAATTGTCGTCGCTGATGTTGTCTTCTAGTTCTTTGTGCTTTGCCAGTACTGTTTCCCCCAGATCCTCCAGGGTGACAGAGACAGGGATCACAGGACAAAGAACAACAGATGGCCACCTTTCAGCTAAACAGAGAAGATTAATCAAGTTTTCAGGGTAATGAACATTAACGCGTGGTTGATATTTTGAAACAGTCATAGTTTTGGTAAGGTTTAGGCACAAACACTACCATATTGGCTTTAATAAAAGATTGTGGTTTGGTTTAAAATAAGTGAGTAAAGTTCCTGACATAACTTACGTACTGACGCAAGTTAAAATAAGTTTTACGTGGATGAGACACAAACTGTAGTCACAGTCCTGTGTGACATTATATTAATACATAACAGAAGTTACATACGTATGTGACGCTACTTACATGATGTAACGTTATGTAAGTGACATTAGGTTAGATAGGCCACGTGAGTTACGTACGTTAAAGTAATTCAACATTGGCTTTTAGTCTCACACACCTAGGACAGCGGACTACTGGGTGAAAGTCAAGTGTTATGCTACGCACGTACGTGATACGGTACATGTGTATGCTACATACATACGTTACACAAGTTAAAAGAAGCCACAGTTGACTTTTACTGCTCCGTTGGTCCACATCTGTAAGGTTTCAGAAAACTTGCAGGATTAGGGACTAAATTAACGAAGAGAAGGCTCTGTCCATGTGCAGTTCTAATGTTTTGTACTCTACTCATTTTGCACACCATAAAGATGCATCATAACAAACAACCTTTTATCTGCTCTTAAACTTTTGCTGTGATGCTTGCCTTAATGTCTAAATTGATATTTAACAGTATGTTTATTAAACACAGCAATCTTCCATTACTGGATGTGAGTATGCACACACTGAATGGAGAACTCTTTTGCCTTTTTGGCTTCATAAAAAGAACAAAATAGGCTAATATACAGTACGTCTAGAAATGTGAGCTGAAAGCCTTCAAAAATTAGCTTTCTCCTAAGCCTTAAAACCCCTTACACAGTATTTTCTTATTTTCTAAGAGGTGTGACACTGGCTGTTAAATGTGCTCATGCTTGATGCACAGCAGGTGTTGGCAAGACAGCCTTTTGCCATCTGTATAACACATAAGAGATCAGGGTGTTCTGCATTAGCTGGATGGCACAAGGCACCATATCCCATTTCTGTCTGTGCTAACCACGTTCATGTTATTCATCTGTTAATTGCTTGAGCGTTAAAGACTCGGAAGCTGGACGACTTAGATGCTTTATTTCCCAGTTTCAACGCGGTAATTGGAATTGGTCTTTCTGCATATCTATTGTGAATCCAAGTGCGTTAAGTTCATACAGATGTTCAGACAGTTAATAGAGCAGTTTGGGGTGTGTGCACTTCACTCAGGATGAGAAAAGCAGTGTTCACTAGTTAAACTAGAAATGTAAATATATTACAGACACTTCCTAGCGTATTGTGTATTGACTTTATATTGTCTGCAGCACTGTGTACTTGTGTGTGTGTGTGCATGTGTAATTACAGTACATGTGCCTTTGACCACTGTATATTCAGTACCACAGGGAGTCACAATGCAGAGGGAATAACAAACACTGAATGGTTTCTTTGCCATGTTGATGAATTGAATTAATGACAAAAAAGTTTGGAAAAAGGAAGATAAGCCATGAGTAATGACAAAATATATAAAAAAAATAAAATATAAATATATGCTTTTGTGTTTGGGCCAGTGCATCACTGAGGAGAGGCAGAAAAGAAAGGAGAGAAAGTGAAGAGAAGAGGGGGAGATGTGGTGCGGCTTTCATTTAGTAGTTCAGTCTTCAAAGAACTGATTCCCTAAGGAGAACTTGCAGGGAACTATAATAGCTGTGAGGTTCTTTGAAAATTAGGATACTGGCAGTGTTTTGATGGCGTACACAACAAGCCAATGTGAGAGAAGACAGGAAGCGGGAAATTACACAACTAGTGAAGGTACTACTGCCAAATATACAGTATGTAATAGCAAAGAAAATTATAGGATTTGCTGCAGCTTGGGTGCTTACATGTGGAGTGAGAGCCCAGTCACCGGGATAAAATGTAGATACGGTCACAGGCTATTGACATTTGTACATTTCTATTTGCCGGACTTTGAAGAAAATGTATGCTCTCTAATATCTATTTATACACACTCCCTGACCCAAGATTCAATCAGTCAAATGCCTTTTATATGCAATAAATATTTTCAAATATTGCATTTTCCACTAATAATGAAAGACATGTCTGCTGTTTTTTTGTTTCACAGACCTGACATCTCACACCTTTAGAGCCATTATTGTGAAACGACTACTTCATGCGCCATGGACCAATGTAGCTAATGAGATGAGATGAGATGAGAACATTGTGGTTTTTGTGCCTTAACCCAAGTTTTAACATGTCTGTGGTTCTTCAGAAACATACTTTGCTAAGATTTTTTTCTACCGCTTGAGTTGGCAGTGCATAGTTAATGCTTGTTCATGATTTTTTGCTAATTTAACCTCAACAGATTTTAAGTGACCTGAAAACTGATAGAACAATTTGGAAAGGTGCAAGGTAAAACATCTAAAAAGGTGTGAGGTAAAGAGATGGCTCAATCACCTGATTTTAATGCGAGTTTGATTGAGAGGAAATCACAGTGACTGTTCCCCCACCATTAATTAAGCTTCAGAGCAATCTTTGTCTATTAATATAATAGCAACATCCTCCTACCGACTCTCTACACCTCCGCTAAGTGAGAGATATGTCAAGAAACGCTAACAGACAAAATTGGTGGTGAGAGTGCATTTTCTGCCAAGTAAATGAGACTAATTTCTGAGCATATTAAATCAATTAGGGATGCAAATCTCTCTCATGATGATGTTTATCAACAGTGAAGCTACATCGAAGGCTGCGAGCTAACTGGGTAACCATTATTCTTGTGTTTTCACTTTGAGAAGTCATGTAAGTATGAAACAGATTTGCAATAACACATAAAATTTTGAAATTAATCTCTATTCCAGCGTTAATTAACGGTTTCAAAGTATCAGATTCGACCTCTTGAGAAAAAGGTCACTGGTGTTTTCACACAAGCGTGTCTGTTTATTGCAGAAGAATGGTACAGTACATTTAACAGCAAACTAAATTGAATGGACCATTTCCAAAATGATGTCTAATTATTTCTGCCTTATTAAAGCGGTTTATAATATTTGCCTATGCTCTGTTACCATCTCTGAGGGTTTAAAAGCAAAAGGAGAGCCAATGGACTGCTCCGGTTCTGATGACATGTTGTCAAAGTCAAAGTGTAGGCTACGTGTATGAGCCACTGTCCATCACTGTCGAAAACTGAAGAACAGTCGTCTGTTCTGTTCTGAGGGGCAAGGGGGCAGGATAAAAATTGTAAATGGGATTTGAGCCTTTCTGAACTCAACTGTTTAAAACAGATTGTAAAGGTCAAGTGACAGTGGTGACAATGCTGCAATTATCTCCTCCTCCCCCGGAAACTCCTTTTTTTGACTAAAAATCTGACCAAGAAGCCAAACGTTTAGTCAATAATGCTGCAGCTCAGGACCCCAAAGAAGAAATTATGTTTCTCGTGAACTTAAGTTCACTCTGCCTTCCGTGTGTTCCCTGAACTATTTAACGCTTGGTCCGTAGGCTGATCAAAGGCCTCAAACTTGAGATGGTTTTAATGAGAGCTTCCGGCAGCCAATTATTTAGAATGACCCAATTGCATGGGATACTTCTGCCGCACACACACACACACACACACACACACACACACCTCCTTTACTCCCTCTTACTTTCTCTTCGCTTGCCTATCAATGTTTATAACTATCTCTCCTTATTCCTCAGTCGAAGTCCAGCCTGCTCTCTGCTTCTCTCTTGCAGCATGCAATCTTTACGTGTGTGTGCAAGAGAGAAAATTGATTGAATTGATTAAAAAAAAAGCACGGATGCAAGAATAACAAGCTTATTGATTCCAAACCAATTTAACTGCTCCTAAGAAACCTTTACTGCAGCTGTTTAAGTAGTTTGCTGCCTACTAAAATAGAGGTTAAAAAAATACATTGCAGCAACATGTCAGTAATAAAAATTAGTTGTGAAAATTGCACAGTTGAGCATCTTGGCATTTGGCAGTCAACATAATGATTTCCTAACCGCAACCGAGTGTTTTTTTTTGCCTAAACCTAACAAGAACATAAACGCAGCATTGTCACAACATAAAATAGAAAAGTGAGCCAAAATAAATGTAAAGATGCAGCATGAAGAACATATCTGTGGTTTGCACAAATGTATATTGCCAACATTTATTCTGGCATCTGTGTTAAAAACTTTCCCTAACTTTGCCCACAACTTATTTAAGTTTCAGTGCAGTTAAATGACGAAGTCATTGAGCTCACAGTGTTTCTGCCTGTGAAGTCACACGTCATTGTCTTTTACCACAGATAATTACTCCCATTGCTGCCCTTTATTCTGGCCTCAGAGTGATGGATGCCTCTCTCCCACGGCAGATAACAGCTCTGTTTGGTGTCTTATTCTAAAGCATCGCTGCTATAATTCCTAAATCATGGGAGTGCAGCTCTGAAATAAAGAAAGAAGATGCGTCTATAATGGTGACTTGGGAAATGAGTTTGTGCGCAGCAGGATAAAAAAACACAGGGAATGCACCAAAAACAGAGAGAAGATGGTATGTGCTTGAGAGCTGCTCACTTTCTCTCCATGGCACTGTATAAATATACATGTTAGATATGTAAATGATCTCCATATGTATGCAAAGCTCAGTCCAACCATTTGTTTTCACCGCTTGCGCTGTCATGATAGCAGCCAAAAGACGAGCGCTTTTTTCCCCCACTTACCATCTACATCTGTGCTAGCTGATGCTGCAGCGTCAGCCAGCGAGTATATGCATGTGTGAAGGTGTGTGTCAATGTGTGTGTGCGTGGGTTTTGTGTGGAGTAGTGTGACAGGCATTGAACGCAAATCTCTCAAGTTCGACCCATTTTTCAAGCTTCAAACATCAGATAGGCCACCTGTCACATATCCTCTTTTCCCCTATCAGCCATGCTTTGCAGAAAATCCAGTGCAGTCTGGCTGCGTGTGTATGGGGGTAAATAAGTGCATGTTGACATGCATCTTCATCTGGGGAATTCTAGTATTTTAAAAACTGGGCCACATGTTTATGCATATATAGATATTTGGTGGGCAAATTACTAATAGGTATAAAAAGTTGCAACACAGGTTGCAATGGCTGCAACGTAATCCTTGTGATTAACTTCGATCACCAATGTAAGGCTGCAAAAAGTGCTTGTTTTTGGCATTGAAAGGCTGAGATTGTTGTTTTGAGACATTAGGGAAAGGACAGGCCTTTTTGTTTAGTAGTAGGATCCATTTTAACAGCTGCTATGTTGCTCTCACCAAATCCACCAGACTCCATTTACAGAATCAGTCATTTTATTACCGTAAAACAAACTTAATTCCAACTTGTCAGAAACAATGTGTAACTCACCAAAACCATCTTGGTTTGTCTTTCCACTGTGCCAACAATCACCAACTCTGGCTTGGTCAATATTAAACCCTTAAATCGCCGAGGTAGATGTGCAAATTTCATGAGAGGAGGGAGACAGAGGTCAGACATTGGAGAATAAGCAGGGAAAATAAGCACTTAGAGCCAGAATAATTTAAGATCTAACGACCAAAATATGTAAACACATGGCCCCAGCCCTCTCACTGGAATAAAATGAATTTTTTCAATAAAACGAGTCATATAGCGTTCACAAAAACCTTGAAACAGGAGGGTGGAGTCAGGAGGTGGGGTGGTGGTTGGGACAATTTCCAGACATTTTTGTGTCAACAAAAACTGAATATTATCGACAAGAAGCTCTGTAAGCACAGCTCTGTCACAACATGAAATGTTCACATCGGTGTTTTGGGGAGGCGTACATTGCCAATATTAATTCTGGCAATTGCGTTGATGGCCCAGGTTTAAAAATACCAGAATTCCCCTTTAAATTATGCATATTGTGTATGAAATCCTTGCTTTCTTGGAATTGTATCTCACCAACAGCAACTAGTGAGTGAGTAACAAAGAGATGAAGCTGTGTGCTGTACATGACATCCGCTCAATAAAACTGAACATTAGCTTTGTATTTTGTTCATCAGCAGATTTGAACATGTTCATCATCTGCTGCTTCAGCATCTGTTTTAACTTTGTCAGATGCCAGCCAAGTCTGCCTGCAGGCTAGACAGTGTTCCAACACAGACAGCTCATTCAAATGATATACAGTATGTGTTTGAGAACCATCTGAGCTGGAGGAAGAACAAACACTTCTTTTCCTGAGTTAAAAAGTTGCACAGTGAGAAACTAATGAAATGTCAATGTGGAGGACTTTCATCTAGTGTGATACAATCTCAATTGTGCCGTGGTCGGGCCCTCTGCATCGCATAATAATGCTTCAATCTACACTGAATTGCCTCAGCCTCAGCTGCTCTGCATCTCCCTGATTACTCTCCTGATGCTTTTCATGCCTCCAGAGTATTTAAGTCTTCCTCCACAGCCACTCTTCGTTAACTTGTTCTGAAGGCCTAACCCTATGTTCGGCAGCCAGAAGTTAAGATTTTCCTGCAAGTTCTGCTGACACCCAGCCTCTAGAAATCAGCCGCCACGTGACCTGCCAGCCTTCTCCTGTGCCCTGCCTCTTCTCCTGTTGGCACCTGTAGCTTTCTGCAGCAGTCTGCCTGCTGCTAATGACTTGTGACATCGTCAGAGGGCCCACACAAAATCTGCAGAGTTCAAACAACAACTCCTCAGATTTCTCACATATTTAAAACACGTGGAGTTGATGCTTGTCCAACTCAAAACATTAACACATCTCCACCCCCTTGTGCATGTGTGGGACAGTTGAGTGTCATTTTCAGATAGCGTCAAGATCAAAGTTTGTGTAGCAGTGTGACAAAACGTCAGACATTAGATTTACTACTGAGGGACTAAACACAAAATATATATTTCAACCTGCCTCAGATCATTTGAGATAGACAGATTTATTTTTGCTCAAAAGTAATCTTTTTTATCTGAAATTGGTATTTTCTATCACTTTACAAACATTCCATTGAATTCTGCAGATTTTTATTCTGGATTATCACTGAAAACAAAAAAACAAAAAAATCTGCAGATTCTGTTTGGGTCTGATCATCAGTCTCTTCTGCATCTTGTTGGCCATCATGAGCGGGTTTAAACAAAGACTGTTACTAGTTTAAGATTAAAAAAAAACGCTGCACTCATGAGGACTGTTGGGTTCTCTGTACTCTGGTAGCTAATTTTCCATTTGTTGCCCTATTTGCACTAGACAAGTTTTATCTGTGGTCCTCATGTGATTTGTAATAAATGCTGCACTTGTGTTCTTAACCTCATTTTAGCATGTCAACTGTTATCTGTAAAGTGAAATTTCCTTTGGAACTGACTCATTACATTCAGCACAAGAGAAACCGTCTGATATTTGTCCAGTGTGCATTGAAATGTGTTTTTTTTCCCCAAAGATACCTTGGCTTTTGCACATGAGTACGAGTATTAAGCTGAGAGAGCACTGATATTTGAACTACAACAGGTCTACAAAGCATGCAGATAGATATATATAACAGTATTGCAGCATTTTGGTAAAGAGCATTTAAATCTTCAACAGGCTGTAATCTTGGTATGGTACAATATAATGTGATTCAGTCACACAATCTTTGGGACTTGAATGTGTCTATGAATGTGAGTGCAACAAAATCTAGATGTAGATGTGAAACTAATGCTGTGGGGTAAAAATTTCTATATCACATGAATTCCAATCCAGTAAGACATGTAAGTAAACATGAGACAGCTTGGACTTTCAGAAATGTATTGTGGACTCACTCAGATCACTGTTCTTTTAATAGAAGGCTTTCTAGAAATACTAAAATAAGTAATGGAATTATTTACACTGAATTAGTGGGTTTTCATGTAATCCATCTGTGATGCATTTCCACATGCCTCATTGTATGTATCTGAGTTTCAGTCCATGAGATTTAAAGTTCTGTCTGGATGTTCTGTTCAACCAAAAGATTAATTACAGTGAAGGGGGGAAAAGACTGTTTCTACCGCTCTTCTAATTATATGAACCATTATTGGACTCAAATGAGCAGCCTACATGACAATCCCATTCATTATCATTCTCTTCAAATGGGCTAATTACACGATTTCCACTTTACCCCTCACTGAGGTCCAGCAGAGCAAATTTCCAAGATCTTTAATTTATTCTTCACGTACTGACCCTGCAATGTTTCTTTAATTGGCAGTATGATTGATTCCATGCAGCTTTAGATGCTTGATCCATGTGTGATACATCAAAGCAGATAATAAATGTGCTTCTGCACCCAATGATTAATCCTGTTTTCACCCCCCAAAAAATATATTTATCATTCATACCATCATGCATGCAATAGATAACATTTGAAATGCTTTAAACCACCAGCTTTGACCAGCACGTTCTCACTCACAACTCATCAATATGGCAGCTTGGCCTTAAGCTTTAAACTGTGTGTCAGTTTTGCACATGAAGGGCTCCACGGTCAAGTAAGCAATAATTAATCTGCAACATCAATTTAGACTTTGAAATTAAAGCTTGCTGACAATCATTTTGCATAATATGACATATAATGACTTTTGGATTGTTTTTAACGTTGTGAAATGGTCTGTTGTTTTGTTTGGTTTAGGCATCACAATTATTTGGTTAGGTTAAGGAATAAAAATAAGAGTTTTGTTGCAGAATTTACGTGACATTACTTAAAAAGAAGTCAACCTTGACACTCCCACACGTCTACAGCTTCCTGGTCTCAGGGGGTGGGGGTCCAGGTGACCAGTTAGTGTACTACTGCACTATACAGTAGATGCTATAGATAAATTACACACAGACTAACGGCAGCGTCCTACTTTAGTGCCATAAAAAATAATCCATAAACCCAAAAGTAAGTCAACATTTTTGCAATTACGGTTCCCTCAAATCCCTAAAATGTCAGTAAATACCCCGTGTTCAAATCAAGATGCGTTTACATGTCTTCCTAACAAATGGTTAAATGAGGCTATCAAGGTCGTCGGAAAATTAAACGCCATCACGTCATCTACTCACAATATATAGTAAAGTGTGTCATATAGTGTAGTAAGGGTAAAGGTAGCGACCTCAATGTCACTCGATTATAGCCTTACATTAGCTTTTCATTTCTGGTGATTTCGTTTACGTTAAGAAAATGATAAAAGCAGTGTTCATTTGTTATTTTCTATAATAATTTGAAATCTAATGGAAAAACCCAATTGGCTTTTTGATGAGGGAGCCATTGCAATGCTGACTTCTGGGTTACCCTACAAAATAATGCAATTCCTGCAGCGCGTTGGGCAGGCCATGACATATTCATACCTTTAGCCTGCATTCATATACCTCATCTGACATTCATTCACCACTGAAAGGCTCTGTAGCTACATTAGAGCGCTTCTTTGTCAGGCTGCATTTTACATAACACCAAATCAGTCAAAGGTGTCGTGCAGATTTCTCAGAATCGAGCGATCCTCTTTTTCACTCACTCTGCTTTTACAAACAAAAGCATGCTACAGCGTATAAATGCCATCTGGCTTTATCACTCCTGCTCTGTAATTCAGTTTCGGGTCCGATGTGTAACTCACTATCAATCGTGATGGAAATTACTTGCTAATTTTCTCTCAATGCGGCAACATGAGGAATTCTACATCTTCCTGTGACAGACAGGTCCCATTCTCTCCCTCTGCCTCATCTCACATTTTCATACCCTCACATATTATATTCTCAAATGAATCGTCCGCTGGGCCTGTTATTAGGCAGGAAATATGTATGAATTTGACTTGATAGCTAATAAACATCCTCAAAACAGTATGCACACAAACACAAACACAGGAGAGAGGGAGGGAGAAAAGGGGAGAGGAACAGGAAGCAGGAGGAGAGGGGGGGAAGTGTGACCGAGAAACAGAAAGAGATCAGCGTGGAAGAGAAATTCCATTAACCACTCGGCTGGCACAAAACAACATCACATCATTTTTGCAGAGAGAGGAGCAGCACATGCAAGCACCATGCTCATCATTAGCATTTACTTCCAACAGACAAAAAGCGTTAACATGGACTGGTAGGTTTCAGAGTCCCCTCATCAGCAGCACATATACCACTTTCACACCAATATTAGTATCTATAAGCTGGTTTTTTAAACACTGGTAAATGCCCGAAAAATTGGAGATGAGTTTGTCTTTCTGTTAATTTTCCTTGTGTGTCACGCTTGTCATCACGAAAGGGGCTGGAAAAACAGGGAACAGTAGAAAGCAGCAGATCATATACCTCATCTGACAACATCCAGAAGGAGTTAAAATGTGTTTTAAAGATCAATATCAATAAAATTCTGAATTGGAACCAGCGTTTTTTTCTGGAGCTGGTAATGGAAGTTGCTAAGGAGTGTGACATGTCGCATCTTTCTCATCTCTGTTGAGAGTTGCACATGCGCAGTATTGATCGGCCTTAACTTTAACACATGGTATAGCATTGCATCCTGACAAGGGGCCAAATTTAATCTACCTGGCGACTGGAGCCGCAGCTGATGAATCCCCATGACTACTGCAGAGTCAAAGTAAGCGGGAGTAAATGCCAATCATACACATTCAAATTGAAGACAAAAGCGGGATGTTATCGGATTTTAGTGGGTTTTTGTCCAGTGCAACACTACATTGTATCCACTATCATGTGGGTGCCACATGCATTAATCAACATCAACCTACTATAATTTAACACACTGACATTAATCCTGGAGAAGCATATATGTAGCCTAAACTGATCCTCGATATAATAGCACTCTTTTGTTGAGAAATTCCTCCCCCAGTTTTGGCATAATTTTCAAATGTCATTTTTAATGCTCTCAGCAGGTTTCCATTCATTCAGCTCCAAAGTAGTATGGTGATGGCAGGACTCTCAGTTACAGATATCTCCAAGCCTTGGTCCAAAAATTCCAAAATATCCACATGACTGCATACTGCAATGGCAACGTTGAAAAGTCTTGTGATATGGGTGAATTGACCTTTTAACTCAAATTCAGCAGTGGACACACCCAGAGTACTGTAACAGTGAAAGTGAATATTAACATTTAAAAAGAATCTAGCTGACAATAGTTATACTTTTTGAGCTATGACAGCATTTCTTGCATTTCAAACTAAACCGAAGTCCCCAAATGTGATTCAGCAGTTTTAATTAGGCACACAGACAGACTCTCAGCTGGAGCCCCAAATATACTGGCAGATCTCTCTCCCCCTCTGCGACCACTTCTTCTGCTACTAATGCTAATTAAGTGATTCTTCAATTACTTCCATACTCATTCTGTTTGCTCAGCTGCAATGGTGCTCAACCTTCAAATGGTCTCTGTGTCTCTCTCTCCGTCAAATTATAGTGTATGCGCTTTATTGCCATGAGTGCTAAGCTTAAGATAATTACAGAATACAGATTGCATCAGTGAATACTATGGAAATATAAAAGGATAAAAAAAATAACTAGACTAGGGTTAATCACTGGACTGTCGCCATGGACACAAATTTTCAAATCCTATGTGAAGCCAAAAGTCAATGTTGGCCAAGTCCACCCAAAAATGAAAATCCAGTCATTATCTACTCAACCCTCTGCATTCTCCTGAACAAGTGAAGTAGATGTTTTATACTGTAAGTGTTTCACACTTAGGTTTCTACTGAAGCTAGCATGCTAACCAGCTAGCCCACCCCTGTCTTGTCTCCTATTACCACTTTGTACTGCAGGAGGCTGTAGTTCGATAGCCCTCGTAGCTTCAGTTGGGAGATATAACAGCATCGGATTTGTTACTTTGTCTTATAAGTAACAGAAATAAGTCAGAAAATGTCAAGAAAGGAGATATTTTACCCGTTTTCCATATGAAACTTCTGCCACGTCATTCCTCTCCTGCCTCTACCTGCCTTGTCTTCTCAGAGTCCTGGTCAGATCTGCTGTAAATCACCTCCATACTGTGTCCACCGTCTTCATACTGGCATCTGGCTGTCTCAAGAGGCTCTGTTCGGTCCCAGTCAGCTGTCCATCTGTGTTCACTTGGAGGCCTGTTGATTGAGCCCCACGGTGACTACCCCGTCATTTGAGGTTGCGGTGCAGGCAGATTCCCATCAGCTACAGTAATAGCTAACAGCTAACTCGCTAATGGCAACTTAACCAAAGATAGCTACAGCAAAGATTAGCCAGTCCAGTATAGTTAGCAGCAGTAAGCTGCAGCCATAGTTATGGAGCTACCTTTGAAGTCTGGCCATTTCTCACAAATTGGCAATTTTGCAAGAGACATGCTCAGCCCTCCTTCCTTCTTCTACTTGTTTTCATGCACTTTTTCACTCGCTACTCTTCAAGACATTTTGGTGCTGCACCCAGAATGCAATAGCAACATTGTACTTTGGAGATTACCTAGGAAAGCTACCTGAACAGAGATAAGTATTAACATCCAAGCAATTACGCAGCCACACACAAACAAAATAGTACAATGTTCTGCTCATACAGAAAGTGCACTTAAAATTTCTTCAGAATGTGTAGACAAATGTTCTCTTCTAGTTTAGTACGAAATGTTTGCTTTTGTTTGCTTTTGTTGCCACAGTTTCTGAACTGTGGCAACAAGTTCAGAAACTTGTTGCCACAGTTTCTGAACTGAATCTGATTGTAGTTCTGGTTTGTGCTTGAAAGAAAGTGATTTTGAATGAAAGTGGATTAAAAAGTTAAGGGACTGAAAAGCAGATTGAGATGGATTTAAAGTTTGGTTGAGAGAGACAGAGTTGGAGACAGACGGAGTGGAGGATAGGGATGAGGTAGAGGGAAAGATACAAATAAAGCCAGAAAAATAAAGATAGAGGAATGAGAGTTGGAGTATGTGAGCTGCAGACACAGAAAGAGGGAAAGACAGAAAGAAAAAAAAAGAAAGAAAGAATTAAAGGTCGCTATCTTCAGAGTAGGTGAGCATCAGGTCGAGACAGAGGCAGCCTTCTGAGACTAAATGTGTTCTCCAGCTCTGAGGGCACCAGAGCTGGAGACTGCCAGCCGTGTCAGCCCACACAATGTCTGCCTGGTCAACCATAACATTCTTCTCTGGACACACACATAAACACACGTAGACGCACAATATGCACACACTCACACAGAAAGACTTCATTGCTCCTCTGAGTTGCTTCATGTTACCTCCAGCTTCCACCATGATGAAAACGAGTGTAGGCTTTTGTTCACGCCCAAGGGAATTTGTGTTCCTTTCCTTCACCCTTCTTTCTTCTTCTGTATTCTTTTTCTCTCTCTCCCCTTTGTTAAATAAATCCACGATAAGTGGTCTTGGTCGGCATGTGTTCTGATTCATTCTCATTGATTTCTCCCTCTGTCTCTGTCTTTCTTGCCATTGCCTGTTTCTCCTTCCTCACTGCCAATCACTGCTGTGTTTCGTAATTGAAGCTTACGGACACAACTCACAACCTCAATCACATGTAGACCCGAATACTGAATGCAGCGTTACCAACATATAATTACACTTAAGTAGGCATGGACCAAGGGGGAAGTATATCGAATGAACAAACAGCAAGGAAAAGCACGTAACCCTAGGAA
The DNA here is from genome assembly GCF_965226575.1 of Pagrus pagrus. Taxonomy (NCBI): domain Eukaryota; kingdom Metazoa; phylum Chordata; class Actinopteri; order Spariformes; family Sparidae; genus Pagrus; species Pagrus pagrus. Next base: position 10,983,942 of record NC_140198.1, read on the forward strand.
GCTGGGTCGTGATTGAACCCAGGACCATCTTGATGTAAGGCGGCACTGATTGCCACCGGGACAGCACAAATATGATCGTTAATAATAGTCCTTAGTGGGTATTATATATTGGGCTCTCTCTTACATTAGCTCTTTAAACAGCCTGTGACACCACCGGCCAAGACTATTTCAAGCTCTGCCTCAGTTTAGTGTGGATGGTTTTCGAAGTGAGTGCCAGGTGGAGTTGTGTGTGGTTCAGAATGAGTGCATCCATCAAAATGAGATCATTTTGGAAAATGTGCTGTGTGAGTGTGTGTTTGAAGTCTGTGACCATATTCATCACCTCGGGACGGATTATGCAGTCTGTCGTCTCTACAGACCCAGCCAGATGAAACTCCAGGAATTTCAGGTTTGTGTGTCCCTTTTTACGCAAGAACCATGGCCACATATTTCAAAGAGATCGACGACTCCTGAACGTGTGATGCTGTCTGCGGCTGCATGCTTCTTTTTTGGAGGTGAGATTATGCAGTCTGTATCCCCATATGGGTCTGCCCTGCCCCAGAAAAACAATGTGAAAAGGCCAGCGCATATCAGCGGTTTGGTAAACAACCTCCTAATTAGACTCATTGATTACACACACCTGGCTCAGTCAGCCATGAGATAACTGTGTCTATGGGGGCAGCCAACATTCTGTCAATCCAAAAGCTATCATACTGTAGCCCCGGGTCTGATGCAACGCCTCAAAGAGAGACAGACTGGTGTAATATCTGCATCGTGTTGTTGTGGGATAAATAAGTGTTACCCAAATCTCTCTTTGATCACAAAAACATTTATTCTCCGAAGACAACCAAGAGGGAACAGCTGCAGTTATTTGTTGTTCTACTGCATAACCTCCAGTTCTGTCTCCCCCTGGAGAATTAAAGAAAAAAAGATGGCACAACTACTGTATGTTAAACAGAAACACTCAACATAGCATTTTTGGAATTTATGCAAGACAAATGGTTGAGGCTTTGCATAGACAAGGTTGAATTTTTTGACTTATGACAGGGTATCCATGTCTTCCAAATCAAATAACAGAATATGCCATTTGTCAGTGCCTTCCCAAACAGCGCATACAGTAAAAGAGTTTTTTGTTTTGATTTGTTTTGGGTTTTTTTTTTTTTTTTTGACAGAACAACCTAATTTGTCAATGTAACGAGAATGCATTCCGGTACAACAGTCCTGCATTAAATAGGATTTTAATTGTTTTTCTCACCATCTTCTTCAGAGGTGTTGATTCGATTTTGTCAGTTTGGAGGCTGAAGTTTGTGGAGCTGTCAAACTCTGCTGCAACCCCATTGGTATTAACGACAGTTGGCTAAACTACAGAAATTTCCCTATGAGCACAATAAACTGGTAACTGATGATAACTTGCCCTTATTCCCCTTTCCAAACCGAATACGTTGACTGCTGATGATTCCCAAAACGCTACCGTGTATGACCGCTGACCTCCATCACCACACGGTTAACGTTTTGAAATGGTCACACTTTGGTTAGGTTTCGGAAATAATCACAGTTTTGGTTAAAATAAGTATGCAAGATGTTTTACATGTTTCAGAGGAAACATGAACAAAGGTCTCCTGGTTGAAAGTATGGGCGTATTTGAGTCATCCAACTGCCCCTCCTTTTGCAGACTTTGTTGCTCTTAATACTACGTCACCTGGGGCATCATTTATAAATGTTTTCTTAGATTTGTACTTGTCTCAAGATCATTTGCTTGCTTGTGATCAATACATACAAGATGTTCCCTATCCCTATGCACCTGTGATGTAAAAATCTCAAATCAGCTTAAATTGATGGCACATGCCTTGCGATTTCCTTTATATAACGCCAGCGCAAATTAGGGTTTAGTCAGGAATAGCCATGGACATAAAGTGAAAATCAAACCTTTTGGAAAACAAGATTATGGCGATTGTAGAGGAGATTGATGCTAGGTACTATATTTTGTGGACTGAATAGCAGGTTGGCAAACAAAGCCAAACACACATCTTGGAAGTGTCTCGCCGCTGCACACTGATTCAAAAATCCTAATGCAAAGTTCACCTCAGGCTGGGACGCATATACTACAATGCCCCTCCATAACCAGCATGAAAATAAAGTCAAGTCTGAGATAAGATCCTTTCTACATCAAAGAAAGGTGACTTCAGATCAAAACTGACGATAAGTCAGCTGTATAAATGACGTCCATGACTTCCTCCTTTGCGCCCGTCATAATTATGACAGCTACTAGAGATTGGCGCCTAACAATACAGAGAATGTGGGTCATATTATGGACAGGAGTCATAATTTAACTGTACGCTAATCATGTATTATAATATAGTCAACAGCTAAGACACTTAGCTTTTCAATATTTCTGTTAGAGAAAACACGCATTCTGCTGGAACAAAATATATTAGTTTGAATCAAAGGCCCTCACATGGATATCCAGCACTGATACAATAGGTGAAGTCAATATTTTAGGATATTCTCATAGACAGAAGTTTTGCTCTACCCATCACGGCTTCTTTCACATCAAGGCTTTGTAGTCAAATGTCTCTGGAAAGAAAAGGACATCAGGCTGCAGTAATCGAATGTGTGCATCTGTGTAAAAGTGTGTATATTTGTATGTGTGTAAGTTTACAATTCATCTGTTTACGGAGTCTGAATGCCCATCATTGTGTGTGTGTGTGTGCGTGTGTTTGTGACAGCTACCCAGGTAATTGGGCCATTGTTGTTATGTAGAAAGGTTGCTCGCCTGCTGCCCTGAAGCCAGCAGCGGTGTAGAGAGCATCACAGCAGGGAAGAAGTACCCATATGAAACAAGTCACTGTTATATTCAGATTGATGGGCGCCATCGGGAACAACAAGACTTTGTTTCTCTGTCTCTCACACAGGCGACAGCCCTCATTTTGGCAGAGAAAAATATGGCTGCTCTCCAAATCTTCTCTGACATTCAGAGGATGTTTGCAGTGCCTGCAGAAAGTCTGCTGGCCTATCCTTCCCGTTTCTGGCCAGATGAAGTTTTATGGGTCTTTAGTGTAGCCATAGCTGCAAGGTAAAGTACAGACTGCCGGTAATATATGTAAATTCTGCGAGGAATATTGCATAAAATATCTTCAAATATGTCAGTTTTCCAAAAATATTCAGCTCACTTTTAGGGTAATATTGTAGGACGTTTGGAGGGCAGTGCGTCTAATTAAAACTTTTTCCATTTCTGTTAACAGAACATTAGCATTTTCAGACAAAGGAATGGGGGAAAGAGTGAGTGAAGATGAATAAATACAAGGTAACAGGCTTCCCTCCTGCTCTCTGCTTCAGAAACCAATGACAGCCAACAACATAGTCCACACCTAATTACAAGAGTGAGTAGGAATGGTTTATTGCGATCAATAGTGCTACTTCAGAGGCTGTGTGTGTGTGTGTGCATGAATTCGTGTGTGTATTTTGCAAATAGCTTAATTCCTTAGGGACTGATTTGTTCCTTCCTCCTCCAGTAGAAGGGCGTAAGAGCAGCACTTGCAGCCTTTTCCTCTCATCTGAAACTGACCTCACCCTCACCTATTTTTACCCCCTTTTCTTATTTTCTAATACTTTGCAATTAAATATTTGCCTTCTCAACCATCTTTCATCCTACATCACAGAAGAGGTTTAGCATCGCAAAGTGTCTCCGCTGTCTTACCGCATTGTCCTCATCTTTAAGTCACATCTGCACCATTACGCTGCCTCATCCCTCTATATTGCACTGCCCCCTCTGTCCTCCTCCTCTCGGCCATCTCATTATGAAAGCTAAATTAACCATGGCGCGTACCTTCAGAGCATGCAGCGGTTTTACAGCGCCATCGGTCTCGCCTCACAAATGCTCCATCATGTAATTAAATATCAAGTCTACCGGGGCCCTTCATAACTGACCGACCCTCCGCACGCACATAATTGCACACGCAGATGCATCCGTGCAAACAGAAACATGCAGATGCCCTTTAGTCGGCTGTCTGATGCGCTTATCTATGGTAGCTTACAGTGAGTGTGCCGCGTCTTGCTTAAGGGAATCGTGTTTGGGTGCTGCTGGGTGGCCGGGTTGCTGCTGACGCTAAATCAGGGCAGCGGGGATGGTGTCTGGCCGGAAAGCCACGTGGCTGCCGGCTCACGCCGCATGTAGACAAGACCACTGGGAGAGGTGAGACAGAAAGAGTCTATTTGAAATTTTGAGATGGAGATGATATCACACACAGCTACATTAAAAAACAACAAAACCAACACAATTAGGCCTGTCATGATGACTACTTTTATTGGATGATGATATTGTCCCAGAAATAAATGCGATAAACCATTTTATGTAGCAGTGGTGGACTCAGGATGTTTGAGGGGCAGGGGCGCCAGCTGTATGTGGTGGAGCACCAGTGCGCTGGAAGGGCCCCCTTGAGGGCACTTTGTCGTTATCATGACTTTTAATGCACTACTGACACGTTGTAATGGGAATGAGAAAATACAACACAAAAATATCTCAAATAAATAAAACGGAAATAAAAATAAAACCAAAACAATAAAATAAAATGGACCCCAAAAGAAAGAAAATCTAAATTTCAGTGCACACCAGGATACAATTGGCACCATTTTATTAACAATAACAATAAAAACAAGGAGCAAACTACACATTTCACATGTTGCATCAGATTTGCTCTGTGCTTGATTGGTGTTTCTTGAAATAATCGGAGAATCTAGCAGTGTCACATTCCCCAATAATGAATTGCACTGAAATAGCCTCCAGTTACAGTATTTTAAATAAATAAAATGGACTCAACAAAACTGCATTTAAACAGCAATATATAAGGTTTGCAAAAATCATAGAAGTCATGTACATACAGTATATTGATGAGATAATGAGATATATATGTATATTAAGTTGGATTATATCATGACACACAATAGATACACTCTAAATGAAACATCCAAAAAAAATGAAATAAAAAAATTACCTACAAATACTGGGATAGTAATCCTATATTGTCTTTATTAACTCAGAAGCAAGAAAAACAGTGGCTGTCCTTTCATTTCATGTCAGATTTGAAAGGACGAATCCAAAATGTCGTGCTCACAGCTGAGTCTGCCCTGGTTACTGACATCTCAGTATGCAGAAGTATTGGCACTTGGCATCAGCTTTGCAGACATATCTGCAATCCCAGAAAATGCATACATGTTAAATGTCAGACATGCACATCTATATGCATTACGGCACTTTAGCCCCGCTGTAATGACAAAAGGGGCAGCCATTAGTCTCTTGTTTCAGGTTTGTCTACTTCACATTATTCCTGTTCCCTGAGGTTTCTCTTTGATTTCACACTGTCTTCTAAAAGGCTTTAAAGTATCACAAACTATAATCTATTTATGCCTTTAGCTGTTGATTCTTCTCCACGGTTACTGAATTTGGTCCATCTTGTCTGCCACAAATTCCCATAACACCTCCAAGCCTTACTGATGCGGCATGCTGCCCCCTACGTTCAGCCTCCAGTAATACAGTCTGCGCAGCCAGCTGTGGTGTAATTAATTTCTCATTAGTGTAGGCAATAATGACTATCTCGAAATCTTGCTTGCCCTTTCTCTCTCTCTCTCTCTCTCTCTCTCTCTCTACCCCCACCCTCCCTCCATCTCACCATCGTCGCCAATGCCCTGCTGGAGGGGAAGTATTCACATCTCTGAAAAAAAAAAAAAAAAAGCATGCAAGCAAACAAACAACAATTAGCTTCCTGTCGACATGGAGAATGGTAGACTCATCTCTTGCAAATTACCCCTCACTGAGGAATGGGCAACCGGGACTTTCACTTTAGGTGTTCTTTAATGAAGCGTCTACATGGAAGCTAATCATTTACTGGCACGTAGCAGAATAGCCACCGCTGAAACCACACGCAGACACACACACCAAACACACAGGAGTAAGCAGCATCAACAGCAATCCAGACAGCCTGGTGGAATAAAGAGAAAGGTTAATCTATGTAATTATAAGAACTGCATGTGTCTCAAACTAAAAGACAGTTCAACTGCTCCTTTCCCTTTTTGCCACACAACACAAAGCATTTCTAAAAAAATCAGGGAAGATTTAATAATGACAATCAACACCTTTTATTATATACGTGATAAAACATGCAGGCCTATGTGATAAAACAAAACCTGTGTCCTCATGTCTGCAGCAAAGTCTGCAGTAGTTGAAAAGTTTGAATGAAGATTGTTCTAATTGTGTGAGAGAATATGATCTTCTTTTTCTGCCAAACTTCACATTATTTTTAAGACATTAAGAGAAATACATAGCTCTAACACCATGACATTTGGAGCACAAGAGCATGAAATTCTGTTCATCCTGTATTTCATGAGCTAATGTGCCTCTCGCTCTCTCACTGCACCACATCCATCTACTGCATATTTTATTTCTGTTTCTCCTTCCTCACTTTGCCTCACTCCTTCCCCTCATCCATACTGGTGCGAGACCTACTCTCCACTGCTCGAACCGCAGTAATGTTCCAGATAAAAGTTCGACTTTGATCGCTCTTTGACTTGGAGCACAGCTCTGCCCCTCATCTCATCTAACAGATTTAGCCTTTCACAAGGCTGAACCGCAGACTCATTTCAGATCAGCTCAGAGCTTCTTTTCCACTTGTTCATTATGCATCGCTGGAGTTGATGAGAACCTTGTAGGCCTCTTCTTAGATACAGGGCGGCATCACAGTGAAGCAACTCATCAGGCACAAAGTACGACCTTGAATAGTCGACATTTGTGGCCAAAAGTATGCCAACATCTAGGCTCGCCTAAGAATAATCACAGTCTGACAGCAGGATGACAACACAGACATAAATGTACCTTTAACAGCTCTGGATCGATGCCTTTAATTCTCGACCTCCTAGCAACATCGAAATATGACATTACCGTGAACAAGCCTACTCAGCTATTCTGCTAATCTTTATGTGCGCAGTATGCCTTCAGCAGCCTTTTACATCCAGCAACTGAAAATAATAAAGCAACTCAGTCTGGAAATAGAAAGTCAACAATGAGTCACACAGGACACAAACCTCGGTCTCCCAGGTGAAAGTCCTGTGAAAGAGTCTAAATCACCTGACGTTCTGGCAGAAAGCCCTGAAGTCAAACTTCTCCCGTGAGTGATGAAAGACAGCTTGGATAAAGACATTTGGCTGTTTCAGACAACACAGGCTCATTAAATTGTCAATCATGTTTGATTTGAAAAAAAAGGACACATGCATTTGCTTTATTCGTGGCAACATCAATATTTTTGTCAGAGAGGATCAATAGTTAGTGGAACAGAACATCACCATCTTGCCATCCGCCTCATCAGCACTTTGCAATTATTGGCGTCCGTCAGAACCATTTTTGACCAGGGACACAAAGTCGGTGTCTGATCAATGTTTGTTGAATATCCAACAAACACTGGTCAAACAATAACTCTGTGGCCTTCATAACCTCACGCCAATAAAGACTATCATCGCCTGTGTTTTATAAAACAGGCACTATTAGACAGACTCTATTATCACAGCTTTATTGACTCCATTACAAGTTTAAATGTTCTTAAGAACAGATTTATTTTTCCATCCAAATAATAGGTGCAGCCTAATCCTTCCAACTCAGCCAAGTCTGAATGATATATAATACAATTAAAAGTTAAAACTCCCAAAGTCGAGGAAGCTAAATAATTTAACACCTGTCTCACTATGAATCATATTATCAATTAAAAGCAAACCCATCCCCTCTTCCGTAATGGAGCCTGTGATATTACAGGGAGACACTTTGACTCACTGAGTGCTCTCTGTAATCGGGTAAACAATGGTGGGGCTTATTACAAGAAAGATCAACCTATTAGAGGGACTGAGGAGCCGAGAGACTCGCAGTGCTTTTTCTCTCCCTGTGCATCCACAGCCTGAACACACACATTAAAATTGCGGGAAAAAAATCCTGGCTGGTTTTGAGGGGGTGTTAATTTTACAAAAGCGCAGGGATTCAAGGACGTAACGTCAAAGTGCATACAAACACTGACAAACTACGGAGGTGTAACAGACAATGTTGGGTCTGTTTATTGCACGTTGTATTCACGTTTCACGGAAGAGAAGCTGAATTAATTTGTATAAACATTGTACATGAGACTCTTCTGCTTTTGGACAGTGGTGGCACATACACTCCACTCTCTCTGCTGATCTATTGGATGTATGCATCTGCAAATATTAGGGTGCATTTTAAGATTGTACAGGATTGTGTGGTTAAGTGCATTTCTGTGGGATTTGCCCGAGTCATTAAACGACATTTGACAAGGGAAAAAAAAGCACTGCTGTTTCAAAATTAAGAGGGAGAGCAAGAAAAAAAGACCAAAAAATGAATATTTCAAGTCTCCAGCTCATCCAACCTTTGAGATTACCTCTACTATAAATTCTGATTAGTCTTTGACAGGTAATTTGTCAGAAAATGGCCAGAATGGTAGCATAACCAGCACTAACTGCTGTTCACAATACTCATTGCTGCAGCTATCGTTTGCTCTAGCGACTAGCTGCCCATTAGCAGGTGGCTTTGTTAGCTATGGAGCTACGGAGTCTGCTTGGATTGCTGTTGCGCTGGAGCATCTTACGAAGAGCTGAAGAGGCAATTTGGCTCATCTTATTTCGGAAAAAGAGAGAAGCGGTTGTATTCCTCTGTTTAGTAAGGAAAAAAGCTCTAAAATATTATGTCTCTTGACACTTTGTGAGTTTATTATATGTACTTATGACAATGTAAAGCACCTACAATGTTGGAAACATAGCGTACTCTTAAACAGATATGTATTTTTTTAGGTAGCTAAGATACGTCTTGCTCTCGGTCCCGTTTAGCAGTACAATGCTCTGCACACATGGGGAGAGCTGACAGTCATTTACTGCAGGTAACATACTGACTAGGGATAAGTACCTCATACAACCCCACATCAAAAGACCTCAGCAATCACTTTAAAGCTCATATTTGTGAGAACTTGTCAAATACTGACACTTAGGGATTGGATGTATGTAGAGAACAGTGCTCGACCAAAAACTTTACTTGAGTTTTCTGAAACTGTGTGAGTAGTTGCTTGCGCTGTGATGATAAAAAAAAGGAGAAATTACTCAGTTCAGTTTCATCATCTTGAGAAAAATACTTTCTTCTCAGATAATGATGAAGAGTCTCTCGCTGTACTCACACCCAGAGATACACAGTATTGACCAGAGACCGCCATCAGACAAAATGCTGCCAGTTGCGATACCAACTTGGATTAATAATTTTGCGTTTGCCTGCAGTCTTTGGAAGGTCTCATTTTTAACTTTCCTTTTGTTTTTCTTCCCTCAGTGTCAGGGCTCACACTAATGTGCACTCCTATATAAACAAAAAAAACACTTACACATGCTTATGAATGTATATGCGTGCATTTACATGTTTATAGGAAGACTTTTCAGTGCAAACTGCAAGATGAATGTGAGCTCAGCTGTCATAGCATCCGTCAGTCAGTCAGAATAGGCCTCACAGGCGACAGTCAATCACAGCCGTGCACAAGCGTTGACACTGTTTGGCATTCCACCGCTCGCTCACTGCAACTTCAGCAGGTAAAGTTATCCATCCGGCTACTTCTGCAATCAGAACATTCGCCTGTTATCGAGTAAATCTTACAGCTAATCGTGTAATCTGCTGTGCTTGATGTGAATTTGCAAGCATTAGAGAACACCGCGTTCTGCTCTGAGCTGATCTCTGAGGCCTGCTCTTACAATAACCAGCAGCTCTGCTTCCCTGTCTGCCGGGTAATGGAACAAATAAATGATGCATTAAAGAGTTTGTGGGGAGAAAAAGGGAGGGAGAAAGGGAGAGAAGGAGGGAAGCTGGGAGTGAGGGAGAGACAAAGACAGACAGCGGTTGAGTGTAGCCTCCACCCTACTCGAGCAGTATAGGTCAAAATACAAGGGAGGGTTGGGGGAGACGGGCAGGATGGGAAGTTGATCGATTTCTCCAAGAAACTTAACAGAATAAGAGAGAGGCGTATGCTGACCACAGATCCAGCAATGAGACTGCAGAGTGCAGATACGCCACATACTGTAATACACATTCTTTCAAGTAGAAAGTTGAGGAATTGATTTGAAAAAGCAAGGTGCCCTGAACTTTCCACACAAAGTTTTAAGAGTTCTTCTTTTCACTGACGCAAGCAGCACGCAGTGGACTATACCCGGCCTGGAGGCAATATTTTATTTTTATTTGACACTTTTCGTTCCCAGCAGTTTCACCATGGCAGGACTCCATGCACAGTCAGTGTATCTCTTCTCAAAGGATGCATTCACTCAGGAGTTTGGGCGAGAGGGCAGGGACACTCCAAGCATCATTAAAAAATGTGCACATTCAACTGCCTTTTGAACTTTGGTGCATCACAGTAAACTGTTAACGGCACACTTGACTCCAACTCTTCTAAAGAGTTCCTGCCTCAGAATAAGTAGGCCCATACACAGCAATAATGTAATAGTTGCTGTGGCAACGCAAGTATTAAGCTTGGGAAATTTTTTTTGGAGCGATTTAGAGAGTATTCAAGTTTCAAGGTTCATTTAATTTGTCATTTCATAACACAGGGTTGTACAACAAAATGGAAGCTGTAGTCCCTTTATTCTCCACGAGAAGAAAATAGTTTTATAGTCGAGTGTTGAGAATGATTTTATAAGTCTCACAGCGTGAGTGAAGAAGCTGTTCTGTAGTCTGGTGGTACGGCAGCGGATACTTCTGTATCTTTTGCCAGATGGTAGCAGTGTGAACAGACTGTGGCTGTGGTGGGTGTTGTCTTTTAGTATCTTTTGGTTTCTGTGCAGACACCTCACATCACCAATATCACTGATGCCTAGTAGATGATGTTCTGGCTGGTTGCAATCACCCGCTGCAGAGCCTTCCTGTTCGGGGCCATGCACAAACCAAGTGAGTTTGTGATGTCTTCAAGCGACCTTTGAAGACACTAGCCATGTTTCTATCAACGGATTTTAAATCTTGTTTTGCAGTATTGCATTAGGTAAGGTTGACGGACACTTCTGTCCTTCTGGCATAGTGAACATTTTACAAAAGTGACTATTCACGGATATTCTCAAAAAACTAACATTCCCAGATGGCCAGGTTTTGGACAGGACAGGTTTTGTTTCATCTTCCTCATATGGGTTTATTGGAAGTTAGCAAACAACTAGTTTTGTTCCAAACTCACAACCTACATGTTTATTACAGATATCCACGATCTAGCCATAAGATGGATTTTTGTTTTTGGTCTTTTTTGCAACTTTTAAAAAATTCTCTTGCCAATTAGATTGAAATACAGCTATCGAGGGCTACTGCTGACTGGATAGAGTTTGGTAACTCCATTATGCAGGATTGAGATTTCCTGCCTCACAGAGACAGTAGCACTAGTCTTCGTTGATTTGCATATCAAAGTGAACAAGAACGCTCATGAAACTGAATGAGGGAGTTTACGTAGGTGGCTGCAGTGCTACATCGAAGAGAATTAGCGACTTGAATTTGAAGGCTCGCCCTCACAGGTGTTTTCACTTATTCAGGCTAATTAAACTTCTGCTCAGGTGCAGCAAAACAGATCAAACATACATTCCTCATATGAGGTAATCATGCAAATAAGTGAAAACACCTGTGTGGATGGACCCTGGGTGTATGGAGCCTTTAATGGCAGGAAGCCAGAAGAGAATGATGACAAATGGAGTGTCAAGAGCTGTTTGATTTTTGACCCTTTTTGATAAATGACAGAAAGAGTTTGTGCACCTAAAATTGTGTCCATGTGGTCCATCACCGCAGAGACCTGGGTTCTTCTTCTCATTTACAAATCACCAAAGGTTCCAGTGCTCGGTTTCTGCCTTCCAGACCTGGGTTTTTGGCAGCTGGGGTCCTGCAGCTCGGCCAGGCATTTTAACTATCACAACTGGCAGTGTTACTGAAGTGACTGGTGACTCCAAACTAATTTTGGGAAGGGGTCTAGGTGAGTGATGGTAAGTGTGGGTTAAGTTCAAATAATGTTTGTAAAAATATATAGAGTGTTTCTAAATATACTGTATGGCTAGTAATGACTATAATCACCAGTTCCAACACAAGTAGGTACATCCAGAGTTTGAAATAGTACTTTGATAGTGACCTCACATAGAGTAGCAACACCACCGTGAAGAAATACTTCTTAACGACTCTGTAAGGACACACCCACACAGGGTTTAAAGCCTGCAACTCCCTTCCAGTTAGTTAACACAATACATAGACATCATAATGTAGTACTCCTATTAATTCACATTCTGTTGATTAATATACTTAATTAATGTTTTCATCTACATTTTTTACATATTGCACCTTTAAAAACTGCTTTGATCAGATTTCCCCATTTTAGAAAGTTGAATTTGTTCTTTGTTGTGTCAGGAAAACATACCCAGGATTAATAAACCCAATGATTTACTTCATGGCTTAATTAAGATACAGCACAGTACCTTCCAAGGACAATAAGTTGCCATTAGTCTCCTCCTTCATAAATACCACACTGTTCACAAACGTTTCATTTACTGATACTTATGGATGAAACACAGCTGTTGTTTGTAATAGAAAAACTGCATAAGCACTTAAGCATGTGAGTACAAGTGCACACACATTCACAACAAATACACACTTGAATACACCCTAACTATATTCTCAGCACGATTCCAGAAACACTCGTTAATCACCTGTGTTCCTGGATGCAGTGTTGTCCCGATCCCCTGCACTGTCACTCGCTTCATGCGGAGGCCTGCATTAAAGGGAAGAGACAGGAAATGGGAATCTGTTCAACCAAGGCGTACTTGCAAATTACAGTGTCTGCAGACACTGGCTAACACGTTCATTGCCTGAAAATAAGGTTGCAAATGAAAGAAGGATGTGGAGCAGAAGATGCAGGGAAACGGGTAAATAAAGTGAAATCAAAAGGACTGTTTTATTTTATTGAGCTTTATTTACAATTTGATTTGGTCCCAAATAAGAAAAGGGTTTGAGAATTAAATTGACCAACCATCAATGGTATCATACAGTTATTCACAGCACTTTTCTAGCATCTGCCAGCTTCATCTTGCTGTCCAGACCTGTGAATCATTTGTGCCGTAGTGCTCGTAACACACATCCATTCGGCTTCACCACAGAAAAGGTCCGCGGCACAATTGATGGGATCTGTCGAAGAGAAAAGGACCGATCTTTATTCATCATACAGATGTTAAAGGAAAATCAATCTGTGTCTGTCTAGTTTAAATGAGAAGAAAATGTCATTTCAGCAAAGACAAACAGGCTCCATGCATGACAAAAGCTTACGACGGGAATCCTCTGTTCTTACGAGGTCATTAAACTGGAAAAGATACAACCCACTGAGATATATAAATTTCACAGCCAGCCATAAAGTGAAGACAGACATTTCTAGTGAGATTTCCGTCTCTCCTGCTGAGAAATAGGGCACAGGGGTGATATTATATATTGGTGTCGTCCTGCTGCTCAGGGCCCATAACAGTGTGATAACTGAAGACTAAAGGGCCCTCACCACTGATGGAATATAGATTGCATCACTTGAAATGGGAAAATCTGCTCAATATGCACACACAATAAATGTGCACACATATATACAGTACATGTCAAAGGAATATATAGAACAGTCGCACAGAAAATACACCTCTTCACATCCTTAGTAATTCATCTTGTGTTGACTGTTAATAAACTGCCCCCTGTTGACCTCCCAGATACAACACATTCGATTTAAGCCTGTCGCATGTTGAACATCTTGCATTAATAGGAATCTCTGGAAAAGAGATTGGCTGTAAAATGCAAATCGTGCTGGAGTGCTGTGTTCCAGCCTCCTAATGGACGATGCTCCTTTTATCACCACTGACAAAAAGTTCTATTTTTAGGAAGCCCAGTTTCAAAGAACCTCTGCAGAATCTTAAGCACACAAAAGGCACATCACAGATAAAGAGGTACAGAGATTCAAAAAGCTCGGTTTTTGCTGTTGGCTTTAGAGATTCATGCGCACAAGTACTGTGTCTTCTTCTGAAACAGGACTTTAACCACACCAGTTTGCCCAAGCAAGCCCAGATGGAGCTACACCAAGTGCAAGTGCCGCAAGCTGCTCCTGGGCCAACTGGTGTGATTGAGGCAAGGGTCCTATCCAATCGGCACATGGAAGCAGACACACCTGCGCCCAATTCCCTCATTACAAGCCTTGCTGCAAATTAATTCAAGCAGTTATCCAGGTCTGCTGGCAAACACTGCCACAGGCCTGTTAGAAGCACCAGCAGATGACTGCTGTGTCAGTTCTGCTTCCAGCAAAGTTGTCTACTGTTAAAATCTTGCAAATTTACAGCAAATTGTCACTTCAAGAAAGTAGCTCTTCTTGGCTGTAGATAGCTACCGTTAGCTAATTAGCTCATGGCTCAGTTAGCTGTGGAGCCTGTGGCCCTGGAGGTCAGTTTGACAACAGGGGATACAGTATGGAGGCGATTTACAGCAGCTCTGACCAAGATTATGAATTTGGGGACTTTTTCATTGGACTTCCTCTTCTTTTGTGGAGTCTCTCTTCCAGGTTACTTCTATATTTGTGAATGTATACTTGGTTTGTTTTCCCTCTGTTGTCCTTATAACTGCCTGTTTGCAAAAGAAGCCTATTCGTCATAGGACAAGTATTACCTGTGGGGACCTCTAATAATTTGTAATAATAGCAGAGGTTGTGTGATAACAGTAGTCCCATGTAAATTAGCATCTTGGTGATTTGGGGTCATACTCTTATAACATCTGTTTCCTGTTGTCAGACAACTGAACAAGTATGATATTTGATTGCATATGTGGAACAAAACAACTCCAAACTATATTTGACTGCTGATGAACAGATGCTGTGCTTTTAAGATTTATGTTACTGCAGTCACATCATATCTGGGGATAATGTTATTAAATCTGAGTTAAATAATACTTTATTTAATCAGTGTGAATGCTGCACCAAACACATACATTTTAAACCCCATGTGGTCCCCTGGTTATACCATTCCAATGCAAATAGGGCTCTAGATATGATCAATTGAAGGTAATTTTCCATTGTGTTTCCACTTTCTCCCCCTTGTTTTATGTGGTAAGCATTAGCTCAAGAACATTGATAAATGTTTCTCGTATCACTCTTTTTCCTTTGTAACCCAAATATATTTTTTAAAAATAATAATAAGTAGTTTGCTGCTAGCTGGAGTTCACTTGCAAAAAGGAGAAATCAGAGAGTCAGCGCAGTACCCATGTGTCTCCAGATCTCCAGACGAGAAGTCCATTTCTAACCTCCCAAACACTGAAAACACTGCATCCCTGCCAGATCTCACTCTCCCCGTCTCCGTGTCCCTCCCTGTCTCTGCTCTTTGAAGTATATAAAACAGATTTCTAACTTGGCAACTTAATTTTCCCAATCGTATCATGCACTGAGCCTTGAGCTATGCATAATTATCATAATGCACAATTTCACACTTAAAACTCCAGATGAACCTTAAACCCAAAGTTGACCAAAAACTGTTTATAGTGACAGGATTTGCATAATATTAAGCAGAAAGTGCGGCAACTTTACATTTGATTTACTGTCTTGTAGCAACACACATATTTACTATACATGAGACAATGTCTTATTTTCATTAAAGAAACTATGCATGTGCATCTGCAAGGTCTGTTTGTAGAATTTTGACATGCAGAAGTATATCTCAATATTAAGCTTGAATGCCAAACAGCTTTACATTATGCATTCATTTACTTGACAGTTCGAAAACAACTCTGGGCTTTTTCCCCAGCCCACGCTTTCACAATTTGATCAGTCAATCAAATGAATCAGACAAATCATGATGCATCTCTTCTCATGATCAGCTTAGTAACTTGATGACAGCCTGATGTTTTCGTGTCTTCAGTGTACAATTAAGTCACACGCCTCATGATTTGAATACATTCTCGTAGACCCTTTTCATGGCAGACATTTTGACTTGTCAAAGCAGGAAAAGCAAAGGTGTGACCAATAACGTTAATGATGTCCCCAGTCTATTAAGTGTCCAAGTAAGGCATGCAGAATACCAGAGCCCTGGAACTGAACACTTAAATGGCCATCATGAATGCCGCTTATTTCTCCTGAGCATTTTCCAGTTAAAATATCTGCCGTGAAAAGGGTCTATTGCTCCTCGTGTACAACCTTTTGTGATATTTAGAGTTTTCTTTCTGGTGGTATTTCAGGCGTGGCGTCTGTGAACAGCCCTGCTAGAAATGCTGTTTAAAGGTTAAGTACAGACAAAAATGAAAATTCAGTCATTATCTACTCACCTTCATGCTGATGTAAAATCAGGTAAGGTTGTGTAGTCCACCAAACATTTTTGGAGCTTCACAGCAAAACAGCGCTGCAGGATTCTCCTGGACAACTGAAATAAATAGGGACTTGTTTGAAAATGTAAAAAAAAATAAATAAATAAAAATCAAGGTCTCAGGAAGCCCAAAGATGTAGTTTACACCCTTTTTAAAGCCAGAATCTGCATTGTAGCTGCTAAGCTAAACGCATTAGCACAAATCCTGTCTAAAGTAGGTGCACAAGCTGGTGTCGAGGATGTAAATAATGTCTTTTCAAATCATTTTGGTATCTTAGGGCTTCCAGAAACATGGACTACGCCGGACAAGCTGTATGGAGTTATTTTATGGTTGTTTCTCAACATTCTTTACATGCACATACCCCTCACCTCACCCAATTGTGAGTATCGCAAAAGTCCCTCAGTAGAGCCAGTGTTTGGTTTGTCCATTCTTGGCTATTGTTGAAATATGGCAGTCAGACATGGCGAACTCTGTGGAAGAGGACCTTCTCCCTTTGTAGATATAAACAGCTCATTCTAAGGTAACGAAAAACACAACCATAGTTTCAGGTGATTATACACTAATGCACACTTAATTATGAATATTACATTACAATTCTGCCAATTTATCTCCCTTAATCCTACACACTGGACCTTTAAGATGAACACCAAGTGATTCAAAATAAAAATGGAGATTCAGAAAAATTGCTCTGATATTAGTAATGATGCCAAAGTAATTTTTTCACCGAACCCTTACTTATGTAATTTCAATTTTATATTAGTATGAGAAAAACATTACTTATTCATTCTGTAAAGGATGTCACAGCAAGCTCATAGGTTCCAACTACTAAATACACAAAGGTATAAAGGTAGCACACACACAAATTTCCAGGACAGAGTTGACAAATCTCATTTCACCGATCGCCTTAATCAGAGCATGGAGGAAAATGGATTTATATATATACATTTATATACAGGAGCCGGCAGGTCTAATGACCTTCCTATTGTCTCAGACATCTTTTCTTAATAATATAACAATGACTAACAGTTGAAACTGAGCTTACAGGCTCTGTGATAGACATTCTATGTTTCCGTATCTTGAAACGTGTTTGTGTTTGTGTTTGTTGATATATTTTGGTGGTAGCGGGGGTGGGAGCCTGACAGAAAAGGTACGGACACCACTGACTTTTAGTTAAACCTGAAACACACCGGGCACCTGGACTGACAGGAGCAATCTTGTCGTCTCAAAGAAAAAGTTGGCTGAATCAAAGTTTCTTTCTTCACTCTGGAGGATATTTCCACGAAGGGAACTTTGGTCCTTGTGAGAACAGAAGAGCTTTCTCTCTCACACACGCACACACAAACACACAGTGATTCACAGCCTATTCCATTACCTCCCAAAGGAGTTGTTAGACAGATAATGAAGTCAGCAGTCCAAGGGATAACTAGTGGCTCTTCAGTGTAAACAAGTCACTGTCACTTTTGCTTTAGAATTCACTTCGTTCCATCAAGAATGTCCTCTAAAGCAGTCTGCGGGCTATAAAGTTGGCTGGGAAAATTTACTTCACTTCAACTCAATTGGACCAATTGACAGGAGAGGGGGGAAAAAATGAAGAGCAGAGTAAGAGTAGCCACAGCAAACACAGAGAGAGACAGTTTACACAGAGAGTGAGCGAGATAAACCTGGCAGTGTGTTTTAAGAAATGAAAGGTCGTTATCTACAATCAAGGCTAACAACATAACTGTTTTCAACCGACTAATATCACAATTGGCAAATTAACTTCCATCAACCTTTAAATGAATGCAGCACTTCCTGACAATTATCGCCCTCCTTTGCTATCACTGGATATGAGGCAGAACCAGAAGGCAACTAGGAACGAACGGAGGACTTACTGCCTCCATCTGCTTGTAACAGGCCAACAAATTAGCAGCAAATAAATCAGTTAGAGGTTGCACTAAAGGAGCCAGCAGAGAAAAAAGCGGGCCAAGGGATCAAAAAGAACTGGCAGGCTCACAGAGATCAGCTTTCCTGGAGCTAACGACTGGAAGAAATTTAAGTGAAATCCAGCCCTCATTTGCTTCGTCTGTTTGTCTCAGCTCTGGCAGAGCAACCCTCGGCGAGAACTTTTTTCGTTCAAGCTAATTGTTCACGGATACACCACATCAGACTGTCAGCAAACAGACTGCAGGTGGAGTGGTGTTTTTGCGACCGCCAACAGCTGCTGGAGCTGTTGGATAACATCACTGGCTCGTTAAAACGGCTACCTGCTCGAATGGGGAAGCCGACATTACAGGCGGATAATAAAATGGGAGTGCACAATTGTTAAAGGAAAAGTTTGCACGAAAATGAAAATTATCACCATGATTACAATCCTTAACCATGCGCTTGTCCACCTACTTCAGATGGGACACTAACCCTTTTAACTTAGCAGCTACATTGAAGTTTCTGGCTTACCAAAGAGTGTAAATAATGCCTTTTCAAATCAAAGGTTCAGATCTGTTTTGTGTTCACTGAAAATTCACTCGACTTTCCATCAGCATGAAGGTGAGTAGATAATGACAAAATTTTCTATTTTTGGGTGAACTTCCCCTTTAAGAAATGACAACACAAGAAATTCTACGAGAGAAAAAACAGTAAAACAAAATAACCTAATGAAGAATTTGTTGCTTTTGCCCTGCCCTTCCAACTTAAAAGCACCTAGTAGATGACATACTTTTAAAAGGTTATGAATCCATGTTAATGAGTAAAAAGAGTGCTATTATAAAACTACAACCGTCCTATGACTGTGAAATAATCACATTCTGAATAACACAGACCCACACACTCATTCACACCACACACTTGAGCCCCCACAGCTCTCGAAAATTATTCTTATAATGGCCATTGTCATCCAAACTAACCATCCTTTTGTATCAATCGGCCTTTTTCTCATAATGTAATCTGCTGCTGCAGCTGCTTCTACCACTGGAGCATCTCTCTCTCTGTTTCCATCAGTCCGTCTCAATCCAAGATAGGTTGGAGAGCAGCCCAACAGGGTGTAAAATGACGCCTCACCCCCATCTCCTTTGCCCATTGGACTCTAGCTCCTCAAAGATGAGCACCTTCCCAGGTAGCTTGGCTGGGGCTTCCAAAGGCTGCTGTGGTGGGATTATGGTGATTATTCTATGGCACCGGCAGCCGGTGGCAAATAATAACCTGGTTGACTCGCTGCCTCACGGTTAGACAGGTGGATACTCAGGTGGATATTTCGGGAACCGTTTTGCACAGACAATTCTCAGATTGTTTCATTGGAAAGAGACAAAGTAATCAGAACCTTACATTATTTCAAATAATTCCTCATTTCACTCCTTCAATCACGTTGCCTTGGGTTGTATGATTTCAGGTTGAAAGTAGAAAGACGCTGTTAGTACTTGTCTTTCTGAGTTCTTAGAGGAGACCAATCATAGCCTCACTGGTTGAAAGGCTTGAAACAAGTTGTTCAAACAAGTGAAGATGAACAAAGCCAGAATCCACTGAACCATTGACCAAATCAAGAACTGCTGGAGAAGTTTGAATGCAGCCTACTGCCTAAAAGTCAAAAGTGGTTCCGACCCAGAAAGACTTATTTATGATGTAATGGGAGAGTGACGATTGCCTTCCACACCGTCACCTGCTCCAGTCTGCCAGCTCACCTACCATCCCTCGTCTTCGTCGTTCACCTTTTTGTGGAAATAAACCACCAGTCCTTATGTCTCTGCGTTTGGGTCCGACCAAAAACCAAAACCTCCCATAGGGCATGTCAAAACAAAGTTTTATTCTGATTAAACCCTTGAGGCACGTAAACACACATCATTATCGGATCATTTCTTTAACATCCAACTTCAGTTTGAAGAAATATTCACACACATAAACACAGCGACTGTCATTAATATTGCACCTGCCACATTTAAGTGATTTTTAAAATGAACCATTATTTACCCTCTAAGCCTGCTGTTTCTTTGAAGAAGCTTGATTAACAGAGGAGGTACCAGGTTTTTCAGCCTATTGTATCTGTTCGCTAGAGCTCTGCCATTACATGCAGAAAATATTCAGGAATTTATATTAGCAGGAAAGAAAATTAGACATTTATATTAACAGGAAATATTATTCAAATAGGAATACTGAGTTGCCCTCAGTTAAAGATGGGTTTGTACATCCATTAATAAGGCTCTTACATTTGAGAACATTATGATTATATAAATGAATTTAAGTGGGCTACTATCTTATGTTCATATTCTTTGCTATTGATTTGATTCACAATAGTTTAAATTCTTAATGTGAATAGAGATATTTATGCTTGTGGTGGATGCATTATCATATCTACAAGGATAAAATATTACAGTCTGTCAGCGACCTCTCTACATAAAAGCCTCCTGAGTAGTGTCACTTCCGCCCAGGAAGGAGCCATGGATTGTGTCGTCCTTCACAGTAATGAGCCAATGGATTCCATGTCTGGCATGTTACATATTTCTAACTGGAATAAGTGCAAATACATTGAGAGGAATATAAAATGCATGCAGACTGAAGGCTGAGTAAGAAACAGCAGCATGGACACTGCAGCCCACCGGGCACGTCTCTGTAACCTCACCTGTGCAGCGCTGTTTTATTCCATTCTCCACTTGGCTTCATATCCCGTTGGGAGAGATTCAGAGGTGGAGCGTCATGCCTGCCAGATGTTGTTGACTTGCTCAGATTGTTTTTATTTCCTTGATTTTTGTGCTTCTACCATGGGTGAGGAGGCTACGTAGTTGAATTGTTTCGTTGTTTGTCTGTTGAAAGGAGACCAATTATGCTTTTTTGTTTTTTTCCCCTTCCTTCGGTGTATCGATTCTTGTGCATGTAAAAGATCTTGAAAGTTAAAAAGGTCAAAGTCCAGACCAACAGAAGCTCCTCTCTCCCACAGAAAACACAGCTCAACGCCTCGTCAGTAGTCCCACCTTTAATTCTGTGACTTTGTGACATCAGACTATGTCACAAAGTCACACATTTGCATAATCTATGCCAGCTTCTAGTTGATTTAGCACAGTTTATGTTTTTCTGTTGCGGTGCTGGGTCGAGCATGTGTAAGCTGACCAATCAGAGCAGACTAGGTATTCAGGAGGGGGAGGTCTTAAAGAGACAAGAGCTAAAACAGAGTGTTTCAGTCAGAGGGGGAATACAGAGCTGCAGCACTGGACAATATGAGAAAACTGATGTGTTTTTTGAGCATTGGAGAATGTAAACCTATTTTAGTACTAACCCAAAAAGTCACTTGTAGCAAAACAGGGTATTTTTAAGGAGGTTTTCTAGCCATCTTGCTGTCAAGAAAATCTGTATTTTAGGTCAAAAATGATCTACCCTAACCAAGTAGTTTTTATGCCTAAACCTAACCAGGCTTTAAATACAGTCACAATAAACATTAAACATACTTGTAGTTTGCAGACACCAACATATATTCAGGATTTGGACTTGGAATAACCTTTTACTGAGAACCAGGAAGGATTTCACAAGTAGAGGAGAAGACAAAGGATTAACTGCATTCTTTTCATTACAGTATGTTTAATCAAACGGGGAAATTAAGGACGAAATGTTATTGATTCATTATTGTAGGATCTACCTTGAGGACACAGATGTTGGCTTTACATAATAGATTTTCTTGTCATCATGGGAAGAGATGAAATCATCAGGCAGAAATACAGTACCACAGAGGTGAACGACAAAGAAAGAAAAATAATTTATTAGTCGGATCATGCGAGGAATAACAGCCGTCATATTTACACTGTGAGAGACAGATGGCGGTGGGAGCTCTTATAATCAGCAGAGAGTTGATAAAACAAACGTAAAATCCGCTCAGCGAGGGAGGCACTGAGATGATTACCAATGAAGCATCACAGTAACACTGAAAGAGCACTGCAGTCACACAATCACCAGTCAGATCCACTGAAGACAATAATCTGACCAGCACTCACTCTCTCTCACATGATACCGCCCTGCTGGTAATGCTTTGCTGCTACCTGCTGCACACCGACAGGGATGACTGATTTCTCTCTCCACCACTTCTTATTACCACATTTAGAGATCATATCTCTCACCTTGTACATTTTTGTATTTCCCCTATCTCTGTGTTATATGTCTTTTGGGTTCTGTTCTCTATAGCCCTGTGCAGGTTTTTGTGCTCCCCACTGAATCATACACTGCTGCTCGGATTCACTGCGGAGCACCTTCAGAAGCAGAGCCCATTTCACCAAATCAAAGTGCATAACCATTTATAAGACAAATAGTCCACTTCCCTCTGATATGTCTCTGACAGAATAACGTATAAAAGTATGCAAGAGAGTGCTATATTTCATTTCTTTAAGGCAGACATAACACGGATGTTTTACAAGATTTCAATCCACAAGACATTATCTAGCGCAGGTGCTTCTGGAGACTGATTTATTATTGGTAAACTAGATTTTTAAGTTTTCCAATCAAGGTAGAACCCTGGGTCCAGACACTTGAATCAGTCAACTCCAGTGAGTTGACTGATTCTGATTAGTTTTGCATTGTGACCTGAAACAGTGGTTTCTCATCTGAAAAAGCCAAAACGATCCAATGAGCACCGCGGGAGACCAACAATCTGTCAGTCAGCCCCATGGGTGGGACTTAAAGATCCTATTTGTAAGAAAAGTTGATTTTTGAGTCTCATTCCCAGCTCGTCAAATACTGACGCTTTGGGTTTCCCAACTCAGCCCAACCTACAATCCCAATGTGTCAGTATTTGAAGAGTTGGGAATGAGACTCAAAAATCAACTTTTTTCACAAATAGCCTAACCTTACCTTTAAGGTAATGGGTTGGGTGAAGAAAATAATGTTATTTCTCCATTAGTCGTGCTGGTGGGGGTCCAAATCAAATAAGCTGTAAAGCTTGATTTGACAGTGATGCACCTTGGTGTGCACAGCGACATGGATATTTGAAACAGCCAGTGCTCGCTTGTTTTCGGCACCCCCGAGGCATGGCCACCGAAAGATAAATGGAGGAACATGCTGAACTCTGGAGTCAAGGAAAGCAGTTTGGTAACATTGTGGACTAGGTTCATATGAAATACAAATAGTTAGTACCCTGAGGCGGTTGAACTCATCTGATTAAAGCCCCTCGCGTCTCAGTTTAAGTGGGTTAAGGTGATGTTTTATCTAACTATAGTTTGCACACTTTTATGGTTTTTGTTGCACACATTTGCACAGCTCATTCGGCATTTACAGTGGAACAAGTTGACAATTAAAAATCAGGCAATTATTGTTGAGACAAAAGTCTGACATTTGTGAGCAGTGTTGAGGACAACTTGATATAAAGTAATGAAGTAGTAACAAGTACTCAAGTACTCCTTTTTTTGTTGTAACATGTAAAGCTGTACTGATTTTCAGAAAAACAGTAAATCCCTAATGCATTTGAACTGTTTCTGTTTCTTTCCCACCTCTTGGCAGGCAGTGCACAGCAACCTAGGCAGTTGTGGAGTATCTGTGCACAGGTGTAACTCAGCTGGCAAGAAGGCCAGAGCAGAGCTATACAAGCCTGTGTTTTCTTAATTTCATGCTACTAAAACTGTGCTTGGCTAAATTTGCTGTCAGGTACCCTCAGTTTCTGTTAATTTTCACGTACTTCAAATAATTCAATAACTCACTGCAGTGGAATTACAAGCTGTGAGGGGGATATTGCGTCTGTCATTCCTGATACCGTTAACCTGCAGAGTTACAGACTATGGGTCGAAGAATATTCAATTCACTGTCCAAGAGCCAAGAAGACATGAACCCTCTGGACATTATAAGCAGCAACATGCCCAAAGAAATGCATTTTTGGTAGTTTCCATTTTTGGGTACACAGAAGTACTCTAACAGGTTACATTCAAAAGTAATACTACCCAAAGTTTTATGCATCTCATTGCAGTATCTTGACCTAACACTGTTTACATTCTGAGTGAGGAATACATTCCAGCTTCCTGATGGACTTGTAAGTTTTCGAAATCCCACCAGCTACTTGGGAGGCATTTTTGTTTTGAGATCGATTTTGCTTAGACGCCCATTTTGACTCATAAATATTCAGCGTGTGATGAAATTTTTTTTTTTTTGCATTCACTTTGCCGCAGCAGTGGAGAAAATTCTGTCTGAGTTTGTGATTACGTTGGTCTGTGTTTGCTTTGGGGAGAGAGACATTTTTGGCTGTCTGGCCTTTTAAACTGAAACCATTAAACCTGCCCTTTGGATTCAAGACACTCTGCATGTTTTAGTTGCTCTTTTCCCCTCTTCCTCGCCTGTGCTATAAAACACGCAGTATCCGGAATATTTTAATCAAATAATAGCTGTGAAATTAGCTGGTAACATATGCAAATGCTAATGTAAGAATATGGTGATGTACCGAGCTCCAGCCTTGAGGATCTGCTTCATGCTTTTAGTTGATACAGTTTTGAAGAAAAAAATCCTTTTAGTGGTGAACTGCGCAACAACAGCAGCAGAATGTACAATGTGCTGGTAATGAAAATTCACTTGAGGACAATTTAGTGAGGAAAAATATGCAGATTACCTTAATTACCCTCACCAAAGTATGTTAGGTAACACTCTTTTTTATTATGCATTTCCTGACAGACATGGCAGCATGGTCAATCTTCATGCCACTTTCTGTAGAGTTTTACGTGATTATTGCATCTTACAAAATATTGTGATTGCATAACTTTTTCTTTTCATAAAAATTAGATGGTCCTGGTGAGGACTGGTCCAGTCTTTGTTTTGCTTTAAGTCCATTTATCTCAGCAATCCCAGGGCCCTGCACGTTGGACCATGGCAGGCAGTGTCTATCATTGTTATACTGCAACATATTACCATTTTGGAGCTCTTCGAACGAAATGACAAGACACTGTAATTTCGTTTGTTACTGCCTTCGTGAACGACCCACGTGGTTGAGATTAGAAAAAGAACACAGTCATGGTTAAAAGAAACAAACTCTGACTTTTAGAAGGAAAAAACACTTTAACAGGGTAAAAATGATATTGCTTTCTATGCACAGCCATCCGCCCAAACCTCCTCCCTACAGAGCCATATGGGTTGATTATAAAAGCAGCTTATAATGACACATATTTCCATGTAGTGTTAAGCAGTGACCTCTAGTGGCTGTAGTCATTACTAACAGCAGCAAAGGAGGAAGTGAGGTGACTTAAGTATAGCGAGTGACACTGTCCACATAAGGAAGATGTTGGGTGGATGGATGGGTCAAGGACACAGGAGTTTCACTCAGTAGACTTGTGTTCATGTCCTGTTAGAAACCCAAAGACAATGGTGAGTTATTTTGACTTACATAACCTTCGTAACTTAAGTTACATGGTCATGTTGTTTCAGGAACGGTGATATATTTCAACCCAATCACCAGAATAAAGGTTAGCTTTATATGTAGCTTTATAGCATGCATAGCTCATGCTACAACAACAATCATTCGCAAACCTGTACATCATAATGATAAAACATTATTTGTGTCTCGTGGTAGCATGATTTCTTTTTCTTCCATCATGCTAAATGAACTCAGAATTTGCCAGTCAAGCCTCCAGAGTGGGAATTAGATTCAGTCAAAGGAGCTATCTTTGAGTGTTGTTCACTCAGACTTTAATGTGTTCTCTAGCTTCCCGAATCCCTCTCTCTCTCTCCTTCGCTCAGAACAAGCAGGTGTGCAGACTGGGAATGGATAGATTCATTAGAAGTTGGTGCAAACTTGGAGGTGGAATCCAGGGATGTAATTTGAAAGATTCGTCACAGTTTTAGTGTCTCTGAGACAGCGCTCCGAAATGCTTTAAGAATTCTGGGGGCTAGACTCGTCTTGACACTGTGATAAGGAGGGTTAATTTTGCATGACACAAACTTTTATGGGATTGTTTTATGAACTCAGGTTTTAGCTGACACTCATCCAGAGTGAGTGACCAGACAGGTGTCAGGCACCGCTGCTTACGTTACATCAGGACACATGATGTTGAAGTGTCAGTGTCATACAAAGACAGTGATATTCGATAGCATAGTCTCATTTACTAATACAAGGTGTGTATGGTGGTATAACATCCATAATGCATCAAGTACAGTTATACCACGTGGTGGAAAACCCAACACCACAGGAAGAGAACATCAAGACTGAACGTGTTAAATCAACCCTATGGGAAATCTGTCTGAAAAACAGCCATTCTTACATATTTTGTGAAAATATAACGTGAAATGTTTGTACTATACTGACAGGCATCTGAATTTGATTATATGTGATGCATTACAATAATCTGGGCATTGTATCATGTGAAATGTTTGAAAACCACAAACCATGTTTCTCATGTAAGAAGATTCACATGAAATTTTGCAAGCAGCTATTTCATTGCTTCATTAACTTGAATTTGTTTCACCTGGTGTGTCATTATCTGGGTCATGTGAGAGCCTCCTATCGACTAGGGCAACTATATAGCGGGGTGTTGAATGCCTTTGGAGTCACCATTTTCCCCCGTTTTCAAAGAGCACCCAACGCAATTTTCCAATATTACCAAGTCGATTGCCATGTTAAATAGAGCAAGCAGTCATTTTTTCTCTGTTTTTACACTTACAAAGCCTTTTTTAAACTGCTGCACCTGTAGCAAGGAGTCTCGTTGTGTGATTGGGGCCTAAGGCTGGATTGTTTAGGTCAGTGTGCTCCTGAGGGTGTAACTGTAGACCGTTTGCACCCATTCATTTTGAAAGCGGACGGCCAATGGGGAAACACTGGGACAATCAATGGTGTGACATTATCACTCCCTGAGTTTGGGTACAGTCACAAATGCAAGAGATTACAGAATCACATGAGCGATTTCACATCTTCTCTTTGGTTGGGTTCCACTCTGGTGAACTTTCATGCAAATTTCACCTCGGCAGGAGATGTTCATACACCTGAATTCGCACATGTGTGACAGGGTCTGTCAGGGTGTCAGCATTAAAAGTGTTTCTTTATACTCTTGTTTTCAAAAAGTGGTAAGGCAACTGTAAGACAAGTTAATAATCAATACAATAAAAAACATAATTAAAGACCATAAAATGACCATGTTACTGTACTGACCTCACGACACCCTTGACTCCTCTGTCACATAAATTGTGAATTAAATGTAAAGGGGTGGGGGTGGGGTGAGAGTTTACACTATTCATTCAAGGGCAAAAATCTCATAGTCAGAGGTCAGAGGTCGGGATCAGCTAATTGGACCTGGCGGGGGTTCTGTGTTTTGCCAAATGATGCTTCAGCAGGGTCGAAGCTTGCTGTGATGGGGGCTTAAATTCATCCACTGAAGGACAGTCTCTCTAATCACTACACCCCCCTGCTGCTCCAATCAAAAGTAACAGGGGCATGGTGATGTTTCTGAAGACTGTTACTACCTGAGCATTGTATTCTGGTAAAATGGTTGTTGTCTGCTCTCTTGGACGAGCAAGAGGTCTGTAGAACTGAACTTATACCAAACTGCATATTAGTGGAAAGTAAGGTTGGCTGCTGTCAGGGAGTGAGTTAAAAAAGACAGAGGAGACAGATTGATCAGTAGTTCCCCAAAAAGAGAACACTAAAGTGTTTGCAGATTAAATGCGTCTGACTCCCGTACACTGCAATATATTCCTGCATGAGAGTTTATGATTAATCTACACAGTCTGCTCCCAGTCTGCTTCCTGTGTCGTATATTACAAATGGGCTATAAGAGATCACAGATCTATCTATAAAGCATCATAAATGATGATGCTGCCAGCAGGGAAAGTGTTGCCTTCTATGTTCATAAGCCTTTGTTTGCTTGATGCCGTGATTAAACAAGACATTATTTGATAATGGAAACATCAAATAAACAACTGTTTTATGTTTCCCAGTATTTCACAGGAATAGCCAACGTGTTGGGAATGTGTGTCCACCCTGTAAACAAAGACATGTCAGTGAATTAATTGGTAAAAGCCTGCTCCAAAAGGAGCTCTGTGTTACTAACAGTCGAATATGATCATTGTCAAAACATTGTAATTTTGGTCTATTAAAGGAAACGTATTATGTGTTTTTATATTTTTCCTTTCCTTCAGTGTTTTTTATTGGTTCTTGTGCACGTGAATTCTCTTGGAAGTTAAAAAGGTCAAAGTCTGCACGTACAGAAGCTCCTCTCTCCCACAGAAAACACTGCTCCTGAAACGCCTCGTTAGTAGTCCCGCCTTTAATTTTGAGACTTTGTGACATCACACTACGTCACCATATCACACAATTGCATGATTTATGCCTAGCGGCTAGTTTGCCACGTAAGATGTGGCATAGCTCCTCTGTTGTTGTTAGCGGTGCTGGGTCAGGCATGTGTCAGCCGACCAATCAGAGCAGACTGCGTATTCAGGAGGAGGGGCTTTATTAAGACAGGTGCTACAACAGAGCATCTCAGATGAAGGGGGAATACAGTGCCGCAGAACTGGACAGTATGAGAAAAACAATGTGGTTTTGTTGTAGCAGTAAGACGTGTAAATCTATTTAAGGAGTAACCCAAAATAAATGTATGAACCTGAAATTGAAACTGCAATTTTGCAAATACAGACGGGTAGAAAAGGACAAGGAAGGGAAAAGGGAAAGGATCCACATACTGGGTACAGCTCCCAAACTTTCTTAGACAGCGCTGGCAACATTTCATTGAAAAGCCATTATTCATTCTGCAAGTGCAATATTTTTTAAGGAGTTCAAGAGGCCAAAGAGAGGTGAGGATTATGGAAAACATGAAACCCTCTAGATTTATTTTCTCAGTATCCTGTCTCCCAACGGTCTCAGTGAGGATTTTGATACTAAGCCCTTCTTGTAACGCCTCCTTAAAATCCCACTCATACAAATCCTTCACTTTAAATGTTTTTATTTGTTGAAATATTGTCCAAATGCTTGATGTGACTGGTCATCACATTTCAGCATTTTGCTGGTGATTGCCATTTAAAGGCAACACTATGTAACTTTTCAAATAATTCTGGAGAAAGATAGTTGATTGTTGAGTCTCATTCTCAGATCATCAAACACCAACGCTCTGGGTTAATGCCAAAGACGCAATTTGGTATTTCAATTTTGATTGGTATGTGGTGATCTGGGAATTCGACTGGCTGACGCCGCCACTCCCCCAATG
This sequence comes from Pagrus pagrus, assembly GCF_965226575.1. Lineage (NCBI taxonomy): Eukaryota > Metazoa > Chordata > Actinopteri > Spariformes > Sparidae > Pagrus > Pagrus pagrus. The sequence continues at coordinate 11,013,417 of NC_140198.1, forward strand.
GTAGCTCGGATCGACTCCAGCCCTCTGCGACCCTGCAAAGGATATTACAGATGACAGACAGACGGACAAATTCTTTGAAAACTATTAAAATATTCTTTTTTCTTTTTAGTCCCATTCAGATCTCATTTTCAAGAAAGAACTTGCTGGTTATTTGCCTGATGTGTTGTACTTGTTCATACTAATAAAGTTTGGGAGATATAATCCAGTGTCCAGATGTTCTCCGTCTCTACTTCCCTGCGCCTGGACTAAATGCAGGAACAGATGTGCACACAAATACCACAAAGTGTGTGATATTCATGCTCCAGCGATTCTCTCTCTATATTTGTCTGAACTCCCCTTTTTCAGTATTTAGTTTCACACTTGTGAGTTTTTACCTGCTCCCTTATCACATTAGCTCCTCTGGGACTGAGGAGGCCAGAAACAGTTCTGTGATTTCCCATCATTTTGGCTCCCTTGTGGAATACTGTGTGAAAAATGGGAGCTGAAATGACAAAGTTTTTTAAAAAGCTTAGCCTTAACTCTGGTATGGGTGGCAGATTTTTTAGCCGACCAGCCAGATAGAGAGAAAGTAGAATAAAAAAAGAGAGCGACTAGACACTCATCCCAGAAATAGCAGGTATTTGATTGCTGATGGGGCTTTTGGCCAGTGTGCTGATAAGCCCTGTAGCCTGCTCTTTAACCGAGTGCGAGGCCATCTAACATAATAAGACAAAAATAATGGAAAAGCCAGCACAAAGATAGGTATAAGGGCAGGGGTAGTGGGCTGTAATGGTCTGGGGTGCTTGTTCTGCCGTGACTCTGGGCCACCGACACCTCGGAGGATGTGGTCAGTGCTTTCTACTGCTAACACTGATTTTGATTGATCGTCTCTACCTTGGAGCATAAGGATTGTGGTGAAAAATGCCATTTCAGCAGCCAGCGTAAAATATCCAATGGCTCAGTGCAATTCAGGAGGCAGATTAGAAAGGCTTTGTTTTTCTTTTTTGTTTTAAAAAAGCAAACAAAAACACTCTGCGTGGTTAACATCGCAATCTAATGTTTAAACCTTACGGGGAAAATTTGTTAGCTTGTAATGGGTTGATGTAATCTGGATGTAGATGCCGCCACACACAAAATGCACAATTGCATGAAGGTGATCATTTAGAGCTGACAATAGCAGCATGAAAAGTATTTATATTATAATCATTTGCTATTGAGGCGATATTTTTTAATTTTGTCTCTCCTAATCTGTTAATTAATCCCCAAATGGCACAATATAAAGCATCATGCCCGACTGCAGTTGATTTGAAGTGTAATGACGAGGATGTAATGACAAGGAACTATAACTGGTGTCGCATTTGTCTTTATTGTTATTGCTACATTCGGTTTTCAAGCTGAGAACACACAAACAAATCGCTAACCCGCTGTGAAAACCTCATCGAACGTTTTGAGGAATGACTTTCACACTTTGGCAGTCACAGAAGTTGCCGTTTGAATTATGATGCAGCTCCCACTGCAGGATACATTTAGATTTATCCAGATTACAGCCATAAAACTGTTTGATATGATAGTGACAGCCCTGACTGATCTGAGGCTCAGTGAAGAAGGAAGAGAATGACTCCTCGACTGATGCTCACCGCAAGACAAGCACAAGATGACTGTCACGATGGCTTCACTGTTTTTATAGACTAGAGTTGCTGCTTTCAATCATAACACATTAGTTGTTGTGGACATTTTGGGTTGTTGTTGATGTTATATGATAATCAATAATAACCCAATATGAAATCGACTAGAATGCACTCAGTAGATGCATGCCTGACAGTCCACTTTACACCTAATCCAATATCAAACTCCGTAGCCCTATATACCTCTTAATGTTAAACAACCCATAACCACCTTAACCATAATTTAAGATCACCAGATCCAACTTAATACCCCATATTTTTTTCCATCAAGATCAACGCTTTACTCCCTGAGAAATAATTCAAATGTCTAAAAATGCCCTACTCCCAGGTGCAGTATGTAAGAATTCATACTCAAAACAAGTAGTGGGCAGCATATGACCAGATTAACAGCTAACTGCTGTTTACTGTAGTCGTAATTTGCAAGTTAGCTCAGTTAGCAGTGCACCTAGCGGTCGGGACTGCGAACTCGGAGCACTGCTAACTTGAAACTCATATTTCTTCATATTCTGATCAGAATTTTTGTTAATTTTTTGATGTTTTCAACTAAAATCTGTCCTTTAATGATTTGCACCAAACATAAACGGAGTCTATTCTGGGCCGAGACCCATCCTCCATCCAACTTTCATGGAAATATGTTCAGTAGTTTTTGTGTAAACCTGCTGACAAACCAACCAACAATCTAACAGGAACCGGTGAAAACGTCCTCTTGGTGGAGGTAATAAAGCACAAGTTAGACAATAAAAGAGGACCCATTGAAAATTAAGAGTTTTTTTTTTTTTTTTTATTACATTCATATACCAAAACTGTGTGGATAAAGCTTTGAAGCAGGTTGGAATGGCAATCACCTGAGAATGGGACTACTAATTAAAAAGAACATCATCATAATCGCCATCATTTAACCCCCTTAGCAGGTCAGTGTAGTGTCATTTAATTAGCCGTTCTTCCTTTCTTCTTATGTCTATATCATCTCTAACTCTTTCACAATAAAAATACTAATATATATATATATTTGACCTAATTTTAAATAACTTCTAACTTCTTTCCTTATTAACAACAGTAGCTGTGGTTAGCTTAATTTCATCATGCTAACCACTGCGTCTGTGTCAGAGGCTTTGCCATTGTTGGGCTGAGTGTACTTTAATCGTGGGTCAAATTTAATTTCTGTTATTAAAATGTATGAAACGTTCTCCTTTTGACTCACTCGCTCTGTCCTTTCACTCTCTCTTTCCATCTCAAACTCTTTATCATACAGTCTCTCCTTCACTCTGTTTTGAAAAAAAAAAAAAATGAAAGCATCAATTACCCTCGTACTGTACATCACGTTGGGATATAAAAGGCTTCATTCTTCCCCGTGAACAAAGAGTGGAGATAGGAAACAGGGCAGCCTTCCCAGTAGATGAAATAAAAGGCAAAATGTTTGCATCGTTTTAATTAAAATGATAAGTCCGTCGTAAAAACCCAGGTTTTATCAGGGAGGAGCGCGCGGATGCAAAATAATGTGACAACAAAAAAATGATTATGTGTTTGTGTTATCTCAAGCCATGTTCACTGCACACAGTAATTGTATTTTATGATTTTGTGCCCGCTGCACAGCCACTATTCCCCTTTCCAGTGATGGCTTATGTTTCCTAGTAGTGCTCTGTAACACCCCACCAAGAACATTTTGGATTAGAGCAATATTGCGTCCGAGACAATTCTGACAAACCGATAGCACATCGGGCATACGCACACACACACACACACACACACACACGCAGCTACACACTCTCATTCACTCGCTCACTCCCCCTCTCTGCCAGACATGGGAGTCAGCCAAACAGTGCTATTTGCTGGAGCAGGACTGGCACTTTTCCAGACCATGGGGGTAGCAGGCTTGGCAACGCAGATCACTGATGGACTCGTTGAAGCGGTTCGCCAGCATGGACAGCTTGCTACCGTGACACAGAGAGCAGGGAGCGCAGCCCGAACCGCCACAATGCTGACAGCTGTCGGCCTCCTGGAGAAAGACGAAACACATTAGAGGAGAGAAGAGGAGGAGGAGAAGGAGGAGGTGAAAGAGAGGATCTGTAAGGTCAGGTAAAGGGTAAAAAAGGGGAAAGAAAAATGGGTAAGAAAGACTGGAATGGCAAGTTTGGGAAGCGAGGCTGACATTAGGTCAGCCATGTCTTAACAATTGTTGTATATTATGTGAAATGCATGCCATTTTAACTTGCAACACCTTTAGCCAGTTAATTAACAGCATACATCAGCTATCTGCTTTAACTGGCCTGCCTGCTGGCACACACTAAACAACCCTAACGACACAGAAGATTTTTTTCAGGGTTATTTATAATCAAAAGCCTTTGGTAAGAAGCTGTGTTGCAGGATAATGTACAGCCAGCCGGTCATTTTTACAGCCAGCTGGTCATTACTGGTAAAATTTACAGTAACGAGCAGCTGCCTGTAGATTATCTACAGCACGAAGGGTGGATAGTAACCAAGGATGTGCGATGAGGTAATATTGAAATCTTTATAAACAACTGGGAGTCGTTAAAATCTTTGCACGGTAAGGTCTGTGAATTCTCCGGAGGATCCAGTAAATGTTCGCTGTTCAGTGCCACAAATCAAATGCTATTCATATTTAAACCGTCCCAAAATTGAATTGTTTTTGTTCTCTGTTATCATCTTTTCTTGTTAGAAAAAGTACTTTTGCATCCAAACTGTACTCACATACATGTATTCACTATGAACTTGTTGTGTCGTCACCTTAAACTGCAGAAACAGAAAGTGTTTCAGTTAGGCGTTAGCTCTTTTAGCTGTAAGCTATTAGCTATATTAGCTATTCATGCTGTAGCTGTTAGCTCCCTAACCAAACACAATGCAGCCAAGCCAAGCCCCTGGGAAGAGCGCCAGGCTTTTTCGTAGTGGCCAAACCATGTATTTACAACATCACATGATGCACTGGGGCCCAAAAAGACATTTTCCCATAAGCTTACATTGTGAATGAAATGGCTGTAAAACAGTGGATAAAAAGTTTTGAACCCACAACCACCTGCAAAATAAGTCATTGTCATCATGATTTGAGCCATTCGGTGTGACAAAATTGGGAAAGTCTAGAAGAGCCGCACCTTTAAACTATTTTATTCACATCCAAGTTAACCGGCCACTAAACTGGAAGTTAGCCAGCACAGTCAGCATTTTATACCCAGGAAGTCAGGCTTTTTTGGCTTCATGCGCCACTGGGCAGCTTTCATAGGAATGACTGGGGCTTACAGCTAATTAGCCCTCCTCCTGACGATTTCAACACAGATACTGTTCACAGTGGAACATTATCAGGGTAAAAATAGGGTGCGTCCTCCTTAAATAGGGAGTTTACTGCAGCTTCCGTTGCACATTATGTTGTAGTCAACGCTAGTTTGAGTTTGTCATTTTATAAGCGATACATATACATTCATTCTCTCCAGGTTGACAGGACACCACTAGTTTCAAGCCCACAATAACCAACCATTTGCTCATTTACCATTTGCGGCTGAAATGCCCAACATACAGCCAATGAAGGGTGTCAGCCCTTACTAACTTTCACTGAGTTTTCAAAAAACACAGAGTTGTGTTTCAGTATGGTCCATAATTGACTTTCTGCATCGCTGCAGCTGTTTGATGATTTTCGAACAGTAAGGAGCCGCAGAAGTCAATCTGGCCAAGGTTCATAAGACAAATCTGCACACAAGCCTTGAAAGTCGATGCTTACGCTCAGTGCATCAAAACCTCCATCAGTCTAAGCTGCACATAGAGTTAGTGATGTGATGATTAGCTGGTGTAACGATTGTGAAATCCAGGTTGTTGCAACGGTTGCACAATTTGTGCACATACGAAGGATAAATCTAATTGTGTGTTGCAGGAAAAAATTTACTACCTTGGAGTCTGGGCAACAGGGGCGAAGATGATAAAGGAAAGAAAGTAACAAAGAGGAGTGAGATTGCCAAATAATGGAAAAACAAAAGCTGAGAATGAACTTTTTTTTTTTCTGGAGGCAGAGAAAATGAGAAAATAACGAGAGAGGTGAGAAAAGAATGGAGGGAGTGAGAGAAAGAGAACGGTAATCAGCCAAGGAGGTGAGAGGGAGGGGATAATAGCGAGCTGAGTATCCTTGCAGGCTGGCAAGTGGCAGGCAAATGCTGCAAGGGCAGAGTAAAACTGTGGACTCATCAGTATCTGTTCACAGTTGACAGATAACACGAGGACAATGGTATGGTAGTTGTTACAGCGGGAGGGGGCGACGGGGAAAGAAAAGAGAAGGGGCGCAAATAAGGTAGCAGTTACACGGAAACGGTGGAGATTGCGGGACGAGAATAAACACCCCTCTGTGAACAGTTACAAATTACAATAATATGGCCACACAGGCCATCCTGCAGTTATCCTCTCGAGAGGAAAGATAAAGAAGAGAAACGGTGGCTGGAGACATATGCAGAGAAAGAGAGACGGGGGAGGACATGGAGAGAGTGAGTGTACCAAGAAACAGAAAACAGGGTGATAAAACTCGACCACACCGCTGAGAATAATTTGGCCAAGGATCATTACCTTGGGCTCTGTGTCGCTGATCCGTTTCTCCTCCTTCTTCTCCTCCCCGTCTTGTGTAAGAGCTTTAGCCTTCCTCCTGCTCCCCCTCTCCCTCGCCTTTGGGTACCCCTCCAAGTCCACAGGAGGCAATGTGTGGTGCCGCAGCGTTTCAGGCTTCCTCATCGGTGCTCGGATGATGCGCAGGTTGCTGGTGTAGATGATTATTTTGCCAAAGTCCAACACTGAGGACTGAAGGAGAGAAAACGTCAGTTAATAAGAACAACACCTGGTACTTCTTAACAATACGTATTTTAAATAGCCTTTTCTTGGACTAGATGGATATTGCCCTACATCTTGGAACACAAAGAGAGCGTGCCCACATTTAGCTGTAGGCTTTATGTGTGGGTGAGAAGAGGTTTTCTAGTTGAATGCAGCCGAAGAGTCACACTCCTAGTGCAAAACACAACATGCTCTGTAGCTGTGTTCTGGTCTTATTGAAGATTCTGAGATGGAGAACTGGAAGCAACTGTACTTCTTCTTTTAGCTCAGATATCCGAAATGATCTTTGTGAATTTTAATTGTTTTATGTATTTAACTCTAATCATACAACCAAGTTGGTCCCAAGATGAATCCCGACTCACTGCTTACTATTATACTATGAGTTGAGTGGACATTTTCTCAAAGGATGCAGAATTTGATGACCATGAAAATGCAAAGAAAGAGCACCTGCTGGTTCAAAAAGTGTTTTAACACGTTCTCACTCCAAAGCCATCGAATAAGGCAGCTGGGTCAGTGGCCTTAAGCTTCAAACTATGATGCTCTACCTACCCGTCTAGCATCAGCGTTGCACATGAAGGGCTGTGTGGTCAAGTTTGCAGGGACGCATAATATGCAACGTCCAGCTGGACTGGTACAATGAAGCTGGCTGACAAACATATGATTAGTCTGACTTTTGGATTGTTATTTACATTGTCAATCGGTTACAGTTTGGTAAGGTTTAGGCACAAAAACTACATGGTTAGGTTCAGGAAAAGATCATACATTACAATAACTAAGTTTGTACTAACATAGCGTAAGTTATGTCATTTACGTACGTTAGCTTAGTTACATTATTTAACAACTCACTCTGGATTCTTGGTAAGAAATGGGACACGAATCCTGGTCTTCAGAAGTAAAGTCCATCACATAACCCATCCGACCACCCCGACTCAAACTTTTCTCTATCATTATACTACTTCAAGAAGAGGTGCTAGAGGGGTAACAACAGAATCACACTAAGGGCCCGTGTCCACGCAGTGTTTTCATTTTCGGGCAGAAAAGCGCTGGCTGTGCACCCTGGAGCGCTGGGACAAAGCGTCTGCGCGCCGAGAGAAAAAACACTGCACATGCGTCTTGTCTCTATGACAACAATATCTGCCGCTGTATGATCGACACTGCACCTTTGTGCTTTATTTTTATTTGACTTCAGGACAAAAGAGCAAGGAGGATGTGGGTGCATGACCTGATCCATAGGAGACAAAAATAAGGTGAATATTAACGCCTAGGTCAAGAAAAAAGAAAAAGTGCGACGGTGATGTCACCAGCGTCTTTCTGAAAAGTTGAGAGATTTTCAACTCAGAGTGCTCGCTGCTGTAGATGCTTACTCCTCATTAGAAACAATTGAAAAAAAGACGCTGTTGCTCAAAATTCAGAGGTTAACTTCTACCTTGACGTTTTTTTTATGCTCACAAGCTTGTACCTTCAACTTTTTACTGAAGAACTAGATAACGCATTGTTTTGTGTTTTGTTGGTGGTCTAACTGTAAGAACTTTCTCTCAGTGAAACATAATAAAACAGAGAAAGAAAGCGCTGAAGTCATAAAGGGAGGAACTCATTAGACCTTGTACAGTAGGGATGCTCCTCGAGGACCACCGCGCGATCCTTTTAATAATGCCCTAAAAAAGATCAACTAAATCCAGATTGCTGTTTTGCGCAGATAAATGTGATAAATACTGGCCTTGGTCACCAGGGCCGAGCGTGCCTTTGTATAGAGGATAAAAGAACGAAACTGACACTGAGCCAGCAGGCGCTGTCGCTGACCTCCCTCTCAGCCTGCTGCACTAATGAAGCCGCTGCCACAGCATCTCAGTAGCAGTGGCTTTATCCTGTCAGATGAACAGTTTTGTTGCTGTTATTGTTCCACTTGAATTGGTCTGCAATTTCCGCCGAACAGCGTGCATTTGATTCTTTAATTAACCAAAGACTCTTCCCATTTTCTATTTTGAGTCTCGATTGCTTGTTCTGTTCTAAAGATGTATGAATTATTAAATCACTTTGCATTGGCTGGTAATTGTGTTGATCGTGTTTATTTTGGTGTGTCAGTTTGTTTTCAGCATATGTAGACGAGCTATGCTCTGTGGGGTATGACAAAAACAATAACAACTCTTCCAGAGAGCTGTGATACTGTGCTTTCTTATTATAATTCCCTTTATGTAAGTATATAGAAAGAGACACTGCACAATGATCATGCTCCAAAATTAGTCATTTACGATTCAAAGGGTGTAAGATAACAACAAACTTCCTTTTAAGGTGTTAAGTGGCTTTTTATGTAGGTGTTGTTTGAAATAGCAGGCAGTAATTCAAGGCATCACGTCCATAAATAAATACTTATGCCTACACTCCCAATAAATTGAGATGCAGCCTATTGTTTAAGTTCTAAGATCACATTAAAATAAACTGTTACCATAATGGACATTTTAAGTAACATTCACCAGAATCTTATTATTTTTGATTCCAGTTCATTTGAGCTGCACTTGAGAATGAATTAAGACAATCAGGAGAGTTTTTAGTACTTGACATTCAGACAGACGAAAACTGACACTGCGAGTGCGAAATCTAATCAAAGCTGATCTTGATTAATATCAAAATTAGGCAAAATCAAAATTATGAAGCACTTACTGTGGCATCCCCCTCTGCATCCTCAGTCTGGCCTGCAGCAGGCTGGTAGCTGCCCATTCCTCTGTATACGTTTATTCTCTGGGCAATGAGCCCTGTTGGAGGATAGACACCTGGAAACAGAGTAAAACATGTTGACAGGATAGAATGAGGACTTAAAGGTTAGAGACTCAAGTCCCGGTTTCATCCAGAAATTGGGCATATTTTTTAGATGCTTGTCAGGATCTTGCAAGTCATGCTAGACGACAACGACCAATCACCCAAGTTAGGAGGTGTTAGCCAGCATTGCTTATAAAGTACATGCAACCAGTACCTCTAGTTACTGGTTGCAGCAAGGACATATAACCTCCCTGTCAAACAGCTAATTGTTAATTTTACACTTAGGTTAAGGGTCCAGATTGTTTAGTCTCATTCCCAAGACTTGGCTTGGTGCCAACAAAAATACTTGGTTAGGTTTAGGGAACAAACATACTTGGTTAGGTTTAGGCAACGAAAATACTTGGTTAGGTTTAGGGAACAAACATACTTGGTTAGGTTTAGACAACAAAACTACTTGGTTAGGTTTAGGGAACAAAAATACTTGGTTAGGTTGTGGCCGTGTGCATCTTTTTCCAATCTTTACCCAAGTCGCTGACAAAAATATGATTGGTCAGTTGCAATTATGGCCTTTGAGCAATATTAATTATGACGTCCCAGGAAAAACTCTGCATATCAGATAATGTTTTCAACTCATGACTTCTCCATCAAAAAAAATGACTGGAAACAAATGATTACATATATAGAAAATGCAACACGTCTAGCTGATGTGTGGGCTGTTGAGCATGTAATGTAGCCATGAGATGTCCCCAATCATCATTACTATGATTACTGTAACGCTTTGTATCTTAGATGATTTTCTGGTAGTTTTCATTTCAACACACACACACATACAAACCCTCTGTACAAGACATCTCAGTCATACATGATCATTATTACTATGACCACAAAAACATGCCCAAGTAATTTCATGGGAACCACTCAGCTGTATAGGCTGGAGTACCGTGTAATATCTTGTTGGTTTCCCTGGTTACTAGCTTCCATACTGTCCTGATTATAAAGACACAGTGGGAGAGTATGTTACGCAATAATAAAAACCCACCCTGCTGGTCCCCCTGAGCATCCTCAAACCCACAGAGCTGCTCCACCTCCAGGTGGCTGGGGGGAATCTTGCGGTGAACAAAGCTGTGAGGGTATTTCTCCTCTGGACTTTCCAGCTCCTGACCGTCCTCGTACACGTGCTTCAGCACCCGACCGCTGTAGGACGACGCCAGCTTGAACCTCACCTGTGGTTTTTGGTTGAAGGGAACACAGGTGACAAAAGTTTTACATGCTGAGGAGATGCGCTGGTATGTTAACTACTGCAGTTCAGCTCATGAGCAACAAAAGGGAGATTTACGAGTAGAAATGTTTTGGTTTATGCATTTCAACATACAAGCTAACTTCCTGTTTCATTCCCTCTTTCAGTTTGCAGTTTGACAGCATCAGATGTAGTTTAAAGCTGATCTTCAAACACACCGGACTCACTTGGTTGTGTGCTACAGTATCAAGCAATATGTCACTGATATAAAGCATAAAATAATAATTTAAACAGAAAGCTCGGCAGTGACCTTAATATGTGTCTCACTCAACACAGTACATCTATAAAAGCACTTCAAAACAACTCACCTTTCTGGGCTTGGTGCCTTCATAGCGTTGATTCAGTTTTCTCTGGAGCTCCTCCATGGTGGCCGATCGAGTAGCGGACGCTGAGAGACCGTCAGTCCATCCAAAAAAGCTCCTTACGGAATTGACATCAGCTGGACACCGCGGTGCCTGGTGTGATGAAAGAAAGCAAGGGCGGATGGATGGACGAAAAAATGGATTGATACACAGCTTGATGGAAGCACAGGGTGGATGAGAGCCCAACTGAAGAGCCGTGTGATAGGAGTGGGTGGAAGACCAGATAAAGACAGAGATAAAGCTCTCTCTGTGTGTCCTGCCTCCTGAGTTTGCCTGCACCTGCTGTTTTAAGGGACCACCTTTCTAGTTCGCTGCGCTAAATTATTCACAGCAAGATCGTGTGTACAAAAGCGTGGTTGGGAAACCAGAAGCTCCGTCATCAAATAATTATGACGACCAGAATAGAAGGTAGTTGGAGCCTGAGTGGAGCACTCTGTATTTGTGTGTGTTTTAGGAAGAGTGAGTCTGTGTGTGTGTGTGTGGGAGTTGTTTGATAGTTGTAAGACTGCCTGTCATTGGACAGGAGCCGAGTGCATCAGTGTAAATACAGTACAACATGACATTTGATGTTTGTTGCTATCGTACTGAAAACCTTTGCCTGCATCAAAATATGTGTTATTACTAAGATTGCCCATTTGTGTTGTGTGGTTGTTCTTAGTCGAGCCCTCAAATCCAGCCTTACTTCATGACTCGGTGGAGGCTCAGTCAGTGTCTTTGAAAGTCTGATCTAAAGAGCGCCTGTCACAGTATCTCAGGTATGTAAAAGTTTTCATTCACCTGAGAACGACTGAGAAGTTTTCTCCAGCAGACAAAAGCTCAGGGACCTCGTCTAGAATCCAACAAGATTCAAAGACAAATCAAACAGAGTTATATCAGGAATTGTAGCTCTTTAGATAAAATAATACAAAATATGAGAAAGTTACTTCAGCCGAGACATTCAACTGAGCTGATATACCAAAATGTGCTTGACACTGCATACATGTCAGTAAATCTACCCCAGAATTATTTTAGTTATTCTAACAGTTATGATTAGTTAAAAAGAATAGGTTTACATGCTTCAGTGCGTACTGTTGAGTAATGCAGCGCTATATTCCCCCACCAGTCTGCTCTGATTGGTCAGCTCACACATGCCTGAGCCAGCACAGGACTTAGGCGAGTCACACCATGACGTTGCTCTAGTACCAAATTCCTCCTTATTTAAAAACTATCCCCCAACTGCAGCTCAGCAAGAAGCAATATGACAGAAACATGACTTCTGGACTAAAAAGACTGTAACTTTTGAAGAAACCAATTTCATTTGTCTCACTCGGACTACTGAGGCCTTATAATGGCTTTGGCTGAACTTTGAAGTGAGTTTTGAAAATGGACTGCTGATTTTGTCGCGCATCACTTACACTGAAAACACTTTACAAAGGATCTCTTTGACACCAGTACGGACAAGAGGAATGATTGAATGACCATTCACAAGTGCCAAACAGTGGCTGGGATTGGTTATCTACAACCCAAATAAAGCAATTATAGTCTAATCATAAGCCTCTGGTTTGCAATTGTTTTTCTATTTAATGCTCTCATCATAAGAAAGTATCATTCACACATCTAATTTTGCTGTTTGTCATTTCCAGATTGGCCTGTCTGCCTCTTATTAAGGCTAATAGGGCATGATTCATGCTGTCAGCCTCCTCTTAAGCATCATTTTATCACGAGTTCAGAGACTAATTTAAAACTTCAATCACATCCATTAGGACGAGTGCAGAAATTGAATCCTGCGTCACTTTCTCCTGAGGTCACACCCTGTCGTCATGTCTTGGGCCTCGCGGTGTGCGTGTGTGCATCGGTTTTGTGTTTGCGAGCGGCCAATATCCAATCCACAAATTCCATTGACAGATTTTTGTGTTATTGTGCGGTGTTATTATCTATACTCTGCAACTGCTGATCGAAGCCACAACTTGCATCTTCAAGAGGCCATTTTATAGAACAAACACTTAACAAATGGATGCTATTAACCCCGTGCATGTCGAGATCAATCTTACAATTATCCTTACAGATGACTGTTATTAAGCAGAGAGTGAATGCATGGTTTGAAAATGGAGAGAGGGGGGGAGAGAGAGATAGAGACCCTCTCTTGTTTCCTCCCTGACCGAGAGTCGGCTTAATCAGATTGCAGAACAAGCAAGTACGGTCGCTCGAGCGAGAAATTGTTTTGGGTGCATCGCTGTGAAGGAATCATTTAATGTGCCAGGATTCTCACTGCTTTCTGTTTAAATGATTGCCACTGTAAATCTGTCTCTCTCTGTCTCCACATTAACAGTTCATGTCTATTCTATTATCCCCATTATCCTCCACAAATGCAATATGCAATATCAGCTTCATTGCCCAGGTACAGCACATGCTCTCTGCTGGCTATAGATCTTCATTTAATCCATTTTTCAGTGTCTGATGGTACAGATCGAAGCTGAGAAATAATAGTTTTGGTTTCACAGTGCTGGTGATAATGCATCTGGACCCAAGTGCGCGATACAAGCCTCATTGAGCCACAAATTTCAACCCAAATGGAAGACTATTCCCCAGGTGGCCGGATGCAACATCTACTTGCTAACTGTTGTGGATGTGTTAATTAGAATCGAAACTCTATCTATATGCAGGGTCCATGAATCAAGTGCGACCCTGACGCTCCTCTCTAAATCATTTTAATCTACTTTTGTTTGTCTTGTGTACAACAGCTCCCAGTTGTTTATGCCTCAAACCCTCCGCCGCCACTGTACCGCATCCTACCTTAACCTGGCATCGATGGATTTTCATTAGAGTCTTCGTTTTGTGTTTATAGGAGCATGTGTGTGTTTTAACTTTTATTATTTACCCCCAAGGGTTCTACGGTACCCTAGGGAGGTGTGTGTATCAGACTTGGGAGGTCTCACTGGGAGGGCCTGCGGGTAGCATACATCCTTGCCACCGATTCCTGTTGTACTCTCCCTCTTCTCTCTATCTCTTCCTTTCTCTCTGAAGGTTTGCCCTGTCTAAGTGAAGCGCAAGAAAAAAAAACGGTAAAACTCTCACTACTCATTATTTCGCCCGTACTATTTCTGACACCCTCCCGAGGGGAACGGTATTGACTGACTCTCATATCAGCAGCGCCTATTTTCAGGCAACAGCGGAACAGAGATCAGTCACAAACACTGGCTTAAATTTCTCCATAGCGGTCATTATCCTGGAGGCACATTGGATGCCAAATTTCTGGGGAGAGGTGGAATTACTCAGAGTGTCATACAGGGAGTTTCTGAGGATGAACTGCCCCCTCAGGTCAGCAGACTTCTGCAAGGAGGTAATGATCACCTGGTGTTTACCACAAAAAAAGGAGACTACAGCTCTGCCATTTTAAAATGGTGGAAAATACCAAACTCAGATTGTACTTTTTGAGCTCTCTTTTCTCTGCCCTTAGGAGGCTTCTAGGCAGGAGGGAGGAGGAGTATGAGTGGGAGCCAAGTAGATAAGGTAGGAGTGGGTGAAGCTCCGGATGAATGTGGAAGACTTTATTTGTCTTAAATCACGACTGAAGACACTAATGTCACAACCTCTCTGGAGATTACAGACAAAAAAAAAAGATTAAAGGTCTGCTCTTCAGATAATAGATTAGGGTTGTGGTTCATCTACAGTAATTTAAAAGTGTCTCTCTCTCTAGTTTTATCACCTCTGTTATAGCTGTAACTGAATGGAATATAATTATGCATATGCTCTTCATGGAAAGGGCCCAAGTTTATAATTGTTCATACTGTAGGTGTTGATATAAGATGTAAGTTTTCATACTGTATTCAGCGAGTCCTTGTTTGTTTGTCGACACTCTCTAGAAGGGGCTTTTTAATCCAATGACTTATTGCTAGTTTCAAGTGTACTTCAACACAGCATGAGGTTTAATTTGTTAGTTATTTTCCCATTCAGAGTAAAAAAAGACAATTGTGCAGATTATACTTCGACAAGTCACTGCCACGGCTTGTCCTCAGGTTCCCAGCAGAGCCCTTGAGTAGAGAGAGTTGTGACACATTCAAAATGTCATGGTTACAATATTAAACACTTGGTAAAGTTTAGGGATTGATCATGGTCGTGCTTTTAAAAAATGAGAAACAAACAGCGGTCTCCCATCTGAAAGTTCTGTTGACCTGTCTATCCTCCCTACACGGACTTCGTAACTCTATGTCACCTCACTTTTTCTCTTTCTCCTTTACTGCCATGACCTGAGGGCTTTCGAAGGAAGACATTTCTTTTTAATTATTTAAACCAATCTGCCATACTACCCTGTACACAGATGGAAACTATGGCCGTCCCTGAAGAGTTCAGAGAATGTACTTGCAGTGGGTACAGCTTTCCGCAATGTTTAATGTCTGGAAAATGAATAATAGAGACCATACATCATGTCATAAACAAAGGAAAGCAAGAAAATTCAAAAGTAACCGTGGTTACTACAACGGTCCAATATTTGGAGGTCAAAAACTACCCACTGCTTAAACACACGAAAGGCGACTATGAGGAGATGTGACTACAATTTTAAATCGGTTTGACGTGGAATTTTTACCTCTCTAGGATTAGATTGTGTAAAATGTCCTATATATATTGCATGAGTTGTCTGGGTTCAGAAAGGGACTTAAATCATGACAAAGCAGAAATCTTCAACACGACATTAGATTAGACTGTCATTTAAAAGAATCTGTTCCACAGCAACAATGTTTTAAATAGAACTACGAATGCATTTAAACTTTATTATCTTAATTACAGTGTCTGTCAAATGATAGATGTAGCACGTCACAGACAAGTTAATATTTAATTCTTTGCTGGGGCTGATATTCTGTCTCTTTTTAATTAGCTGTATGGTGGCGGTGACGGCTCCCATGAATCCTCAAGCCCATGCAGAAACTCGTAGCTGGGATGCTATCGAGGCCTTCGCCTGTGACCTCTCCACCCATCATCTTCAGGAAAAAGCCCTCTCAAAAAAGACTTCAGGTTAGCAGCAGGAAGCAGACGTTGCTCTTACGCCGTTTTGTAAAAAAGTATTGTCGCGAGGCCAGTTTGGAAATCTTCAAATGGCCTGTGAAGCGACTGTCACATTATCTAAAGAATGAATGGAAGCGGGCTCAAGTAGCTTCAATCTGTATACAAATAACAGAGCTTTGCACTTTCAAATTGCGTGCTGCGTACGCCAGACTTTCCCATTAACTTCTGTAGAGAGCAGATGCATCCATTTACCACACAGAAAATGGTGACATAGTATATAGAGTGAGAAAGTCCATGCAGGGAGGAGGTTGTGATTAACGGATTTCATTCAGGAGACTTGTGTCTGTGTCGCCCGTGAAACCTCAATGTTGACTAGTTTTAACTTAATGTAACTTAACGTACTAATTTTAATCCAAATCATGATCTTTCCCTAAACCTATAGATGATGAAAAGGGTTATCTGACTATGGATCTGCTCTCACAGAAGTTAATGAGAATGGGATCACCTGCATGCAAAATTTGGGGTATGCACTGCATGAATGTTTAACTGTAAAGTTGTCTTAATTGCATGCAGATTGATAACTGGGTTGGTTGGCCAGCAGTCGGTGCTAACAAACACAACTCTGCTGTTGAGTTCAACTCTTTCATGTGTGCGATTGCATGTGCACTGGTTGAACAATACAGAATAAGATTAGAAAGATTGAAAAAACATGAGTTAAGGAGTATCATGTAACAAAAGTGCACTGAGATGTCAACCGTATGTCATAGCTATGTATGGTGAGTCAGCATGACACCAAACTGGTGTAAAGGAAATACATTCAGTGCGCCACGGGAAGACACAGGCTCGATGCTGTGACAATGTGCTCCATGCTGTGCACCAACGCGAACATAAGCCTGCTGAGTACAGTCATGCTTTTGTAGTAGCTCTGTGAGCACAGTGGTGGCTTTGAGCTAAAAGCTCACCTGCTTAGCATGCTAAGATGACGAATGACACATTTTATTATCTTAGTTTAGCTCTTTATCATGCTAAGATTTGCTAATTAACATGGCAACATAACATGAAAAGTATTGGAGCAGTGAAAATGTTGATCTGTGTCTGAGCTTGTCAGCACCAAATTTCATAGCAATCAAATATTTTCAAAAATGTTTTAAAAATGTTTTAAAACTGTCATCTGCCTGGTGGAACTAGAGGTCAAGTCACGACATTTATAAAGTTGGAGGAGTCATTCTTTTGGAACCACGACTGTGTGTCCAAAAAATGTCATGGCAAACAAATATCGCAGTATAATTGGATTTAGTCCACTGGACCGAATTACATTGCCATAGAGCCATGCAACTATACAGCACATGGCAAAAAAACATTTTTTAGGCAAACTAAAAGAACAGCAGGGTTACTGTAGCTTATTTGCGCATGGAACATTTTGGACAGATCGTCCTGACAGAGGAACAAACACTAAACTGCTTCAGCGCCAACAGTCTTCAACCAACAATGAAATCAACACACATCAAGTCCTTGAGTGAACAGAAAGAAAGAAAATTGTAAAATGCTTGACAGGAAGATAAAGATGGCAGTTTGCAGAGAAGCTACTCTCGTAGAAAAGCATCTTAATTTTAACTCAAATTACAACATTAGAGCCTGGTGCTGTAAACCCACCCACGGAGAGCAGCTCCGATTAGTGAAGAGGAGGACAGAGAGGAAGAGAGCCACTCAGCACCAATGGGTACAAAGAAAGGATAATATGAACACCAAAGAAAGCGTGCCGATGGGACTCTATTACACGGCTGGGCTGTCAGAACATCCAGCCAGAGTCCTAAAGTCACAAGGAATCAGTGCATGTAACAAACCATTTAGCACCCCGAGATCTCGGCTGCTATACCCTACAGACATCCTACAGGACCGCGGTTGGGTGTGACCTTACATGCGACAGCTATGGGGGAACACTTCATCAGTAGCCCTGGAGAAGATACTGACTTACGACTGCATTTTCGAAGAAGCAAGTTGTTCTAGCCAATTGATAGACAATCTATTTTCCAAATCACTTTTCAGTTCCATATCAAAATGTACCGGAAAAGTCAATCAGGCAAACCTGTTCTCTTAGCATAATAAAAGGTGTCACAGCCAAATGCATAATTCATCGTTGTCTAACCCGGGTATTGAAGTGTCACACTACTGCTTTGACACCAATGACTTGGGCTGTGATCGGCTGGACATTTTTTGGAATCAGTGTGCGGTGAAGCATGTCTGAGTTGACATAATCCTAAAACTATTTCGATGGTTCAAATTAAATCAGGTGGTAAATGTAGTCAAAAATCTATTTGAATATTTAAAACAGTGTTTGAGTAAAGGACTAGAGCAGAGGCCATTCCTTGAAAGACCCCGTCTGCAGCAGTATATTCTAATGGAAACTTCTCCTTTGTTATTGTAGTTTTAGACAAATTGGACTTGTTTGAAACAAAAGTTCTACTCATCATACTCTTGAGGATGAACTCGAAAAAGCAAAAAAAAAGCTTTGGTGAGAAAATTGGAGGTTATAAATGCCGACAATGTTTCCTTGAGTGAGATTAATTTGTCATTGGTCATTATGGAGGTGGCTGACTGGTTATCTGATGGTATGCACAACTTCAGTGCTGTCTCCCACAATGCACCGGCAGTTCATACTATATCTCAGACCACAATCTTTGGTGTCAATCGTACAGGTTTGACACGGGCCGTCCTCACTAGAAAAACAACCATACCATACGCTGTAGGTCGACTGTGCAAGCAGCTTGTTATGATCCATATTTCACTTTGTTTTTGTTTTCAGAAACCGGGATTTTTGATTTTCAGTTGAATGTTAATGTGTTCTCGTCTGTTTTAATCTGTATCAGACACCAGAGTTTTGTTTCCAAAAATAACTAAAGGAGCAAAAGATTTGGAGGCAGCATTTGGCTGCCTCCAACTCCGTCTAATGGTTTTCTTGGCTCTAGAGGAGGCTCTAACTTCAAGAGGGTCTGGCTGCAGTGCAAAGAGAGAAACGGCCGTGGCAGATGTCACTCGAGAAGAGGGAGTTTGCTCTGGAGCGAAATCAAGTAAACAGACAGTCCTTAATCCAAAATAAACACAATGGCAGCCCGCAAAAAGCTTTGGATTAGAATGCACCGAACCCAAAGATACCAGCGATAAAAGACCAGATATCTGCATTCATACATATTTTGAAATAATTGTGTCAATAAATACTCGTTTTATTGTGTATAATGGAGAATATTGTCTCGATGAACATTCACCATTTTATGTCTTTGAAGAAATACTTTCTATTATGGCAGCTTGTGTAGAGTGTTATGATGTATACTGAACAGAAGGTTAGATTGAACCCTCGTTCTTTCACAAATATTAAGTATATGTAAGTATTTGGTTTAACTTGTTTAACAAGCTTTTATGAGCTTAATATTTGAACATTTGACAGGAGTTATGTTTCACATCTGGAGGAGGCTTTGCAGCTGTTTGTAAATCCCTAAGTTGTTATTCTGCTCCTTTTGTCACTATCCCTCTACCAGAGCTCAGCAGGAATACCAGCCCAGTAGCCAGGATAAAATGTTGGCAGTTAAAGGTGCAATGCGTAAGAATTTTAGTTAGATATTAGATGTTTTTTAATGGGACTTCAGGAAATCTTAATCTGTGTGAAGTGTATTGGACTATATTCCTGTTCCCCTTTACCTCTTGCTACGTCTGTGGTGACCAAAACTGGTGTTTAATGACAAAACATGATGTTTTCCTAACCCTGACCAAGTGTTTTTTGGGTCTACACTTCATCAGATCATAAGCACAGTGTTGTAACAACATAACATTTTAAATTAAACCTAAAATACCATAAAATTGCAACGTAAAGAAATGTAAAGTTTCAACATATCCGTGGCAACAGCAATATTTCGTACCAATGGTTTCAATTAGCAGCTGATGCAACTGGCAAATGATGAAGAGATCAGTGTAAGAAGAAGTGTCACACAATGAATTGGAAATTAAATGTCTGAAATTAATAATTAACTTAAATGAATAACTTTCCGTACCTTTTGCAGATCCTGCTCTGTATGGCCATATACACATCACGTCTGAAAAAATGTAAATGTACTTTGTGATTATGCAGTTTTTCGCAAATTAATTCCCGGAGGTGTCACGTTTGTTTTTCACCCTCTCTGTCTTTCCCAATCTCCCTTCTCCCCTTTTCCCATCCAGCATTATAATTGGTCTGATAATGGTGTAGATGGCGGCCTGTGGCGAGGGCTCTGTGCTCAGTGTATTCAGTCTAACGCAGTGCTTCAACCTGTCGTCAACCAGTTCCATTATTCATCTTAGGGAGAACTCATAGTGCTGCCTCTGCAGGCCCCCTGTTCAGAGATCACTTTCCTTTCTGTTTGGTTTTTGCCACAAGAGCACTACCCACGGTTCTGTTTCCAGTTTTCTCCATTTACAGGGAAAAAAGAAAAAAAAAGGTGAGTAAAAAACAGCATGTGTGGGGTGAGTACATTTCTCTTATTCAAAGAATAGAAATTGAGAATTTATGCATCTGGATGCAAGACTTCAACATGTAAAGCAAATTCACCACAAGACATAAAATTGTAGCAAAAGCAATGTGAAATAAAGTATAGTCCGTCCAGTCTTCCTCTGAGCCTCCGATGACCTTTAGACGGATATCGCTGTAGATTTATAATAACATAAGCATGCACAAAGGGATTATGCCAGAGGAATGACAAAATAACAAGCATCGCCTCGTATTTATTACGGCAGAGGCTGCTGAATCTTATCGCTGCAGGTTTTTTTCAGTTTCAAGGAATCCTTACTTCACCTTCATAACGTACACAGAATAACCAGAAAAGGGCAGGATGTAACACCATGGATATCACATTTGTTATCAAATATCGATTATATTAATTGTTTTGTGACATGTAGAATTAAAAACTGCATGAATGAGACACATTTCTAAATCCTTGACACATCGGAGAAGAAGCAACAGAGAGTGAAAAAACATAGCAGGAGCTGGTAAGCCTCTAAACTACGATGCTTGACTGCTTAGAAGAGCGACAAGGCAGTGAGGCAAGCAGTTTGCTATTTTTTTATACTCCTTGTCTAAGTCTTTGGATGTGTGTGTGTGTGTGTGTGCGTGTGTGTGCCTTTTTTTCCCCCCATCTTTGTCGCTAATGTTTTTTTTTTTTCTGCAAAACAAAAAGCAGCTTACCATCTCTTGGTTGGCTCTTTCTTCTGCCTGCACATTCTGTCTACTTAGCCTGTCCATCTCCTCCTGAATCCTGTACATAAGCCCAAAACAAGAGATATCGCCACGCACACACAGATGCACACACACACACACACACACAAAAGAAGCTCCGAATAAAATAAATCAGAAAGACCTCCAACAACGAGACAACGGCTAAAGCAAAGCGAGTTTTGGTGTGCCAAAAAAGAAATTGGTGCAAGAACAATTAAGAAAGCTACTGCTGGCCTGCTGAAAGCATATTGGCATTATGAAAATAAAGCAATGAAACATCATGAATACATTTTAACAATGATAATACAGCTGCATTAACTATAGTTTTATAGTTTAACAATGAATAAACATGGGAAAATACAAAAACATAAACATAAAGCTTCAAAACACGAAGGGGTGGACTGTAAATTTAAAAAAAGGTGCAAATACCAAAATGCAGGTGAAGTATGCGTTTTCTTTTTTCCATTTCCTTCAGTGTTTCATATAGGTTCTTGCATGTAAAAAATCTTGAAAGATAAAAAGGTTGAAGTCTGCACCAACAGAAGCTCCTCTTTCCAACAGAAAACACTGCTCCTGAAACGCCTCGCCAGTGGTCCCGCCTTTAATTCTGTGACTTTATGACATCACACTATGTCAAGGAGGCGCACATTTGCAGTGATTTGAAATGATGCCTAGTAGTTTGGCACGTAAGAATTGATGTAGCACAGCTGCTCTGGTGTTGTTACTGGTGATACAGGCATGTGTGAGCTGACCAATCACAGCAGACTGAGTATTCAAGAGGCGGGCCTTAAAGAGACAGGCGCTAAAAAGGAACGTTTCAGACAAAGGGGGAATACAGAGCTGCAGCACTGGACAAAATTCGAAAACTGGTGTGTTTTTTGAGCACGTAAACCTATTCTAGCAGTAATCCAAAATAAAATTATGAACTTGAAATGAGCACAATATGTCCCCTTAAGAGAAATGAACTTCAAAACACGATGGGCCTGTTTTGTATCAGCAATGCAAAGCTGTATTGGCAGGAAATTGAAAAATAGAAGATACAGAAAAGAAACACGCCTAGAGGGCCCGCAATTGAGGTCAAAGTATCGGATTTGAATTTACAATGTGCATAAATAGTCATAGTCAAGTCAGGCTACTTTTATCAATAAAAAACTGTCTACCACCGCTAAGAAGTTTATTATGCAGTCTTGGTCTAACCCTGATTTTAACATAAACAAACACTGGCTTCTTACCTTCAGGAAAAAACTACAAACCATAAAAAATTAATGACTCACTGCAAGGTTAAACAAGACCCTGACCCAAGACTGCACAAGCTCAGGCTGGTTTGTTATGACTAAATGTGTTATAAGTGCATGTTGTGTGGTATTAGACCTTTTCTTTTTTTCTCTAATGCACTGCATTATGCTCTAATAGCTGCTCTGTCTGATGGATACTGAGGCTAGACCTTTTCTTTCTGTCGTTTCCTTTATTGTTTTTCCTTGGGTCGATGTTTCATAGCGCTGCTGCTCCAACTGTTGCGTTTCTGTCATGTAAAAATTTGCTGAATAATTTTAAAAACAAAAGAAATGATGTCATAAAGCACGCTAACCAGCTAGCCCCAGTATATCCCAGTCTAAACCTGCTGTACTAGTGGTGTAAACGCCAACACTTCCCTGGTTCTCCCAACTCCCAGTCCGGACTGCTAGCTCCACGACTGACTGAGCTAACCAGCTAACGGCAACCACAGTTAGCAGCAGATAGCGGCTACTCTAGTAATTCGCCGCCCCCTATTTGTTTTGAATTGACAGGTGGTCAATTCTTTCATATAAAAGTGTGAGCACGCATCCCATCTAAAGTGGTTGCACAAGCTCGACTGCTCATTGAGGGTGTAAATAATGTCTTTCAAATCAATCTCAGGGTTTCAGGGGACTTGGATTACGCCTTTTTTGTGTTTTTCTCAGTTTATTGCGAGCAGATAATGACTGAATTTGAATTTTGTGAACTTCTGTGCACCAAATATGATATTAAAAATACAGGTACCTGTTTTTTTGAACCCGGGCTGCCAAAGAAGTAAGTTGAAACTGACACCTGCTCTTTTGTTTAAACTCCTTTACACTCTCCTTAAATATACAGTACACACAGTAGCTTAGATCTTCCATTTATCATACTCTGATCAGTTTTGACAGAACAAGAGCTGAACAACACTTGTGTAACACCATGGTGGATGATGTTGTCTCTAAACTCTTTTCCCCTGCACTCCTCCTCCCCCATCCTGACCTCCATTTCTGCTCTCCTCCTCCCTTCAGTCCCCGATCTCTCTCTCTTCTCCTCCCTCTAAACCCGATTTGCCTGTCACACTGTCACATCCCCCAGGTCTCCTCTTTCTCCTCCCTTCCTTACGCGCTGTGTTCTCTCAGTAACACACGACTGTTCAGTATTCCATCAATCCCTATCCTACACAAGTACCTTCAATTACACACAGCTGTCTGCATGATTACCGAGCACAGATAGATATGACACAAAGCCATAGTGACAGAACACATAGGGAGGGGGAGCAGCAGCAGAGTGGGGGAGAAATTAAGGTAGGGGTGGTTGGATTATGTGCTAGAAAGAGATGGAGGATGGACAAAGAGATCTGGGTCTTTAAAAGGGCTAATCAGCTCTGTTTTCACAAAACATATTATCATAATCTTCAAAGTTTGACAGTCACCTTTTCCAGCTGATGAGATCTTTGCCTGAAACGACGACGACATGTATTCTAATCAGACTGAGGCAATATTCTAATTATCGCGGCTGTCAAGTACCACTGTAACGAGGTTACATGATTTGCATTAATGTCTTAATCATAGCGTATTATTTCTGTCAATTAAAGGCCACCAGCTTTTAGCCATCACAGAAGACAGGCAGAGCACGTGGACTGTGCCAGACAACATTTGCTTTTTTTTGTTAATGTCATAACAGAAGAAAGAAGTATACTTAAATGGAAACACTGATTTTCAATATAATTACAGTGGTTACTTGCTTCCGCCCCAGAACACTTTTGTGCAGTTTTTGATCGATGGGTACAATTACTCCAGACAGGACCAGATTTAAGTACATTTAAGAACTTCTGACTTACCTGGGCAGACAACCAGATGCATCGTTCCAACCAATGTGGGATTATGCATATCACTGAAATACTGTTTGCTATTAGGGAAGATTATGTCCTCATTGGATGGGGGTAAAAAGCAGCATTCATCGATTTTAAAATTAGTGTACTAATTCTTCAAAATGTCTTTTTTTCAGACAGATCTATAAACTTAAAAATTGTGGGAAAATGTTCATCTACAATATAAGGTCTATTTTCCAAAGGATGCATATGGGTACCATAGCTCCCTACACACTATATTGCCTCAATAAATTGTGTTATTCAAACAGCAGGAGCCCCTGTTAATTTCCTGTTTCAAGATAATATTGATCTAAAGACTCGTAAGCCCTCCTTGTACAGCCACCGCGGGTGGGTTGTGAAAGTTTCATTTGAAATGGTAAAATACATGTAATCATATTTTAACGAAGCACAATAGTGGTGAAGGAACAGTATGTGTGTATGTGTGCGGCGTAAAGTTTTCCTAATATCGCCTCTGATCATTAACGTAAATGGAGGCGGAGAAAAAGGAATCAGAAACGACTACGAAATGCATTTCCTGAGGAAAAAACGCGAGAGAATGCTGAAATTCTGCATTGCTGAACAAAAACTGGAAGCTGAAATGTAAAACTAGCAGTGTTACGTCGGGTTTCGAAAGCTTAAGTGCATTACCTAATGAAGATGAGAGGCGAAATATGTTGCTAGAAAAGCTAAACTGTAATACTGGTAAAGCTGTAGGTTGAAACGAAATTGCTTTAAAATGCTTGAAGAAGAAAAATGCTTTGTATTATCATCAGACTGATGAACTGCACTGCAAAAGACTGAAAATGCTGTCCTAAAGTGCTAAGAGATAAAAAATTATTATCTGTCAAGGTTGAAGTCTGTAGCTGAATCCAAGTTGAGGTAGAAGAACTTAAAAGTTGAATGGGATTGTAAATACTTTAAAGATTCCTCCATATTTATTATAATAATAGGGATTATTTTCAAAATCTATTAATCTATATCTGTGAATGGTAAATCAGCATTCACACTAGTGTTATTGTAATCTGAATATAAAACAAACAGAACATTGTGGGCTATTTGCTATCTTTGCATACTACAGCGAGGCGAGGAGTGTAGAGGGTGTGTCATTGCTGATCCAGCAACCGCACACACAACATTTTCTCATCTCGTTGAAGAGGACGGCAATAAATTGTGGAATCTGCTCGGAGAAGGTCGACAACTCAGCACACCTGTTTCCTGTCATATTTCCATCACTTTATTTGGTAGAGGGACATCAACGCACCGGAAACCTTCAGTCATTTTTTGCTTGTCTGTTCTACTTTCATTCAACGTTCTTCTACCACCCAATCACACAAAAAAAAATAGGCATTCATTCAGTTTATGGCAATAAAGCCAGTGAGACAGAATAAAGATTAATGAGTGACTCAGCCGAGCATCTGTCAGCAGTCCATAGTGACAGCCTTTCATTTACCCTGAGGACTCTCTTTACAGCCACCTGAAAATGCAGGTACTGTATGTGTTTCACCTGCAGCCTGTAATAGGAGGGATGATGTCACTGTCAGGCCACAATTACACATGTTGGATCCATTTGTTGTGCAACCAGCACCTGAAACTCCAGTGTGTATTTGTCGACTTTGGCCAAAGTACCACCTGGAGCTCCCCGTTTTTAGTTGCACTATGGTGTGTCAAACACGATGACCAACATTTTGATTAAAGATACTGAAAGACATCGCCCACCCGAGCCACACTCTGTTCACCCTGCTGCCATCTGGCAAAAGATACAGAAGTATCCGCTGCCGTACCACCAGACTAGCTTCACTGATTCTCCTGGCTGTGAGACTCCTGAACTCATCCTCAACAACAACACTCAACACTGCATATAAAAGAGCAGGGCTCAAGGACTCTAAACCCTTGTTTTTAAAATGACAAATACATTTAGCTTGTACCTTGTACGTGATAGATTGTCAAGTAAACAAATATGGTGCTGTTTGACATTATCGGGTATCATCTCATCAGAATTCTTACGCTCAAACTCAAGGTAGACCAACGTGATGACAACAAACAGATTCAGCTCATTGTGGGCATGTTGTGGTCCTTCCCATTCTTCGCTGCTTTCTACTTTTTATGCTCGCATCTGAATTCAGAAAGGGGTTCGTGTTTTAATGACTGTCGGTCAGGATGGATCTGTGGGTAAGTGTGGACAGCACTCTAAGTAAAATACTGCCATTCTGTCACCATGGTGAAGATGATATTCACACCCATCATCCATCTTGACAGGCATATCCTGGAGACATGACCTGATGAGGAGTCGTGCAGCACAAGTTTCAACTACAGAACTTTCCAGGATTGACGTTGATCAAAGGGCCACCATTTATATTAGGACTTCCTGGCCAGATTCACTCAGAAGCTTATTTACCTCCTCCTTTACAGCGGCCATGACCCAAGCTGAAGCAGCCAGAATACAGAAGACCCTGTGTTGCCTTGGGAGGCCCAAAAATCCTTGACTCTTTCATATTCAACCCCTGTCTGGCCTGCTGCATGTCCCA
This sequence comes from Pagrus pagrus, assembly GCF_965226575.1. Classification (NCBI taxonomy): domain Eukaryota; kingdom Metazoa; phylum Chordata; class Actinopteri; order Spariformes; family Sparidae; genus Pagrus; species Pagrus pagrus. The sequence goes on from NC_140198.1 coordinate 11,040,180, forward strand.
CACCCAGAGACAGATGCTGTCCTTGGTCTTTTCCCTCGGTGCCAGGACTCTGTACACCTGATGGGGAAGGAGGTGGTCAGATTTACAGAACAAACAAAACAAGGTGTCTGATTTTGTAAGTCAGGTTTGGGCTTTCTCTACACTTCCTCTAGACTTGTGTGATACATTACAAAAGGGACGGTAGCCAGCCCTCAACATAATAAGCTGTACATGATCATTTGCAGATCTGCAGATGGGCCAGTGTTCTCAAACATCATGTTATGCAGATTCCTTTAGTCCAGCCCCCTTTTGGTGTTGGCCAAAAGGTTCATGAGGAGGTATTTCTCATTTCCTTAAGACTTGGAACCAAAGACTGCACCAGGTTCCTTGCACACCTGTCCAGTTTTTCTGGATACTCCTCAAAGGTAGGATAGGCGATTCTGGAGAGAGGTAGTCGATTGTTGAGTCTCATTCCCAGGTCGTCGAATACCAACGCTTTGGGTTACGATTTCAGGCAGGACACCGACCCAAAGTGTCTGTAGCCTCACTGTATTTTCTACATTTGTTTTTTTAACACCATGGGAAAACTGTCTGCGAGTTATAAACAGCTTTACATTCTTATCCTGTCTGGATGCTTATTTCATCCCAACTATTCTCAAGATATGGCTCCTTACATCAGAGAGAGAGTACAAAGGTGATGGATTATGCCATTATCCACAAACAGGTTTCTGCCCAAAAATTTGTCATATTCCTGACCTTGGCTGCTGAAATAAATAGTCCCCTCACCTCACCATGTCCCCAATACTTTTATATCTTCTGCTCTGTTTTCCTACTCTCGTTCCAGCTGTCCCGTTACAAACAGTAAATACCTCACATGAATGACAATCCCTGTGGTGTCAGGTTTGTATTTCAGTTAAATTAATCAGTACGTAGTGCTGGATGCAGTACAGAACACTGCAGCCAAGCCCGATGGGATCAAGATAATGGACTGAATTAAAGAAAATTGACTTGCACAAAATCAATCTTCCAAACTCCTCAAGACTTTATGTTTCAATCAATTTATCTGTGATGACCTCTGTTTATACACTCACATTACATCTGTCCTGGATGTTATATATGTGCACCGTGGTTTGCATTTTGCTCACAAGAGTGCATTAATGACCGCGCTTTATATGCATCGCACACATCAGAAAAGCATAAACTAAGCCGTCTGTATTGCCCTTTTACAAGCCATCCTAATTTTAGCCAGAGCTGCTAAAAATTTAAAGGGCTAATCAGGGTTAAACTGCTGCAGGGTTGTGATCATGTTCAGGCAGAAAGAGAAGAGATAAGGATGCTCAAGGACAGTTGTTTTAAAAAGGCACTATTTGAAGTTATTGATTTTTTTTTTCCCTTCCCAGGTGTTGATGCTCATTTGAATGACCTTGCTGTGTTGTTAATATCAACTTCATCAGCTTGCAGACTTGTATTTTAATTACTGGTTAAAATTAGCCTGTCAGCCTGCTCTGGTGTCGACACTACTTTTCTTCTCTCAAGATAGTCTACAATGGTGTGAATGAATATGTGAATTGTAATTCTGATACCATTTTATGTTAAATACTAGCTTGAAAATATTTTTGTTGTGCCAATTTCTCTCTATTTTCCTCTCTGCCTACCTTTACCATCCATTCCCTCGACTAAACTCCGGTTTCTTGACCTTTCTTCACCCCATTTCTTATTCTTCACCCACCTTCTGTGGATATCTCTCTCTTCTTTCTATTACCATGGCAAAGTGAGGGGAAAAGGTGGTTTCTTTGTAATAAATTACAGCAAAGGGCATATCATGGAAGCATTACTCGAAAATGCCTTGCAGTACCAGGGCAAAAATCCATATTTCTGGCATGGTTGTCTCCAGTGGAAAATAGACCGCAAACCCTTTGGTGCCACGCTCTCTCCAGTCGGGTGTATTTGTCATGGACAGTGCAGCAGGTGGTGCAGGTGGGCCAGACATATCAGTGTGTGTGATTATATGTACCTCTGGAGTCAATTGTGCTGGGTTTTTCAAACATACGGGTATTGATTTATAACATTTGAAATTGGATGCTCAAAACAAGAACGGTGCTAATTTAAAGGACAGGTCCCCACAATTTCGCACACAAGAGGCACAGTCTCTTAATTGCCAGTACAAACAAAAAGGGACAACTGATTGCAGCAAGCAAAACCTGTTTACAGAGTTAGTATCTGCACCCCGGTATTGTTTTAAGACTTAGGAAAACTGTGGAACAACCCATTAAATAGCTGTCTCCAAATATATTCTGTCGTTTCGCCCGTTAATTTTATTATACTTAATGAAACCTTGCAGCATGCTTAGGTAGTTATTGTGAGTCCATTAGTCTACTAATTATGTGTGTTTTAAATGTACAGTGATTGTGATCCCAAACTGTCTTTAGTAGCTGTAAGGATTAGGTTCATAAACACTCAGTTATCCGTTTTATTATGACTCTTTTATTTATTATTCCGTTTTATTATGACTCTATTGCAGAAACTTCCTAGTCTGAAATCATATCTTGCCTTAGGTTTTTTGATATTAGGCTACATAATAAACATTTCCAACTGGATTCAGGGGGTTGTGAATCCAAGTTAAGAAGTAAGGATGGCATAGACCATGACCTCAATTCAAAACAGCTTCCAAACATGACTTTATCACTGTCAATGACAATGAAAAGAGCCAATCCTTAGCCTGTTAGAGAAGCTAAAATCAATATAACCCTGTTGCTATCCTGCTGGAGAAGCTGACATCAATATTAGTCTGTTGGACATGCTAACACCGATGTTTGCCTGTCAGAGAAGCTAACATTTATGCTAGCGTAACGGAGAAACTAACACTGTTAGCTTCCATTTTCTCTGACTAGGTATGAACGGGTATACAATATATCCTTCTCCTCTTCCGGTTAAGGCCTCCAACTTATCAAAGCTAAAATGGGATGCCTATCTTTTCCATTACAACTAGCTTAGCTAGCTAGCCAGTGACAAGTGACGTCAGACAGTTGTTGTCATGGAGACAGGCAGTCTCATTTACATCCGAAACACAGATACAGGCATGACGGAGAGAGTGCTGGTGGAAAGCTCATATTTAGGCCGCAGCTCTAGCAGTTGAGGGAAGTTAAGATAAGAGACAAGGTTTGAGGTTGGATAGGAAACAGCCATGATTTGAGGAATTGCTTCAGTAAAAGGAAGATAAGATTTTTTGTATCTTTAAAAGCTAAGTTAGGTTCAGCAATGAGGCCCCTGACTAACCCATTCAGTGTCTCATTCACAACACAGCATCACCGGCACAGTGAAGAATTAGAAAAACAGGAAAGCGCAAAAAGGAAAATCTCACCACAAGGTCCATTTGGTAGTTAATGTTCTCATCACCGGGAGACAATCGAGCTTAACCATGTGAACACACCAGTGCTTTATATCTCGGTGCTCTCACCTTCCTGTCTGTCATGAGTGAGATCTGAGGAGCTTCACACACTTTGGCTTGTCATTTGTTTTCCCTGCATCTGTGTCTCTGTTTCTCTACCTGTCTGTGCCTCTACAACTGTCTTCTTTCTTTCTCATCCTCGCCTGCTCGCTCCTTTTTACACGTTGTTGTACCAGATGTCAACTTTGAAACGTCAACTTTTTCCTCCCCCTCAGCTTGTCAATGAAACTCGAGGAGGACGCAGAGAACGTCGTTGGCTTCATTTTCCATTCCCCTCTCATCTCCCTTTCAAAATGCACATTTGTTTGTCTGTCTCGTCTGTATCCGTCTTGCTATTTTTATCATAGTCTTTCTTCCTGTCTATCCTTTTGGTCTCCCCTGTCGCCTTTTCTCTCCTTTTTTTGTCTCTCTCTCTCTATCCCTGTGCAGCCCTCAGCTGTACTAATGAAAGGATGACTGATGTAGGTGTTGGCTGGGAGATGGAGCCTGTCATTTATTTTCCAGTTTTCTGCGGGGCTTGCCTGGGGCCAGACTCACCTCGACCACAGGCGATGTTACCGTGAGAGCTTTTAGCCCATGTTGAGACACACATGTACGATACAGTGCACTGCGTCCATACGCACACGGACTGCACACACACATACTGCTCTCGCCCTGCTGACAGACTGATGTTTGCCGGTGTCACAGAGCGGGAGCTAAAACAATACTTTGTAATTGAATCCTTTCTCCACTGTGTACCTCACTCCCGCTCTCTCATCTCTTGCAGTCAGTCTCTCTGTTGAAGGGGTGTTTGCTTATTTGCAGCCTTTGCGTGTCTGTCTATATATCCTTTCTTCTGCATGTCTCTTTACCTGACCCTGAGTCCTTTCCCACCCTCTCTTCTCCATTCCTTTCAGCTGTTGTGTCTCTCCAGAGCAGCGTCTCTTAAATATCTTCTCTGGCTAAAATAATTGTAATATTTCTCTGTGTGTGGCAGTTTATACCACATGCGGGTGAATATATATACACATTTCCACATGCGTACCTTCGTGTGCACTGAATGACACCTCAGCCGCTTGGTCTCCTCCACGGCTCATCGCTCTCCATTGTTTTCCTGCTCGTTTGACTGACATGTCATCCTCAAAAGATGTTTGCATCGCCCAGGCACTCTAGATTGGACACGCTTGCGTGATCCCAGCCCGGGCTGCGTTTGAAGAAAGGCAGGCAGTTTGGTTCTGGTTTATTTATAGACTCCCATACTTGTTCACACTCTGGAGACTGTGTTTTGATTAGACGTCTCAAACAGGGAGATCAGGGCCTCAGTAGTCGCACATTATCGGGAGTATTTGTTTTAATGTTCTCGGATTGGTGAGGCGTGTCAAATCAGGACGAGTCAGATCACGTCTGGAAAGATTTCCATCATGAAGAGAGAGTCGAAACTTGATGGAATATATTTGTTGTTTTGTCTTAAATACAACCAGCACCCCACATTGCAATGGGGTGGAACATACACAATAAAATCAGCTGTCTTCGCAAAAAACTATACCGTGTGGGCGAGTTGCAAATAGGCCACATTTAAAGCTACATTATGTGACTTTTTAACTTAAAATAACAGCTTCAAAATCAATTTTAGTGGGTCAGTGTCTTGTAATAGGGTGATAGAACTTCAGTGAGACGGGAGGATCACAGTGCTACACGCATGTTTACTTCAAGATACAAGTTTTCAAGAAATGACATAGTTATGACATAATGAGTCTCGTTTGTGATGAGAACCTACATTACATCTGGAAATTTGCCAATTCCTACATGTACATAATGTTGCCCTGAACATGCCCGATCTCCAATGCTAGGCAGGGTCAGGCTTGGTTAGTACTTGGATGGGAGACCGCCCTGTAATACCAGGTGCTGTATGCTTCTCTCTCATTCAACCCAAACGGTCAAGGGGCAGATGGCCGCCCACCATTGAGTCCGGTTCTGCTTGAGGTTTCTGCCTGTTAAAAGGCAGTTTTTTTCACCACTGTCGCCAAGTGCTTGCTTATGAATGCTTGCTTATTGTCTATTTAAATAAATGAATCAAGGAGTATGGTCCGAATCTGCTCAATTTGGAGTGTCATGAGATCACTTTTGTTGTGAATTGGCACTATACAAATAGAGATTGATTGACTGATTGACTGATTGATTGATTGATAATGATTTAATTAAAACAGACAGATAGGACATCTTTATCCCAATAATTCACTGGATCTGGATGATGCATTATGTAGCTGGGGAGCATAAAAAGAAGAGGAATTAAAAAAACTCCAGACATCTAATGACCCTGTCTCAAGTCAGAAACCTCTGCTTTGGTGTTGCAATGTTCTGCAATGTGGGTATGATGTTAATATGTTAATATGAAGCTAATAGCCTGATATTATCATTCTGATGTAATGTTGCACGAGTTGATAGTCAGCTCCTCGCTTAAAAGTGTGGATATTTCCTAACAAACTAAACTGACAAGCTCTCTTTGTTTTCATGACTGTATAAACTGACCATAAAAGAACAACATTTTTGTCTTATATTTGATTTACTTTGTTTATATTTGGCGGACCCTGCCACCTTTCTAGCTTCAAAAGGTTTTCTAAGGGCTTGTTTGTTCAGTTATGGAAAAAAAATATATTTCTGAGTTTGTATTATTACCTCAGTAATATTGTAAATATAAAACTTCTGAGTTTGAATTTCTTCTCCAAAACTACATAGTGCCCCTTTAATAAAAGATGAAAAAGTATAGGCTTTATAACAAGTGAACAAAACGATCACATTACAAAGAAACTCTATCCATGCAGAGATTTTTGTATTTATTTGACTGAGTTTGGAGATATCTGTCCCTGAGCTTTCTGCCTCCTCTCACATCAATAGTGAATAGAGTCTCAGCAGCATCCTTCTATAGAGTCTACGGATACAAGACGGACCTAATTGTGAAGACCTCTCATTGAAATGATCCTAAAGAAAACAGCCAAGAATTGAGGAACATTTTGAGGCATTTGGGTTAAATAAGAAAAGAAAAGAGTGAAAGACATGGACAAGGTGACCAAGAGTAACACACACAGCCCACCCACCTGTACAGAAAATTCTCTGGTCATATCTCTAAGTGACAACTGTGACAAGCAGGCACACACTCATCCAGAAGTCAGCGATAAGGTAATCCATTTACTGGTGGGTGCTAGTATCCCGCTATCATGCTGAATGATGGAAACCAGCTTTCATCTTTCAACTCTTCCACCATACAACTCTCTCTCAAACATACACACACGGACACACACACATTTTTTTTTATCATTTTCGAGGATTAACCAGCTTATGAGTACATGTAGGGGGCCAGAAGAAAACTCAACCCCAGATAAACAGTTAAATGTTTCCTCCTAAGCCAGTAGGCAGGTATAATGCCATTCCATCACAGATTCTCAAACAGGGTCTTGGTTAGAGATATCCTCTTCTATTATACAGTTTATTTTACGGCTGGTGACCCAAATTTCTCTATCCGGAGTTGACTTTTTCAAAACTGTTAGGATAGCTCTCTTTTATCGCCATGCGGCTCAGCACAACTGTTAATTTCAAATGTGCCAATGCAACCAAAACATGTCACAGCACAAGTCCTCGTCCACATGACACCTCAAGTCCTCTGTTGCAATCCGGCCTGGGAGAAAATAATCGTCTTGCATGTCTGTTACGTCCCTGGCGATCTTCTGCAGATATGTCCAGGAATCCAAGAGAGACTTCTGATGATGCGGCTGGTGGTCATCGTCCTGACATAGGCTGTAAACTACTCTGTGACTACATTGACTCATTCAAATCAATTCAATTCAGAAAACTTTATTTGTCCCTGGGGGGCAATTAAAGGCACGTGGAGTAGTGGAGTGTGCACAGACACAAGCAAGTCAGCACGTTAAGTACACAGGTACTCGGGGGGGCAGGGGTGGATGGGAGTTTAGGAGCTGAACAGCCTTGGGAACAAAGGTTGCTCTCCTCCTCTGTGTCCTGCAGCCCGGGCAGCTGAGCCGGCGTCCCGAGGGGAGCCACTCATACGCTTGGGAACAGAGCGTGGGAGGAAGGATCCCTGCGCGCTGTCCTCAGTGTTTGCTGCTCGCACACGGTGGAAAGTGCTCTGACCTGCAGTCCACTGATTTTAGAGCAGACTCTGACTGTGCTCTGCAGGCGTGTCCTGTTTTGCAGGCTTATGGAGTGGAACCAGGTGATGGAGAATGTGATGACCAAAAGTGTTGCGCTTCCACAGGATACACTGCCGCTGCTGGCATCTCCTTAGGATCTCCTCACTGTCGGAGGCAAATTTAAACGTACTGTCAAAAATTGTGCCCAGGTATTGGTACTCCTTCACAATCTCTACATTCCTCGAGTGGATTTTGCTGACAGCAGCTGCAGCCAGCTCCATCTGCTTGCTGGAAAAGGTCACCACCATCTTTTCGGTCTTCTCCGTGTTTAACTCCAGGGCCGATTTATCACACCACTCCACAAACTCATGCAGCACTGAGCTGTGGTGATGTGAGGGGCCTGAGAGCAGGGACAGGAGGACTGTGTCATCTGCGTACTTTACCAGACGACAGTGTGGATGGGTGGACCTGCAGTCATCGTGTAAAGGATGAAGAGCAGAGGTGAGAGGACGCAGCCCTGAGGGGAGTCTGTAGAGGTGACCGAGACGTCGGAGGAGGTGTTATTGACCAGCGCCCTCTGTGATCTGTTGGCCAGGAAGTCTGAAATCCGCAAGATCAGCTGGTCGTCCAGGTGGAAGCGGGTGGCGAGTTTCTCTGCTAGGATGCAATTATAAAACCTCCTGGATTCTGCCTCACTTGCCCTCTCTCCTAAAACTGTAGCGGATATTGCGATATTGGCATCCCTTCAGACGGGGACATCCTCTGTTGCTCCAATTACATGTTTTCCTCGCCAGCGTGTTTTTTGGCCAAGATGAAACGAGCCATTTCTGCAGAGATGGATTTGTTGGATGCTGGCCTGGCTTCAAGCACTACATGTACTCCTCTCCTTCTCCTGGCCACTAGTCCTCTTCTGAAAGCCATCTCTCTGACCCAGTCCCAGTGTGCCCTTCTGAGGCCTTAAGCCCTGAACCCTCGCGGACTTACTTGACGCGAAGTGTTTGAGTGCGAGAGGCTGCGAGGGACTTTTTATTTCAAGTCTCATAATGTTTCAAAAGCTTCTTGTTTGATGTTTAATAAACTGGTTGATGTACGTAGGGAATCAGTTCAAGGAGTAAATGTTAGATTTGAGGAAGTGATTCAGAACACTTCTGTTGGTGAATAAAATCATTGCATACATAATAATGAAAAGAGTCAGATAATCAGCCATTATCTGGGTTATCATTGTTTTTGTAAATGGTTTCCGGCTTCCCCTGGTAACCCATGATCATTATGTCTTTAACATTAAAACTCTATGAACTGTCTGTAGCTCCCTGAGGCAAAGTCTACAGAAATGCAGATTTACGGAAAGTGGCCACAACGGGCTAAAAATGTGTGGGAGGAAGCCCTCATGCACTTGATGATTATGATCAGGGCTTTCCCACTGTCAGATCATCAAGTAAATCACCTGGGTAGATGCTCAGCTAAAATGAGCATCAACTGAACGAAAACATTCACACTAACAGTATTTTTTTTTGTAGTTGTAGTATCTACAGATCTACTCTTGCCCTAATGATGGGACAGTGATATTATAATCCTGTATTAACTTACACAGATGCACAGTCGGAGAAGTTTTGTCAGCTGTTCTTCCTACATTTGGCAACTGCAGCTGTGTTGCTCTGAGCCTCGTCTACGTGTTTAACTTCTTCTATTCGTCTAATGTTATCGTTTGCTCTTGGTTTATAAAATATTCCACTCTGCTACCAAACAAACAGACACACATACACACACACGCGTGCGCACACACACACACCTGTCACAGAAGAAGGCCTTCTGACATTTAGTTTGTTGTTGAAAGTCTTTGAATTAAGCCATGGTCCATCTGTCATTGTGTGTGTGTGTGTGTGTGTGTGTGTGCGCGTGTGTGTGTGTGTGTGTGTGCGTGTGTGTGCGTGCCTTAATGAGCTCCACAGAGCTACTTGTTGTTTTGATGTTTTATTCTATTGTTTATTCAATTGAAATCTAGCGCATTTGGCACCGTACTCATTTCTTCTTTTTTGCACTTCCTCTCCGTGTGTGTCTGAGTCTGCTCGCATCTGCATCTCTCTGTGTGTGTATAAACACAGGCAAAGGCACTATATTTGTTACTAATTAATTTTTTGGATGTCTAGGACATGGAAGCTGATTGACTAATGTTCCAGTTATTGTCCCCGAGGAAATTTAAATCAAACAAACAAGGACCTTATTCTGAACAACACAGAAAAGGCAGCCTGCAGCTTGATCTCATGGTAATTCTTGGAAAATCCTTGAAGGAGCAGTGAATTTGGTGTCATCACTCTGTATGAATATTTGATTGGAGAAATCCACATCAGCAAATATAAAGAAATGCTTGAAAAGGCTGCTTTACTGTCAACACTGGTGGTAAACAGAATAGAGGAAAGCATAATCAGAATGTACGTAAATGTGTTAATAATCATAAAGGGCTTTCAAATCAGAGTTTTAACCACATTTTGTCAAATGTACGAGCCGTCCTTCCTGCTGGGACATTTCATTTCATCGTTCATGAATACTTTCAAGGCTACAAACTAACCTTCCAGCGGGACTGTGTCAGTGGTCACCTTTTCTGGAAATGTTTTATTTCTTTTTAAATGCAACAACACAAAACAAACAGCCCAATATTGCAATATTAATGATTGGTTATACAACATCCGCTTCAAGGGAGAAACATCGGGTTTAGGGGTTGAATGCTGTAGAGGGGCTTTGACATTTTAACATTACATGGAGGACACTCTTCAGCCATAAATCACAGTGTGTAGCATGGAAACAGGACTATTATTGGAGCAGTCAACCCATGTAAGCACCCTAATTGGAGTGATGCCTTGCTCTGATTATTGGCCATGATCTAATTATTATGTGCATGTAAACATTGCCATTGTCTGGTTTCATTGCCCTTCATTCATTTTGCATTGCATGCTGGATGTAATTAGATCCTTAGAGTTGGCTTGAAATAAAATCCTGCGCCAGATAGCAATAACACCCCAAATACACAGACAAGCATGATAACATGCTAAAGGTCCAGTGTGAATTAGTGGTATCTAGCTGTAAGGTTTCAGACTGCAACCAACTGAACACCCCTCGTCTCACCCTCCCCCTATGTTAAAAACATTAAAACATGGAAAGGCCTTCTCTAGAGCCAGTGTTGATTTGTCCGTTCAGGGCTACCGTAGAACCTGGTGATGCAACATGGCGGACCCACTCCCTCTGTATTTATAACAGGCTCATTCTAAGGTAATGAAAACACTATAATTCTTAGTTCCTGGTTATTATACACTAATGAAAACATAATTAAAATATAAATAATGGCATTTAGGTGAATTTTAGGCAATTATTTTTTTCTCTGAACAGGGTCAGGCTAGCTGTTTCAAGTCTTCGTGCTAAGCTAAGTAGCTGTTGGCTGTAGCTTTGAATTTAGAGCTAGGAGACAGTTAGCGTGAGCTAGCTTATCATAAAGCACTGACTCCCCAGAGTCAGCGTTTTGTCGATGCTTCCCCAAAGTTCTTTAAAAAATTGTTGTTCATCAAGAAATAGTTACGGAGGTAAAACCAAAAATCATTTTTATTTGTCTTTGTTGACGGATTGGACACAGGCTAGATGTGTCCCCGTGCTTCCGAACTTTATGCTAAGCTAGGCTATTCACCCCTTAAAGCATGGGAGTGGCATCAATGATCTCATCTATCAGCAAGACAGTGAATAACCGAATAATAATAACCAATAAAGTAGCCCCAACATATTTTGGCATTTTTGATAGATGGAGCTCATTTACATGCAGACTTGTCCAGATGTCATAAACAGATTTGTTTATGACATCTGGACCAGTTATTAACACTATACATCACCAAAACAACTCTATCACATTTTGATGCGTTCATGTGTGTAGCGGGCTTTTGTAGTGTAGATTCTGATCTGATATAATTACAGCGCCGGCAGTTTGCAGACATGCATGAGTCAGAGGCTTTTATAGTTTAATCATCAGTGTTCTGCAGCTGATGTGATTGTAGTTGGGATGAGAAACGTCTCTGGACCACATCTGAAGCTGCTACACAAATAGCATGGAAGAAATCAGGGAGGGAAAGAAGGAGGGAGCGTGGCAAAGGATAGAGGATGGAGAAGATGAATCTCAAAGACTTTGCATCATTCGCTCTCACACTCACTCTCCTCTCTGCACCATTACAACTGCCTTCGCAAAGCACACCTACACATTTTTCCTCACTTACTGAGGCACTGCAGCCTTTTGACTTGTAGTAATCACATGCACACACACAAACACACACACACACACACACACACTTTTGAGGTGTCAGATGAAAGAACACCTACATCAATGGCAGGACTGTGGAAGCGCGTGTGTCGTAGAGATAAAAGCATTATGCAACAAATGCCAGCCTGTAACAACCCCTCATGTCAGCTGCGAGGCAGCCTAAACACACATTCATACAGTATACACACTTAGAAGTCACATGACATTCAGTTATGCCATCTGTATGGAGAGACATATAGAAGACATACAGTACAGGAAAACCATTGTGACAGGACTGACAGATTGAAAATGGCCTGTAGGAGGTTCATCGGCCCAAAGGATGACGATGGGCGACTGCATAGCGGTCTTTGTGTCTCATGCAAGAGATTTATGTATCGGAAAAGTCCAAAACAGACATCTACATCATGATGCAACTCGTGTTTAAGTACAATAAATATTAAATATACGACATATTAGTACATGCAAAACCAAAGGTACATAAGTAGGAGTATTTAACCTTTGGTATAAACAAAGGTTAAATTAAAAAAACTTCAGATAGAACAGGATAGAAGTAGCAGAGCTTAAAGTGAGGCATCATTCTGTCAGAGCTGCATGCCATCTACCCTCCTATGTCACATCAGCCAGGGTGGATAATGAGCAGGAGTAAATCCCCGGAGATGTTAGGTCTTGTTTCCGATGACAGTTTTTACCACTCTGTGCTGTGCTGTGCAAAAATATTTTTTGAATCATGATGAATAGTTTTTGGGGGTTGTAATGGATTTTCTGGGTTCTGTTCCAGGTATGTAAAATGCATCAAATATGAAAATAAACCCACTAAATCAAACAATGCTTTCATGAGGGTACGATCACTTGCGAGGATTGCAGCATTTGTTTACATCAACTTCAACCTGGTGGCAACAAAAGGTTTCACAACTCTTTGAAAAGAGTGTTTTGATGTCATTTGCTGCCAACTTATTCTAACAGGTGTATTTATGAGTAGCAAACAAAAACAAAAACAATTCACCCCATTATCATAAAGAATTAGAAATATGTCAAGATAAAAGCTTATATAAACACAATAAAAGCCTTTACATGTTTTTATAATATATTCATAAATAATTTAGAGACAGACAGATTTATGGGACATATTTTAAGATATACTTTTATTAGGATTATATGCGTTATTTCGATTACCACTCTCACATCTGTGTCTTAAACATGGATATGGAGCCAGGAGGTGATTAGCTTAGCTTAGCATAAACACTGGGCTATGTTGAAACCACACACATATAGAATTGTAAAAGCAAGGAATGACAAGGAAGTCACTGCTGTGTGTTGAACTGTTCCTTTGAAAAGATTTCATACAAGAGGCAAAATGATCCACCAAAAAATATACAGCATGTGTAAAGGAGTTGGACCAGCCTTTTCCTCTCGGGCAACTTCCGTCCACTTGGATTTATATTATACAAATCCTCCTCTGTGTGTGTGGGATGTTGGACCAACTTCAGAGGGCGCAAAAAGTCTTGGTCTTTGAGGAACGAAGGAGGAAGAAATCTATAAACAGAAATATTTACATCTGGTGACTGGGGAGGGACACATCGTACTGAAGATGTAAATGTGTCCAGTGGAAAAAGGAAGGTTCATCAAATGGGTTCAGATTTACACCCCTCCCATCCATGGATGGATTTCAGAAGCCGACCAGGGAATGACCTGAGGCCCCAGGGGTCAAGGGGATCCTAAAAGGAAGAGTCTCTGTTTGAAGTGACTGCTATGATTTCTCATTGCACAGTGAAATGGCAAAATGTCCTTCTGGCAAACGGAAGGAATGACCTAAACATTCACTTTGAAGTTGTCACAAGAAAGAAGCCATCACGACACCTTCAAAGGGAGTGTTTGTCCCCTCGGGTTTCCTGTTGGACGTTTAGGACTAGCGCTCCGTACCGACATCATGCAATATGGGTCCTCCGAGTCTGCAGGGAGAAATCAAAAATATGATCACACAGTTGCAGTAGAAGGGGGCACTTTAAGCATTCCTGCCCATCAATTCACCCATCATTTTATAATCTGCGCTCGCATCGAAATATGCATTTTGCAGAGAGGAAGATTCAAAAACCTGTCGGACTGTGAGCATGCGGGTTTCTGTATTGGAACGCCACAGGAGCTCAGAGAAAAGTGCAGAAATGGTGGAAAATTACACCTCTACAAGAAGAGCAAGAAATGTATAAATTGGCATCCTGGCACAACTGTGAGTTTTAAAAAGGATCTACACAGGAGGGCAGGAATGAATCAAGAAAAGCATCTGACTTCTTTGCGGCGTTCAAACAAGACTGAGTGAGATTCTTGACATTCAACAGAGAGGCGTCTCTGTTTGAACTCCCTGAAAAATGCAGGTGTGGTTTTCTTATGTACAGCATAATACTCACTGTTGTGCTGGGAGGCTTTAGGGTATCCAAGCCAAGCTCCAGTTTTTTAAATTCTTCCAATTTCATTGAGCAGCAGTTTGGGAAAATGAGAAAGATCTGCATTGATAATTAGGAAATGATTAGCTTTTCCTTCTTGTTGGTTGTGACTTGTGAGTCCTGATCCTCCTCCCGTTTTTTTGACTGTGTCCGTGTATTTTTAAAGCCTGTCTTCCTCATGAAAACGACTACATAGGTCTTAAGTGACAGCAGCTTATTATGAGTTTGTTGTTAGGCGGCGAGCTCTAGCAGCTAGTAATTATTACAGCTGCAAAGGAGGAAGTGATGAGAAGAAGTATAAATGGATGAAAAGTCTGGATAGGGTTTAGGGAGGAGGGTGGGGATGGAAGGTTGGCTTAAAGAAGCACAGGACTTTAGTTCAGGGCGCCGTTGTTCATGTCCAGTGTGAAACCAGAAGTCAGCAGCGAGTTGTCTGAACTTGCTAACGTTACATAACATAACGTAAATACATTTGTAATGGAAGCTACAGAAGTTTTCCTAAACCTAGCCAAGAAGTATTGGTGCCTGAACCTGACCAAGTAGTTTTCATGCAGAAAACTAACCAAGAAGTTTCTTGCCTTATACTAACTGAGCAGTTTTAGGGCCTGAACCTAACCAAACTGCGACAAAATGCCGAAGGTCTGGTATGGCTGTTTCTGGTGCGCTACAAAAGTCATGTTGTTTTGGGAACGGTGGTACATGTCGCTTTGGGAGATGCTGACATCGACCTATCCAGTTGGTTAGGCATGAGGATGTGTTTGTTTTTTCTGACTACACTCCTTGCACAGCAAGAAATCTCAAAAACCATTTGCCCTCTTTTGACCTCTGTCTCTTGCCTCGTATTGCTTCAGCTCAGCTTTTAATACGGTCACATCAGACCTCCTTTGAAGTTGACACGTACCTCTAATTGAAATTTAACTTTGAAGTTATATTCATGTCGAGTTATATATAAACTGTTTTAACATAATGTTATGACATGCAAATACATTCTTCACCAGTCTTTTTTTTTTTAACATGGGGGGATTCCACATCTTTCCCAGTCTTTTGTTGGCCCTGTCCTAACTTGAATCAATCAGAATAAGCATATATTTTCCAAAAAACAATAAAGCTGATGAGAAAAACCTTAAGTGTATTGTCATTCCTCTGTTTTCAACTGAGTATGTTTCAAAAGGGATTTGCAAATGATCACATTTTGGCTTTATTTAGGTTTTACAGTGTCCCAACTGTTTTGAAATCTCCTTTGTAAAAGTAAAAAAATGTATATTTGTCATAAATAATAACTGAACTAATCATGAGCTGGTTTAATGTTTTCTCATCAAACATTTTGCTAAAATCCAACCATATAAATCAGTACGATCCATGACCGAATTGTAAACATAGCCCATATTTGTTTATTTTGATTAATGCTGGAGGGAAAACAGGCATCTGCTATGTTTTCTAGTTCTGGCAGCTGCCACTGAATGATGACCTCAAAGGACACACAGCTTAGACGGTGAAAAAAAATAGAAGATCCTCCCTTTTCTTGTCATGCGAGGCATTTCGGGATAAATTCTTTAGCAGACAGTAATATAGTCCTGCCCAGGAACAAAAACTACAAAAGCTGACAAGTGTCTAGTATTATAATCCCTGTGTATGACAGGAGGAGAAATTCATTGTAGGAATGATGTGACTTGAAAAACCACTGTCTGTCTTCAGAAAAAAGAAACCGGCTGCTTAGTCTGAGGAGCGGAGCGGTGCCGACAAATTCCAAGCTTCCATCATCAAACACACACACACACAGACACACACACAACCCCAAAAATAAGACAACTGCACTCAGTAGCAGAGCACACAGACTGCTGTACAAACTGCCAAAGCTTCTAGCTGCAGGCTAACCCCCCCTCCTGCCTCCAATGATGATGATGCGTGTGAGAGAGAGACAGAATGACAAACAAGGAGAGACACAGGGAAGGCAAGGACGAAACGAAAGAGTATCAGAGGGAAAGTGATATGAAGAGAGAGTGTGAGGAAGTGTGTGCGTTATGTAAACCCCAGGTGGTGCTTGTTGTCCTGGATAGAAGTATCACCGGGGGGACGACTGCTCCAGCTTAGCAGGTTTCGCCACACATCTCTCTCTTTTTTCTGTTTCACAAACACACACCGGCATGAGTAAGAGAGAGAGAGGAAGGAAGAAGAAGGGAAATAAACAAAAGATGGCAATGCAGGAAAGGTGAAGTGGGGAGATTATTGAGGGGGAAGGAAGGATGAGGAGGACAATCGAGTTGAAACACATGTGGGAGGCAGAGGTGCACATCTGCTGGATGGAAAGATGGGGAAGGGAAGGAAAGAGAGATGTGAAACGAATAAAAGAAACACATTTCAGAAACGTCTGCGTGTAGTTTGGGAAAGCTCAAACGCCCCACCTCTAGCTCATTGTTATTCGGGTGTGATCTATTTTTTCTAGGTTTTGTATCTCATCTGTTTACTGTTTTCTTCTCTGTGCCAGTTCAGCTCACAACAAGCACAGTCACGGGAAGAGCTGGATACATGTGCGTGTACAGTATCACACACACACAACCACCCCCACACACACACACCTCCCTCCCCGAGGGGCTGTTGTCGATAACAGCCTGCGCGCTACACCTGATGCATCTGCGGGGAAAGTCGTCTTCGTGCTGAAACAGCAGGAAAGAACGTCAGCAGAGACGTTTTATGGCCCCTGTCCGACTGCTGACTTAGGATGGGCTTCACTGTTCCAGATCCTGACCTCTACTGCTCCTGCTGCGGAAATCCCAACTCTGACCCCAGATCAGCACTTAAGACTGATTTCACTCCACTGAGCAGCTGTGGGAATAGACAACAGACAGCAGGGGAGGAGGGGGGCCGGGCTGGGGCAACACTGCCCCCTAATGGTTCAGGCATAGAGGTGTGTCTGGTAGAGATGACGTAAGGCCAGGCTGTGTGTGAGTGTGTGTGGCACGATGCTGTACAGAGTGTATGAGTTTGCCGTTTAACTGTAAGCACAGGCATGGGTTTTTCGTATTTTGAGATTCGTTCATCAGTTAATCACACGCTTGAGAAAATTAAAGGGCCAGTTCACTCAAAATTATGAGTAATTTGAGCAAACTGACCATTTAAAACAAGAAATGTGGTGCTTACTTTAATATTGGCTTGAGAACGTTTCAACAATAGTTGGAAGTCCCTTGTCATGACAGCAACTATTTTGGACGGATGCTGTCCGTGACCATCTTTGGCACCAGTTGTTACAGTGTGTCCCATATCGTTGGCGCAAGTTGGACCTTGTTGGCCGATCAAGCATGAAGAATTGGCAGTGGGCCGTCAGTGGGAGACTCAGTCTCATTGGCTTTTCAGTTAATCAATCAGTGAACTAGAAAAGAAACAGAGAAAGGGACGCTATAGTATCCATGATTTCACTAATTGAGCACACTTTCTTCTTATTCTTCACCTCTTCCCCAGTGCAATTTGCAACTTTTTATCAGACATATTCTCGATTAGAAGCGGTTATATTAGCACGAGTGGTGTCAAAAAACACTGATTTATCATATCAACGTGAGACGATGAAACGCTGTGTCTGGCAGCTCCATACAGTATGTATGTAAGATGTAAAAAAAGGTCTGTAAATATGGATACAAAGTCTAAAAGATTATGTAGGACATTTTGAGGGCGTATTTGGTTTGCAAAGCAAATGGGTTTCCAATTTGCCAGCCAAATGTAGAGCTATTGATGCTGAAGCAATAACATTTGGTCATTGCATAGGGAGGGAAAGATGTTACCACAGTGCCTGAAGGCAGCTCTGCTCGAGGCAGATCCAGCTCACTAACAACTCCCAGCAGACAGAAACGAGCGGAGCTGCCGGAAGATTTATCCATCCAGGGCTGCTCAGGAAACACTGGAGCCTAATGCAGACATAAGTCAGAAATCGCTGACCTCATTACCACCAGGGCCAGATGGAATTTATGCTATAGCTGTCAGGAAACTTTTTCCTATTTCAATACAAAAGTGAAGATGGAAAAAAAAGACACAAAAAAAGCAGCAGAACTTTAAATCTAGTAAAAAACAACTAGGGGACACCACAGGGACGCTAGCTCCAGGAGCTATTACTGGCTATTTTATTTTCACTTTAGTTTTTTACTGATGATTCACACACAAACACTTTAAACCTCAAAACAGAATGATACAAAAAAGAAAACTACTGGTTTGGGAGTTACTTTTTTAGTAATCCATCCATTCTCTCAGTTTCATCAACTAAAAGTTAGTCCTCTCTGTAGTCTTCGTTGCTGTTTTGGGTTTTGAATAATATCCATTTTGCCCACTTTTCTTCTAGCTGCATTTATTGAGTGAATTTTTCCATTATGTAGAATTTCTTTACAATCTCCATCCATTGTCCCTGTACAGCAGGGTCCACTTGACCCCATTTCCTGTGCTTTTTTACTGGGTAGTGTTACTGATTACTGTGATTAACTTCTGTGCCAGTGAGCTATAATTTAATATACAAAAATGTGAACAGACTATATGAACCACCTGGAAATTTCTGAGGCTGGAGCCGATAAATACCTGTGACTACTGCGGAGTAGTCTGACTTGCCTGATATGTATTCGGCCCCCCCATTATTCCTATCTGCGTGTACTGTTGTTGCAACCAGACTTTTCTTCAGCGCTGACGTAGCGCTATGGTCTGGCGATGTGAGACTAAATGCAGAGTGATTTGACCTGGGAATGAATGCCGATTGTACCGTTTTTTGTTTTTTTCACCAGGTGTTAGTGGGTTTGTTGTCCAGTGTGAAAGGGGTACAAAGCTAGCAATTATAGGCATGCTCGCCATCTGTGATCTATCCCATGGTTGCAAGGCAATCATCTGGTATAATTTGCCCTCACTGACAAATACGGGTTTTGCCATAGTCAGTCATTCTGATACTTCTGATGCTAACACTGTTGGTTAAGGGTGAGGCCTTCTGATACACTCAGAACAAACAACAGAATAATCACATATGAGAAAAATGTACATTTATGAAGAACTGCAATGATTTGAAAAATGATTTTTTATTTAGGAGATGAACTCCTTGAAATGTGCAGTGTACTGTGTGTAAAATATGACTCGATTTTATTATTCACATCACTCTCCTTCACCAAATCCATTTTCTCTCTTTTCCCCATTTCAGTTGGAGCAGCTGCCAGGTGGGGGACCACATCGGTAAGAGTTAACAAATTACATATTTGCCCTTTGAGGACCCATCTGCTTTGTGTATGAATAACATTTTCCATATCCGTTCTCGCTGGTTGGCATTTCGGGTTCAGGGAACCACGGCAATCAGGATCGGTTTAATAATATGATTGAATGCCTGAGGTGAATCAAGGAACAGAGGCATAAAAGAATATCAGAAATATGGAAATAGGCTTTATTATCATCAGACTGTACTTGAACTGTTGACTGTGATCGGAGCTACGCTGCGGCCGGTTTGCCGGGTAATCAGACAAGTGGTTCTGCATACTGAATGGACTGGCACACTCGTTTCATCCCACAGTCTGGAATAAATAAAACAACTCTCCAAAGCACTGATGCTTAATTAAGAAACCGAATGACTGCTGAGATCAAACTGAACTGACTAAGCTTTTCTGAGCTTTTCATGGCTATACTTGGATTGAGTTTGAAATGTGATCTTGAAAATTAGATTTATTTAGTCTTATTTATAGGTACTGTCTTTAATGATATGCCCTTATCGCACAATTTTTGCTTAAAGGTCTGGAAAGGCTTTGTGTTTCATCAGTCCATCGTCCCTTCATGTCTAAGAGGGACTGAATATAATAATGTGTCTGGTGACCTTTGGCATGCCAGACAAAATCTTTTCTCACTTCCTAACGTAGAAACTGTACCCATGAACTGAATTTTTTATCAAGTCAAAATGTTAATTGTGCAGGCCTAGATAGATAATCATAGCGGTGACTTAGAAAATTACCCACCGACCCGCTTTAGACACATTTTTGTGGGGATCTTTATGAGGAGACAGAGGGTCAACAGTATATGCCACACTGAAGTGGTATATATCATCTGAAAGCTGGTAATCTTAAGATATATTTTAGGTGTCAAGTTTTTCTAGTCATAAATCTGTCAAAAACAGAAGGTTAAGAGTGTATAAGAGCTGAGAACATTATGATGGAATTATATGATGGCCTTTCCCATGCTCATTATGTCTCATAAGTCTTTGCAGCACTTTTGGGGTTGATAGCATTCGTTACACAGACATGGTGCAAAATGTAACCATCTCTGAACACTCAAGAATTCATAAAAATGGTCAAAAATAAAGTTGTAAAGTTTCACGAGGCTGCGATTATCCTAGAGGTCACAGTAGGTCATTTTAAACAGTGATATCAAGTTAAAAAAAATGGTCTCACTGCAATGGAATGGCTGCTATGGGTACTAACATAATCTTACATGAATACAATTGGGCTCATTGAATCCACAAGAGTCTCAGCTTTCCAGTCATTACCAATTTAAGCAATGACTGTCTGACTGTTTAGGGACCCCAGTATGAGTATTTTTCCGCACCAAAGTTTAGCCTTACTTTGCCTAACATTACGTAGCTCCTTCGCCAACAAGCTAGCATGACATGGTCGCCTTAGGTTGTCTAGTTTTACATGAAAAAACTACCTTCATCTTAGCTTAAAAAATGAGCATGACACAGGCTCTTAAAGCGAGAAATGTCAGCTGAGATTATCACGCCTCGAGGAATCCAAATGTTCAACAATATCCTACTATAGTAGGAATGACTAGGATTATGGTTGTATTTTGATTAAGATTATCAAAAAAACAAAGTTTCAGCAGTGTGAGTATTAAGATACTCACAATTAAATAAAGTTGGCTGTTTTTTTTTTTAAAGTTTCCACTGTCTGACTGAGAGTTGCACCAGATGTTTGGTGCTGTTTGCTGACACTGACAGCTACTGAACCCAAACTTTTGCGTGCGTCTTGCCATCTGCTTTTCACCCAACTCAAAATGTAGTTAATGAGTTCTTCTTTTGCAACAGAGGCAGAATGTTTTGTTACAATGTTTATTTGTAATATTCTTTCAAACGGGGGTCCAACAGTAGATTAAAAGTAGGTTTCAGTTACAATCTAACAGCCTTCAAGGCAATTTAAGCTCTACACACCGGTCCAGACCTTACAGCTCTGATTCTTCTTCCTGTTTATGCTATTAATCAAAGTTTGTCCTTTCCAGTCTTTGAATGTTGCAGTATAGGCTTGATTTATTGGCCAAGGCATCCTCAGGGGCATTTAAAAGTAAGTTCAAACCTCATAGTATTGATTCTTCGTGCTGTTCATACCAGAAATCTGCAGACCTCCACAGTCTCTGTTGCATTGTAAAAGGACAGGCCTCATTCAGCGTCTACAGTTTCTTCAGGAGCATTCGAGGGCAGTGGACACATGATACGTCTGTGTCTTCATCCTCCGCTTCATCTCTCTTATCATCTGACACACAGCCAGAGGGTAACAGCAGTACACTGTGGTCCAGTCTTCACACACACTTCCCTGTGGATAAACATGCGAGACAGGCACACGCACGCATGCAAACAAATATAGAAGAAGCACATGTGCAGACACAACAATGCAGCAGGAACATGTCGAGAGCTATGAGGTACAGTGCATGAAAAGACATAAAAACATAAACAAAGAAATTCACTTTTTCTATTGCCAACAAACATTGTTAAAAACGAAAGTCACACTAACAACTCTTCACAAAGTCGGAGTTGGATCAATGCTTACTTCTGTTTTACGATCATCTTTTATCTGTCCTTTAGTAAAATTGCTAACTATCTTGTGTGGAGGACAGGCCTTTTCCGGGTCACTGCTATGGAGCAGAGACTGTACTTCCAGAGGAAGCAGAAACAAGCCTCTCTCCCCATCAGCATCCTCAGGACCTTCTATAGTGGTGTGGTGGAGAGCGTTCTGATATACTGCATCTCGACATGGTAGTCCAGCTGCAGTATGTCAGACAAAAAAGCCCTGCAGAGAATAGTTAGAGGAGCTGAGAGGGTCATCGGAGTTTCCCTCCACACATTCTTTGAACTGCTCCCATCAGGAAAACATTTCCGGAGTCTAAAAGGCCGAACAAACAGACTAATCAACAGCTTCCTTCACCAAGCTGTTAGATTGCCGAACTGCTGATCTGGAGCATGCGCACTACTGCACTTCATGAGCCTTAGTCATAGTATTGTGTTCATGTTACGAGATCCCGGAGAAACGCAATCTTATTTTTGCTGCACTACTTTTGTCGGTACAGCTAAATGACAATAAAGCTTTGATTGCTTTGATTGATGATTGATTGGAGAGGAGGTCGTGTGGCTCGCACATCACTTTGCGAGACCTTGGCCTGCTCAGTCTTCCTCCTGGATCCTCATCCACTTTCTTCACATATATTTTATGTAATCTTGTGTCAGACATTTTGTCAGTAAATCTGTATATTCTTTGTTCTGTACACGCAACATCTATTGCATGTCCGTACCGTGCAGGGAGAGGGTTTTTCTGTCCGGGGAGTTTTTGACTATACTTTAGTACAGTCAATAAAGTGATAAGCAGTTACATATGTAATGATTTATGAGAATTATCATTCGAACTCAAAGTCCACCATTTATGTAATTCTCCCTGTAGTTAGTGTTTTTTATGTCTGTGTGTTACAGTGTGAATGCTTTTCGAGTGAGAATTGTTGCCAGTGTTATGGTCCAACAAGCGTATTCTCAGACATGTATGAAGTGTTCAGGTGGTTTGAGTGAATAATGGAGGTGAGATTGTTGAACTGTCTGGCCAAGATACATTGGTTGGTTGGCAATGCCAACTGTATGAAGAGTTTGAAAAAGAGGCTTCAGTATTGACCTGTGCTTGTTACCAACTGAAGAAAACTGGAGCGGCAAATTCGACAATGTTTTTGAATTGATTACATTCCTGGTAGCTGCTGGTTTTCCATTTTCTGTGGAGTCCTAAAACTTGCTAGAGAAATCACCATGCTGAACATTTTGTCTAGTTTATTTTCTATTGCTAAAGGTACATTACTATTTTGTAAAGTCTGCCTGTTGGTGTGTTCAAGGACGCTCTAACAAGCAGCACCAAACATCACTTCTTATTGACAGTGAATAGGCACACTCACCCGTATCTTGTACCGCTCCCTGATTCCAACTCGCATGGCGAAAGTGGAACCTGGAAGAAGAGGCATGCACAGACACTCGCCATACTGATGAGACAAGCTCAGGTCCAAACAGCAGGGAACCAGAGCCCCGAGAATACCTGCAAGCACAGACACAGACAAAAATCAGATTTAGATATTACATTTATCTCTCAGATGTGAGACTAACTAAGAATAAATGATATGTTGGCTCTTACATAAAATTCATTTTGTAGTAACATCAAGAGAGTGATAAAGATGTGATTGTGTGTGCTTATAAGAATCCAGTGTTTTTAATGTTACATGTAGTCTTGTCTCCACAGACGTCAAACAGGCCAGTGCTCCAGTCTCCTCCCGTCTGTGTGATGGTGGTGATGGTTGTCGTGGTGATGCCGAGGCCGGGCTGTGTGAGTACTGGGTCTGTCACTGCGGGGACATTGTCTGACCTCAAGTTGCCCTCACTTCCTGTGGTGAAGCTCCCCACTTCCTCCTCTGGAAACGCCGAAGCTAAGGCTTCGGTGACTGACAGTTCAGGTCTGAAATTAGATTTTTTTAATGAATCTGTCTTTATATAGAGGGCCGATAAATTCACTGTGGCTTGTCATGCCAATGTGTCACTTATACTTAACTGCAGGCTTGGCGTTAAAAGAGTCTCAAATTAGCAAATTAGTCTGTGTTTTGCTTTCCTGTAAGCAAGAACTTAATTAATTTCATTCATTCAGCTAATTTAATTTTCCTAGAGCAGAATGGTTTGTACTCAGCTGGCCTTCCTTAGGAAATTTTAGCAGCAAACCACCACAAATACACTAGTATTCTCCTAATATTATCCTTCCATCCTCCTCCCTTTATTCCTGCATTCAACAGTTTTAAGCCCTCAGCAACACTTTAATCACAGCAAATTGCAGAAATACGTTTAAAATTTAGAAGAAAGGAGTGCAAAAGCAGGAGCTGCAGCAACAATAGTTTATGGAAATGTTCCTGTTTAATTTGTATTATCATAGAGACATAAAAGAAGAAGAAGATTAAGAGGAAACACAGCAGCAATAAAGAGCTGAGCAAGATAAGTGAGTTGTTTGCTTCAATTCCACTTACTGGTGTGTGACTGTCATCTGCTCCATGACTAGAAGCTACTGGCATCCAGAGAGGGGTGAGGTGAGGAGGCGAAAGAGGAGAGGGTGAGCAGGGAGTCAGCAGAAATGAGGAGATGGAGGAGGGGGCGGTGGAGTGACACGTCCCCAGCGAGAGGGTGTGTGTTGGAGCAGATAAACCAGCAGTCGGATGGCTTGGCCAGAAGCTGTGTGACAGAGATAAGTCTTGTAGTTGTCTTCAGTCTCAGACTCCACTGTGCCCCCCCGCTAATACAGCAAATGCAGAGGGGGCAGATACACATCAGGGTGCATGAACATGAATGTCTGGCATAGAATAATCAGATATGAATGCATGCATACACTTAACACAAACACCAGCAGGTCAGAACAGGCTGAAATCCTGGTATTTATTTACATGATTAGTTGTAGAGTAGAACAGAGATACACGGCACATCTAAAATATGTGCACAGATATGACAAGTTAAGTAAAACCAATTGAGTTTTCTTTCCCTCAAACACAATAAATCATTTTAAACAGCATGTCTGACATTCAAAGACATTGTTTCTATTAAAGTTTTGTGAGTGAAAAGACCTAGGGTGACACTTACCCGTAAGGCTGAAGCACAGACTCATACAGTGAAGAGCTAGGAAATGAAAGATGCATTTTATAAGCAAACAGATACCTGTGGTTCATGTTTAGAGGGTGTCATCTGCATTCATGTATTTCCTGTTCTCTGACATTGACATTTAAATCTAGACTGATGTGTTGTGTGTGTGTGTGCAAAGGTCTAGAGAAAGAGAGAAGTGAAGGAAGCTTTGCACAGTGGAAGACCACGTAGTGAAACTACCTGGGGTTTGGAGGTTCAGATTGTTCTCACACATGCACACTGGGTCTAAACATAACATTGGGAGAAACATGTAGTACATGCGTTTTTTTAGAGAACAGACTGACACTTGTTAAATCACACATATATTCTCAGTTTTAGATTATGGTGACATTATGTATATGCACGCAGCCCCTTCCACGCTGAAATCACTAGACACAGCCAACCAGAGTGCTCTCACTGGTGATGGTTTCAGAACTCACCACTATGAGCTGTACAGGCACATCGGTTGGTCTTCTTTTAGTGACAGACATTGCCTCCTTTTTATTCATTAGGCGTTCCTAGCCAAGTAACCCCACCACCTCACTTCTCTTTTAAAACTTAAATCCACTTGTCATCACACTCGCTCCCAAGAATTTCTGTCCCTTGAAGTTTCTTGAATAAACACTGAGCCTGGTAAATTAGCTTCTAGTTTCTTCACACCAAACATATGGAACAAATTAAAAGAGGTATTAAAATTAGCCAGGTATGTGTCATTGGATCATTTTAATTGTATACTGGATGAAATGGTTGTTGTATAATTCATTACTTTTCTCTCCTCTCTTCCCATAATTTTTTTGTTTTTATCATTTTTATTTATGATTATTCCAGACTTGTTCGCTAGATATTGTTTTTAATGATCTATTTGCTCTCATTTGGGCTTGATAATTATTGATAGTTATTACCATTTCGCCTAGCCTGTGTGAATGTGAATTCAGGGCACTGCTGTAAAAGAGCTTAATGCTCAGTCAATTTTCCCTGAATAAACAATGGTTGATGATGATGTAGTAAATGGAAAGTGGATATCTCTTCCTTTGGTTTCGCTCATTTTCAGGATGATGAAAATGTAGCCTATTTTAAGTATTATTATAGTATTATACTGTATTACCAGTGTATTCATCCTAGTTTTTATTAAAGAAAGTAGCATCAAAAACCATCCAGTTATATGGGGTCTTAAAAATAAAAAAAGAAGGGCTTTTTATTTGAATAATGGCAGTCATTTGACTAATAGTTATCCCTAATGGAGTCATTTCCCTAATATCTTTAATGAGAACCACAAGACCAAGCACAGCCAAAATTTAGTATGAACCATCACCTTTAAACACAGGTAACATTAGTGTTAGCTAGCGTGCAATTTGTGCTTATATTAAACCAATACTGAAATGTGAGGCCTCATAGATTTACCTACTTGCAAGTTGAGCTTTATCAAGCTTTTTTAATGCACCTAGTCCGTTTTACAAGTTTCAGCTTTTACCTTAAAGTTGGTTAAAATAAACTAGCTTCATGATAAAATGATGCTTACCTGCCCTGAGCTAGCTGACACTAAACAATTTCCTGCCCGGGAACGGTTGCCGGGCAACCAGCTGAGAAACCCGGAAGTAAGCTACTGCGCGAAAAAGTGCCGTGTTTAATTTTTAGCTTCGGATTTTCCACTTGCTAAACAAACAAGATACACGAATTGAGTACAATAAGTGAGTTTTAGAGGTGCTGGTAGGCAGAATTTGTTACCTTTGAGCATAGCCAGGCTGCCTGTTTCCCATTGTTTTCACTCTTTTTGCTAAGCTATGTTAGCTAACTTAGCTTCACATTTAGCATAGCTACTAAAACGGGTTATCAATCTTCCCATTACTCAGCAAAATAAATATGGCAAATTTCCCTAAATGATAAAGAATAATTCAGTGTTGCTTATATTTATGTTCATTGGCTATCTCCCTTGCATATCCCCACTCAAGCTCACCAATAAATATTGTCAACGAAATGCAGATTTCTGTATCCTGAATTCATAAAACCTCAACCCCAACAGATACACTTTGTGCACATCATTCTCATCAGACGACTGCTCACACAGCAAGACTATCTGTACCATCTACACTAACAGGGCGAAGATCCAATGACTTCACTAAAACCATGACACACTATTGAGTGTCAAGAGTCTTATTCTTGTGGGGAACAGTCATCTTATTCATGTCCTTTGCAGAAATGGAAGGGAAAATAGCACAGAGAAAAAGGAGAAACAAGAAACAAGGAGGCTGAATATTTCATAGATTTTATTATTTCTCTGGAAAAGCACCAAGAAAGTCAGACAAGCACCATCCACAGCTCAAAAATAGGAAAGCTGTCTGACAGGCTGACAAAGCATGAGGGAACGATACGCCTCACCCGATGTATAAAACAACACAGCAGACACATTACCATCTATATGAAAACAACAGGCATTCAGGAGGGTGCAGGAGCAGTCTCACAATGTATTCAAATAAAATAAGTGGTGGTAGACATTTGTTTGTTGCTTCCAATGAAAAACTTTATTTAAAAGCTTCATTATACAGATAATTGCTTGCTTATTGTGCAACATATCAGACAGGAAAAAGGAAAAATTACAAGATTCAATTTTAAACTAACAGACAGTGAAAAGACGGAACAGAATAGAAATTCTTGTGTGATCCTCCCGTACCAAATCCTGAAGGGAAGGTTTTGGATATATTCAAAATTATATTTTTTTTCACACCATTAAAAAGAACCTGACCCGATAATCTGTATGTGGAAGATGGAAGCAAACTTTCAGGTCCCATTAGTTTCAGATATCCCACTTAGGTTGCATTCAGCAGTGAAAAGGTGCAAAAACAGTATATCTGTCAAATCGAACACCGTGTGCTGGAGCAAATGGTGCGGCACAGAAAAATACATAATAAAAACAGAAATACTTTTGAGGAAATGGTTTATGGCTTCGAGTCAAAATGACCCATTTTACTGTAACATGTCAACCTTTCATAAATGATTCACTGCTGAATGCACCCCCATCTGCCTGTGTGTACATGAGAGAGAGTGATTGTTACTCTATTGAACCAGATAAACCAGAGTGTCCCCGATGTCCGCAGTGAGGCCATTGTCAGCCAGAGTGACCCTCTTCTCCTCCAGATTGATGTTGAACACAGATTTGTTGGAGATTGGCAACTTGCCCTGTTCCTCGTGCCCCAGGACGGGCACCCGGCGAGGCCCGAGCACAGGGTCCTCGTACCTCATCAGCTTCACTCTGGACAGATCTGATGGAGGAAGGGGGGCAGAGTTCTCAAACGTTTTCATATAAACTGAGTAAATATTTAGATTACAACATTAATCTTTTTCATTACCAGGGCCATTTTGCATTCGTAACAATAGCTTATGAATTTCTCCTGTATACCAATTTATCTTTCTTACCTTTGATGAGTCTGTTGACCTTGGCTAGCCTACGGATGATGCTGTCTCTGCTGTCCCCCTGTCGGATATCGACCTTTGTAGAAAACAGGCCATTGGATGGCTGAGGGTTGACCAGGGAAACACACACTCCAGGCTGGGGAGATGGACACACAGCACAATGTAAAAACACACAATTTAATTGTCGTTTGTTACAACAAGCAATTTGTTCATCATGGGCACACAGACAGTCCTGCAGAAAGTATATACACTCTAAACAAGCACCTACAGAGACACACGCACAAAAATACTGTGAATATGCAAACACGAGCTGATAAACAGGTGACTGAAAAAGAAGCTTATGTCTATTCTATATAACGCACACTGATAAACACAGCCTACTTTGAGAGTAGCCAACACAACCAAAAGCATTTACCTCGGATCTGAAAACACAGAACGGTTTCCCTGGGCAACAGTCCTCCTTCACTTTGTCGTCAGCCTCAGACGCAAACAGGAGGTCTATCTGTTCCAACTGTGGAGGAGAAGAGATGTGCAAAAGAACCGCAATTAGCTGATCAGTCCACCAGCAGACAGTGTGTATACAGGTGTGTTTGGTATGCACCCTGGCTAACGCTGGCAGTGTTAACCAGCCTCCAGCAGTGATCAGAGACCCAGTTTGAGATTAATAACAACAGGATTGTAAAGTAATTTTGGAAACTTCTCACACCTTACCTGCAGCATGAACCACTTCACTGCGGACCATCCTTATAAAAACAACCACCTTTCAAAGCAACAGTTTGTTTCTCAAAAAAGAAATAAGGTGAATTACGTAACAAATGGGGGACAGCGTATCACAAGAGTAGTGCCTATCTGCTGCTAACTGTAGCTGCCGTCAGCTAATTTGTCTTGCAGCTAGTGGTCCTAGCCGACTCTGCCTGGACTGGGAGCTTGGAGCCCCGGGGGAGTGTTGCCATTTACAGTTCATCACTAGCAAAAGAGCTTTGGACCTCCAGGGGGGAGAAGGGTTTCATGGAATGGGCACCAGAACCAGAGCTGGGTGAGCCTGGCTCATTAGCCTCTCAGTGAACACGGCCAATCTGGGACTAAACATAACCTTAGAGGACGACAGAGACCAGTTTGAAGACAGGGAATACAGTACCAAGGTGATTTACAGTGGCTCCAACTGGAACTTTGACTCTTGGGATGACAGATACGGTGGGTTCAGACGGGGACAGGGGAGATGTGAAGTGGGAGGGAGGTCGGACATCCGTGCCGACCTCCAGAGGCCCGAGCAATACTATCGGACTGTCGTCTCCTGAGGTACGAAGTGATATTATGAACCAGGACTGGCTGGGCTAGCTGGATAGCTAACTTCAATAGATATCACTGCAACTCAATACATAGATGTCTTTGACACAACATCGAAACAGTTTTTTTCTTCTCATTCTGTTGGTTTTAAAACTAATATTTTTACATATTGCATCGTTAAGTTAGAGTATCACTTTGAAATCAGTTAAACCCCATTCTAAGTGTTACTTTTTGAGGCAAGTAATACACCAGCCTGTTCTTCCTATGATTCCTCTTTTCTATGATTTAGTATTATCCTACAACATTTTGCCTTTTGTGTAGCAGCTTATCTTTAGCTATGAATGATCAGAGACATGGGAATTGGACTCAGAGCGTTAGTTTGACGTAGATCATGTACAGTCGTTCTTTTCTGTGGTGAAATGTGCCGGTTTCACAAAAGAATCTTTGGGACTTGGGTTTTACTTTTTCTCCAGACTAAGCTTCTGTGCAGACAAAAGTATTAACGGCTTTCCTGACTGACAACTCAGCTCAGGATTGTCTCTACTGACTTTTGCAGAAGTAGTAAAACTCAGCTTTAAAGCTGAGGTATTTTAAGGAAACCAGAATGCTGCACTTGCATGTTGCAGCTTGACATTTATATAACGACAAACAGAACCTAATAAAGTGAATGTGCTCAGTTTATTGCTATATTTGAGGATCCTGGGGATATAGCACTGCTAGAGCTGCGATGGTTTTTGCTGCTTGTTGTTGCTGTGTAACAAATTTAGCATTATATTCCCAGCTATGTTCAACTGTAGGCTCACAAAAGTGTAGAACCCCCTCAGGCGTATTTTCAACTCTGAAAGACAAATCATGTCTGATCTTAGGAGAGTTCGATCACAAAACATACCTCTAGAGAATTGGTTAAATAGACCAGGTTCTCCATCAGAACTGCTCGCTCATCAAACTCCACTTCCAGATCCAAGACCCTGGGTCCATTCTTCTCCAGGTTCTCCTACAGAACACAAACAGAGCCCAAATAATCAGAATCAAGCATGGAGGTATGAATAATGGGCATGAATTAATAAGCAATCTCAACTCTCCAGAGGAATGAACAGGGCGTTCACATTTAGTATTAATTTGCTACATTTTCTAACAAGACAGCAGTTAATAAGACGAAATGCAATAATTCATCCACCTACTGAAGAAATCAGGTTTTTCGGCATTACACAGAAAGTTCATTGATATGCTGAAGCTGCCACCATGAGATTATTAAGGGAGGGAAAAAAAGCTTTGGGAACAAAAGATGCCAAAACAAACCATCAAACAAGGAGAGCTGGGAGAGAAAACAACTTGAAAGCTGAAAGAAGAACTTGAGAGACGAACCATGGATGAACACAAAGCTCATCATGACTATTTATTAGTTTCATTTTGTTTGATCCCTGCAGTGAAAGAGAAACACCTGAACAAAGCTGTGGGCACCTGGGAGATATGACAACTAAAATATTAATAAGCATCAAGCTTCTGATCATTTATTAGCAACTTGACCCTAAGTGTATATGTAGCATGATATAACAGATGCAATTACTGCAGTGAGACCGTTTTGTTTTTTAATACCTGTGATGCTCTGATGTATTTAGTGAATGCTGCTATTACATCAAAAGAACAACCTCACTAGAAGAGCAGTTTACATCGTGACACAAATTTAATCTGATTGCAAAGCAGACAAAATGTTGGACAGAGTTGTAGACAAAAACACATTTTCAAAGTTTTATGAAGGTGGCTAACAAACACTGGAACAAGCTGAGGCAGCCTGTCAAAAAGTTGGGTTTGTACTTTTTCAATCAATAAACACATTAAACTCTGCCGACAAAGTATTCCTGAAATGTCTTTTCTAAGCAACACTGTTGCTCAATTTGTTTTATCATATTGGCTACAGTTTTGCCATTGTTTAACACAAAGGGGAATATAAATAATAGCTTTTGAAGAAGCAGACTCAAATCTCTGAAGACAATTATTAGGGTAGACTTTAGACCAATCTTAAATAGAGCTGTGCGGCGAAACAAAAGATAAGCCACCTTACGAACAACCTGGGTAAACAGCTTTTTCAGCGGTAAACAAACTCAACTTGAGAAAAATCAAACTACAAAAAACAACTGAAGGCATATGTGTGTGGAATGCTGGCATTAATAATAAATGATATAAAAATCACAAATATGCATTGAGTTATTGCCCTGGTGAGAAGTGTAGAAGGGTGAAGAGGGGACGGGATGTACCTTGATCATGGCTACGAAAGGCATGACTCTCTTCATGTATTTCTTCAGTTCAGGCAGGGCTCCCAGTTCACTCGCGATCACTTTGTTGTCCGGAAGGGCCCCGTTGTTGCTCTGGACAGAAGGGAAAAAAACAAAAACAGGTTAGCGAAAACAAGGATGGAGACAGAGATGTCCTGGGTAGCTGATGGAGACACAGGAATACCTATTTCATTGCATCACTACACTGTGAACATCTGTACACCTGTAAACGTTTACCACTGTGCGTTAATGCTCGTTTCTCACTTTGTAGTGCTTTCCGAGCAGGGATAAGGCACTGTGCTGCCATGGAGGGTAGCTCTTGGCAACGTAGATGGTGCAGTGGGAGGGCTTGGCTGGGGGTTTTGAGTCACCTTTCTGTTGGAGGAAAAACAGCATAAAAAAATGAGCATTTCAGATTCATTTATCCACATTGCCAGGTGCATAAGACCTGATGGTTTAGCCTCTATTCAGTGCAGTGACAGCATAATTCGAATGGTGGGTGGTGGCCTCAATGGAAGGCAAACAGTGTGCTTGGATTATTCAAGAAGCAAGCTGTTTTTTCGTGTATGTGTGATCTTCTGAAATGAAGATGGGGATCTGTGAACTTATTCTATGTGACAGCTGTCAAGTCTACTCTAGTCCTGTATTATACGTGTGCTTACATGTGTGCTCCCACAAATGAGTCTTGATGTGACAGTACATCACCACTATAAATTAAAAATGATGAAAATTGGATAAAGCAGCTTGACGGACATAAAAAAAACCCATTACATTTACACTCATGCAGCCTTTACTGGGTCGATTCTATTGCAGAAACTTTTCACAAATCCTTTTATTGGTATTGTTCATTTTACTTGAACATAAAAGGGGCACTATGTAGTATTTGGAGAAGACCTTCAAACTCAGAATTTAATATTTACAATACGAATGAGGTAATAATACAAACTTATATCATAAGAAATATTTTGTTTTTTCCATAACTGAATAAAAAAGCTGTTCTCAGAGGAAAATAAGTTCCCCAGAACACTGTGTGAAGCTAGAAAGGTGGCAGGGTCCGCCAAATATAAACAAAGTAAACCAGTGAATTATGTTGAAGAAAGTTTTATGCCCACAGGAAGCATTAATGATACATGATAGTATTACTGAATAAGTTCGTCAAACAAATCCGTGAGTGGAAGAGCCAGAATTTTCTACAACTTAACCCTGAGAACACTGAAATGACTGTTTCACGCCTCAAACAAGAAAGATTAAAAGTCAGCTCTCACCTTGAATCCATGGCACTAAAATCTACAAATCATGCCAGAAGTCTTGGTGTAGTTATGGACCCAGAACTGAATTTCTACCACCCCAATTACAAAAACAGCCATCTAACACCTTAAAAAAACATGGCAAGAATGAAAGGATTTCTGTCAAAAACAAGATGCAGAAAAACTTTATTTTCAGCAGGCTGCACTATTATAATGGCGTGGACACGGGAAAATCAATCAGACAGCTGCAGCTTGTCCAGAATGCTGCTGCCAGAGTCCTCACTAACACTAAGAAGGCAGAGGACATTATATCGCTCCTTAAATCACTGAACTGGCTTCCTTTGCGTCAAAGGATAGATTGTAAAATCGCATTACTTGTCTAGGTACAAATAAGACTAAGTAAATCTCTGATTTCCTTGTATGTTAAGAAGCATCAAGACCCCTCAGGTCACCTGGACCTCAGTGTTCCCAGAATCAAAACAAAGTGTGGCGAAGCAGCTTTTAATTCCATGTGCACCAACTGTGTAACAAGCATCCTGACAACCTGAGGTCCACTAAAACTGTCAGCTCATTTAAATCAGGGCTTGTAACATTACTGTTTACTGTGGCTTTTCGAATAAGTAGATTCATTTGCTTGCTTTTGTTTTTGTTGTATTTAAATGCAATTCTTTTAGTGTTTATTTTTGCGTTATGTTTTTATTGTCTTTTAAATGCAATCTGTCTCTTAATTTACTTTAATGTATTTCTATGTCTCTGTAAAGCACTTTGTTTTTCATAAGTACTAAGCAAGGCATGGCACCATTCAGACACAAGGCAATTCAGTTTGACTTTTTATTTCTTAATCACTTAATTTCTAGAGTAGTCTTTCGCAATTTCACAAAATTATAATGATGTTTATCCTGATGGCGCCATCCAGAGAGAGGGCAGTGTTAACTAAATCTATCTGCCTTCCTTCTCACACACATGTATGAGAACATGAGTGTTTCATTTCCCATCATCCCTCCATGGCAACAAAATATCTGCAGGAAATCGATAACAGCTGTCTGGGAGCCTGAGATATCGGCTATCTCAAATCTTGTCAATACTTGTTCAGCTTTTCTCCCAGCTGCCTACAGCCACTTCGAAATGCCCAACTGTTAAACAATAGGCCAACTGTCCAGCTGTGAGCACAACAGACTTGAATCTTAAAGTGTATCTAAAGGGAATGGTCAGGTCAATTGTATTTATATAGCTCAATATGACAAATAACAAAAGAGGCTTTCTGAACAGCATATGTCACCCACCCTCAATATTCAGGATGCTGTGGCAGAGAAAAAGGAAGACAACATCAATAATCTACAAACGCTACAGTATGTGTCTAAGTGAGTGTGGAGCATCAAAAAGGTGATTCTTACATATTATTGTATGCGTGTTTAAA
Organism: Pagrus pagrus; assembly: GCF_965226575.1. Classification (NCBI taxonomy): domain Eukaryota; kingdom Metazoa; phylum Chordata; class Actinopteri; order Spariformes; family Sparidae; genus Pagrus; species Pagrus pagrus. The sequence goes on from NC_140198.1 coordinate 11,074,980, forward strand.
ACGGGGTCAGTGAAGCTGGCCTGGTAATAGAAAAAAATAGACTACATAGATTGAGAGCAGGAAGACCTACTTCATTGATCAAAACATAATTTTTATGTTTTTCCAGTTCCAAGCAGGTAAAATATATAGTTCTGAAGCTCTAGGTCGCACAAACACATGCTCTCTCTTTATAATTAGCAAAGAGAGAGTTAAAAAAATCAGCTTTCTTAACAGCAAATATTCTATTCAAGAAAGCGTGAGTTCTAGTTCTTGGTTTTAATTAGACTCATTATTTATAAACCTTATTAGATTCAATAAGTGTTTTGAAATTCAGATGCAATAATTAGATCGTATACTGGAACCAAACATGACAAAATGCCAATGAACCCAAATCTACTTTCGGCACGCTGCCTGATATTTTCAATCTTCTTATTCTGCTGTTTTTATTATTTTCTGCCTCATTGTGCTCCCCATCAAACAATCATGAAACTGTTAAACAACACCCGAGGGAGAAAACACTGACACAACGCTGCCTACGATTTAATTACCACACTTGATGCACTTCGAAACAAGTGCTGGATTTCATAAAAAACTATTCAAAAGAAAGCAATCAATTCTGAAATCAATATTAGTTTTTGAAAATGACAAAAAAAAAAAAAAAGCCATTACAGCAGTGAAGGAAAAGTGGCAGTGAAGCATGAGTAACAAACATTTCTTACTTTGCTTTTGGGCGGCTGCATGTACGCTTTGAATCTCAGCCGGAGGTCGTGCGCCGTCTCCATCACGTACTGAGAGGAACGGATCAGGATCTCGTCGACTGGACCGGCCACAGGCCACGACGCCTTGGTCACTGATCTGGTCTGTCGGGGAGAGAAAAAGTAGAAAGAAGGAATGGTGGATGAGTGACTGGGAAAGACTGCTGTGGTGTTTTGTGTGGACAACGAGGAAAACAACAAAACTTTGAGGTGCACCTGAGGTTGAGAATCCTATTAACTGCACAGCCAGAGGTCACACTATCTTTATAACAAAACTGGGCACACGCCATATTTACCAGGCATGTGTTAGAATCCCAGACTGATGTGTGTACCTCTGTGTCCACTGAGTGCCTCTTGGCTCTTTAGCTGGCGGCGCTGAACACATGATTGGAGTTGTGGGGCTTTTGTTGTTGCTAAGCGACGACCGAAAAACCCATCTCCGGCACAGCAGCACTCTTTCATATTCATAAATTCGAGTATTAAAAATATTCTCGGGTCTCTGTGCTGTTGGGAGTGTGCAACAGTCTGTGTGTGTGTGTGTGTTCCTTTTTATACGAATGAGAAAAAGGAAGCGGGGCTCCTGGTGGACATGTGCATCAACCGAGGAAATATGTTTGTGTGTGCGTTAGTTGCCATTTCACACAGGTAAATGAGCATGGGGACCTGCGCTACTGCAGACCTACATGAGGCACATCTCTTAGCTTGTTGCTCCCAGGTGTGTTTCATGGATGTGAATGAACACAGGAAGTTGAAACACGTCTTTCATACTTTCATTCTTTTTACAGGGGAGATTAACATGAAAGAGAAAGGCGGAGAGGAAGAAAGACACATTTGAAGCCGCAGTCAGAGCATGCAGGCAACTCAGAACATGAAACCCACATTATGATGCCAAATCCATAGTCTCTTACCTTGCCCAGCAGACCCCAGGTGTATTCACAAAGGTGTGGGCAGATGGGGGCCAGCAGCAGAGTTTGCCTCTCTATGAACTGGAAGACGAGGTCTCTGTGCATACCCTCGATAGCCAGCTCACGATACTTATCTTTGGCCGCCTGCATACGTACACAAAAACAGTTTAAAATGGTCGTTATCATCACTGGTTAGATTGAGATTTGAATCCTCAGTCATTTTATGCTCCATCTACTGTTTAATCTGTCACTGCAGCGTCCATAATATCCACCCGGTGAGGATGGAAAAGTATGCTCATCTTTCAGATATAACGATGATCCAGAGAGTGAGACATTTTATTTACCTGGAACTCAAAGAAGCCGGTCTTCAGAGCCTCCTTGTACATCATCCTGTCATAGTGCTGCTCTGTCTTTAAGATGCCTGCATTCATCTCGCTAGACAGGATAAAAAATTCTTTCAGTAAGTCTGCATTGTCAGTTTATCATTCACTTTTCAGTCAAGATTTTCAGTGAAGGCCATCCCGAACTGTCAAACAAGTTCCCTGGATTTTCACCTCTTGCCTCTGAGTGTGAACTGACCACAGTATATCTTTTTACTTTTCAATTTCAACAAAACTCAATTCAACTAGAACTCACTTTAATAAATGAATCTCTCTCCACTTTTAGACCTTTATGGAAGTCGTATCTGACCAGTGCTGAAAACGGTATTGATATTCTATGTCTGCTCCATACAGAGTAGATATGATATGTTGACCCAAAACATAAAATAATCATTATTTCAAGCCCTGCATCTTTTGACATGGCAATGACACTGATCTGAATTTAGTTATCAAAGATTAAGTTCCTTATCTCCAGGATTTCAAACCCCATGCATATGGTCCTCATTAATGTATGTGTGATCTACCTGGCAAAGACCCGATCGTTGAAAGTGTCTGCAGGACCTGTCCTCAGATTGTTCTGGTTGGCGATCATCTCCTTCACCCACTCCACCCAGGTGTAGAGGCGCAGGATGCCGGCGTCGGCCATGGTCTCGACGAAGTTGGCGTCCTCCACTGTGTCCCCTGCGTCGGCGAGAGCCAGGCGCATACCTGAGAGAGGAAATGGAGAGTTATGGTACAATGCCAGGAGGTACGGGGAACAACAGAACAGGTGCAAAATAATAAGGGCTGTCTTGAAGGGCTTTAAAGCCTCAGTGAGAATTATCTGTGAATATCTGAAGCTTCAGTGTTGGCGGGGTGAGAGACATTCAACACAAGCTACCATTCATAAAAATTAGTCCACTGAACACACGCGAACGTAAATGACAAATGTGGCATAAACGTGTGTCCCAAGTGAACATACTCAATGTGCACTCTTAGGCACAGATGGAGGTAATAAACGTTAATCCTCAAAGCAGCAATATAGAGCTAATCAGAGCGTTTCCGGGACCGCAGTAGTAAACAAACACAATGTGTCTGTGGGGGAATGCGTACTGCTGGACCTAATGCACAGCAGAGAACAGGTGACAAAGTAATTATGCCAGTTAGTGATGCTTGATAAGTATCAGCCCAATAAATGATCATCAGAAGAAGAAGAAGGAGAAGAACTCTGAGGTTAGGCTCATGACGTCAAACTGGTGCAGTCTAGTGGTGACTGGTGAAGGCTAGAGAGCCAAACAAGTCGGCACCAGTGTGGATGTTTTTTTTGTTTTGTTTTTTTGCAGTTTTACACAAAAGACAACACGATTGTAATTTGCAATTCATGTGCCACAAAGGTTTCAACAGGAATGAAGAAGAGTTTTAACACAAATCTTATTAGAGCTATGAATTATTAAATCATCCATCTTTGCTCACTACATCTTAGCCTTTCTTACCCTCAGGTAACCGTTTTCGCTGGAAAAATCCATACCATCCATCCCTAATGTCGATGCATACCGACATGTTCATTTAGAGCTTCATCAAACCGGTAGGCAGTGGTTGTTTTTTGCGAAAAATAACCCAAACAGAAGGGGTCACCTTTCTCTTGTTGTTACATGCTACAGCGCCCGCAGGCTGCAACACTCAAACTGCAGCCCACTCTTGCCTTGTGTTAAGCATGTCAAGCGACACAACCCACAATACAACAATGCGTAAAATCGATCTCTCGTTGCCTCACGTCTACATCCACGTACCTGCGTGGACTATGTTTCTGTTGAGAGACGAGGACACGAGGGGTCGACATCAGCCACTGTCCCTGCTTCCAAAGTCTCAAAAGTCAACTGGACTGTGAGAGTTGAGGGTCAGCTTGCGCTCGTCGCTAAATCTTTTCAGTCTTTTGCCACTTTTTCGGTGCAGCCGTCTCAATGTCTCCTTCCTTCGAATGCTGAATTGGATATCAATTACCATGGCAACAGCAGCTTTGAAGCATTCGCGACAGCCCTCAAAGAAAATCGTTTGAAGATGAATTGTAGTTATCGTTACCAACACCTTCATTCTCACCACTGCTTTTCTAATTTGCTCAAAACAACTTTCGAACTGTATGGTTCCCCTTAATCACATGGTGCACAAGCGAAACACTGAACTTTTCTCTTCTGCTTCGACAACCAAGTATGTTCAGAGGCTGAGAGGAAAATTCCAGTCTGAGAAAACTTCAAATACCCAGCAGACATCACTTCGAGCTCTTAGACAGGAAGTCAACTTAATACATCTATCTGCTGTCAGACCATGGAGTTCTTTACTTCAACGGCGCGACAGCTTCTAGAGACACAACAGACACATCTATCTATTATTCAGCTCATGCAAACATAAAAACACAGGTGGAAATAACAAACAAAAAAAAAACAAAAAAAGATGGATCAATTTTATCCTCGAGTACACTGAGGGCAGGGGGATTAATCTATGTCCCTACCAGGTAGAGGTGAGAATGATCTGATAAGCACTGCTAGAAAACAAAGACCGAAAACCAAACAAACATAAAGAGATGAACAACATGATAAGAAAAAAAGTATTATCATTAATGATGCAAAACAAGACCCTTCCAAACCAAAGGCTTCTGTTTTAAATTACATTTTGAGGAACAAATTATGCCACTGTACATCAAGTCTCTCATTCTGGGTCTAATAACTTGTTTTCCTCTCATGCTCCCATTAATATTTGATTTCAGAGACTATTGTTCTTTCCTCTGTATCTTGTTGTCCTGTGAACATTTTGAATCCAATAACATCATAAAGCTGTTGGATATTAATTTTTTGCTTCTGGTGGAGAGATCATTTTGAATATACATTTCCTTTTGGCTACACTTTGATTAAAGTATGTATAATGAATTATAATATAGAGACTCATTAGTTACAGTGCAGTATAAGGGATCTGATATACAATAGCTCATAGCACCCACTATCAACACGTCAGCCGTCTTATGACAATGGGGCGTTTTCTAATTATCTTCACCAAGGGATAAAAGATGCTTATGGTATAATCAAGTGTAATGGCCCATGCACTATGAGAGCACATTTTAATCTGTTCCAGATGAGCACCTGATGTGTTTTTCTCCAATGTTTCAATGAAACATGACAGAGATATTGAAAGAAAATCACAGGAGAGAATAGTAAAAGATAAGAAACAGAGTGAAGGAGGGTGATAAATCAAGAAAAACGGTGTGTACCGTCTGCTGAGAACTTGTCAATGGCTTGAGTGAGAGTGAGGAAGTTTCCAGTTGATTTGGACATCTGGCGAATAGAAAAACAGATGTTAGCAGCCAGAATCTTTCAAGTGCACCCGCCCACACGTTTCTTACAAAGTGGAGTTGAATAAAAACATTGTGTCACAGAATGTCTGTGTTTGCAGTGCAAATCAACAGCACGCACAGTAATTAAAATTCTTAACAACATCAAACACTAGTTAATTAGTGGCACATGAGAAAAGAAAATTATAAATACAAAAAGTTTGAGGCAAAATATAATCTAGTATTGTTACATAAGGTTTAATTTGTGAGTAGTCAAACAACCCCAGAACACAAAAGATGGGACCAGACCATTTTTCCTGAGATTACAACCTTAATAACGAATTACGTTAATTCCGAGGTAAATATTAATATTAATTAATGTATAGATTAATATTTTCCAACATTAATATTTGACACACCTTTTCAGAGTTGAGGAGCAGATGTCCATTGGCTCGCACTGCTTGTGGCCACTTTCCACTGGACAAGAGAGAATGTTGTCGTCAGTGTCACCCTTCACCACCACCACCATCATCATCATCATCATCATCATCATCATCAACATCATCAACATCATCATCAACATCATCATCAACATCATCATCATCAATCTAATCAAGCAAATCAGGTTAAATCTAATCCAACGTTGCAACTTGCTTTTTAAAACCAAATTATAATCATTTTCAGATCTAGTATGTCTTTCCACAGCAAAACAAACACTTACGTGCAAGTAAAACAAAACCTGAATAAAACATTTTAATTACAATTTGCTTTGCTTACAATTCGGATGCCAAAATAGTCTTGGTCATGTGGATGGAATCTGCACCAGCAATTAAATTCAATTCTTAAACATATTTTTAATAATGCACCAGGTTAGAGTGTTTCATTTACAATTGGCAGCATTAGTTCTCTCAGAATCTCCTTCATACCCAAACAAAATTGGTATTGTAACTAAATTATCCCTAACCAAATAGATAGATCTTTGCTGGTACCAACCAAGAATTAGTCTCTCACACAACTTCCCATAAAACAGCAAATTTTACACTTCCGTTTCTGCTCGTCTTAAAAACAAGATATAACGTGTTTGTTAGTGAGCTTAAGAGGTGCTGGTGGGTGGATTGTGTTATTGTTTGACAGAACCGGGCTACCTGTTTCCCTGTTTCAGTCTCCGTGCTCGCTGTAGCTTTTCATTTATTATACATAACAAAACAAGAAATCTTTTCATCCTGTGAGAGTACGACAGTCAACTATTCCTTCAGCAGTCTATCAAACCCCAGTTTGAAAAATTGTCAACTGGGCACACTCACCTGTCTTTGGGCCACATAGCCACATGGTTGTACAGGTAGTACGAGAGGTGGTTGGGCACCAGGTCTTTGCCAGACACACGGACGTCCACAGGGTACCAGTACTCAAACTCCCTTCTCAGCCTCTGTAGATGCTCTTTAGGGATGTCTGTCTTGGGGAAAGGTGACGTCTTAAAGAAGATAAAGTCCCAAACCTCTCTGGTCATCTGCTGCGGTCTGTGGGAGGTAAAAAAGAGAAAGAGAAAATAATCAAGGCTACAGAGACGAATGCTACTGAGGTATTTAAATGCCTGAGTGCCTTTGCCCTTTCATTTTAGTGCGGAGGAAGTTATTTGATATTATTTAAATCAATAGTGAGCTACGAATTGACTTTTTAAAACTGTTTTTGAAAGGCAGCATTTGTCACTGACTGCACATATTATTTATTAATTTGAAGATTATATTTCATGGATGAATAACAGGCGACAAATCGATTTATTTTAGAAGAAAAAAAGGCTGAAGAGCAACACCTGTCATTTGAAATGATTAAATTTAGTTATTAAATTTATTATCTTCTCTCCCTCAGGTGGCCCACATCTAAGGCTGTTTGAAGGTAGAGAGAGAGAGACGGGAGGAGGAGAGGAGGCAGAGCGAATGAGTTAGGACTTTATACTTGTTTATGCGAATGTGCTACTGTCCCTGTGTGTGTGTGTGTGTGTGTGTGTGAATGCGTGCCGTGCTTGTGTCCATACTTGATGCTCAGTGGTGAGGCTCCCTGTCCGTTGAGCACACCCCCCTGGAGAAGGTGGGCTACAGTGTAGTAAGCCATGTAGATGGTGGAGTCCGAAAGTGACTCGATCAGCCACTGCTCGTCCCAAGGCAGCCGCGTTCCTATGGTAACCAGGAGGCGTGCAAACACACACACACACACAAACAGACACACATGCAACCACAAATCAGGAGACAGAGACAGACAGGCACAAAGCCGTGTGAGAGAAAGAGAAAAAGACAAAAAAATAAAAAAATGAAGAAAGACAATTGTTGTCTCCTCTGTGCTGACATGATCCTTTGTTGCATTTGCCATCTCGTCAAGCTGGTTGCATTCTGGTGCCAAGAGAAACCCTCACACAATGGAATAAGTGCTGGGCTTTATTATGTAATCCCTGGCAAACAAGTTGAGATGTAAAACTTTAATGTCAAATAAACTAAACTCAACCAAACCGGCTGCTTTGCCAAACAACTGGTGACTTATTTTTTCGCCCATGGACACACAATTTTTAGGGCAAAGAGTGCTGAGGTGGGGGGAGTTATGAAAGACATGCTCCTCAATCAGCCTCAAAGGCAGAAAACTTGTGTTTTTTTGTGTTGCCAGAGAGCGCTGATTGAGATTTTTTTAACCAGCTTTCAGTGGTTAAAAACGTAAAATTCCTGCAAGCTTGAGCAGCTATTGAGTTTCACAAGCAGTAAGTACATAAACATGAGATCTGAGCAACAGAACTTATGAAATGTTGATATTACCAAATAAAAAATACATGCTCCTACTCTTGCACGCCATATCTTTTTTTCATTCATTTGAATTCAAGTTCGGAAAAATAAATCTTATTAGATATCACACAACTGATCTAAAAAATGTCTTATTTTTAAACCTCAGGAGGTGTCAATAGATTGATATAGAGTATATATACAATGTCTGTCAGTCAGTTTTTGGCTAATAGGTCTTTCTGTATGAATAAAAAAGTGAGTGAGTCAGTGATCACATTAATCAAAATACACACTTAATTTGCATCTTTACATTTGAGCTATATTTTGCTACCACAAGTGATGTGGTAACTTGCACTTTTACAGTAAAACCTTCATATTCTGTAAATGTGTGGGGAGATTTCTACAGAAGGAGTCTACACCAGGCCTGGCCTGCACTGTATGCCAGCTGGCCCTCAGTCTGCATCTATTCCTGTATGAACAGAAAGGCAGACTAGGTGCTTTATCAGCAGTCCTTTGTCTCCATCTATAGACCGAAAACATCAGTCGTACACCAGCCCAGCTAAAAACATCTCCTTTTCATCTTCAGCAGGGTGGTACATTTAACCTCAACACAAGAAACAACATTACTTATGAAAGACACACACAATAGAGGCAAACGCTCACCAAGTCCATAGGTACGAGAGCAGGCGTGCTCCTGCAGCCAGGCCAAAGTTGCTTCAAAGTTTCTCCTGGTCTCCTCGCAAAATCTGTATAGGGTGCAAAATAGAACAAATGTAATCACAGGAAGGAAATGCAATTATTCAGCTTTTTGGACTTTGGCATATGGTGAGATACCTTTTCAGTTTTTTAGAATGACATTTCTAAGCAATAAAGTGGTTCAATATATTACACCCCCATACTAGATTGTCTAGACCTTCACTGGAAGCCCGACAAACTGCACAAAGCAATATATGAAGAGAAATTGGTACGTCAGAGATCAGTGTCTTACGTCTCCAAAGGCTTGAGGGCTTCATTGGCCTGCTTCTTCCACTCTGCATCCCCATAGTCCAAATACCTGACAAACACATATAACATTAGCACACAGCTAATAAAAGGGCACAGGATGCTCTACACTTGACAATATAGATCAATCTTCAATCATCTTTGTCATCATTTACCAAACATTTTGTTACCAGCATGAACCTATTTCACAAAAAAAAGTACCTGACAAGAAATGTTCACTTCTATTCTTCTACAAAACTACCATGAAGCTTTAGTTCCACTTATGACAAGTCATTTCTTCTTATTACTAATAAACACACTATTCAGGTTTTATATTATAAAGATTCCTGGGTTGATAATTTCACTTGGCACTCACCACTGGTCACACAGAGCCACCACGCACTCATCAGCCGAACGTGACATGACCTGTTTTTCTGGCTCCATGTAGATCATGGCCTCGCCCTGTTGTAGATCATTACAGAGCCAGCATCAGTACAGGTAAATAAAGAGCATGCAGTATATCATACATGGCATACTATAGACTTTCTTGCATTAGGACCAAAGAATTTCTTACCCTCTCAACCATCATCTTCTGGATGGGTTTTTTGACATCCTGGACCTTCTGCCCCTTGTAGCCATCAACCAGCATGATCTGACACAGGAAGTAACATTTCATTCAAACTGCATTTATTTCACTATTCTGACCATTAAACAAGAAGTGGGCTGATCCTCCACAGTGCATTCCTCAGTCAAAAATTATGACAAACCGCTCAGTGAGAGGACACATACTCAGAGTACACTTATGACTTGTGCTCTGCTTCATGTGCCGCTGAATGGCCCCTTGCAAATTGTGGCATGTAACATTTAAATTTCCAATCTGTGGACAGTGAACGTGGCAAAATGTATACATTTCAACGTGAATAATGTTATAATAACTTGAAAAGTGAGGGGCTTAGCAAGAAGTGAGAAATACAGCAGAGTTTCTCAGTAGTAGACAGAACCAACCTGTCCGAGGGCAACACGAAGCCAATAGCCTTTTAATGAATAATTTAGTCCAGCTGTAAGCTGTGAATCACTTGATTTGTGTCCGGGAGATAAATCACACAAGCTTCAAACCTAAAGTTAAATCCATGAGGAGTCAGCAGAGGGCTTGCATTTTGCTGACCTAAGTAGCTGTTTTCTACTCATTAACCATTAAGTGGACTCACCCCTTCATAAAATCCCTTCAGGTAGACTTTCTCTTTGGCCTCCGCCAGCTTCTCCTTGTCGTTCTGGCTCTGGATCTTCAGCTCATCGCACAGCAGAGGTGCAGATAGGTTCCCGTAGCCTGGGATGTCTATGATTGGGATCTGACATGTGCACACACATTGAGGCTGCGTTTAGAATAGTTGGTTTTACTGCAGCCTGACTGAAACCCAACAGACTTTACAAAATCAGCTTACCGGCTCGAAAGGCAACACCATCTTGTCTTCAATTCCATACTTTTCCCTTAGAGCCTTTTGGAAATGCACACATTGAGAACATTTTTAATTAAGAGCAAAGTGCAGTGCATTCTTCAACAGTGGGTTTTAAATGGTCACATCTCTTTCTTATGAAAAAAAAAAGTGCTGTTAAAACGTCAAAAGCTTAATTTCCAAACTGCATTTAAAGTTTCAGAGGGGTTTTGTTTTCTGAGTTTCTCTGCAGCTGACTTAATCTAAATGGTAAAAATGTAGTTGAATGTCACCTGTTTTTTCTTGATGTCTCTGAGAGCAGCGATGTCATCAGGAGCATCAGAGGGTACACTGGTAACGACCCCCGTACCTGAGGAAAAGGCAGGCAAAGCAAAAGGCCAACATATAAAATGTATGTATGCAAATCAGGTGTATTTCTCAGCGATGCTGTGATTTACATTATACATGTTCAAAGATATTAAATGTCAATTGCCGCTGCATTCCCTCAACTGCAGAGCAGCCACACCGGACCAACTAACTAACTGTGAAGAGGTGAAGGACGAATAAACATGGTCCTCCAACTGATAAATGTCACAGGTCGTCCCAGATTCACGCTCACTCACTCCAGGGCTTAACATAGCCCTTATAAACAGGGCAGCACACTGGGCACGGGTGATTTATTCTTATTGAAATTCTGACATTTCAACTAAGTCATCCAGACTTTCCAATTATGGCCACTTACATATATTCATCACTAGGGCACATGAAAATAAACGGACTAACAGACAAACTACAGCCCTGGAGCACCACACACCAGAAAATAGATAGTACTGACTTCTAACAGAATAGAGCCACTCTGAGTGCAATTAGATCACTTTTATTTGTTTACAAATGATCTCCCTCAGGGCAAACAAAACAGCCATTACTTCCATTCTTTGGCATCACAGTACACCACTTTATTAATTATACAATGACCTTGGCCTACTACTTTGAGACACCCAAGTATTTTTCCATAAGCTCCTCCAAGAATATCTTAGACAAGGAGAACTAAGGGATAAGGCTCGGTGCAGATTTTCTGCAGAAAGTAATACCTAAAGCAACATGAGCTGGAATAAATTATCTTTATCTGAGAGGCAGACAGATATAAACACATTGACATATTGTCAAGCAGCTCATATTGAAATATTCACCCACAGGCAGACGCATTAAACTCAAGTTCAAGTACGTAAAAGAGAGAGAGTAAGGTGCCCCCACTCAAGGGTATTCTCACTACTCTGAGCAATGCTGAGAAAGAAACCTTTCAACAACTACAACCCTTAAACCAATTTGACAAATTTCTGCCTTGGAAAAACACTTAACCAATCTCTTAAAAACTTCTTGACTCGTACCTTTGTCCTCCTTGATGGTGAGCATGGGCAGAGCATAGATGATCTTATAGGAGGTCAGAGGAGCGCTCAGGGCACAGCCGAGGATATCCTAAGAAGAGACACAAATGATGCCGAACAGAAGGTAAAGCAGGAGTGATACATTAAACAGAATCAATTTTGCAGGTTTTTGTGCAATAACCATGAAACCTCCTTCCACAAACTGACTTTATTCTGCTAAGTTTACTCTTAAAAAACTCTCAAAGACAGCATGTTTTAATGTTACGTAAATGCAAGCTGCTTGACTGTTTTTTAGATGACAGCATTTATCTTAAATCATTAGCTTCAATCAAATGAAAGACAACTGACTGAAATACATGTATGTATTTGCAGCTGGTAGCAAGAAACATACAAAGTTAGTACCTGTCCCAGTATTTCCATGATCACTGGCACCACTCCATTCTCTTTGGTGAAGCCCTGGTAAGACATGTTCCTGGCAGACCTGCTGGTGGAGATGAAGACGTCTCCACTGACTGTCTCAAAGGCGACGTACTTCATGTCGGGCCTCACCCAGCAGTTGGTCTGACCGAACATGGTCTCTGGTCTCAGAGTGGCAGCAACCAGGAAGATGTTTTTGCCTTTCATGCCGCTGTGGGGAGATTAGCATTAGTGCTTGACTTCTGTATGAAAATAAGAGTTAGCGGCACTGTGTTTGTCAAGTTGAGAATGAGAGGCAATGTTTTTTTCCTCCTGGAAGATCATCATTAGACCTTATTTCAAAAAAAATATTGGTGAGAGACAAAATTTGGATCCAGTTTGAACTGTGTCATGAATTAGACTTTGTTTGTTAATTTTTGTTGTGAAGCTGACTGACATACGAGACTGTCAGATAAGTCATCAGAAAGAATACACATCCAAAAGTTGCTAAAGTGACATTCGACATTCACCAAAATCACCACATGCAGTGATTTTCCAATCTTTAAATACTTTTTTCCTCTTTCTGGAAGAGCAAGGTGAATTTTGCCACGGTGACAGCCATGTTATTGTTGGTGATGTATATTGTGCGAGACGACAGATGTAGTTCACAGTGCAGTGTCTGACAAACCTAAACAGCATTTTACTATCTTTACAACAAACTGGGACTTCTCTGAATTGCAAAATTATTTGTTTAATTGGCAAACATCATGTGTAATCATGGCATAATTCAAACGTGATCACAAAATGATTGTCTCTCACTATCGACTAACATATTTCCAAAATAATGTCCAAAGGGGGACCAAAGAGAGTAACCTGTCTGTGGCTTAGTATTCTTCCTAAAAAGAATCATTGGCAGCACTTTGTAATTAATTACCTGCTATAAAAGACCTTGGACTTGAATTTTGCTGTGTACGGTTCAACCATTTTCATCTTGATGAGAGTGTACTCCTGAGGTCCAACTCCCTAAAGTGAAGAAAAATGTTACTTGGAAGAAAATGAAAAAGATGCAGCTCTTAAATCACCTCGGTTCAAAGTAAAAGACCAAAATTGGATTTTCTTCACGACATCATTAAAACAAAAATGAGCAAAATTCACTATGTGGAAATTTCTTCATCCCAATTAAACTGCAGGAATACTCAAAAAAGGTATGTCAAACACAATCACAAGTGATCCCATGGTCACGTGTTTTGAATGTGAGATGTAATGAAGTTTGTTAAAAGTGCAGTACAATGGAGAACAAAAATATCAAATGTAGCTAGTGAATCAAAATTGTGAGGACAAAGTCCCTTTTCATGTTTGCTGTGGGACTCACTGTTGATCATATAATCATATCACAATTTTTCCCTACGAACACATTCTCTCATTGAGCCGGACAAGTATACCTCTCCTGTCTGCCTGTCGTGGTCCATGCATGGCTGTCCGTCCTTGGGGGAATAGATGGTATACCTGCCAAGGGGTCATATACAGTCACATTGTATTATGGAAAGAACACCCCATGCCACAACATCAAACCAAACTGCCTGGACAAAATGACAAACTCTAACATCAGTTATCTAGCTTTTAAATACCTACTTTGTTTTTACCCCACAGACAGACAGACAGACAGACATGACATTGGTACAGGACATTGTTTTAGGCAAGATAATTCAAATGGTCAAGACATCATCATATTAAATACTGCGGGGCACTGCGTATTTTCCTAATTTTTATTCATATTACTGCGTGGACAGTGCTCAGATAAAAGTTATACAGACACTTCTAAATCATCTCACCTTTTGCCAAACTTGATCTTTTTTCTCTCCTTCAGCGTGATGAACTGCCATCTGACGAAGGAGTCATAGAAAGGGTTCACATCTGTGGTGATGAATGAACGCCTCCAGTCCACCTGTGAAGTGATAGCATGACAACTTTTAAACTCTAACACATAAAGTATGTTAAGATAATTTAGCTCATTGACATTGCAAGAAGACTAAATAGTTAATTGTAATTAAAATACAAAGACAATTGTTTACTAGAGATACAGAAACAAATCCATTACCTTAACTCCCATCTTTGTGAGGTCTTTCACAGCCAGAGGAGGAAAGTACTCCAGCCAGTGTTCAGCAGCGGCAAACTTGGCAATCTCTTGGTCATTCAGGCCCAAAGACTTCATAATGTCCCACTGGAAAGTGGCGGTTCCAGTCTTGGCTGCTGCTTTACTCTAATGGAGAAATACATTTTTTTTTATAAAAAAAAGAAAAAACATTCACAAAATTGCATTTTTTCATCTCTATATGGAAAATGCCATCAGTCTTGTCCTCAGGACTCTGACCTTCTTGCCCTTGGCTTTGTCCTTGATGATGATTTCATCTGATGGCTTCTCCTTCTCCTTCTCCTCCTCATCCTCATCTGGAAACTCTGGAGGGTAACCATACAGCTCCATCTCTCTCTTCAGCTTGTCTGCACAGGCCTGGTGGAAACAGTATGGTTGTATGAATACCAGAGAGACGGTAAAGGCAAACTACACTGATTTTTGTTGACAGTACCAGCAAGTATCATTCCTAAAAATTAATGAAAGAGAAAGACTAACCTTGATTGGCATTCCTGTGCAGTGCAGTCCAAATGGGAAGAGGCATTTCTTTCCTTTCAGAGACTGGTAACCAACAGCAAACTAAAAGAAAGAAGTTAAACAGGAGAAACTCAGAGCCCAGTGATAATTGTTGTGGAATATTTGCATCTCAAGTATCTCTCATATGTGCAGAGTAAAAAAGGTTCATCTCTGTCTGCTTTTGAACACAAACCCACCTCACACTTTGACAAGCTGAACGTGTGGCCAAGGTGCAATCGGCCATTCATGTAAGGGTAAGGGAAGGTGACAAAGTACTTGTTTTTGCTGGAAGGAAAACAAAAGGGAAGGGTTAAGCAAAATAAACACGTGAGACCAAAAGGATCTCGTATAAAGTATCTTTTTATTAAGAAAAAAAGTGCTTGTAAACTGGTAAATAACATCAGGTAAACATTGGTATTGAAGGTATGTTGACTGCACTACATTATTGTGGTCAGAGCCCTACCCACACTTGCATGGCTTGTTTCTTCTTCAACGGCAACAACAGAAAAACAACATTGCAGACCTATTACTATACCTATTAAAACACTAGGTGTTCATGGTTGCATCAGGAAGATATCACATGGAGGAAGCACGCCTGCAAAAACTCCTCTATCATGTATCATGTGAAGTGTTTCCCTCACAGACAGTCTTACAGCTGCATACTGAATTATTCCTGGTTCACATATGTGACAGAGATTAACACTCTTTGGGTAATAGTAAACAGGGTCCTTCCTTATAACAGCAGATACTCACTTTGTGCTTTCCCCAATTGTTGTTGGTGCATCATTCTCAAACGCTTTCTCCTTCTGCCATTTCTCCTGAATCTCCTGCTCAATCTTTCTCAAATAGTCCAACTTTGCTGTTCCTTTCCGCTCCTGCAATACAACGACGAGCAAGATGACAGCTCATGAGAAAACAAAGACTGAACAGTGACACGTGTAAATGAACTGAATATAGGTTATATCCTAACAAAAAAATATATACTTTATGAAGCTGCCAAGTGCCAGAGAATACACAGTAAAATATACCAGACTAAACTAGAGTACAAAATAACAGAAAAACTGTTCAACCCTTGATTAACAGCAAAACAGCTGTAATCTCTGGTCCAGCTGAGTCAGATTTCTTTCAGGTCTATTGCTGCAGATGGCTCGGCAACTAGCTTATGTTAGCTAACTAAGCTAATAGCTACAGTAAGTTAATGGGATATAACCATTCCGCTTCCTCTAAACGAGCATTAACCACTCAAAGGCGCAGGGCATAAAAGTGTTAGACCTACCGTCATTTTGACACAAACTACGAGCTGTTAACTATTGTATCGTTTTGACAGAAGAAACAGTAGAAATAGTTTCCAGTTTGACAAGGGAAACCCACGCCACCGGTGCCTGGCTGATGACACCCCCAAGCAGCTTCCCGCGTGGTTTCCTGGGAAATGTAGTCCGTAGGAGTTTTCAGGCGTCGTAACGTTAGATAGCTAATGAACTAGGACCTTAAATCGCACAGTCGTGATTTTGGTAATCTCACATATGTATTATACAACTGTGGGACCCCGACATTTCTTTAATAAATCGCGGTTGAATACGGTTTCAACGTCCGTCGCCTGGCCCGTTTTACGACAAGTCAACTTGTGTTGCCATGCCGTAAACCACTTCGTCCGAACTGCCAGTGAAGAGAGACAAACGGCCTGAAAGCTTATAAATTTATAGACGATGAAAGTAGGGTTATCAAAACGCACTTTCATTTTATAGACAGTATTCTAGTCTTTCTCACGATGATCATAGAGAATGTTGAAGCCCTGAAGTCATGGCTGGCAAAACTACTGGAGCCAATGTGAGTGTTGAATTGGAAATGACATTTAGGTTGCATGCTACGTAGCTACGTTAGCTAGCTAGCTAGCTAGCTAGCCAGTGGGTTAGCCAGGCATCAATGTGGGGCTTGCTAGAATCTGATGACAAATTCTCGCACGAGTTAGCTAACCACCGTCGCCGCTAGCTGGCTGTTAATAGCAAAGAGAGACAGCGCTTTTGATAAACAAGCGAATGCTAAAGATTAAAACAATATTGTGCACGATGTAGCACGTTTGTTGGAGCGCTATTTTGGGGCAGTCCAGCAAGCAGCTGGCCCACGATTATTTGACTTTATCCCAGCTCTGAAGCAAGCCACGAAGCTGCAACAGATAGCCTAACTCGTCTGCTGCTGCTTGTGATTAAAATAGTAGTAAGTGTTGAGTGTGATGGACTTTTGCAGCGTTATGTGATATGTTTGTTGCATTTGTTAAAACTGGAAATGTTTGTCACCATAGTTGCACACACTCTTACTTTGCTCCCTTTCTTTCTAATGTAAATGACTTTGTAATTACAGTAGGATAAAGATGCTGACAAAGAACTCGTTTAAATGCATTGATGGATTTGAATATGTAAGAAAGTGGGGTTGATATGTAGAGGGGTTGACGTGTAAGACACACAGGCTCTGTTTAGGTGATGCTGTAACAGTCACTTACTGTCCCACAGAGACAGCCATGTCTTGAAAGTGCTGCCAGCTTGCTGCACTCTCATTCTCTGAGGGGAAAATAGCTTCATAGGGAAAGTAGTTGAATCTTGGTTGTTTTTGTTATCTTTAAATCCTAGAAATTATAATTGGCTCAGAACTGAAGAAGCGTCTTGGCTGAGAGGTGAAATGTCTACAAGAAACTGAAACAAGTCAAGTTGCCTGCGATAGAGCACTTAGTATATAATTGGCTAAGCTTTAGGAACATTAACTTTTTTTACTTTTCACTTGCTAATTTTTGATCACTGGATGTTTAAGTTAAAGTAGTTTTGAGAGTGTGTTGGTGATATGTCAATAGCCTCATGACCTGCTTGCTGAGAGAGCTTGTAGTATGATCTATTATCCCTTTTAAATGTTTTTTAAAATAAAGCATATAGTAGGATTTTTAGGCTTTTATAACGTTCTTTCCCTACAAGCTTTGGCAAGGGTCTCACTTGGTACTGAATGTTATGTTATATTACAGAGTATGGTGTTTGCATGCATCAGTAGGTGGACACCACAGTAGCACACCTCATTGACAAACAGTATACTACAGTTGGTTAAATAATTAAGTAGTGTTGTCAAGATACTGGAATTTCTAACTCTTATACAATACTATGATAATTATTGATATTCAATACTCTGTTCGATACCACAGGCACTACATCGAGGGCATACATTTTTAGTTTTTTTTTTAAATGAAAAGATAGGTATAACAAGGCTGCATGTGAAGAACAACAGCATTTAAGTTAATTTAGATCTGGTGGAGGTGAAAATATGTGGCTGTGATAGGGTTGCATGTGTCAACTCGCTGTTGGAGAGGGGGGCAAAAAGCAGAGAGCTAGTCCTGCTGCATTGATACTGCAAAAAATGTGTATCAAACCTGTTTCAAATATTCAGAATCAATATGTATTGATATATCAGTATTTTTTTATTTACTATGATAAATGTAACTCGAATTTCTAAAATCACATATATTTTAACCCGCAGATGTGATGCTGACCCGTCTGCATTAGCCAACTATGTGGTGGCTCTTGTAAAGAAGGACAAACCAGAGAAGGAGCTGAAAGCACTTTGTGCTGATCAGCTTGATGTCTTCCTACAAAAAGGTATGAACTCCCCAAAGAGCTCCTGTGTCAGTGTGAGTGAACACGACATGCTGTTTTGATATTGACCCTACTGTTTGCCTGTCAAGAAAGTAATGCGGACATGGTCTTCCAGCAGATATTTTGATCTTTTGGCTAACGAGGGAAAAGCATTTATTTTTCTCCCTCCACCGACAATAGAGCCTTTGCAGTTATGTCATAAATCCTCTTGGAATCATAGCCGGTGGCATTATGGTGGTCCATCAATCTGATTATTGGCAAATAGGATATGAGGATTAGATAGAAAAACAACTTTATGTAAACATGTTGATGTTAAAAGGGCAAAATGGAGATAGAAGAAGGTTCAATCAGAAACATAAGAAATTAGTCTGAAAGACGAGCTATATAACTGACAGCTAGGGTGAGAGGGATGGTCATATTTAGCTGGTCAGACACTATACGTAGGTCAAGTCACTTTATTTATATACCACATATAAAAGCAACAGGAGTTCACCTGTACTGTACACCTCAAGTACTTTCCAGTGATAGCAAATTAGTTAATCTGCCTCAATACAGGTATGCATGATTAAAGAAATTTAAGGTACATAAAAGGAAATAATACAGTTATAAAGAGTAAAATGGTCATAAAGGATATGATCAAAATTAATATAAATAAGAAATTCAATTAAACCAACAATAATGTATAAGCAGTAAGGATGTTAATTGTAGAAAAGAAAAGATGTGTATGTAATACATTTGAGTTAGTTTTGCATTTTGCAAAATGTTAATGCAGCATCAAATTTAAGTGGTGACATGGCCAAAATGCACAGAAATGGATTAAGACTGTCTTTAAAATTCCTTCCAGACCGTAAGCTTAATTTACACATTCAGAGATGCAATGAGCTGTATATTATCGCCATCTACCAATTGTGGGTCCCCAATACGGCCACCAGAGGGGGTGTTAACATCAGTTGAAAGTACCCCTCTAATGTCTCCAGGCTGAATTACATGAAGCATCAACTTGTTTCGCTTGAGTTGGATCAAGCTGTCTTTCCTTATATGATTGACATCATTAAATGGTTTCCCTTTACTTTGAATTGTACAGTATAATAACAGTCACAGGGGAACGATAAAACCACAACAAAGTTAGGAAGTGTAAAGCCTTTGGAATAACATACTTAAAGATTGCAGTAAATTAATTATTCAAATTATCTCCTTTAATGTACTTTGTTTGTTTTTTTGTGGGTGTGTATATGCATTTTCTCCTTCATGTACTTTTTTATTTATCAAGCAGCTTTTTCCTGTTTTATCTCTGTGCTCTCTCTGCGTTTATTGCTCACTTGGTGTTTATTAGACTTTGGTTATATTTAGCCCACCAGGAGCACAGAAGTATTTAGTGAAGTGTGATTCAGGAGAAATGTTAGTACATTTCATGCCTAAGGGGCAGGTTGCTCTTTGAGGGAGAATGGGCAAAACTGCTCATGATTCAAGTGGAAGATTGACTCTGTTCACAAACTTCCTTTTGTCATTGCAGAGACAATGGGATTTGTCGATAAACTTTTTGAATGTCTGACAACCAAGAACTACCTGGGAATTCCTGCTGCCAAGGAGGCTCCTAAAGAGGAGGTCAAACCACCAGCAGTCAAGTCTGATGCTGTGGAGGTGAGAAGAATTTATTTGCTTTGTTTAGTCTCTAAACATTGATTTTTGAGACAAACTATTCATTGTCAAAGTGCTTTTTGTGGAAAAGGAAAAAACAAAACAAAAACAGATGGTGGTTCCGTTACTGTTCAAAAGTTTTTGTTTTAAATTAAATGTCTGTTTTTTTCCCCTCAAGGCTGAAACTCCAGAGGAGGACAGAGAAAACAGGCGGAGGAGAAGTCCTCTGAGAAACCGCCCTGACTTCAACGAGTCCAGGTATGG
Source organism: Pagrus pagrus (assembly GCF_965226575.1). NCBI lineage: Eukaryota > Metazoa > Chordata > Actinopteri > Spariformes > Sparidae > Pagrus > Pagrus pagrus. The sequence goes on from NC_140198.1 coordinate 11,095,432, forward strand.
CTGTGGCTTCAGGGATATGTTTCACCTTGGTTTAATGATCAAGCACAAGGCATGCATAGATACTATTCTGACATGTGAGACATATGGATCCTTAACCCCAGTCTCATGCTAAAATTTCCACTACAGCATCTTCTTAGCATATGGATACATTTGTATGGTTGGTTTGAAGTCCCATGAGTCATGCTTTTAGTTTGATGAGAGCCCAGGTGTCCAGTAACCTGTCCCTTGACTATAGCATGACTAGTCAATAACAGGTGACTGCTGGTCTGTCATTTAAAACAACAGCTTAAGAGTTTAATGAACTTAACGCCTGCAAACAACATATAAAGCCATACTCATCACTTCGTCCTTATGGCAAAAATATTGTTTCTTTTATTATTAAACAGTTTCATAAGTTTCACAACAGTCACTCATCACTTCATCATGCATAACATCTCTTAAACGTGTCTGTTGGTTAAATGTAGTAATTCATTCATAATCCCTCTAACTCATCAACCACACAGGAGCCGCGATGACAGGAGGCGAGACGAGCGCAAGCGCCGCGACTTCGATCGGCACGGAAAAAGCGGCAGCGACTCCCACCGTGAGCGGGAGCGCCACGAGCGTCGCAGGGGAAGCCCTCGTGGGAGGAGCTACAGCCGCAGCCGAAGCCGGAGCAGGAGCGGCAGCCGAGGAAAGAGCAGGGACAGGGAGCACAGAGGAGGCAGAGGTGAGAGAAGTTACACCCCCCCCAAACACACACACGACCAATAACAACAGCACAGGGGACCAGACCCAGGAGTGCAAAAGTTCCTGAAGCACCTGTCGGCACAGTTGAACTGTGCATTAGTGATGCATAGGTGCAGCTGCAGACATCCTGGGTGTGCTGGTGAGAAGAGGCTGAACAATTTTGGATGTGGTTGTTATATTGTTTTCTACTGGATTTCTGGTCAGTGTTGCTGGGAGTTGTTATCGATAAGGAGCAATGTGGACGGCAATGCAATCATATCAGTGGGGATTCAACAACACAGGCTGGAACTGGCCTTATTACCCGCAAGGTTAATCTACATCCCTGAGTGTTTGGCATGATGAGTGAAGTAGCTTAAAACTTACAGCCTTTGGATTTTTTTCTGTAGTCCACTACTTTACTTTAATACTTATTAATGTTTTGCTAAAATGTCTCTGTTTCTGCTCGTCTTCAGCAGACTTCAAGTCAAAGTTTGAGTTGGAAAGGAAGGACACAGACTGCTACAACTCCTCCACCACATCCGGCTCCCAGCAGCAGCACCCGCCACCTCTCCTGCCCCTGCCCACACCTCCTCACCCCTTTTCCTCCTCTTCGTCGTCCGCCGGAGTCTCGGGAGCTGGAGGCGTTCCCATAGCAACACCGGCTCACCTGCCCGACAGCACGACGGACAGCTGGTCTGGCTACTACGCCGCCCAGAGGCAAGATGGTGTCAACAAGCCGTTCAGCAACAAGGGTCCTTCACTCAAACAGCGTTGCAGGGATTATGATGGTAGGAACCAAGTGAATCATCCTTTCCGCTTTTTCATTTGATTTCTGCTTTTATTCCTTTCCTCCATCTCAGAGACTATTGTAAAGTTTGCCCTGGCTATGGTGTAATCTCTGCTGTTATCTTCCCATGAGAGTTAATGATTGCCTTGTTTAGTCTTCTCACTAATGACCACTGTTTAGCAATCCCTTCTCCAGAGAGTGAAGGTTCAAATTTACCCACTGTCCCTGTAGCACACTGCTTTCTGTCACAGTGCTCAAACACAGCCACAAGGGACCCAGTTCCTTAATGAGACTGTGGGGTAAATACATGCACTGTAGGTCTTAGCTGATATGAACTAGGACCATCCTTTAATCTGTCATCTTGTTTATTTATTCTCTTTTATTAAGTTTTTATTCTTCACATTTTTGAGAATGGGTTTGATTGCCAGGAGCATAAACCCTTTTTGAACTTTTTGAAGGTTACAGAGGTATCTGATGAAACTAAAAGTTTTGTAGGTCTTGCTCAGAGAATGTTTCTTTATGCTGTCCTAAACCTCTACACCTACGTTTCCCTCCCTCACACAGAAAAGGGATTTTGCGTCCGTGGCGACCTTTGTCCATTCGACCACGGAAACGACCCTCTCATTGTCGATGATGTCAATCTGCCGAGCATGATTCCGTTTCCACCGCCGCCTGTCATGCCCCCCGCCGGCCTGCCCATGCCCCCAATCACTGAGCCACCCCCTCCCCTTAGGATGCCTGCGATGCCACCCTACGGTCAACCACCACCACCGGGCGTCTTCCCCATGACTGGTGAGTAGTACCACCACACCAGTGCATTAATGGCAACTGCTAGAAACTGCATATGTTTGATGTGAACTGTTACATTTCCAGTTGCATTTTGGTAAATGTAAGAGTGACGGATGAATGCAGCTAGTTGTAGTAACTGCCCTCCTGGCGCTTGTTTGAACAGTAAGACCTGTTTTTCCTCCATGTGTGGTAATTTGCTCCTTTAGCAATTTCTCATTTGGTTTTATTGAGATTGAGACTGGTTATAAAAGATGATGATAAGAAATCTTTTTTCTCTTTTCTTGTAGTGTAGCCTTTTAATTTTAAAAGTGTATATATAGTTTTTTTCAAGTTGTAAAGGTATACTTTCACTATCTTGGTTGTTATCGTGACCCTTGTTTTTATTTCTTTCATGTGTGTACGGTATGAATCAGCATAATCTGTAGACTACATTATGCGTGACATAACAGGTTGTTTTTTTTGTACCTGGTGGAAGGAAAAGCCTTTGACGAGGCTGACCTGTTTCTTGCATAACATTCTGCCTTTCCATTTCACAATAACAGAGCAGCACATTTTAGTTCAGCATATTTTAACTTCTTGAATAGGACTGTTTTGTGCCATAAAAAAACCTGCTCACTCAGCATGGTGGAGAAATAAACATCACAATCTGGAGGCAGTTTGAGTGCAAGCCAGAAAAAAATCAGTTTGGAGCATAATAGAGTTTATTTGTGAGATATTCGATGGTTTCAATAGTTTTCATGTATTTATGCATTTCCCTAGCCTGTATGAGCGTCTGTGTTTTGAGGATTGTTTGTCTGACACAACAGTTCTTTTGGGCTCTTTTGTTCAACTTAAAATTGATAGCGAGTTGTTCTGAGATTACCATTGACAGCTTCAGTCAAAGCTCCTAAATTATGTATTTGTTCCTCCTCCTTTCAACCTTTAAGTCTTATCCGTGTTTTAGTTTTGCTGCATGAATGTGACTTAATGAGCAAGCGAATAGTTGCTGATTAAAACAGTGCAGTACAGTTGTTGCTTATTTCACAGCCACTGCTGTGATTGCGCTGCTTCTTGAAATGATGATGTGTTTTTGTCTGATTTGCCTTAAGATGCCAAATTAATTGATTGCATGGAACAGTTGTTATCACTTCTTGGTGCCTTCATTGTCATATTAAAACAACCAGTTTGTCATGAAAAAAGTTGTAGGGTAACACTTTATAATATCCATCATTAATAAATGGTAAATTAATAGCTAATCAAACTTCAGATATTAGCTATATCACTGTTGACAAACTCTGAAATGCTTTATAAACCATTTGTTGAGAAATTATTTATTATAAAGTTACAACTGATGCTTATTATACTTTGTAAATTATTAATATATGCGGGGTAGTTCATTTAAACATTAATTAATTAATGTTTAGAAACCTTTACTTTAATTATTTATAAAGCATTTTATTCTTTGTTAAGAGCCAAATAACTATTAACTGAAGTTTAATCAACTATTAATTTACCAGTTATTAATGGTGGTCGTCATAATGTGTTACCAGTAGTGGTAGTTCAAACCAAGGCTCACTGTCATACCTGCGATATACCTGAGACATTAGCTTGGGCTTGTGTCTCCCTCAGGACCCCCACTGATAGCAACCAGTGGGATCGATACCCCCAACCACCAAACGGCAATCACTTCTTCTCCTCCTATTGGACCGCCTGGTGTGGGGCTGCCACCTACTCTTCCTCCTCCTCCTCCTCCTCCACCTCCTCCCTCCTCGTCCTCATCTGTGTCTCTTCGTCCCCAATATGTCCAGTCTGAATGTAAGCAGTGAAGCTTTTCCTATTCAGATTGGGACTGTCTGTTTGGGTGGCGACATTGCTGTGGCTCCGGCTCTTTTTCCTGATCTGACTTTTCTTTAATCATTTTCTTTTAGTTATAGTAAATCAGACTTGATAAGTTAGAACTGAACCACAATGAGTTGTATACTGTAAGTTAAGTGGCTTTTGTGTTTCTGTTTTCTGTCATTTTAAGTTGGTTTGTGTGTGATGTTGTAGTGTATGCAGTGTGTCGTGTTCATGTTTCTTCAGGCTGCAGTAACAGCTGTTGACCAGCAGGTAGCACTGTTAATTAACCTAACAGACAGCAGCTATGCACAATTAACATGAACTCTTCTACAGCTTTATTGTGTTAAGTGCTTTCCCTGTAATTCGGCTCATGAATAATTACACAGTTATGCAGAAAAGCTAAGACTTAGTTGAAATGGAGTGGGTCTATTCTGAGTTAATTACAAACTCAGTTTTTGACCTTAATTGCACTCAGATAGTCAAACTGTCACAAAAGGTCCCATTTTGTTAAAGTGAAGTGTGGTCCAGGAAAAGAGTCATGTCTCATCTTTTAGAAATATTTTTTCTATTAGTTTTATTTATTTATTTTCTTTATATGTACATTTGGTTCTATCTTTGTCAATATTGCGTCTTTGTTTTAAGTACTACACAGAGCTGTATTTAACTTAAAATGTCACAGGTAGCTGTCACTAGGGATGGGAACTGATAAGATTTTATAGATACCAATGCCAATATCTACTCTGCTTATCGCTTTGATCCTTTACTGATTCACTTATTGATTCCTGAGTCCTCAGTTTTAGTCGAACTGGTTGTAGCTTGAAAAGCCAGCTGTAGCAACAGTCTGTCATCATCTAAAATGATGAAATAAAATAATATTTTTATGTTATTCATTTTCATTTAGGTCTGAAAATGAATAACACATATTAGGCCCATGCAAGTCTGCTTGCATGGGGCTAATGTTACTATATCGTAACAAGTATATTTACCATCAGCAAAGGACATACTAGGTTGGGAAGCAGAAGCACTCAGGTGTGTCAAATACATTGCATTGCTGGAATTAAAAATCATATTGAGTAGAAAGATATTTCAGCATATTGTGAATGTTTTCACTCTTACTTGAAATTATAATTTTACAGACCTTATACAGTGTTTTAGACTTGTTTTGTGAAATGAACACTCCTACTTTTCACCATGACTCCAGCTTGTTGCAAGCTTCCGGCAGCATAGACACATGAGTTTGACGTCATTCGGCAACAATGATAAAAAGAAATGCTCATTCTTAATCTGTTTTTCGATTCCCCTCCCTAGGTGTCACTTCATTGGACACATTTAAAATCCCCCAAACGATGCTTTTATTTATGCTTTTATCTCATTTATTTATACATGTTGGGCTGCATGATTTTGTTGTGTCATTTTATTCTTCTCGGGTCCTTTTTTTGTACTTTGTAAAGTTTTTTCACAAAGTTTTGTGACAGTTAAAAAGTGTTTCCAATTCCCTCTAAGCCTGCGTGTTCATGAGTGTGTCTCCATTTTTGCACATTAGATAATTATGATCCAGAGGGCTATAACCCAGAATCCCCAGGCCTGACTGCAGCAGGGCGTAACCCGTACCGTCAGTTCATTCCCCGAGTGCAGACACAGCGATCCAACCTCATCGGCCTCACCTCCAGCGAAGGACAGGGCTCCAGAGGTAACAACTATCAGCCTTTTTAGTGCCGACACTCTTCAACAAAGAAATCCTGGGCAGTGGGCGCTATTGGGTTGATGTGAATTGATTAGAAAAGTGTGGATGCTTGTGTAAATAAAAGTTTAGAATTTATAAATGTAAACACCTATGTTTAATTAATTATTATATGTATTTATTATTGTTTCTTCATCATTTTGTCTGTTTGTGCGTCCTCTAGCTGCCAACATAGTGATCCAGACAGAGCCTGCCACTGTAGCCAGCACTCCTGGAAGTAACGTGTCCCGTTTCAACACGGATCAGGATAATAGGAAGAGAACCATGGGACCCAGTACAGCTGAGGGACCAGCAGCTAAAAAACCCTGGATGGAGAAGTAAGGACTGAAAGACACGCACACATTTGAAAAGTTTCACTCTGAAATTAGACATTAAAATCTGTAATCTGTTCAGCATCAGCATTATGTGGTACCATCCTAATCAAAGAAGTTGTCCTCACTTCACATGGCAATAAAGCACTGCAAAGATGGAACAGTGAAGGTCCTCTTGAGAAATATTTCCACAGCTAACACAGCAGTTACTGAATATTTTATTCGTGATAAAGCTCGGGGATATGAAATTTCCACAGTTTGCCCAGAGCGATCATCTGCACTTTATACCTTCCCCAAATAGAAGCAGGTATTGTGAGGACATTTGAAGAAACTGGCTGGTTGAAATTCGATCATACAAATTGGTGACTCATAGGTCAGGAGCTAATCTTTTGTCTCAGCTGTGGGAAGCAGGTTCACACACACATCCCCTGACTGAGATGCTTACATTGGTGAGGCTCTACTAGTGATCCATCTTGGGTGTCAAGCGTGGACATGTGGTCAGCTGTTATACCTTTTAGAAACTTCAGTATGAAGGCAGAAACCTGAACCTCAGGTCATCAATCTGGGTTCCATTTCACTGCCCAAAATGATCATTAGCTTTTCCAGTTTTTCCAAAATAAATGCTGTGGGATACTAAAGTTGTAAACATCACAATCTTCTTCTCGTTTCAGGCCGAATTTTAACAACCAACATAAGAGCAGTTTCCCCAAGAGGTATCACTATGTGAACACCAAGTTGGAGGTGCGCAAGGTCCCACGTGAGCTCAACAACATCACCAAGCTCAATGAGCACTTCAGCAAGTTTGGAACCATCGTCAACATCCAGGTAAAATACATCATTTGCTGCCGTAATTTCTCTTAACAGTCCAAAACCTAAAGACTTTGCATGTACTACCATAAATGACAAAGATACGCAGCATTTTTTTTTTTACATTTAAGAAGCTTGAACCAGCAAATGTTTGACTTTAGTTTGACAAAGAAAATAAATGATTAATTGATTGTCAAAATAGTTGGTAATTAATTTTCTTTCTGTCTTTAGTTATAGAATGATGGTCATGCTACTTTGTATAATGTTCTCAATTTGCCTTTTTTTTTAATTGGATGTGTAGAATTCTGAACAAAAAAATGAATAGCTCAATGTTCAGCAGTGAGTTCATGAAGTTCAGCTCTGCAGAAGAGTTTATTTCGTTATATACACAATACCTGACCTGCACGCTTTCCAGGTGGTGTTTGGCGGAGACCCTGAAGCGGCATTGATCCAGTACACAAAAAATGAAGAGGCCAGACGGGCCATATCCAGCACCGAGGCGGTCCTCAACAACCGCTTCATTCGTGTGTACTGGCACCGCGAGCCGGGCACCAACGCCACAGGGCTCCAGCAGCAGGAGCAGAGCTTAGGGAGCCAGGCAGTCGGGGCAGCACCCAGCCAGGGGCCGCCACACAGCTCTATGCATAAGGTTAGTATAAGAGCTGAATACACAGAAGTCCTTCGTCTTTTCTTACTGATCTCTTAGTGTTACCCCGTTTCTGAAACCATCAGATCAAGCAGCACAGTCCAGCAGCCTACGTGTTGAACAAGACTGTGCCCAAGCATCGCCTGCCAGCGGTGGCTGGGATCACAGCTACAAACAAGCCGGACAGCCTGAACCCAGACATTGTCACTGTACGTTATAGTCTCTGTACGTGTGTGTGTGTGTGTGTGTGTGTGTGTGTCAGGTGATGTCAGACGTGGGGTTGAAGTAGCATTTTCATGTAGATTGTTCTGTTTTGTTTCTGTTGAGTTTGAATGTACTGTGTTTTACGATGATAAAATTACTGTTTTTTGTAAATGGAGTCTGGCAAGAGTGATATAGCACTTGTTTCTGGTTAATAGGATTTTACTCTTTATCAAAAAGGTCTATGTCTGTAGGGATCTTTTCTGTAATGTTGTCAGACACTTGGTATATAATCTCGCTCTTTTAGTGGACTTACTTTGATGGTCAAAGATGCCCACAAGGACTACTTTGCTGCCAGCTGAGGTGACCACCTTGACCAGTTTCAAAACTTTTTGTATTGAAATCCACTTTGGAACATGAATGTTTGTGCCAAATTTCACAGAAATTCAGTCCTTTCAATAGCTGTCAAGACATTTCACTTAAAAAATGCCAACCTCATGGTGGTGCTAAAGGAAAAGTCAGAGGGTCACCAAAGTCATTCAAATTAATCATCTGAGGACCATGAATGTCTGTGCAGCATTGCATAACAGTCCGTTCAATAGTTGGACTGGGAGTTAGTTAACAGTGCATTCTTGTTTGTGTCTATTGCAGCTGTCTACCACCTCATTCTGATTATCTAAATGTGTTGCTCTCTCTTAGGTGGCGCCTGCACTGACAAACACCCAGAAGAACCCCTACACTTCCATAGCCCTGAAGTCCTCCTCAAAGAGCCTTGGGAAAACTGGAAAAGCACTAGAAGCGCAGGAAGTCCTCAAGAAGAAACAGGCATGCTGCTTAATTTTTAATGCAAATTTTGACTGGTGCGAGAATAGCAAAGCCGGGATTAGCCATTTGTTTTTCCCAGGGGCCACCGATGAGAAATGAAATTTTCACCAACAGCATATAGTGTTTTTTCCACCTCTCTGACTATATTTTATTTATTGTCTTTCTTTTCGTTTAGGAGGCATTAAAGCTCCAGCAAGACATGAGAAAGAAGAAGCAAGAGATGTTAAAGACGCACATCGAGTGGCAGAAGGTAAAACTGGCTTCAACACCCCTTCGTCTCTCTTGTCTTTACCCTCTCTGATTCTGCCTTTCACACCTTCTTCTCCCTCACCGCTTATCCGTCTTCTTCTTTCAGGCCTTGATAAATCGCCTGGAGAAGAACCGAGGGATGAAACCTGAGGAGAGGGCCAACATCATGAAGACACTGAAGGAGCTGACGGAGAAGATCGCACAGCTGCAGAACGAGATGAACCCTAGCCCTGCCTCCCAGGCGCCCGGTGCCAAACCCAACCACAGCCAGTCCAAGACCAAGACTGATGTAAGTTTTGGTCCTTTTTGGCCAGCATAGATACTGTTACTGTGTAAACTGTGGGTAGGGTAACATCAATATACACCTTAACTTTTTCTTTTGATATGTGACCAGGCCCAGAAGGAGTTGTTGGACGCTGAGCTGGACTTTCACAAGAAAATGAGCTCTGGAGAGGATACAACAGACCTCAAGAGAAAACTGGGACAACTACAGGTGGAGGTAATGCACACACATACACGTACATAGATGGTACATAACCACAGAACAGTGATCTGAAAAGATGGCTAGAACTGACACACACAGGTCAATGACAATGACGTGGACTTCATCAACATTTTTCTTAAGGCTGAATTTGAGGATGTCATTTCAAAAAATGCCCTTAGAGGAAGTCAGCAGACAGGATATTACCCAACACTGCCTGAATGTATGTACGTAGAAAAGAGAGACGTTAACATGCAAATCCAAATCAAGTTTAACAGGTGAACAGCACTTCTGCAAATGAAGGATATAAATAGTAGTCAAGCTATGCGTAAATGGATACCAAAAATACAAATAAGGCAACTTTTTAATCCTCAGAGAGGAATAAATAATACAAATAACATCCTCAGTGTTCAGTTCTTTTAATTCCACCATCAATTAAATTGATTCTTTGGGGAAATACTGAAGAATCATGTGTGTACAAGAAGTCTAGCCCTTTTTTTGTACATCACAGAAGCTTTACCTGAAGAAAATGTGTGTTTCTTCTTTAAGCTACAAGTGACATGTTAATGGATGACTTTATAATCATATCAAAACTCATAGACACTAATACAGTAGTTGAGTCAACGATTGATCAGGAGCTTTACAATGTATGTATGTATAAGGGCACATGATGATAATAAGAAGTACTGTATGATACTATGCCATCACACGGTTTCTCTTTGTTTGAATTCAAGTTTAGTTTTATTTGAATCATCAACCAGATATGTTGTTTTCCACACTCATTATGACTTATTAACGGAAAATAACACAAATCGGTGAGTGTGCTTGCTGAGGCTAGTCATTAAAAAGTTAAACGAAATAGTTCTTGTCGTTCATGAAAAGAAAAGTTTTCCCTGCTTTTTGCTGCATCCAAATGTGTTAGCCAGCCCCCACATCTCCCCCTCCTCTAAACTGGCAGCGCTCAGACGAGGTCGTCTGTGTCGCAAGATCAGTCGAACAAGAACATAGCTTTTGTTTGCAACACCCTGCCTGGCATGTTTCCCCCCCTCTACCCCTGTGGGTGCTAAATTAGCTTAGTTGTTAAAAATGCATACTCACCCCTCCCACCCATCCAAACCCAACCCTCCTTCTGCACATTAAACTGCAGCCACTTAAGCAAGCCCCGAGGAGCAGCCGCTAACGAAAGCCAAATCAGACACGGGTCCTACGCTGATGGAGCCCCGTCTCATTAAAATTTGAGCCGCTGGTCCTTGTAAGAAAATCGCGGGATGACAATTAGAGGGAGAAGTGAGGGAGGGACAAATGGAAGAGAGAGTGGTTATGAGGTTGTGGAGTGGTTAGGAAGCAAGATGTCACTTTAAAAATGGAGGAGTGACAACTAATGGTGAAGGGCAGAGAGGGACGGAGGAGGCGACCAGAGCCAAACATGTAGAGAGTGCTTACGCTCCAAGGATGAGAAAAATGTGTAATATTTTGTCTTTGCTGTAGCTTACTACACAAATTAAGATTTGATGTTGTCATGCTTACATCCAGTCACAATCTGTTTTCCACATCTGTTCATGATGATTTTTTTAACACAGCCAGGTGGCGCCCATTTATTCAGCCAGCCAGTTGTTTTATAACCTCAAACATCCCGATCTGTCCTCCTCCAGGCGACTCGGTTGGGTCTGATACGGCCTCCAGCAGGTCGAGGTCGTGGCAGAGGCAAGATGCCCCTGGAGCCCGGTTCGATGCACGTGGGCCGCGGCAGGGGCCGAAGCCGGGAGATGATGGCTCGCAGCGTGAACCGCATGGTGGTCGACCACAGACCCAGAGCCCTGGCTATTCTGGGGGTCACTCAGGAGGAGAAGGAAGAGCTGATGCCTCACTTTGTGGTAAGGACTGCGCTGTTCTTTTTTGTATTATTTAGTTAAAAAAGATTAAATATTAAAGGGGAGTTGCACTGAATTTAAACTTGATTATTGAACATTCATTCTGATCTTTTTTTTTCCTTTTTAATCTTAGAAATTTGGTGAGATCGAGGACGTCCGTGATCAAGACGCCAACAGTGTCGTAATGACCTTTAAGACACGAAGCGAAGCAGAGAATGTAAGCCACTGCCATGACTCTAAATCAGACCAGTTTTTGGGGGTTTTACTGGCACAAAATCGGTGAAGGCTGTCATTGCAACTTGCCCTCTTGCTTTGTTTTCTAGGCAGCTAACCAGGGAGCCAAGTTCAAAGGTCGTGTACTGCAGATTTCCTGGTTCAAGCCCAAGACACCCTCCGTTTCAACAGAGCCAGAGGAGGTGGAGGCTAAAGATGAGGACAATGCGGTGAGAGACATCACACTGGCATGTGTAGCATGTCTCCATGTGTTATCATTAGTAACATAAGCAGCATACAGTCACCCAGATACGGGGAAACTTCAAGAAGTTTTAGTTATATTCACAGATTTCACTTGTGCATTTCTTTCCAGTGCTTCTAAATTTTTCACCACAGCTCCCAATGGAAAATCAGGGCAAGCCTCTCAGTACTAAGAGCATCTGAGCCCTTTGAGTAAAACTGCATTACTGTCAGGTGAAATCCTCGTACTGTATTTTCATGTTTTTGAGTTGCGTTTTTGAGGCTGCAGTCTGACTTGTGCGCAAGAACCTTCCCGTCACTTCAGTGCGCTTTGTATGATTTTTAGAAATCTTTGATAACAATTATGAAAATGTGTCTCCCTCTGGAAGCTGATCCACTCGAAAAGTCCCTCTTATTACAATCCTAATACTTTCTTATATACTCTGCCTGTTTCATGTAGTATGAGGAGACATTTTTTAAATACAAACTTTATAATAATCTACGTTTGTACATTCTAGTGCAGTTCAATACAACAACACTGCAATAAATACTTATAATGTTGCATTTGGTTGGCACTGGGTATGATGTGTTATAGTGCTGTATATTGAAACGTGTTTGTAGTGTTTTGGGTAGCACTTAACATTACAGCTCAGTAGTAATGTGGCAATAGTGGGGTGATAGTTTGATAATGAAGAGGTAATTAAGTAATACCAAGCAGCAAGTAATATGTTTCATGTGGAAAATTATTATTACAGATAATCTCATCTATCATGGGCACTAGTACACATTTGAAAAGCCTCTTGTATGTGTTGTAGCACTGACAAAATGAAACGGTATCTGTAAAGAAAATATGTGGCACAATGTAAAGCACCATCGCATAATCTTAATAAGTTTAAGAATTCAAAGCTAATCGGGAGATTTTTGTGTTTTTGTTTGATTTTCAACAGAAGGAAGCTAGCTCTTACTTGCCTGGTGAGGAAGAGGAAGAGGAGGAGGAAGAGGACGACGACGAAGACGACGAGTACGAGAGCCGGTCTTGGAGACGGTGAAGGCGCCGCGATTCGTCGTCGCCTGCTCTCCAGAAGAATCAGTCATTATTTTTCCCCACGTGCAGACAAAATCAATTCAACTGAAGTCACATTTTTTTTTTGTTCCTTTCCAGTATTTTGAAACAAAGTAATTTTAGACTCTAATCAAAGTAAAAACGTCTTTACTTTATTGTACATGAAAAGAAGTTGAGAGGGCTGATAGTTTTTTGTATCCCTCGACTAAACGATTATTTAAAGCATCTCACTTTTGCTGAGAAAGATAAATGTTAAGTTGTTCTTATAGATAGAAATAACCTATGTAAGTTTCAGTGTGCTTACCAGATGATAAATATCAGTAATGCACAACATTTGTGTCTACTGTGAATAGGTATTTTTATACATACTGTATTTAAGCTCTTTTCTCACCAGTTTTTTAAAGATCTTGTCCTCAGTTCAGGGACAGCCATTCCTTCACCGATAGAACGTTCTCTGTTGCTACCAGAGAGATATTTATTTATTTTTCCACTGCATAGATGCACTCTGCAGTACCTACATTGGCGCAGTGTGGTGTAGTTCTCCATTTCACTTTGCTCACAGTTTGTTTTGGTATGGGTTCACCCACAAAACATTAAAGGATCCTGCTATTTTTGACAGTGGCTCTCTGTCCTGGCATGAATTCATGGTAATTTGTGCATGTTGTATTCCTTAAAAAACAAAAACAGCCACCATACTGTACCGTGAGCACATTAGAGCCAGTGCAGGTACAGAAGGATACCAGTGCAATAGAAAAATCCAAACTATGTTTACAAATTGCCGTGTCCATGCACGTCAGATACAGTCTTGTAGTAAATTCTCCCCACTAAATGTCCAGTGCCACTCTGTGTAAATATAAACACCCACACAGGTGTTCTACATTTTCTACAGGAGTGTGTAACATTTTTCACTTGTTTAATTCTGTCTCCTGGTCGTCCAAAAGGCCAGACAGGACAGGGATCAGATCACCCATTTCAAAAGAAAAATGTGAGATCCATAGACAGGTGTTTGAATGTAATACTGAACAGTTGATTTTAATATATATATATATATATATATATAAATATATATATATAATTTCTTTGCCTTACACAATCAGCGGATGGCTGAATTTTTACAAGATTTGTGATTTACTTTTGTAAATTTTGTAAATGCTTCAAAGAGAACTTACTGTTGTACTTTTTTTTTTTTTTAGTTTCTTTTTCTGTCATTTTAAATAAATGACAAGGTTGTGTCAGGTAGAAAAAGGTCGAGCAAGAGTGCTTAGCGTCTCTGCTTACTCGCAAAGGATTTTGCATTTGTGTTAAACCAGTCCACGTTGATATTTCACTAAATTTGTCATTGAAGTAGCACATTTCTTTTGAAGACACTTTGAGAGCTGCTCTGAGCTGTGAAAAAAAAAAAAAAACACTCTGTTGGATGGCGCCTCACAATATTATTTGTGCATTAGTGCAGCTAAATATTGTCGTGCAGAACGTGCACCTTTCATGACAGAATTTGACTTTGCGTTTTTTGCCTTCTTTTCACATACTGTATTTTAGAATCCTCAGGGTGGGAGGAAAGGTTAAATGTGCCCGATGCAAGAAAATACATTTTTAGCCAGTTTTGTTGCTTTTCTGAAACAAATAACTACGTTTACATGCAGCCTATTGAAGTGTCGTTTGATGTGTGCTTATCATAAATCAAGTGATCATATCCAGTAACATAACCAGTCGAATGAAAGCACCAAAGCGAAGGAGAGAAATGAACTTGGTAGATGAACTGGATCAGTCGCACTACATTACACAAACATGCAGGCAGAAATAAGCATGTGTGTGGAATCTGCTACAGATTTCTGTCTGCGTGTGAAAACAGTCAGTAAGCCGAGAAATTGGAACAGATCACCTCCTTTTTTCTCTGGCATCACGTGAAAGTGTGCAGTGTTTGAAACGCACTGCGTGATTTCCTCCCACCTACACTGTCGGTAGCGCTCTTGTTTGGATTGCATATCTCGCTGTTGACTGATAACTCGGAAGCCTGCTGCCAGTGACCTCATGTTCCCAGCATCATCACTGTGTGGGTCAGAATGGGTTTCAGGTGTACGATGGAAAGCGGAAGCAGAATTTACTCGTGATTTTCTTTTTCACACGGGGTCACTGGCAGTTTGGAAAGGACAAACCTATACTGGCAGGGTTCTCGCTTGTGTGAGTGAGGATTCAGGGAAGGTCTCTCCCCCACTTTTTGTACTATCTTCTGTATGCTCCTATCACACAACGGTGTAAAAAAAAATGTAAAATGTTTATTGGATAATAGTTTTGGATTTGTTACTGTTTATATTTGCAGGATGTGGATGTATTTTCTTCATGTATTTTGTTTGTAAAAAATGGATTTCTAATTTACTAGCATGTTTGCTTTTGCCAATAAAGATGGAGGAATTGGGTGCTTGTAAGAGGATACAAAAGAAAAAGAAGAAAAGAAAAAAAAATACATTTTTGGATTGGATCTTGGAGAGAAAAAAAAAGAGAATTTTGATTTAAAGAAAGAAAATTGACTAAAAAAAAAAAAGTAAACATTGGCAAGAGGGGAAAAGATACGAGCAAAAGCATTCCAGAAAATATTACCTTAAACTCGTGTGTGGTCTCCTTTATTCTGCATGTGAACTGATAGAAACAACATAAGATTGCCATTTTGACTCTTAAAGGAAGAGTTCACCCATAATGAAAATTCATTATCCACTCACTCCCATGCTGCTGGAAAGTCCAGTGGGGTTTCTCAGCAAAACAGCGTTGCAGCATTCTCCTAAACAACAGAAGCAGATGGAGACTTGCATTTGAAATATCACAAAAAAAAATGTACCAAAAAAATGCCCATACAGCTTGTCCAGCGTAATCCAAGTCTTCAGAAGCCCCAAGATTGGAAATTGATTTTAAAAGATGGGGTGTGCACTAGTGCTGTGGCAGCTACAGTGAACATTTAGCCTTTAAGAGTGTGAGAATAACATCTTTTCTAATACTTTTTTGAGATATCTGGGCTTCCGGAGACTTGTATCACACCGGACAAGCTGTATGGAGCCCTTTTTAAAGTTTAAAAATAAGTCCCCATCAGCTCCAGAACTGTTTCGTGGACCACAAGACTTTCCCTGATTTTTCATCGGCATTGGGGTGAGTACATAATGATTGATTTTTCATTTTTGGGTGAGCTTTTTTCTTTAACTGTTTGAATGTTGTGTGTTTGTGTCTGGCTGACTGACCCCTCAGTTGACGTAGAATGGAAAAGAGGCTCAAAGTAAACTTAAACAGAAGATCTATCTGATTTAACACATCAGCATAACTTAATGCCACTTTTATTCTTATTTTCATTGATTCTAGTACAATATTGCATTTAAATTGCAATTCAATTATAGCCAGATGGCTGTAAAGAAGACTGCTCCTCTCAGTTACTTACGTATTCTTTAGTTCCCATCCTTGAACGGCACAAATGACATATCTAAAATTGGCCGAATTTCAATAGGGTACCCTCATGGACCTCTTCATGTTTTTTTGAGTCCCCACATTGCACCTCTTTACTATAAGTCACCACTGGTGCTGACCTGTTCATCAGGAACAATTTGGGGTTCAGTATCTCGGCTCAAGGATGCTTTGGCATGCAACCCGGGGACTCTGGGATTTGAACCAGTGACCTTCTGATTGCTGGACAACCCGCTCTATCTCCTGAGCTACAGTCAGCCTGTTTATCAGTTTGCTTACATGAATTAAAAACACAGCACTTAATCACCTACGCCACCAGGATAATACTCTGGTAGTTATCATTGCTGCAAAACCTGTAGGTTCACATGTATCATAGGCTACGTAATATATTGACATATCTACAAAATTTATCATAACATGTTTGCATTACATGGTTTATGACCTGACTTTCTTATCTTTAGGTAGTAGTGGAGTAACAGGCGAGGCTGCGTTTCAACATTTGTAAGCGTCACATCACAGGATATTTTTAAGGGGACAGTTTCCAGTCTGTTTGCAGCAACAAAAAAAATTAAATTTTTCACGGGAAGTTGAGAACTCTAAAGCTGTGTTTGTGGCAGGAAAAACAAGCTCGGGACATCTCCAGCTGTGTTTGTGGTGACTAAAACAGATATATTAAGCCTAAACATGATGTTTTCCTAATCCTAAGAAAAGGGTTTCTATGCCTAAACCTAACAAGATCATAAAAACAGCGTAGGATACAATTTAAAATTGGGCCTAAAGAGACATAAAGTTGCACCATTAAGTTTAACATGTAAGTGTGTGTGTTTTTTTCTGGCAATTGAGTTGTCCCACTTCATTATTTTCGTACAATAGGACACACTGAAGTGCATTATTGCTTCACAGACAACCAACACTGTTAGTAGTTGTGCACTGATGTAGAATGGCAGTTTATGATGAGCTGAACAGTGTTACATTCACATGTTTTGGTGATTTGAGCCAATCAGAAACATGGCAATGTAATAATGAAATGAACCTCAACCAATCAACGTAACTACTACTATTATGTTATTCTTACTACTTCTGTGTAGGTTTTAGGGACAAATATAAGCCAATAGGATCAAAATAATCCAATACCTTCCATTGTGTCTGTTCTATGAAGGCAAATAAAACCATCATTATACACACAGACACTCGCATTGACACCCATGCCCCCAAACAAATCCCAAAACATCACAGGAAGAGACCTCTGACGCTCAGTTTAATTACAGCACCCAGCGACTACGACATATTAAAATATCACTGAATAATGCATGAGCGTTTCTTACTTTAGGAAGTCAAGTGAAAAAAACACTCAGAGTCTGTTTAGTTTAATGCAGGGACTCTCGGCTCTCCCCGGGGGAAGGGATTTCAAACTGGGGGCCCGGGCGGGCGCACCGCTCCCGGCAGGTCCCGTGGCGGCCTTGTGACTGCGAGGTGAGGGAACAAGTACTGGGGGAAGTGGGCTCTATGGAAGCCAAAGTCTGCCATTAATTTTTGATAATAGGATTATTCATAAAATTTGACCAAAAAAATCATAACAATAAGTCTATGATTATTAAAGAAGCGGATGTTTCTTTATAGAAATGACCCCTCAGTGGGTGGAGGAGTGAATGCGGGCACAGCACTCAGGTCATCCTGGTGGCGTGTATGCAGGCCAGATGGAGGGGAGGTGAGAACAGAAGAGCCGCCGTCACATTTAGCCACAAATACGACAACACTCTCCATAAAACAGGTCAGAAGCAATCTTCAGAATATGACGAGCGCAGAGGTGACAGAGTTGTGAACATACGAGTGCTGAATTATGAATGGCCCCAGCTGTAGGACAAAGGCTGAGAAAAGGGACTTCAGGGTTTATTCAGACCAACATCTCATAAATCCAGCGGGATTAAAACACACAGCTTCTCACATGTGGCCTTTTCTGGGAGGTTCAAGGCTCATTTGTCGTTTTACAATATAGGATTGTGAGTTTTAGTCCCCTTATGATAAACAAGGAAAAATATTTTTTATAGTGGAGTGTTGAGGATGAGTTCAGGAGTCTCACTGCGTGAAGAAAGAAGCTGCTCTGCAGTCTGGTGGTACGGCAGCGGATACTTCTGTATCTTTTGCCACAGGGCAGCAGGGTTTATGAGTGATATATGTTTGTGTTTTAATACATTCCTCATATATTGGTCCAGTAATTCAACAGATTTAATCTGTGATTAAAAGGTATCAATCAAACTTTAAGAAAAAGCAAAAAAACAAAACAAAAAAACTAAATGTACACTTTAAAAAAAGTTGATAAAAGACAGCTTTTAGCTTTAATATTGCATGAGATCCTTTTTATTTTTTTGGCCTTTTAATGTTTAATTAGGGATGATTACGCGTATAAAAACAATCAAATTATTATAAATACCAATACAAGCCTGGACGTTCTGAACAAACACATTACAAACACATTACAAATTTTGGAACAAACTGTCACTAACAAACGCTAACATTAATGTTTAAGAACATAAAACAGCAAACTTAGAATCTGCTCAACACGATGCATGATGGGAAATGTGAGCCATCCTTGACTCTCAGCTTGTCCTACACTCCACAGTCAAGTGTCGTCACAGTAAAGCTTCTGACTAGTTTGTGAATAAACGGCTAAGAAGTTGATAAACACACATTTATTCAACGTTTATGTTGTTAAAACCTCCACAAGTACAGAAGATATCTGTCAGTTAACAAACATATCTATGCAACTACACCACACCAGACTACAGAATCAATACGTCTTTAAGAGTTGATCGTCACTAACTTTATCTAAGTTAATAAATAAGTTTTATTTTATATAGGTAATTATTAACCTTGGATTCAACATTTTTCAATTAAAAAACTTTGCGGAAGTATTAATATGACGGAAAGAAATTCATTTTCCGTAAAAAAAAAATTGGTTATTCAAAGTTAC
Organism: Pagrus pagrus; assembly: GCF_965226575.1. Classification (NCBI taxonomy): domain Eukaryota; kingdom Metazoa; phylum Chordata; class Actinopteri; order Spariformes; family Sparidae; genus Pagrus; species Pagrus pagrus. The sequence goes on from NC_140198.1 coordinate 11,114,597, forward strand.
AGTTTTTTCATGTGGTTTTACATTCAACATGTCAATTCACAGGCTATATCTGTAATTGTATTGATATTTGTGTGTTTGAAAAATACAGGGAAAATCTGTAGAATTGTTTTGTTATTTCTTGTTATTATTTTGTTATTTTACATTAGACGTGTAAAATCAAGGTCTTTTTTGTAATTTGGTGAACAGTTTGTGAATTTAAAAAAAATGGGAAAATCTGTAAAATAAATGGGAGAAAAACCAATAAAGTTATTATTTCTTTACAGTGCATCTTCATCATGTTCGGCAATATCAATACCAGACGCACAGATCCCTCTCCAGTCTGCATGCAGCTCTTAAACTTATCTCTCCATGGCCTGCAACAGGTTTTGCGTGGTGAGAAAAAAAAGAGGCCTCGGCTGTTTTAATCTGTGTAATGAATAAGAACATGCCAACGTGGTAATGGATGCCTGCCACCGTGCTGCTAAATTATTCAGAGTCTGGGGAACCAGAGAGGCGGCCGACAGGATCGGATGGACCCGCTGTGTCATCGGTGCGCCTCTGGCCGCCTGGCTCCTCTTTCGGGCCCGTCCAACCCCCGGCTCCGTGAGCTTAAACCGGGCGGCCACATGAGAAGCCTTGTATGGAGGACTGAGCTTTCACATGGGCGGAGAGGAAGGACGAGGACCTCGGGTCAGCTGGTCAGCAACCTGTAGGCCTGAGATACTCGTCAAAGCATGTGGGCCGAGAACCAGAACTGCTGTTTCCATCTGTGCGTCCATCTGTGGAGCCGGGCGGCGCTGCGCTGTCCGTGGTGCTGAAACAAGCGGGTGGCGCTCAGGTTTTAACGCTGTTTTAAAATCTACATGTGCGAATATAATCGGCCCCACAAAGTGTTTCAGCTAGTGGAGCATTGTTGACATATTGAACACATGCTGAACAAGACGAGATGTGCGTAATCCTCCAACTCGGGCCCCGTTTATTTCCTGGAATTAACAAAAAAAAGTTGTATAAAAGAGGTTTACGTCATAAAAACGATTTTAACTCATTGTTAAACTTCACCAGTCATCAATGAACAACGTTTTAATATAATATTAGAGTGATTCTGGTCGCGTTTGTTCGACGCCTGCGCACTGAGGACTCCATTTGCAACCTGTAAGTTGAGCAGAGGAGCAGGTGGGAGGGGAGGAGGAGGGAGGCTGAAAGAGGAGGAGGAGGAGGAGGAGGAGGGGAGGAAGAAGGGGGACGCCGGGAGGCGCTGCCGGTGTGAGCTGCTCAGTCTGGTGAGGGAGAGCAGAGGAGCTGTGTAGCTGTCCGCTCCCCGGCGTTCATGTCAGGGGCCACACTGCTTGCGAGCTGCGTGCAGGGAGGAGGATGATGACCATGAACGGCAAGCAGCATTTCTCCATGCACCCGGCTCTGCACGAGCCCAAGTATCCCGGCCTGCACTCAGGCTCGGAGGGCATGCGCAGAGTCTGTCTGCCCGCCCCGCAGGTACGTTCAGGTCGGGGGGTGAGAGGAGGGGAAGAATATCACACTGGAAATGTCTGTAAAGTTGATTTGACAGGACTTTGTTCTCTATCCGCTATCTCTCCCTCTCTCTCCCTCCCTCTCTCTCTGGTCTGTCTGTGTCCCCCCCCCTCTCCAGCCCCCCCTCCTCACCCCTCCTCTCTCATCCACATGTCTATTCAAGCAATGCTCTTGCTTTCATATTAATTTTTATGACTTGCGCTTTGAGGAGGGTTCTCTCCTCTCCTCGGCGCTGCTTGCCTTTGGAAAATGTTTTTTAGATCCTGAGAGCTGCCTGACAGAATTCCCCACTGACTCCAGTATGCGCACTCTTGCTTGCAGCTGCAGGGCAATATATTCGGAGGCTTTGATGAGAGCCTGCTGGCACGGGCAGAGGCTCTGGCGGCTGCTGACAGCATTGTCTCTCACGGCAAGAGTCACCCGTTCAAACCAGACGTGACTTACCATACCATGAGCAGTGTCCCCTGCACCTCAGCCTCCTCCTCTTCCTCCACCACCGTGCCCATCTCCCACATCCCCTCCACCATCGCCTCCCACCATCACCACCACCACCTCGGACAGACTCTGGAGGCCGGGGACCTCCTGGACCACCTCTCCACCAGCCTGGCCGTGACCGGGATGGGCGCTCCGGAGCCTCCCGGGATGACCACGGCGGCGCACCACCACCAGCACCCTCACCACCACCTGCAGACCATGGGGCAGCTGCACCAGGCGATGGCCACCATGGCGCACCCTCACTCTCTGTCGGTGCACGGCGGCATGGCGTGCGTCAACGACGTGGAGTCGGATCCGAGGGAGCTGGAAGCGTTCGCCGAGCGCTTCAAGCAGAGGAGGATCAAACTCGGGGTGACCCAGGCGGACGTCGGGTCGGCGCTGGCCAACCTCAAGATCCCAGGAGTGGGGTCTTTGAGCCAGAGCACCATCTGCAGGTTCGAGTCCCTCACCTTGTCCCACAACAACATGATCGCGCTGAAGCCGGTCCTCCAGGCCTGGCTGGAGGAGGCGGAGGCTGCGTACCGGGAGAAAAGCAGCAAGCCGGACCTTTTCAATGGGAACGAGAGGAAAAGAAAGCGCACGTCCATCGCCGCGCCGGAGAAGCGCTCTTTGGAGGCGTACTTTGCCATCCAGCCTCGGCCCTCCTCGGAAAAAATCGCGGCCATCGCCGAGAAACTGGACCTGAAAAAGAATGTGGTTCGAGTGTGGTTTTGCAACCAGCGGCAAAAACAGAAACGAATGAAATACTCTGCGGTGCACTGACTTTCACACATCATGAATAAAATAGCCTACTACATTTTTGATCGAGTGATTAATAATAGCCTCAGTAGCCTAACTAACAGGGATTTATCAGCAGCTCCTCACGTCTCGTCTTGGATTATCTCCAAAAAGACTTTTTTTCCCTCCCCTTTCCATTTGGTGTCACTCACTCTTCGTTGTCGCACTTTTTTTTTTTCTCTCTCCCTCTCCCAAGTTTTTGTCATGAATATGTGGACTTCTAAATGATTGTGTTGATGTTGTCGATCATGTATCTTGCACACTAAATACGAACTTTCCAAACCCTGACAGTTTGTCACATTCAGGGATGTTAGCTCACCTTTTAAAAAAACAAAAAAACAAAAAAAGAGTTTGGAGGTGAAAGAAATGATGATTTTATGGAAAGATAACTATTTTTTTTTCTTTTTATTCTGTAACGTTGGTCGAGATCAGAGTTTATGTCCTTCACATCACTGGCTCACATGTGCAGAAGTTCACCATCACACCTTTAACTGTGTTTCCACTTCTTTATTATTTTATTCCATCTACGAATGTGAGTTCATGCGAGAGGTTCAAACCACCTTTTATTTATTTATTTATTCATTTATTTTCTTGCAAACGAATCTGCCCTCTCCATGAACTGTGTGATGGTCATTTACGCACAAATATGAATAATTACCGTAATGCTTTCACGAGGCATGACACACTTGAGTCTGTTGATCTTGAATTATTTAGAAAAAATGGAAAACGACACCGTCATGTATGAGGCACATCCGTGTGGCTTTGGCTGCTGCTATATTTTAGTATTTTGATGTGAACATGTTTTGTTTTTTTCGGAGCATTACAGGTGAGCTATATATTTATTATATAGCCCAGATATATATATATAAATATATACATACAGTATATTTAGAGCTACGTCACCTAATTTAAGTATTTATTATTTCCTCACTCTTGAGTTCACTTGGAAAAAATAAATGTGTGAAGTTTAAACTTAATAAATTATTGGTTATTTTCTAAAGATTTCTCTGAAGCAGCGACTTTATTTTTTCGTGCTGTGTTTTAATCAAGTGCAGAATATATCAGACTCATCACGAGGGGTTGTCTTCTTTTTAAAAAACTTGATTTTCTACCTATCCAGTGGTCGATAACAGCACATATAAATATATATCTCTGTTTGTTTTATGTCAACTCACCCGGTTGTTTTATTTATGACTCCCCAAAGCTCTGCTGGGATTAAATATGTATTGTCGTACATGATATGAGCACCACAGAAAATGAAAGGGCCTCCACTTTCACAGTAGTTTTCACACGGCGGAGCGCAGGAGGACGTGCGTCCCCACACGCTGCCTAATGACCCCCCCTCCCCTTTTTTACCCCTCTGCCTGTAATTAGCGCAGTTTTTAATTATGGATGCCTTCGTGTCACCGGGTTATGTCGTGTGCAAGCATGGGGTTTGAAATTATTAAGTAATGACGATGCAATATTAATTATATATTGGTATAAAACGAGGTAATGCGGAGGAGTTGGGAGCAGAAGTCTGACTCTGGGGAGAGACCGGACACAGCAGGTTCACCGAGGGGGGGAAAAAGGAAATTTAAGTTTTTTATTTTGTATTTTTTTTGGTTGAATAAGTGAGTATTTCCTCCTTTTATTATTTTACAATATCATGTATTAAATGTGTAAATACGGGCCTGTTTTTCATGTCGTTTCTATTTTTTATTTCAGCGGAGAGAGGGTATGTGTCGCATTTTAATTCTTCCGTGCATCTTCGTAAATCCACTGGAGGCCCAGTTTGCTAAAATTAAATTTTACTCGCAATTCCTAAATATTGTCCGCGTCACATTCTTCTCCTAATAATAACAAACATTTCTTTTTTAAAGACATAAATAAAAATTTGAATAAATAAAATAAAAAGCTTCCTCTCACTGCCAACATGACCCGCGGGTGTGTTGAATTTCCCACCGAGACTGTCGGCGGGGTTGTTGATCGATACACGGAAGCGTTTGTGGCTCTTATTAATATTCTCTTTGATGCCGAGCAGTGATTAATAATAATTTAAAGCCTTACTATTTTTTTTTTTTTTTTTTACATTTTTTTGTAAGAGGGGGGAGGAAGGCGAGATAAAAATGTGAATTGTGGTGTCACATTTATTTGTGACGTAGAAGAAGAAGTTTCGTCATCAAGAAGTGTTGTCAAAGCGTCTGATGAGGACGAGGGCCTCAAACGCACCACGTGGCTGCTGCGAATGAGGTGTTTCTGACGTAAATGTGAGGTAACGAAAAAGAAAAGGAGCGTGGACCGTGTGAATAATTGATCTTTGTAATACCCCATATTGATATCATAACGTAGTCGCTGTGTGGTAAGTTGAGCTGAAGGCTTGTGAGCGTTAGCGGCATGTGGCGACTGAGGGCACTTCAATTATTCAGCAGCAGCTGAAAGGTATATTGCGTTTTCTCATGCAATAATGGAGGTGCGTCGGGCCAATTTGTGCATTATGTTTAATATGAAAACTCCTTCTGAAGCGAAGCGAATGCATTTTTTTTTAAATGACAAGAATTTAGGAGCTAAAGATTGTGTTTTGGAGAGAGGGGGAACATTAAAGGTGCACTATGTAGTTTTGGGGAAGACATTTCAATCAGAAGAGAAAGATCTTCATTGACTGAATAAACAAACTGACCTTAAAGAACAACACAATTTCATACTGTTTTACTTTGTTTATATGTGGCGGACCCTGCCACCATTCTAGCTCCAAACAGTGTTCTGGGGACCTTATTTTCCTCTGAGAACTGCTTATTTATTCAGTAATGGAAAAAGAGTTATTATTAATATTGTAAATAATACAATTCTGACTTTGAATTTCTACATAGTGCCCCTTTAAAAAGATGACAAATATAGAAAACCAAAATAAAAAAGGAGAAGAAGGAGAGATAAAAAGAGGAGGGAAAGAAACAGAGATGTCTGTGTTTGCTTGAGCTGTTTTCAAGCAGGGATGACCATTTTTGACAGAATGAGGCTCCGTCTAATTGCCGAAGTACGCACGCACGTACATATGCATGTAGTCCCTCACACGTACACATACACAGGGTGGCTGTCATCTTTGGGAGCAGAGTGCGGGAATGTGAGCGGAGGGGTGGGAGCCCCAAACACCGCCAACTCAATAATTCATCTGATGCCAGCAGCAACAAATGTGACCAGAGCGATGGGAGACAGCTACCTCTGCGCTCTCTATTAGTCACCTTCTATTATCATCAGAAGCCAAAACCTACTGCTCGAGTCTATACACATACCTGTGTGCAGCACACACACACACGCACACACACACACACACACACTCACACACCACAGGGAGATTGTGTTACTCTCACTGGAAACTCGAGGACAGGGTGATGGATGTCCTTTAAAGGTATAGGAGGAGATGCTGTTCCTCTCTCCTTTCTCTACACGTTGGTGTGTGAATCCACATCATGTGTGAGTTTCTATTAAGACGAACAGCTGTTTGTCCCACTATAATTAATTGTGATGTGAGAAAAATAGAAAATTCAACCCAAATAAACGAAAAATTGCAACATAAAGAAACGTTCAGTTTTAACGTATCTGGTGTTTTTCAGAAACGTACTTGGCTAGTATTCATTCTGGTTATTGGGTCGACTGTATCGCACAATTCTGATGTATCTAAATGTTTTCCTACTCTTTTAATAAGGTCAAAGGGTTTACATCCCACTAGAAAAGAAAGAAAGAAAGAAAGAAAGAAAGAAAGAAATTTACTTGTGGCATCAAGTAGTGCATTACAAGGCATAAGTTAGAGTACTACTAATATCCAATAACACACATCCATATGTGTACACATAATTCATGTATTCACACTGTAAATACAGACACAAATCTTTATGCAGCTATATAAACCTTGTACATATAGATATATAAACACTGCCATACATAATTATTTGCTGGTTTATGCAGATAAAAGTAAAATAAATAAATAAATAAAATGTATATATCCCTTTAATTGACCTTATCGACTTGGTAGTATCAATTCTCCAGCTGTCTCCGTGACTCGAACTGTCCCACCCAAGTTCAAAAATTAAATTCTGCTCCTTAATAACATCATTCGAGAGGAAACGATGCTTCAAATCATTTGTTTTCTCTTCGTAGCTTTAGATATAGAAGCGCTCCCATCAGAAAGATGATGCTGTTCAAGTATTTCCCTCCTGCATCGTCCCCTAAATACACCAAACACTAGGATGAGAGGAAAGCTGGAAATATTATTCACAGAGCTTCACTTTTCAACTTCAACCCTGAATAATACTTCTTCCTCACAATACCAACATAGATAAAAGTCTGATTCTTCATCTTCCTCATTAAATCTACTGTTGGAAATCCATTTTTTCATATATTAGGTAAATACCCGTAAATTAACTTTAATTGTAAAGTTCTAATAGTGACATCAACGGTGGTTGTGTAGATGCTTGAAAAAACTTTTTTTGCAAACTTTCTTTAATATTTCTCTCTTTTTTTTTCTTTTTTTTTTTTTTTTTACTAAATTTAGAGTGAAAACTGCTAAATTTACTTCATACTGTACTTTGCAGATTAAGATATAAAGACCTGTAATACTACACAATAAGTAAACTGCCAAACATCACATTAATTAACTCCAAAAAATAAAACTGCCCAGCTCCGCCTCGGCCGGCCTCAACATTAGACTTTACTTTTACTTTAATACTTACTGTAAATTTTGCTGATAATACTTTTTTTTCAAACTTAAAGAACAGTTTTGAATGCAGCACTTGGAGCATTTTTACAGAGATGTTTAACTAAAGTCAAAGATCTGAATACTTCTTCTGCTTCTGATGGTGCAATAGGCAACCAGGACAGATTGGCACAATAGTGTCACATAGTGGTGAGATAATTAGTCAATGAACTGATGAATCCCTTCACAGAAAACAAAAACAATTCTGAGTCATTTCTCAGTTCCAGCATCTCAAATCAGAGGGTTTTCTGTTATTCTCATCATTATAAAATAATATTTGGATGTTTTGGTCTGGATGGGCCTGCGATTAACATTTTTCACTATTTTCTAAATTAATTATGAATAAAAATAATATATAATGGAATGAAAATGAAATAATGAAGACAGTGTTCCAGTACTTTCAGTATTCATAAGTTTGTGACTGAAGAGAAATCTTGGCTCATGTCACTTTTACTTACTAATATTATCAAATAAACCCAATTGATTATTAATGAGTGAAAAAAAAAACAAAAAAAACCACTTCTTTGTTCTGAAATATCAACACCCTCCTCCTCACGCAACATCATTAATCTGTTATTATTTCACTAAGCGTCAGCTCTGCAGAGAGATCAGTGAACTTCTGTGACGGAGAAACATTTAGAGTCTCATAGTCTGTGTGTGAGGTCAAGCTGTCTGACGACCGAACACACCATGCATTATGCAGAGGCTATTGAGATGTGCACACACACACACACACACACACACACACACACACACACACACACACACACACACATGACGGGACATGAGCACAGGCAGAGAGATCCTTCCTCTGCAGCTGTGATCAATTGTGTTGTTTTAGCATAAATTAATGATATTTGATCATTCAGTTTTTTTTCTTCCTGCAGAAGTCTGTAATTTTTTTTAATCCCAAAAATACAAAATAAAAGCATGGAATTGGAAAGGACAAAGGAGGGACGCTGTATTAGAGACACTCACAGAAACTCACTTATAGGCACTTGTTTAATTCATTCAGCGGGCCTGAAGAACAGTATTATACACCCCATTCATTATTCAAGTCCTCTCCATTATCAAAGTGCCCAGAGAAATAAGATTAACCCAGCCAGAAATAACTCACTGTGGCGTGATTTTTTTTTCTACAAAGCACTTAGCTGGTCGGGTGCAGGTCTGCACACAAACTCAGATTAGAGTATATGAACGTATAATCACCGTACAGTCTGCTGAACATAACAATCCTCTCTAAGAAAATGTGGCTGTGGTGTAGTGAGATGGGGGAAATGAGGAAGAAGGAAAGAGGAGAGGAAAGAAGTGTTAGAGGAGGAAGGAGGAAAGGGAAGAGAGAGTCAGAGAGAGAAGATGAAAGAAAAAAGGTCAGGAAAAGAAGGGATAGAGAAAACTATCAAGGAAGGGATGAAGGAAGTAAAATAGGAAGTAGAGGAAGGGATAAAACGCAGGGATGAAATGAGATGGTAGGAGGAAAGTAAGGATAGATGGAAGGAAGGAAAGGAAGGAGGAAGCGGGAGAGAAATGACGTGAATGGGAAGAAAATAAAAAAGAAAAGAGAGAATCACGGAAAGAAACTGACTAAATCCCTGACGGTCCACATGGCTGTCATCCTGACTGTCTGGATTTAGCTCTTTTCATTTCCAACTTGATCATGTCAAGGTGAGTGCGTCCCTGCCGGCCCGGACAGCCTGAAACTAAACTCCTGTGACAGCAGGAGCACCCAGAGGACCCACGGCCATGAGAGGAGGGGTGGTACGAGGAGGCTACGCCCTCCTACACAGGAGGGGGACATCGTCCAATCAAAGCCATGTCCACTTACACACTGTTAATTAGCTCTTCACTCCGCCTGCTTTGAATAACAGGTATCGCAGTATGGTCTTTAAATCCTGGCAAAAGACTGAAGGATGAGAGCTGCTTCTTTTCTTCTATTTCATTTTCAAAAATACAGATGCAGCCTTGGTGTGACGCTGCCACCAACTGTTAAGTGTCTCTGCTCCTCCACAAATCCTAGAAAATATATTAGAAAATATATATTTAATAATTTTGAAGACAGGTGAGAACAACAGCAGAGGGCAGAGGAAACAAATTATATTATAATATAATGTGGGAGGAACCTATACAATAGCCCTTTTTTGAATATTAAAAGTGCAGTACATGCTGTGGAAAAATAGAGCACCTTGTGTTTTTTGTAAATACAGAAGAGGATTAGCGCCATGGACGTAAAAAAAAAAACCTAAAACATTGCGTGAGTGCCGTCTTGGATGCCCTATGGTAGATAAAACATGATGAAGTGCCTTCTAGAGTCCCCCTACAGTTCACTGTAAATGTATCTTGTGAGTTTCTGTGTGCTGGTACACCACCACATACAGCTGGTTCCCCCCTTTTATTTTGCCCCTGCCCCTCACACATCCTGAGTCCACCACTGCAGTAGACTAGTAGTGTACTAGTAGAGTAAATGCTGACACCAGTACCTAAAAGAATAACAATACAATAAAAAAAGATACATTTAGGGAAATAAGTAACCTAATATACAAAATAAATACTATAAAAGGTAGTGTAAACAATGATATAATCATATTCTGACATTAAAGTCAGAACTTTGGCTCTAATCATCTTCCATACACCGAGCAATGTTATTACAACAACAATTATTCTGCTAAAGAAGCATATATATCATAGTTCATAGTAAAATAATGGAAGAAAGGAGTGCTTACAAAGTCAAAAACACTGGATGGGAACATGTTTGTTGACAGTACTGTGTATGTTCTGCATTTCTGATCGCCTTGAGGGTGAAAAACATGTAAACAGGGACGTGCAAAGCAGCTCAGTGCTGACACGCAGCGCCACTGCAGACCCACATACAGACTGAGGGCACACTGGGAAAATAACAATGGCAGCGCTACGTCTTCCCCTCTGTCTCTCTCTCTCTCCCTCCACGGGGCTGTGCTTTTGAAGACAGACATGAAAACCGAGCCAGGCCACAGTGGGGCCCCTGAAGGAGGTCCCCTGGCAGATGCAGCCACCCGCTCCTCCCCTCCCCTGCTCCCACTGGCTCCAGGCCCTGAAGACAGCCCCGAGGCTAATCGACCAAGAACACAATAAAAACGCAGCAGAGGCAGCTGAGTGCGTATGTCTGCGTGTGTACGGATCAAGAGCGTCACAAAATTATATTTATCAAGTCGCTCTGAAGATCCTGATCCGCTTTTACACAGGGATTTTTTTTATAGCATGCTGGTGAGAAGCGAAGATCTGAACTCTTGTTGTGAGATGCAGTAAGTGTCATCAGCGTGATACCTGCTGGATCCTATCGGAAGAGCAAAGCCGGTGTGATAGAGTTCAATAACAGGTCAGGTTATATCGCCTCAGGGAGATTCAGACTCATCTGCATACTTGCAAACATTCCCACATGGGGTTTGAACTGGTAGCCATGAAAACAGATCTAACACAAATCTTGTTATATCCTTTAAAGAGGCCACATGATACTACTGGTAACACTGATTCTTTGAAATTAAACTGCTTCATTAGAAAACATAACTGTCAAACTTTTGAGGTTGGAGCTGGTCCTGATGAACACTGTTAGCAGCCTAGCAGCTCATACCCTGGGCTGTTAGGACTCAACATTCAGAATTTTATATATTTGATTGGCTGAAAAACAGGTGGATGCAAATCTCAGCACGTCCAAAATCTAGTTTGCTGAGTGATTTAATACATTTTAAATGTCTTAAACACTGTCAGCAGCTCAAAATCTGGGCTGTTAGGATGCCAAATAAAGAATTTCATATATGCGATTGTCTTACTGGCTTAAAAACAGGTCCAAATGTGTTTTCCCAAAAATGTAGGTCAATAATGAAGTAAATGACGGTGTCTACTGTAACCCGCCTTGTCCCCAGCACCAATTTATAGATTGGCTCCCCTCACTAGGAGGGTGCACACATTTTACACATTTTAGATGAAAAATAAATTAACTATACACTTAATTGTAGCTCCTACACTATCAAAGTAGGTTGTATTTGCCACATAATCTAATGTTAAACTGAAAGTGAGTGGTGGAACACAATCACCTCCTGTATTCTTAAAAATGCAAAATGGTGCTAGGATCTCTAACTTTCTGCGCCCCACCGTCCCCAACGTGCTCAGATAATAAAGCATTCTACCTCACAAAAAAAAAAAAAACAGGATAAACAATGCTATTATTATTTTCTTTTTATTGTGTATTTTTATATAATTGCACAGTGACCTTTTACTTAAATGCACAGTATGTCATTTCTGCCACTCGGGGTTTCTCAATTAAAGCAAAACAAAAGACGTCAGTAACGTGGGATCATGGGAGTTGCTGTCTTTATTGTTAAACAACCACAGTCTATCTACCTCTATCTCAGACGAGGTCATGCTTTAAAGTTTTATCCACGCTACGTTACTGCACGCTCCTCACTCTGACTCTCTCCCTGATGTCATAGAGACAGACGACCGAATGAAACACACCGTTAACTTGAGTGAAATTATGGATTTCTTTCTTGTTTTTAGACATTTTAATGCAGAAATGTTACAAGTTTTTTTATCTCTGTTTACCAGTCTGTCATCTTCATGTAATGTAGTGACCCACTGAACGAGCAGAGGTTCGTCTTCAATTACAAAAACTGATCTATGAATTTATTTGTCCTTTGACGTCCTTCAACAGAAGCATGAGAAGGAAGGTTCAACAAAGTATTGGGAATATTCCAACAGTTCTATAAAAAGCGCTGTTGAAAAGGAGAGTGATTCTCTTTATTTAGTAATGAGGGAGCCACGGTTCAGTAGCGCACATACACACAGCTGAACGCCACACAGAGACCCAACCACCACCAAGAGCAAGCCTCCCCATAGCTCTCACATTGCATCAAGTCACTGAGTGACGGGTACATTGTCCAAGGCAAGGGGGAAAAGAGTGGTGAAAAATGTTTCTCTCAGAGAGCTCCTCAGTCAGTCGGCGAAGCAGCTCACCACAGCCAGGCGGAGAGCAGCAACACAAATGTATTTCTGGGGTGCGCCGATTGGTTGAGTGCACTCCATGAACGCAGGGTTCTTCAGAAGTTCTTTGGGGGCTGAATGATTTACAGAATCATCAATATTTGAGCGATCATTTGAACTTCTAAACGTTTATGCATCGCTATTTCTGCACACACATAAATAACAAAATACTGTCATCATGTGGTGGTTCCCTCCGGTCCTGTTGAAAAGTAAATGATCAATGAGCGGTCATGAAGGTTGTCCAAAGATTTCCTGTTTTTTTTTTTTGTTTTTTTTAAATTTGTATTCTGGACTACTTAAAATCATCTTTGTATAATACATTTTGAATTCATTGAAATTTGAAACTTCCTTTTTCAATAGCTGCATGACGACTATTAGTTGAATAGTACGGAAGCTCATTGCCAGACAAACGGAACAATATCATGTCACAACCAGAAAAATGTTATTGTTACAAGATGTTTTCATGCTTTATCAAGGTATTTTCACAATACTGTGAAATACAAGCTTATCGCGTTTTGGGCTGCCACTATATCAGATTTTCACTGCAGATTGTCATGGCCAAACGAATTTACGATAGTGATATTATCACAGTCTCTTAAAGTTTTGTTTACTATGTGTTTTGTCTCTGTTTTTAGCATATAAATTACCCCCAAAATCTGAGTGCAGGGAGGTGAAGAGAGTCTGTAACCCATAAAAAGGACAATTACTATCAAACTAATCAGTTACTAATGCAAAAGCAGCCAGATGAACTCATAAACAAAAGATGATGCACAAGGCCGAACATCTTTGCTGGATTATTCACACAATATCATCATATGTGTGTAATTAACACAATATCAATGTTTCATTTTTTAATATCACGGTCATCGTTATATATTGTTATCATGTTATGACGTGATATGTTGTAGCTTGAAACGTTTAACATCATGACAAGATAAATAATATATTTGTTCTATTGTTTTGCGCTGAATTTGTATGATGTAATAATGTGACAATATCTTGTTGTGAGTGAAAAAAAACTGTTTTTAACGATAAACTTTTTAAGTCTAAACATGACACTGATCTGAATCTTTATCTGGCACGGCAGCAATACATACATTTAATATCTTCACATGTGAAAGAGCACACTTTCAAAAGTCAGCCAGCAGCTTAATGACACCAGTATTCATACTGTGAGATGACATGCCTAAATATGTTTATTGAGGCGCTTTTCCATGAAATTCAATTAAAACGACACATAACGCAGAGCATTTCCATTCATGACAAGTTTTATTTATTTTTGTATTTCAATGCTGTATGATACCATTACAATAAATATGCTACTCAAATATGTTTAACATAATAGCTCAATAAATTATATTAAATACAGGACAACAAATAAATAAACAAGCTAACTCTAACCTCTTAGCCTGTATTTGGTTGCATTTGGCTCAGACCACAATGTATTCCATATTAAAATGAAAAAAACATATTCTTGGTGGATTTCCATGTAATTCAGGGGCTGCTACTTCTTATATGTCCCGTGGAAGTTTCTGTGCTGGACACAGTGCTTGACATGTCCCAAAAGTTTGGATACTGGAACCTCCACACTTGTTGTCACCCCCTGTCGTGTGTTTTCACACTGAAAGACAAAAAAAAAACCATGTCAGACCTGTGTAAATGCTCCTCCACTGTCACTCTATGTTCACGTTTCATTTGTTTTTCGCCAGTTTAAAGAAAGATTTCTGGCACATTTGTCAGAAGAAACCGACTCTTACGTTTCTGCCAATGTTAAACGCCTGCAGGGTTCTCACAAGCACCATCTTGTCCATGCTATTACAGAAGTCTTCATGCTTATTAAGCAGGATCTTTTGCACTTTGCAGAAGAACTTATCCTGTATGGGACATAGACAAAAATGTATAAGCAAACCAAAAGGCTCAACAGCAAAAACACATGCTGCTAAAATCCTCAAAGAAAAGATGAGTTTATATTATTCTTAGAATTTTGCTCTATTTTCTTATAACTTTCCCAGACAAAGTTTGGAAAAACTTTTTAATATGCACAACTGTGTTTAGGGGAGCACACGTTATTGTTACGACCATGTAATGGAATCAACCAAAAGGATTTAAAATCTTATATTAACTTCTAAACCAACACAAAAATACATCAAATAAACCAGCCAGGCAAACACAAACTCTGTAGCTTCTGTTGGCTGCTTTGAAACAGATCTTATTATGTTTTTACCCTCCAGTTACTGTGTTTGGTGCTTATTTGCCCATCAGAAAATAAATGTATAGATTAACACAAACACACACAGGACACTGACTGTAATATTTCTGGGAATTATTTATATAAATATCTGAAATTTTCACTGCTCTTTGGCAAAAAGCTACATAAATACAAGAACAATTATTAGTGTACTGTTATTTGTTTCTGAAAAATACTCAGAGCTCTTACTAAAACTAATGTTTCAAAAACACTCACCCCACATGGGTCCTCGTCTTGAGTCTTCTCCACAAAGATATCCTACAGCACATATTAGAAAAATGAGTTTGATATGGACTTCAGGTACAGTAGGATGTTAATAAGTGGAAGAACAGTTGTATTAATCAGAGGGGTTCTTACCTCAGTGAGAGATTTCCTGCATTTCTCAGCCTGCTCGTATATCGCTCTTAGCTTTTGCCGATTTACTTCAGGCTCCTTAATGTTACGAGGACTGACAACAGCTGGACTGACCAGCAGAGCCACGGCAGATATCAGAAGAAGCATCATCATCTTCATGACACAAGCTTGTTGGTTGTTGACCTCAAGATGGAGATATTTCAAGAAGCCCCTGAACTCAGCCTGTTCTGAAGTCTCGACTGAGAGCACAAGATTTATACTTGCTTGGCCCACGCCTTTGCTGTGATGTTCCACTCATCACAAAGGCCAAGCCATCAGTCTGCAGCGCAAGATCAGATGTGACTGATATTTGTGTGGTTGATGAGCAAATTCACACATTTCTCTGAACTCAGTACAGTTAAACTGCTATATCAATAAGCAATCACTTACTGAAAGTCACCAGAGAACGTCAGAAATTATAGCCTGGTTGTTTCGCGAGTAATTTCTCATCAACTGTCACAGCAGAGCATAAAACAAAGGACCTGATCAGTGGCGGTTCTAGCTTGCATGACGCACTGGGGGATTTTTTTACTATTATTATTGTTTATTGTTATATTGAACTGTGCTTTGGCTGCTGTGATGCACACATCTCTTCGTTTATGAGACTAATAAAGACTAATTCTGATTCTGAACCCCCTGTTTCACCGCTCCCTCGCACCAGTAGGGAGAGCTGAGGTCCAGAGCTGAACCTATCTGCCCCCCCCCCCCCCCTTCCCCTTCTTACACAACCTCTGCATGTGAGACTTTCTCAGCAGCAGACGCAGCTTTACAAAACAGAGGGCAAACAGCAACATGACATATTGACTCGACATGTAAATGAGCAATACAAAATTTAAGGCAGCTGATACGGGTCGGCACCGGGGTTGATCCGCTGAGATGAGATAAGCCCAGAAGTGGCTGCTACAGAGCCGGTTACTGTGGGCAACTGTCTGCTTTTTTGCGGGTGCTCATGCTACCCCTCCACAAATGCTACCCTGGGTGGCTGCCTGTATTGCCCATATGAGAAACCGCCACTGGACCTGATATACAGAGAGACAGCTTAACTCCAAAAAATAATAATTGATAAATATTATATATAGACACAAAAGATAGCTTTTCAGATACCCCACAGCTCTTAAAATAAAATCTGGCAGGTAATAAAAAAGGAGTAAGAATTGTAGGAGAAACTAAAATATCATTATATGCTGACGATTGTAGTCTTTACTAGTTACTTTTACCTAGTGTCACTTTATGACCTATTTGCACGACATGGAATTTAAGCAAGGTTCTTATATTTACAGCTGACAAGTTCATGTTTAAAAGCACAACTACAGTTATAATTTGTAGTTATGAGAATAACAAAAAAGGCACACTTCCACATATGGATTATAAATGTGATCTATATTCACTCAAAGTAAGAAAACTGCAATGGAGCGAGAGCATTCAGATGTTTTATCTCAACATCATTCTGTAGAGGAGAACAAAGACTTCCTCTTAGACCACTAATAGCTGGATTAACCCATTCCCTCCCACTTTCTGTGCTTTGAGTGTACCCAATTGCCTTCAAGTGCCTTCATGTCAGATTATTTATATAATGTAGAACTAATATTAAGTTCTATGTTAGTTAAACATGTATTGTGTTGTACTGTAGATTCTGCGTTACAATGACAGCGACAACAATTCTTATCCGTGTTGTATTGCTACGCAACAAATACATACACTGATAAAAATTGTTTAAGTGGAGCTGACGGGGGACTCCTTTCCTGAATACTAAGAAGCATTTTGTCTTATCTAGCCTTCTGCAGAGAAACTTTTACTGTGGTTTTAAAGCAGAAGAGTGACGGCAGTATAACCAACAGAACTATCCAGAGGCCCATATATGGCTGAATGTATAGAGACGACTTAGAAAGTCAGCATAAACGACAGAGGCAGAATAATCCATCAATTCATCTGACCTCCTGCATCTTACTTACATCATTTAATATAATTTCAAAGGGTATTAAACCTCAAGGAAGAACTGTTACAAATAGATTAGTGCTATATTTGTCATTAAAAAAAACCTTGGACTACTCTTCTAATGAACAACCACAATTGGATAATTTTTAAGATACAGCGTTATAATCCAAGTCTCTAGGGAAAAGCAACATGAAATTTGTCAATAAAGTCATTTATTGTTGTAGCGACGAAGGTTTTACAATGAAAAGATCAAATCAGTTATCAATAGGTTCACCTTTGGACCTCAGCTCTCCCTACTGGTGCGGGGGAGCGGTGAAGCAGGGGATTCAGAATCAGAATCAGAATCCCTTTATTAGTGCCGCAAATAGGGAAATTTGTGCGTCACAGCAGTCAAAGGACAGTTCAATATAACAATAATAATGGTAAAAAATAAACAATGTAGTAAAAAAGTAAGAAATAGAATCGTATATACATAATATGTACAAATATAAACAGTGTAATTATAGAGTGTGGGCAGTGTATTGTTATTAATAAATAATAAATATGAGTATGAAAATTGCCCAGTTAGTGCAAACCCAAATGAGAAATTAGTACACAGTCATATTAGATTCATCTAATAGTGCACAACTAATGCAATCAGTAGGCTAAAGTCAATCACATCACGAACTGCTTCCAAATAAAGCACATTTCCGTCATAATAATATTGTGAATATTAGTTTAATAAAAAGTTATTTTGTGGTGGTGGGGGGGGGGGGCAGCTGAAGGTGAGGTGCGCCCAGGGCGTCATGCAAGCTAGGAGACCCTCCATTCGAGTGAGGAAAAACTTGCCATATTGAGAAAAAACCTTTTAACATAGACAGAATATCTGATACAAATGATAATATATGTAAAGCGTGTGGATCCAGGAGACTACTGAGCAGGACGAGGGTATTATCGCCACGTGGCATTTTAAAGATCTTAGAAGATTTTAAACATGGTTTTCAGGTTTACGAGATGTGGGACTGACCATGAGTCTGCGGGGTTCAAGCCATTTGGATTAGTGTTGAAACACGATTCAAGTCCAAATTTTTGTGCTGTAAACAAATAATTTTGTGTTGACATCCAAGGCAAGTAGTACAAGTAGATATCTATAAGTCAGTTGCTCTGCAAACAAGTTACACATAAACAAAATATTTTGTGTGATACAACAAATTCTTATATATTCTTTTCTATAATGTTAGTCAAATCTTTTATTTTCTAATTCTTGAGTTGATAATGCTGCTGTAACATAATTTCGCTCATGGGATCAATAAAGTATATTCACCTATTTTAATCTGAAAAGGGACTTGGCCTGTTTTTCGTATTCTTAAAATTTGGCATGATGAAATTCTAAGCTTGCACAGCTTGGTTCCCATACTGAAATCAATCTAGTTACATTTGAGAGTACCAACAATACTTTAATGCCACTGAGCACACAATGAGATCGCGGTACAGATAATAGAAATATAAAAATTGAAGAAAATAAAACATTGGTCAATTCTCAGCACACACCAAAAATTAAAATGAATTTGGCACTATAGCTTACAACTATTGCCCAACTTATTTACTTAGATTGCAAGAGGTCAAAGCCAAGCAAGTACACTGAAACACTGAATGAGTCAAAAAGTAACACAATAGATACAAATAAACGTTATAGAGAGTGTATTTCTGTAAATTCTGATTAACATGCCATACAGTACAGCACAAAACATTTCCACACACGCTGTCCTCATGGATAATGAGATTTATTTTTCTGTAAACACATACTTCAATGCTGTAGGACAGGATTGCAATAAATATGTCTTTATAATATATAAAACAGCCTTAAATTATTAACTTATGTTAAATACAATGGAAAATAAATATGAAGGTGTATTTGACAGTGCTCAGATCTGGGTTACAACACTGTCTAGTTGTTTGAGCCCAGACCTGAGCACAAACCATGTATCAAGTTGCAACAGTGACTGCCAGATAACCAGGCAGGTAAAAGTAAATACCTGTTAAAATAACATTTATTACATTGATGTACTGTTTGTAGTATTGAACTAAGCAGGCTGTGCGTTGTGCTGAGGGGCTGCAGATAATAATTTGTTTGAACATAACTCAATACAAATCAATCTTTCTAATCTCTCCTAAATAAAAAAAAAACAATAACAAAGAAACAAACTTATTTTACCTGTTAAACAACATACTTACATAAAATACAATCTAGATTCTCCAATCATTTTTCATTTGTCAATAACGACATCTTTGAAAATGTAATTCTTTTAGAAAAAAACACAACAAAAAACTTTCAAGGACTCAAGTGATCCACTGACAGCTGGGTCGCAGATCTGGGAGGAGTTCAGCGGTTGCCCGAGAGGTTCCTGTTGCGGATGCATCTGGTGAGGTGTCCTACAAGATTGGTAATCGGTTTGGTGTCGGCTGCAGGTGTCACTGCCATTAGCAACTCTGTGCAGTTTGCCTGAAAAACAAGAAATCATGTTGGTTCAGCATACTCCCTTATTAATGTACAATATGTGTGTGGTATTCTAAACCATCCTAATGCAGATTTGACTTCATGTCAGAGGGAAGACTCACATTTTTGCCTCTGATGAATGCTGCCAAGTTCCTCACAAGTTCATTCTCTTCCTTCCCTTCCTTTCCCTTGGCAAAGTGTTCGTGTTTATGCAGGATATCGTGCACTTTGCAGAAGAACTTATCCTGTAAGGGACATAAGCAACAACATATTAGCCTTTGAAAACAAACCATTTTCCTGGCAATTTGTCTTCTTCAGTTACTGTGTTTGGTACAAAAACAGATACAAGACCAACACAAACTTGAGCCAATAAACTGCTATTCTTACAGTCCAACTACAACATCAGTACATTAGCCAAATGTCAGCACTAGGGCTGGCTTGTCAGAAAAAACAAACAAACTAAAAAATCATATTAACGTTATTTTGACAGATATTGTGATTGCAGTATTAGTCCCAATTTTAGTGGGAATTGGTAGCTTTTGCATTTATCTTTCACTCTTCAATCCTAAAATGGTGACTCTCTAAAAACACAGTGCATCATTTATAATTAAATCATAATTTGTGACACATTTCACCTGTATCAAAAAATTGCATCTCATGCAATTTGAATATCGCACTAGGTAAACCACAAGCATTGAGGCTTCAAAGACAAAACATTCTCCTCACCTCACATTGGTTTGCACCTTGGACCAGTTCCCCCACATCCTCCACAAAAAATGCCTGTGACACAAGTGAAAAAATTAGATAATGAATCAATTCAGTCAGCTTTTATTATCACGTCAAATATTTCAATAAGGTAATGCAGCAATTAATTGTTGAGCTCTTACCAGATTGAACGTTTTATTTAATTTTTCAGCCAGATCAATGATACTCTTCAGGTTTTCGTTGAGCCTCTGGGGAGCAGGATTGGCAGCCGCTAGACTGACCAGCAGCACTGCAGCCAACACCAGCAGAAGCGTCCTCATCTTCATGATACAAGCTTGTTTGGCTTTCAATCTCTGGAAGCTCTTGAAGTGATTTTTCAATTGTCAGCCAGCAGCTTGTTCTGAAGTCTTGGCTGAGTAAACGAGATTTATACTTGCTTTGCCTACGCCTTTGCCACGTTCTTCCCCTCATTACCGAAAAAAAAAAAAAAAAATGCAGTGAGTGTGCAGCGTTTTAGAGATAAGATTTGTTTGATTAAACTGTGGTTGATGCGCAAATTCACCTAAACTGAGCTCGGATTCTGTGAATCTCATCTATAGATACTAGTATGCTTCCCACAAGAGAAAAAAATCTCAAGAAGGAAAGAGAGACCGCCATGTCCTTCACAAGAAATTTTAATTTCAGAACAGTATGAGCTCTCAGTGTCAAACATAAATACAACTGCAAACTGCTATATTACCCTCTTTTCACAGCAGAACGGATCCTTTTATTGCCATCACTTGTCTACTGAACACTTAGAAAGACTACAAACACCAGGGCTAGTTTCAAAATGACAATACAGAAAGCTGTGGAAGTTGTTCATGCTTCTGATTAGGATCATAACATTTAGTGTTAGTTTGTCTCTAACAGTTTTGATTTGTGATGTCATCCAAAGAACCTTCAAACAACAGCTGAATGGAGAAAAACGTTTGTGTTGAGTAGATAAAGACTGGAAGTGTGACTGCATTATGGATATTTGCCAGTCTAAAGTTAACTGTCCAACCAGTTAACAAAGGGAGTGACTTGAAAGTGGATTTGTATCATGCTTCAAAACTGAATATATTTTTTAAACTAAACCAACTGAACAGTGACTTTGCCCAACCACAATCAATGCAAGTAGAGAGATGACTGTGCATTTCAAAAGGAATTTAAAGAGTCATTTGTGCTCCTAGTGGAGATATGATGAGAGGGAGCTGATGCTGCACTTTGTGATCTCAGAGTTCTGGTCCTGGTTCTTGCGGATTCGGTAGAAGTGCTCGATGTAGCTGGACCGCCCCAGCAGCTCCACAAAGTCCTCGTCATGGGTGATGACCAGCAGCTGGAAGTTACGCTGACGGGAGCGACTTTTGATGATTCTGGGGAGAAGAGATAAAGAAGTATATCAAATTCATGTAGTTCACACTGTAAAAAGTCAGACTTGACCGTGCTTGCTGAGTAAAGGTATAGCGCACCTAAAGTTAATGCTTCTTAAGACCTTTTCAGGATATTTTTTAACCAAATTCAAGACTGATTTTTTGGACAATTTTGTTATTTCTTTTCAAGAATTGCTGCTAAGTATAACAGTGATTAGTATATGATCCTAAGCAAAGAAAGGTTTTATGTAGGAATATCATGGTTATAAGAGTGAGTTAATTTATATTTTGCCAACAGGTAAGAGCAAGTACAGAGAAAGACAGTTTTAGGTTCAGTAGTAGATTTAAAGGTTTATAACAATAGAAATGTGGACTTTGGTCGCAGAAGAGCTTGCATTAATTTAAATCTTTTTAAGGAATTTCCCACACTCTGAATGCAACTGGTAAAAGATTCACTCGAACTCTAATAATCCTGAGAATGTAGTCGATATGTTTAGTGTTCGGCATGTCAGGACCCACTGATATATATGTATCTCTATGTCACATCATCAGCTGCTTCTGTAAATGCCACAAAGGCACTTTCAGACTGACGACAGCATTCATTCATTGAGACAGTGACCAATGAACTTTGATTATCTTAACTCTGCCGCAGCGCTGTGCACTAGGGCTGACAATTAAAAAAAACTAACAAAAAAAACATCATCACATCACACCATTCTGGCATAGTGTAATTGCTAGATGAGTCACGATTGGAAAGGGGAAATTTTCTATTTTATTTTTTACTAGTAAAGATGGAAAAATTATGATGATGTGAATGTGACTAGAATCTGTACCAAAAAAGCATGTTTCCTTACTAGTGATGGGTTTATAAAAAAAAAGCACAAAAAAAAAACGTCCTTCTCTGATTCAAATAAATCTTTATTTGATTACTTGATTATTTTATGATCCGTTACCGATCCATAAAATCCTGAAATCTCTCTTTTAATATGCCTTTTCCACCCACCAAGTGCAGAACGTGGATAGATTTCTTTTTTAGCAAAATGTCATGTATTTGCATGTGTCTTGTAGCAATGTGCAGATGCTGAATTCTTAAGTCGGTATTAACAGTTTTACACTAACTTCCTGGTTTGCATTTCATCTTCTCACCAATATATACAGCATATCAAAGCAGCCTTTTGCATTGCTGGTGCAGAGCTTCTATCAGTCTAATAACAGCCTTCAAGCTAAAGCAAGGCTGTAGACATGAGTGAAGAGGCCTCTACAGTAGAGCCAACATGTTGCACAGTCACTGTGTGCATCTTTGTAATTCTATCTTTGTGGGCACCTTACTGAGTTTGTGACCTACTTCTGGTTAATACAACTGCTGCTGACGTGTTTATATGTGGCACTATAGGCCGCCCTACACGTAACTGAAGGCCTAGTTTAATGTGCAACAGAATTTTATACAATTTATGTAGTAGGAGGGGGTCCCTGGTCTGTCTATCACCTAAGAAGTCCTTGGCCTAAAAAACAACCGCAGATTTAGTTCAATCCTCTTCAGGGGTCTGTGTGATGATTTAAGACTTGGTTTGGGGGTTATAGTTAGTTTTATGTTTTCAGGTAAGAGTTGGGGGTATGACAGCAGGTATGATGGTCAGTCAAGCTTAGGGATTGGGTTGTGCTTTGGGTCAAGTTTAGAGGTAAAACATTGTGTGTGTGTATACTGACTCTACAAGGGCGTGTGCCAGTGACTCAATGTTGTCTCGGTCCAGGTTAGTTGTGGGCTCATCCAGGGCCAGGATCCCACAGTTCAGACAGAAGGTCTCTGCCAGAGCGAGACGGATGATCAGGGATGCCAACACCTAGACCCACATTGGAAACGAACACATCAAAGTAAAAACAGCAATTAATGAATCAAGCAAAAAATAAACAAAACACATCAACTAGAAAACTTCTGCCTGTTCCGTGTTTTTTTTGTAGTCTCCCTTTTGTACATAAACACACACGCAAGAGGTTTATGTGATTCATGCATTATACAGAGAATACTTTTTTGGTACCTTCTGACCGGCACTGCAGCGTCCTCTCATATCCGAAGCGGTGTCACCTTTCACCATAACTACTCTGTAGTTGTAAACCCTCCGCCTCAGTCCAGCTGATGCGTTTTCATCCACGTCAGACCTGATCTCTACGTACTCGATATCTGGAGAGGGGGCAGGAGATTAGACACAGAGATGGAGGAATGAAGAAGAACTATGTACGTACAAATAGTAGATTTTACTCAAAAGTGAAACACACCTTGACCCCTGTAGGTGCTGCGCCACAGGTCTCTGATAATCTTATTGATCTCATCCATCTTCATGCTGTGGAATTTCATGATGGTTCTGCAGAACACAAAAAGGAATCAATGCTACAAACTCAACACTAGACTAGTTTACCTTCCTAGAAGCCAGAAATCTTTGACTGAGCTCAAGACAGAAGCAGATTTATGATTGCGAGTTATAATATCGCACTGACGCTAAGTAGTATAAAATATTTTAATAAAACAGAAGTGTTCAGTGAGTCATACCAAACAGGGTGAACAGATGCAGACTGCACCTCAGTGTGCACATTATGGATGTTTACATGAAGGGAAGTCATTTGAACTCAAACTGACACAGACGGATAACAATCAAGTCATATGTAGGTTAGAGAGGTGTGCTGTTGCATATCTGCATATGGCCTGACCTGACTTCGAACAAAAGGCTATTTTCTGATAATTTGGTTAAAAATGATGGCAACAGCAATTTTTTATTCACTAAATCCATGCAATATTGACACGTGACAACGGTATTGATATAAAAGATACAAACAACCCTGGCAACCCTGTGTTGCTTTCCGGAATACCAAGAAGCATTTTGTCTATAATCTAGAAAACTGATGAGAAACACTTATGCGGTTTGTAAACTTCGGAGTGATAACAGTATTACCGACAGCGCCTCGTCCAAGCCCATATATGGTGGAAAGACAAACCATAAAGAAAGGTAGAAAAGACAGCGGGAGTAAAGCAGTCCTTATCCATCAATCTGACCAACTCTATCTTGTACGTAACTGTTCATGCATGAAATGAAACAGCATGGTTTAAGACTTCCTATCGCATGGGTAACCAAAGGAACAAAGATATTACTTAGTCATGATCAGAGGAATAGAATGATGTTGTATTTAAGAAACAGCATACCGCTAATCAAGCCAAAAAAAAGTATTTGTCTCTCTTTGGCTTTTCATGTCATATCATTTAATGACGTTTGATTTGGATTAAATCATATTTTTAAATCACTCACGTTCATACTGGCTATTGAAGATCTCCTCCCAACCTGACAATGTTAGAGATGCACAACAAAATCCAGTCCTTGCTTTTAAGTTTATCAGAAGAAATTGACTATAATTGGGAAATGGTTATGGCCTATTTAGTATGTAATTTTCTCCTTGTTTTCCTTCCTGAGCTGCAGTAGAGTGATAGCAACACAAACTTTGAATGCTGTGTTGGCCAAATCAAATTAAAATCAAATTACCACTAAATAACCAGCAGATCAGCCTGTGGTTGTACTGGGCAGTGTCCAGCTGTGAGAGGGTGTAATCTAGTAAGTAGGGTGTTCCTGAAGAAGAGAGCACTTCTCTATGTGAAACTATTATGGATGACTAAAGATTCAAATTAAATCTTTCCCCAAATACGAGATGAAGACAAGTAGGTGGAGTCATGATTCACATCAGGTAGAAAAACAAACAAAACCAAACAACACATATAAAAACAAAACTATCTACCATTTTTACAGCATTGCTCCTGAGACACCATGCTAAATATCTGTACTTAACAGCAATTATTACAGCGGTATTACTGGTGTTACACCAATTACACAGCACCCATGTTCAACAAAAAGAAAAGCACTGCTGACAAGGACCAACATTAAAACTAGTGTGTACGTAATGTTAGAGTGACTTTACAACTCGCCTGTGGACATCAGCTTCAGTTGTTAGGGTCACTATGGTGGTGTGTTTGGAACTCAAAACTTAATAATGAACCATC
Organism: Pagrus pagrus; assembly: GCF_965226575.1. Taxonomy (NCBI): domain Eukaryota; kingdom Metazoa; phylum Chordata; class Actinopteri; order Spariformes; family Sparidae; genus Pagrus; species Pagrus pagrus. The sequence continues at coordinate 11,140,304 of NC_140198.1, forward strand.
ATTTTGTTAATTTTCCTGTTAAATGCCCAGTGTAATCTGTAAAATTGTGGTTGTAACAAGTTTATTAACCGAGACACAAAAGGTTTAGAGGTAACACAACTTCTGTGATAACGTGAGAGAGGTATCTCACCGGACCGTAGTGAGATACCAGGCAAATGTTTGCAAGAGAACCACTTTACTGCAAAACCCAAATATGAGTTCAGTTAACCTCGCATTACTACTTTTTTGTGATCATATTTAAGTAGTACAGAAATTCAGGAACTCCACAGACGAGATTTGGTTTTCAACACCCACAGTGACTGCTTTCCATCTGTGACCCAGTAACCTTGTGGCCGCCTTCAAAATACTTCCAATCCCCTAAATGTACGCAATCTCAACACGGGTTCTGTTTCAGTATCACGTATAGTGGCACACTTGTTTGAAACAAAACTGTTCCCACTAGAATGAGTAAAAATTCCTTTTTTCCCCCCCAATTTTAAACAAAATCTGGAGGCTACCATCAGTTGCTCGTTGCTGCTTAGCGGTAATCCATTTTAAACTGTGATTCTTTTATTAACGTTTGTTTTAAGGGATTAATGAGGAAAGCTATTACATATGGTTGCTATACAATGGTATGTAATATGCTTTAGCTTGCTTTGCTTTGTCTGCAGATCATTGAATACATTTAAGTTATGTTCTTGTAGTTTTCGACTTGGCCATATATCCTGCATCCACTTATTTCACAAATACCTTCTACATGGGATTGCAGGTTTCTTAGTCCAGGTTGTGGCATTAATTGCATTTACCTTAACTCTAAAATTAATGAGCACGGTTAACTTTAAATAAAATAACAAACACACAGGCACAGAATTAACAAAAGTCTAATTATGACAATGAAACAGAGTACGTGACACAGCGTGGTCTTCAGGGGTTTGATGCATTATGCACACACAACAATTTTTGTTGCAAGTGAGTCATTTTTGACGTCTGCAAATGGGTCATTAAGGAAGTTTCATATTCAACTCCTAAATCAAAACATCTCACCATGAAAACCTTTTCTGTGTATTCAGAAAGAAACTGTGACCTGGATGTATGGTCTGCAGTTAGGCTGCAAAAGCCTGCTTTCAATCTTGATAACAGTGTAGACACTGATGGCTCAACGAACCCACACATATGGGTAAATGTTGCTTCAGCTCTCTTTTCAGATGGTATCTGAGATGGTGAGCTCACACTTCCTCACCGAGGCTCACTCATGCCTTTCATCCTCAGTTTGTGTCTCTGTCAGACTTATTCATGTATCTAAGAATAATAAAAAAGGTGTAAAACCATGACCATACACACAGATTTTGATTAGATTTTAATTTTCTCTGTGAGCATTCAATGAAAAGAATAGATTTTGGTAAAGAAAATCAATAAAAAAGAATAATGAGCAAAGGCCTGATTGGTGATCTAATAAAACGGTAACCTACTGGTTTTTTATTTGCAATCAACTTCATTTTGAAATTAAAACTCCACAAATAAAGTTCTTCAACATTATGACCTGTGCAATGTCGTGCTTCCCTACCCTGCTGATAATTTTTCAATTGAATGCACATTTTTATCACTGAAATCATAACTGCAAATGCCACCCAAATGCCACATTGCAATGATACCAATGATAGTAGCTCAGTCATGTTTCTTGGAAACAAACCAGACATTTTGAGATAAGTCCTTTCTTCGTGAGACGGCATAAAATTGGGTTGGATTTTCTTTCTTAAAACATTTATAAATTAAGTCAATTTTCACTCTGTCTTACTGTCTGTCTGTCTGTCAGTCTGTCGGTCTGTCAGTCATCCGATCTACTTTGATCTACAAGGAAGTGCAGTGTCAAATTTGTGCCATTTGGACACATTTTGAATAAACAGCAAACACTGCACCATGCAGCTTGAATGCTCTGGCTTCATGACTCTGCTTGACTCCCATGATCCCTCTCATGTGATCTCATGGGGAAGCAGACGTAAACAAATTGGAGATTAGCTGGGTGCAACAACTTGTTGTTGTAACGCATGAGAAAAAAAGCAAAAGCAGAAAAAAGTCTGGATGGGCGGGGTGACATAGGTTATCTATTTTTCAGACAGAACTGGAGGGAACATTTTCCGACAGTACTATGCTAGCCAATGTTAGTCTCAAGGGCGAGCTGTTTACTGTTGCTTGGCAGAACTGTTTGCTGCTCTGGAATGTCTCACTCATTAGTTGTTGTGTTCTTGCTTGAAAAGTACCGATGCAATCATCCAGGTTTTAAATAGTAAGTATCAAACAGGTTTGATATCATCAGGACGGCCCCAATGAGTCTGCGAGCAGTTAAGGAGGGTTTGGACTCGTTCTGTAAACCCTTCACATTACCAGATAATCTGTACCGAATAACATATTTTGAATGGGTACTGCACTAGTCGTAAATATTTTGGGGCATCAATTATATTTGATAAATTCTATTCCTTATTCTCTTTTAAAAACTGACCTCTTATTGTACACCCAATGTGTCTGTTCAAAATGTTCTTTGCTTTTGATACTCAGAATAATTAATTTATCATAATAATAATTAATGAATTAGGGCTGCAACTACAAATGACTTTCTTTCTCAATGAATCTCGGCTCTCAATGCGAATATAACATCACCTTAAAATTTCAGCTCTAAAATGCACGGATATATAAACCGGATATGTATACCGGATGGATGTGACATTGCTGGGAGTGTTATAAAGAAATGTTCAACACTTAACCACAGCTTCCCACATTAAATGCTTGCCATTTATTTACCACAACACTTGTTGTGTTGCGATGCAAATTGTGATGTGAAATGATAAAGAGAAAGCTCGATCTCACGACTACTGACGTGTCTCACTGTACCCACAGACTTTTTCCACCTACACAAAGAAAAGTCGACTGCTGCCACATGTAATCACTTTACCATATATGTCGTCATTGATTTGCTTTCATTGCTGTGAATGAATATTTACTGGTTTCAATGTATGCCATTCACAATTATCATCCTGTGTAAATTTGCTGATCTACAGATCAGGAATTGTACTATATAAGTGTTATTTAAAAAAAAAAAAAACATTTTAAAATGTATATATTTTCATAAATTTATATAGTTATTAATAATTTGTAAAAATATTCAAAGTGTTTGTTCAACCAAAAAAGACATTCTCATTTCTTTAAGGGTCAATGTAGTTGATAATAATAATAGTAATTGTGTAACATTTTCTGAGATGGTTATCATAATGTGACCAACCTCATACAACCCTACTTCATACATGGACACTTATAGCAATAATGATAAAATGCTGGTGAGTCACATCTCACTGTGTTTTGATATCTATTTGACTGGAATTAGCATGAAATAAATGCTACTGCTGACAGTTCTGCACTGTAGCTGCTTCAGGTAACATTAGCTTCATACTTTGATAGCACAAAGTGCGTCACAGCTACGATGATACACTATGATACGATAAACGGGTTGAATATGCAAAAAGAACATCTATACTGCACACAGAAAGGCCCCGACCGGTCGGTAGTTGAAAACCCAGAACCAGAACCTTCGTGCTGTAAGTTAAAAGTAAACCTCAGTGTTAGTAATTAGTAAGAGTCGACTGCTTTACTATGGAACTTTCCATCGGATGCATTTTTGCAGCCCCCAGTGCTAGTGCTCGGAAGAATTACAAGAGAATTGACATCACTGTTCAAACTCAAAGTTTTCCCACAATGACCTAGTTGACATTCTAACTTGCAACCTAAAGGCTTCAAAGGGACTATATACGGATGACAACACACTGATGTCTCATAACAAGAAGGATGGTTAGATGGTACTAAAGTTAAGAAAATCATAGAAACTCTACCACTCTCTGGTAAAAACGAAGCCTCTTTTATTAACGAAACCAAATACTCCGCTTAGTTTTTGTGTAGTGGAAAAAATAATTGCAAGGTTTTTGGGGACCCATCTAAAACCCATTCTAAGATATACACAGATTTTAAGTATGTTTTATGATAATTTAACCACCCTTATACAACAAATATGACAGTCTGCAGTTGTTTTAAATGGCCAAGAAAAACAACAATGTAGTTTTAATATTCTATATTAATAAAATTATATTAATAATATAATATCATCTGCGCTGAGACATTTCTCATATTATAAAGCAAAACTGTGCAAACATTCTCTTGTATATGTGTCATGCTTTTGTGGTTTCATACAGGAATCGCTCATTGACATCCGTTTTCACTTTCCCAGGTTGAGAAAATGTATCACAAAAAGCAGAAGATATTATAGTATTATTATAAGGAATGGTCTCCAGCTGGCATCCATCCTCAATCCTGGGAGGGATCTATCTTAATTAATCGATTTAATTTATTTGAATGTGTTAGCTCAGACGACAAAAACAAAGAAAAGTTACATTAATACTAGGTGTGATTTTTGATTTGAGGTGTGATCTTTGATTTGTGAATCATTCAGATAGAACTAGCACTTATAGCTCCATGCTAACACATAAAGGGAATTACCATTAACGTGCTAACAGAGGCTAGCATCATGGCTGCGTTTTACTTCATGTGCTTAACATAACACGTGTGCTCATACTTGCAAGCAAATACAGTATTCCATATGTTCTGTGAGAATGAACTAATAATTGCAGGCCATGAGGGGGCAACACGAACACAGTAAAAACATTCATATTTTCTATTTTATTTATTATTCCTTTAGCACTAGCTTGATGAGTAGTAACAGCTAAGTTTAATTATGTGTTTAATTTAACACTTTCATATGAAGTGTAGCAATGGTAGTGCTGAAATAAGACTCAGAAAGACTGACCGACGGAATAAGCATTTGTTTGGAAATAGGCCTCATGATAAACAGTGTCTGCAAGTGTATAATTAAAATTTTTCCCGTGGTCTAGCGTTAAAAAAGCGAACAAAAATCACAATAAATTGTAATATTGAATACAATACTCATGAATTGTGACACATAACAGCACCCATAGCTTCTGTTGAATCAGGAGACAAGTATATCATCCCAGCCCTAATTAATAATCTAATTCATTAAAGCTCACTGCGTTCCCTGAAACCCTGAACATTGAATTGCAAGGAGAAATACTTTGTGGACAACACCTCATATAAGTGTGTGTACATGTTAAGGCAACACTTACTGATCCAGGGCCTTGTAGTAGAGGTCCAGGTCTTTTATGACCAGCTCTGTGGTCCTCATTGTGATCATCTTGTTTTTGTAGCGCTCATCAGCTTTGTCATACTGATCTTCTCGCAGCTCTTTTCTGCAAGCGATCAATTTAAAGAGCATAGTTTGGATATTGATATCGTATTTAGTTACGCTCTGAGTAGCCTAAATCCAACAATAGATCTTCATATCTCACCTGTAATGCATTATCTCCTCCTCAAAGCCTTTTTGACGACCCTGTGCAATACTGCGGTTCTTCTTCAGGTCTTCCACCTTGCGTTCGCCTTCACGTCTTTCTCTGGACAACCGCAGAAAATGTTGAGGTAAAAACATCATTGCTAACTTCTAATATTATTATCAGCCTGACCATAGTAACCTTGACAAATTCAAGTGGGACACCACAGAGGTAAAAGAGACTGGGTTTCTGTGCAGCTTGGTTCTCTTTTACTACTTACTGATCTTACACATGATTATAAAGATTTAGTGCTCTTACTGGCGTAGCTGCGAGACTTGCATGTTGCCCATGTCTTTCATAAGAACCTCGCGTTTAGCCACTACCTCCTTCAACTCCTCAACACGCTTCCTCAAGGTCAGGTTGTCCTGCAACCAGCGCTCCTGGACCTAAGAAGTATAAACAAGTTCAAAATGTAACTAACAGAAAAGTTTTGCAACTAGAGGGCCATGTCCCTAGAGCACAGTGCTCTATTGCCAAATGGGTGTACAACTGGATGCAACATTGACAGTTAAAGTAGATAACTGAGTCCTTAACTTGTAAAATGGTGGATTGAACTTACAATTTCCATGTAAAAGAAAAAAAAAAGAGATCAAAAGATGAGAATAAAGTCAATATTGACTCAGGAGACTGTACCTTTTGAGTGTCTATGTCCTGACGGATGTTTCCCATCTCTTTGTTGGTCTTCTCCTTATTTTTCTCAGCCTCGTGGAGCTGAGTGTTGGTTTCTTGAAGCTCAGACTCTTTTTGCTGCATCAACATCAACAGACAATGTCAACAAAGTCGTTCAATACTTTTTAATTAATCCAAACACAATTACAACCAAGCCAATGACAGTTGAAGTGAAGTTATTCAAATACAAAATGATCCATGTATGACAGTGGGACACATGTTACCTCTTTGTATTCGTCTTTGCCGTCATCAACGTATTTGGTAATTTCTTTTTCCAAGCTGGTGATCGCCTTCACTCTCTCTTTAATGGCACTGATCTGTCAGTGAGACAAAGACTGATCATTTAGCAAAAGAAACTTAAAGCTGCTTTTTGTCTGTTTTGTAGAAAAATGCGTTCAGAATACACTCTTAATCTGTTACTTCAATCGTCACCACGAAATGTGATAATGGTAATGCAAATGTAAGAGGAGGAAAAGATGAAAAAGAGAAGAAATAAAAACAGGATATAATAAAATTAGATAAAAAGCAGAGGATATCATCTACCCTTGTCTAATCCCATATGTGTGAAACAAGCTTGTTGATAGATGTGAAAGACTGACAAAAGTGAGAATTTGTCCACCTTCTCCTGGCCCTCTTCCTGCTTCTGCCTCTTGCGCTCCACAAGCTCTTGCTTCTCCAGTTGCAGCTTCTCCAGAGCCGCGGACAAAGGGGACAGCTGTTCCTTCGCTTGCTGGTTGGGCACAAAGTGAGAGGAAATTTACAGACAAGACAGACTTTCCTTTAAGAGCATACACGGATAACAAAATACATGAAGCAAACAACAAGTTAAATAGAAGCAGAGAAATTCAAGGTAATAGAGAGTGGACTTGAACTTTAAAACATGCTAAATGTAATTCATCAGTGCCTGTGCATCAACATCTTACAAGAGGTCGCTTACATAAACAAAAAAAAAAAACAACAATAAAACATACCCTAATATCCCTGGTTAAGGCCTGTATTTCAGTGGTGAACTCGATGCACTGCTCCTCCAGCTGCTGCTGTTTCTGCATATCACTGCTAAGTTTGAGTTTCTCTGCTCTCGTCTCATTCACCGAACTTTTCAGCATCTGAATCTGATCCTGCTGGTCCTGGATCAGCTTACGTTTCAGCTCCATCTTGCTCGAGGCTGCAAGGACCCACAAATGTTTCAAACAGGCAGAGAAAAGGACAAAGAAATATTGCAATGCTTATACTCTATTCTATTCTTTCATTTGACTCCTTTATCTGAACTCAACAATGTGCAGCTGGGGACCAACAACTGATCTTTAGTGTAGATGTTTTCCAAAGTATGACATAGACTGTTAGATTAAATGTGGCTTTAATGATGAAAGCACCACAATGCCTCATTTTTGAAAAGTTTATAAAATAGCAACTCTCACCTGAGTTGTCACATTAGGGTAATCATAATAATGAAAATACAATCATTGTATATTGCTTAAATTCCTTCACAGGCACTCCTGTCTGCTTCTCCAAACTGGAGGCATGTCAATTGCTTTAATACGATGAGTACCTCAAACAACCCCACTTTCCAAAAATCTTCTTTCTCACTTGAAATTCTGACATCATGATAATTAGGTTCAAGTTGACAACAAATAAGACCGAGACGGATATCAGAATTTCCCTCTTAGTGGGCGTATGATGTCATCTTACTGGTGTCTAGTTTGTGCTGAGTTTCCTGTTTCTCCTGACTGACTTGCTGGGTGGTTCTGGTCAGGTCTACTCCCTGGAGTTTGGATGCATGTTGAGCTATTTTCCTCTCCAGCTCTTTAAGGTCCATCTGGAAAGAAAATATACAGTAAGAATGATGAAGAAAGACAGGGGGTATATACATTTCCAGGAATTTGCAATGTCTGCAGTGATGTTTCCTAATCACCAAGATTTTTTCAGTGTCACAACTCACTCAACTTTCCTTTATGGTGCAGTTGTTTGCAACTTAGAAAGGGAAAATAGAGAAAATGACAAGAAAAGGAAGAGTCTCATAGGTCTGATCTGGAGGAAGAGGGGAGGGACTAGAGTGGAGGGATTAAAATGGAAAGAAAAAGGAAAGACACTGCCAGACACTTGTCAATTCACTGGAAGGAAAGAGACCAAGATGGTCAAAAAGACAGGAGGATGGTACCAGGTATTTGTCCATGAGAGATATATCCTGGAGGCAGGCCTTGGCCGTTTCTTCTTCTGACATCTGAGTAGCAAGCAGTGTCTCCTGCTCCTCTACATCACTCTTCAGCCTCTCGATGTCCCTGTTCACAGTCTGCAGGCGGTTTTTTAACTCAGGCAACTCCTTTTCCTGAAGCTGTACAATGGACTGCCTAAAACAGAGAAGAATTATACTTTGAGTTGAGAATAAAGGTCTAAGTTACATTTATTTCAATACTTCTATTCAATATTCTCTCTTCATCGACTCCCGAAGAGTTTTAACCACATGATTCAACAGGCACGCATAACATGGGAATTATCTGGGTTCATTGTCTCATTTAGAGAAATATTTTGTAACTATCTACCTAAAAGTAACAGCTTCAAAATCATTTTGATGTTACAGTGTCTTGTAATATCATGAATGATGTCTCTATGTCATCCACTTTGCCCACTTATCACTTGTGTCTGCACTATGAAACTGGGGTGAGAGTGTAGGATCACAGTGTTAGGATTATTGTAGTTGGCACCTACATTACGTCAGACAAACTGTCAGAAACTGTGAGGGATGCCAAATTGCAAAAGATGCCAATTTTCTACATAATGCTGCTTAAATTTCTATCTATCCAGCAAAATAAAGGTTAAAGGCTACAAGAAAGCCCAATCAATGACCTGATAACTGAGACACCGTGTAAGAGCGGAACATTTTTCAATAAAACCTTCTACTTTGATAACTTCAGTCAAGTCTGTTTGGATCTCCATTAAATTAGTACAAAACACTCCAGGATTTCCTATTTGGAGATTTCAAGCTAACTCAAACTACATGAGGGCCTCTCATACACACAGGTAATGCATTATATATGACATTTCTGTCATTCTGTCAGGAGTATTCCAGAAAACTGAAATCATATGTTCAACTTGGTGCAGGTCTTTACTTGAGTCTACCATATCCCAGAATAAGATTTGGTTGCAGGCATTTTTGGGGAGGTCTATCAGTTCAATCTGTATTTATGCTTTGTACTTTCTATACTATACTTTCTATAGCTGAATGAGCTTTCCTCTGCAATTTCAATGTTTAACTCCCCTGAATATCACTTCATTTGTTATAAGGTTATTAAGGTTACATATACAAAGTTATTAAATAAAAAGTGAAGGGGGTGGCTGCTGGGTAACTTCACTCTGAACTGAGGAGGTCTGCTCAGGTCATGAAAAGCCAGTGGAGGGAACCAAAGATAAAACCTCAATCATATAAGAATCTAGCTCCATCTAGTGGGGGGCATGACATAAAACATGTGCTCTACTCTAACAAAGAAGTGGGGGAAAAAGGACAAGAATAAGATCAGATTAATACAATGATTTTAATACTCATATACCGTTAATTATGCATGCTCACGTAAGTGTGAGGCCAATTGCAAACAATAAGACACTCTTTTTGCCTGAAAGGTTTTGAAACAATTTATGGCAGACTAGTATTTGATGTCAAACACATTTAGTTGAGGACTATTTGACTATAAAGTTTTTTTCATGGTCATTTATTTCATGAATCAAATTCAGTATATCAATCTTGTAGCGGACTAGATAGAACTCATCCTCCTTTCTCTACATGACATGCTGCTTGAATGAAGACAGCAGATTAAAGCTGAATACCCTTTTTAGTGTGACAAGAAAGTCTATGGTCTGTTGTGTGTTATGATTGGGTGAATGGTTGAATACGTCTGTGATTTATTTTAGTTTACTGTTTTTAATTGTCTTGATCATGATACATAATTAATGTACCCTAGTGTCAGACTCTGAAATTGGGAAATGCATCCATGAAAGATAATCGTCAAGCTTCTTTAAAAGTTGTTCATGGGCACCACATGCATGTCTAATGCTTTACAGACTGTGAAGCCCTTCGAGACAAATTATGATTTGTGATACTGATACTAATGATATTGACTAATACTGCAGCATGTAATAGTTGACAGTAAACAACAGTATGAATAAATGCTACATAAACACCCAACGTTCACTTGTTCCAGCTTGTTAGGAGAAAAAAAAAATTCAAATAATAAATTATTTAATAATAGAATAATTGATGATTAAATCATTAGCCAATGTCCGGACCAAAAAAGGCTTGCAGTCATAGAATAGAGCGAGACACGTTAGTTGCTAAAACAGCACACATTTTAAGCCTTTTCTCAACGAGGGCATTCCTGTCGTTGTACTTACAAAAAGTGAAGAAAGTGCAGCCCTGTTTAAAAATGCATTTAATGTTTTTAAATGTCCTGGCAGACGTGCTCACTTGTTACTCTATACAATCTCTGTCCTGCCACAGCCAGCTTTCTCCATACCTGACAGGTCTGAGAGCCACCATGTCATCTCTCTTCCTCTCCTTCCTCTTCAGGTCCTGCTCTGTGTTTTTTAGCTTGTCTGGCACCAGCCGCAGTTTGGACTGCATGTCACTGATGACTTCCTGCAGATCAGACTCTGAGGGGAACGTCCGCTGGCACACAGGGCAGCAGGGCTCTCTCTCCTCTGTCAGCTGGCCGATGAACTGGGTGTACACCGCTGTAGCTCCAGCTAGCATGGCTATAAAAACACAAGTAGAGGCTTTATTATACTGTTGAAATGAGTGCAAATGTGACTTAAACTTCAACAAAGTTATTTTGACTAGTCCCAGTTGTTATTCAAGATTATCTGAAACGTTGTTCTGACTATACAAAATGGCACAGTGGAGTGATATCAGTGAAAAACGCACTCGACTCGTCACATCCTAAATTACAATTGCAGATATCTGTATTCTGCATTCACCTCTCTGTTTGGAGACCTTTTCCAAATCTTCTTGCAGTTTGCCCAGGTCCTGCTCCAGATCCTGACTGCCACACACATTGAAGAACTTCTCCTCGTCGTTTGCTAGCTGCTGCTCCTTCTTCCGCACCTCAGTAGCACTGTGGTTTTTATTTTGCTCATTTGATGCCAGGTCCTTGCTAAGAGTTATGACAATCATGAAACAATATCAGCCAGTGCCACAGAAAGTGATTTTTTTTGTCTGCTGTGACAAATGTGTGAGCTTTGATGTGAATACATATTACTAACTTGAGTTTGGCAAGTCTGTCCCTAGTAGCATTGACTTCCTTAGACTTGGTGTAGATCCAGTCCTCTAGCTGTCTCTTGTTGGGAAAGTAGCCCAGCAGTGACACTAGATCCTCGTTGTGCCGAGACTTGATCTTACGTACCTGCTCCTCCTTCTCTGTCTGGAGGAACGATAGAGGAAAGATGAGAGGAGAACCAACAGAGAATGGAGAGACAGCAGGAGCAGGTAAGGAAGAAGGGGAAAGAGGGAAAGCAGACAGAGGAGATGAGCACACGGTGTTAAATTATCAACAGAAAGGGTCACTCAGGAAAGACAGAGAGCCCTGTGTCTGAGGCCAGAGAGAGAGAGAAAAGTTTAACCCCAGTTGCTTTCCTGGGAATCTCGTTAACATATTACCTTGTCCCTTTTCAACATGTCCATCTGCGTGCGTGCGGTGGTGTGTGTGTTGAGCATCTCCATCTCTTTGTCAAGCTGTCTCTGTGTGCGGTCAAGTTCGGCCTTTTCTCTCTGGAGCTCCACGACTTCAGCCTTCAGCCCCTCCACGTTGGAGTTCTGAACTGTGCTTTGCAGCTCACGTTCCTGAAGAGGAAAACACACACACACCCACACACACCCACACACACACACACCCACACACACACACACACACACACACACACACACACACACACACACACACACACACACACACACACACACAGTAGTGCAATCAGAGCACATGGCACCATATGTTATGTATGAGATTGACTCTGCTATGAATTTAGTGGTTTATAAGTATTTTGTGAGGGAAAAACTTTCTGTAAAAATCATAAAATATTAACAACAAAAATAAAACAAATCTTTGTTCAATAACACACTTTTACACACACTGATAATACACCATGTAACAAAACATTATCATAGCCATTGTCTGAGTACTCACCGCTTTGGACAGCTCACTCTCCAGTTCTTGCAGTCGGCTAGATGAACCCTCCAGTCTCTGCAACTCTGTCCTGAAGTTCCTCAGTTCTTGTTGCTTCTTTCCCTGCATGTCTCTCTTTAACTCCACAGTTCTCTCCAGGCCGGTCTTCTTATCCCTCATTTCATCAATGGACTGCTGCTTCTGCTGCTCCTTTTCCTGAAAGTCTGCCTGAGTGGAGAAAATAATAAGAGGAGGAATTAGGTATTAAGGTCATGAATGGCACATTTAATTGCTATCTGACTGACTGCTACTCAAAGTCTCTCTTGCAGGTGAAACAATAGCTGTTTTATAGCATTAAATCCTGCAAAAACAGCAATAGATATAGATATATCTACTTGCAACATGGAGGAATTTAATAATTCACATAACGAGAGAACATGTCCATACAGCAACCATCAATCTGGACAGACAAACACTGTTTCTGACATTCTAGTACATGAAATGTGCACATTTTAAAGCTTTGACGATCAAGATTTTGTTCATATCTCTATGGTCACACTCTACGCTTTCCACTGTGGGGATTTTAACTGATCTTCCTTCCCGGCACTGATAAAATCTAGATCCTATCTGCAGAATAAAATATTGTATACAGCTTGTTGTGACTTATTTTGTTGATTTCAGAAATCAAAATGAGCATTTCTTACCATGACCTGACTGGCTGTCTGGTTTTCCTGATCAAATCTCTGTTTAACTTGGCGATGAAAGCTCTCAAGCTGCAGGGTGGAGAAAGGCAGTCGGTCGTAACCCTCCATCTCCAGATAGGATGATAAAGAGCGAACCTGAGAAGAGATACTGCATGTGAGTGCTTTATACAACAAGTTTCAAATTTAAACATATTCTTTAAGTTGGAATAAATGGTTAACTGATTATCTTTAGGTAAAGTCCATGCAATGAATAAAAACAGTGGCACTCTACTTACATTTTATAAGTATTTATCAACATGACAGCTGTTGTTTCTTAATATATGGCACCATATTTGTCCAAAGCAACTTACAGTGAGTGTATTCGACCTCCATGGGAAAAAGAGCTCTATGTTGTCAAAATATGGCATATCCCTTCCAAACAAAACAACTAAGAGTGTGTTCAGTGCTGCTGTACAAGCGCATACAGTTAAATTATTAACTCTAACCTCATTGTCGCGGTTCTTAATGTTCTCAGTGTGTTGGTCAGCCTCCAGTTGTAAACGACCTGGGAAAAGAGGGGAATATCAGTCTTTATCCATCTGTATGTTTATCCTTCCTTTAACTAGAACAATTATTTCAAGATTGCCAGTGCAGTCAGGATGTATGATATCAAACATGTTGCAACAAAACAGTGTGCTTTAAAATTCATGCAAAATGTCAGATAGTTTCCCAGGTATATAGACTGATAGGTATGCAGGTGTGTGTACCTTGTTCCATCAGGAGATCAGTCTTGACTATGTTGAGTCTATGGCACTCCCGACCAGCTTTCTCCAGCTCCTTCTGGCAGTCTGTCAGTCTGCGCTCCTTCTCCCTCACTGTCCTCTGGTGGTTCTGGTAAATCTCCTGCAGCTGCTCGTCTGAACCCTGGAACACCTGTCATATACACAATTCACTGACTTAGTGTGGCCCTGAAGCTCAATGAGCACCGTCAGGGTCAGAGTTTTCACTCCACTGGGGCCTTCCGTGATAAAAATATAAGCACCAATGGATCTTTAAAAATGATATGGATAAAAAGCACAGCATATACCTTCTTTCAAGTGCAACAATGTCTGCACAGAGTGAGAGCACGGCATTATTACTACATCACATGTGAGGCATTAGTGTAACTACAGTAATCAAACAAGACTGAAAGATTCTATAAACGTGTTTAATTACTAAATTACTTAATGCTCTAAGTCACTCTACCGCCGCTTCTGATTTACATTTTTATTTGCAGGGAAGAGACAAATGAATACGACCACAGAAAGCAACTTATAATTCTGACAAACACAAAATGTCACCATCAAGTTATCACAATGATAATTCACCTGTCACGCAACAACACGCGCACAAAAGTGCCATCCGCTGCTGACAATTTCACTCTCTCAAACATAAACAGTCTTCAGCGGCAGACATAAACACAACTGAGAACAGATGGAAGGAAGAGATTTCTAGCTTCTGTCAGGCAGAGGAGCAGTAACATCCAACAGTCATAAACAAATTCATATCAATACAGACCAGTGATGAGCTGGCTTGTCATTACAGAATTACAACAACCTCATTCACCATCTGCATGCTTTATATTAGTTTCTCATTTAGGTTAATGATACCTCATAGAGTGGAGTCTGGAGTGTTATTAAGCAGCTGTTTAGCAAAATAAACCCTCAGACAAAAGACAAATGGTTATATTTTGCTCCTCTTTTCAGCCTCATCATCTTTGTTTATGCATTTGATTTCTCTCCCATTCTCTTCTTAATTCATCCTCTTGTCAAGTTTCCCAAAACATTTTTTATACCTGTTCCATGGTTTCCTCAAGCTCCTTGTTGTCTTCTTCCATCTGCTTCTTCCTGCTGTCTAAAGCCTTGATGTCGTTGTCTAGGCTCACCACTTTCCCCAGTTTCCTGTCAATATCGGTCAGACGATCCTGAAAATGTATATAAAAGTTAAAATATTACATAACATGCACTACTGTTATACTTCAGACTAGGGGTGTGCCGATATTGCCATATTCACTATTAATATCAATAGTACATACATGATAATATCATATGAATAATCAAGTGAAGATGTTCGGCCTTTTGCATCTTTTGTTTATGAGATCATCTGGTTGCCTTTTCACTATTAAGTATGTACATCAACATACACACAAACACAAATCATTAACCAACCTCCAGTGGATCAATCTGGTTCTCTATCTGCTGGACGCTGTCTCTAGAGGACATCAGCTGAGCCTCCTTAGTGGCAACCGTTTCTTTGATTTGCTGGGCTTTCTCCTTGTTCTGCTTCAGGTAGCGCAGCTCCACCTGACACTCTTTGACTGTGTGAGCCTGTTTGAGACGCAGCTGACGCATCGTTTCCAGAGCTTTTATATACCTGCAAGAGACACAAAGAGATAGTAAAGAGGTACCCTTCTAATGGCAATATCTGAATGGCATATAGAGGTTAATATTTTGCTTTTTTTTTTTTTTATTAAATAGACAAAAAATAGAAGAATGAGTTGGCTTTACTTGGTTGCAGCAAAGATGGAATCGAACTTTTCTTTGAGCGCTCTGCCCTCGCTAAGTGGCCAGTTAGATTCCTCTTGGTGGCAAAAGATGACATTATTCAGCACAGGCTTCGACACGCCCAGTGAAGAAATCATCTCCCGATCCATTTCACCGCACTTTGATGACAAGCTCACCCTCTCACCGTCTCTGGATGAATGAGGATGGAGGTCACATGTTATGACAGGGGTCATGTTATATCAATATCAGTTCAGAACAACAAAACAAAATATGAGTAAAGAAGCTTGAGACTGTGTCTTACTTTATTCTGGTAATGACCTGCTCCAAGCTTTTGAAGGTGTAGGTCTTTGCCTTCATAGTGCAGGACATGGAGCGCTGGATAGACATTTTCTGTCCATTGACGTCCGTGAATAAGAGTCGAATCTGTGCTCGCACATCTGTCTCATGGGCGTCCTGGAATTCACAAAGTAAAACGGTTAATATCTAGTAGACAGCAGTGCTTCTCTTCTGAGTGCAGCTGGTAAACGGCAAACCACAGTGGACCAAAAAAATAAAATAATATCATCCCTGTGTCATTAGCAGTGAAATATTGAGAATGCTGACAAACTTTTTTTTTTTAAAGCCTTCTACAGGCCCTCACAAAAAACATGCTCACCTTTGGATCATGAACAAAAGCACCTCCTTTAGATCCAGGGGGCAGTTCTCCTGAAGTTGCATACTTAAGGCACTCAATAATAGTCTGTAAAAGAAAAGGGTCATATTGTGCAAAAATTCAGTTATCAGAGTGGCAGTTATCATTTGGAAATATTAGATCCAACTTTTGCTTGCAAAATAAAATAAAGAGAGAGAGAAAGGAGGGAGGGAAAAAAAGAAAAAAGAAAAAAATCAGACCAAATGTGTATATGTGTCATCGCAAAAGGATGCTGTCAACTGTCTTGTTCATCCTCTACAGGTCATGCTTCACAGTCCAACCTTTGCTCTCACCAAAACATATTCTCATACCGTTTTCCCTGCTCCGTTGGGTCCAACCAGCACTGTCAGGGGATCGAAAAAAGAGATGACTTGTTTGTCTTTATCCTCAATACCAAAGCTCCTCACCCCTAGGATGCTCATCTTGCTTATCTTTGACATTTTTGCTTTCTGAAAGAGAAAGAAAGAGAGAAGGAGCATATCAAAGTGAGATCAATTGAAGAACATACTGCTATAGTAGACAAATACTGACTTCTAATATGCATTGTCATGTTAAAATTCAGCTGGTGCAACACTGACAAACAAGCTTATCGTGGTTACTGGTGATATCAGTTGATCTGCTGCGTGCGGCATTTGGGTGGTGTCTGTTTGCACTTTGCAGCTACTAATTTACACTAAACAGTCTTTCAGCAAAATTGGTCGTACCATATCATTCCTGAGATTAACAAGTACTGCGGTGGCATCAAAAAGACATTTTGCTCAGCTCCTCCCAGTTCAGTGATAGTATACAGCTGCATTTTCTGTTTAATAAGAAAATTAGGTGTAAGAATATTTCCTTTGTTGACAGTTTGTGAGTTTATTTTGTTTATTTGTAAGACTCCAAAAGATAAGAGAGCCTGTGGAACGAGGCTGGAGGTTGTTAAAAAATACAGAACCAAAATAAGTTGTTTATGAGTAGGTTCCTCTGCGAGTGCCACACACACACCTGTGTGAATATGTCGGCACTGGCAGGTTGTTGAGATGAAGGTGGCCAGTTGGGCAATTTTATTTTCACGCATAACCTAACTAGAGGCCTCTATAAGACCAGCAGAGAGGAGCACATCACTCTAGTTATAAGATCTTTACACTGGCTTCCTGTGTGTCAAATAATTTACTAATTTTCTGCTTTTGGTTCTTTAAGAGCTGAATGGTTTAGGGCCAAAATACATTTCTGATCTGCAGCTCCCTTTTAACCTTTATTGATCCCCCATAGGAGAAATTCGGTTAGACACAGCAGGTGTGCAAACTAGGGGGCTACCCATGTGTTTTTTCCATGGTCGATACTGATTATTAGTAATCCAGGAGACCGATAATCGATAATTGGAACTGTTTTACATTTCAAGTAAATAAAAAATTCTTAAGTCTCGAAGTCGAGAATAACCACTGCTGGACTGTAACCAATAACAGTTAACTCAAGTACTGTACCGATGCACAATTTAATAGTTATTTGCCTCGGTATTTCCTTTTTCTGCTACTTAATATTTCAGTCCACTTCATTTATTTGATAAATTCAGCAAGCAAATTCAGATTATTCAGTGCTGATCGGTCATTACTCGTGACATCAGATAGTGTTGTGCTCACTGAGAGCACAGAACTGTGACCACGAACAGAGAAAGGTTGCTGAATCCGAGCTGAAGTACTGCATTTTAAAATGTATTTTATTTTATCTGCAACTGGACACAAAAGCAACAATACTGATGATAATCATAAAAATGCTGAATATCGGCCCTGATAATTGGCCTGACTGGTAATCAGTCTACCCTGAGTGCAAACAATAACAAAAAGTAGCAGTGAAAGATAGGAACTGACTAACAGAAAAATAAAAAACAATAAAATAATAAAAATATACACAAATACACAAGATAAAATTGAACTGTTTTATGCACTAGATGGATCTGTGTGCATGTAAGTTACCTGTTACCTCATGTAAATGTGCAAAAACATTTCTGATACACACAAACACTCATGCAGACTGCTTTAATATAGATGTGCTAGTATCTGTCCAGGTCTCTCAGATCACCTGGGACAGGTCTGCTTTCTGTCCCCAGAGTAAAAGCTAAACACAAAGACGCAGCATTCAACTTTTACACACCACACATCTGTGACGACCTCCCAGAAAATCTGAGCTAGCTAATTAACCAATGCAAAAGCTGTTGTTAACAGACAGTAACTTCTACTAAAGTTATTTTCCTTACAAGTTAAAGAATGAATCTAGGACAACACCGAGACCGGATATTTAACAAGCTAACAGAGTTTACTTTCCTAACGTAAGTGAAGTATGCAGCATAAACGCGCAGGGCGTCTGGAAAGCTAACAGCTAACTTACCTGTCAACACAGCAGGCTAGCTAACAACGTCAGTTTGGCTAACTACACGCTACGTTGCCGTGTTTGACAGTTAGCGACTCACTGGCCAAAACACAGCTCCTCTGTGCAGTAAAAGTATTGCTTTCGTTCGTAGCAGTTATTTCCAGCTGTATATATGTTACACATTCAACTCACCTCAGCGTGTTGTTATGCTTCAGGAACGAAAGTGGCCATACAGTTTTCGCGCTGTTGGGAGTGTGACGTCAGAGCGGAGCCCTCTTACTTCCGGGACAAGGAACGTGGACATAGAGTGAAAACGCATAGAACAGCAATGTCTACTCAACAACCGTGATTTTATATCTCTACTCTACTTTTTATCAGTGCTTAATGCGTTGTCGACCATGAATATCCACATGCACAATGATACTTATTATTTAATGGGAGAATTTGAACTGCTTCAAATAAATGATTTACCAAGATACTATAACTTATTCTATTAATTCTATTTCTTTTACCAAGGGGTCGACTCAGTTCACTCTTCTTCTGTGGTGACTGGCAAACTCCAAACAGTGAGTTATTCTTCTACACTTCTTTCTTTCCCTTTGCTAAGGTTTTCTTATACTTCATCCCCTTGTAATACTTGCACACTACCCCTCCATTATATGACTGACATTTCAAATAAGCTGATAATGTCATTTTTTTGTCAGCTACTGCAGTGGATGACTGAGGAGGGTGATTTAAGACAATGAAAGAATACAACCCCCAAACATAACCTTCCAGTGTAAAGCTGGAGTTATTCCATTATATTTTATTATTATCAAACCCCTTTTAAATACCTAGCGCCTAACAATGCATCAGTCCATTTCACAGCTTACACGCACACACTATGGCACTCAGCCTCAAGCCCATTGGTATATAGTTGAAACACATTTTGAAAAAAGGCTAAGTAATTTCCTAAACCTGTTGTGTACTGCAGTCATAGCGGAGGACACTAATGGAGTATATAGTGCATTTTGTTGGGGACTATTTTCAGCAGTGGACTGATACACATTTGGTGCTCTAGTGAGTAATTACGGCAACAAGATGTTAATCAGAATTAAAAAACGTATGGCTTGTGTATGTGTTTTTAATTTTAGCAATATTAGACTTTGACCTAATACAGCTAGCTTTTTATTCTGGTGTATAATGTATAATAGTATAATAAAATATATAATAATAATATATAGTAGTGTATAAAGCTATACTATGCTTTGATAAGGACACATTTATTGTTGTGTTTGGTCTTTTCAATGGATTCATTGGATTTGTTGACAGTATGAAAAATATAGAATATCTTCAGCCTCATCCATTAAGGATTAGGCAACGGTTAAAACTTTCTTTTTCTTGGGAGGCTCATGCTTCAATTATAAATAGGTTTGATTCTGATTTGACATGTACATAAAGCATATGTTTCCACTGTCCAAGAACATCTGTTATAATTCAATTAGGCCTTTTTATTACTGACGATCTCTCATCTCCAAAACTTTACCACAAGAGGACAGTGTTTCCCTGTGGAAAAGTCGCTGCTGCCAAATCTCACAGATTACACCATCTCCCTCCTCTCCTCTGTGTGCTGTATTTGAGCATTGCTATGACAGCCTTAGCGAGGCCGTTGGCCATTAAATTACATTAGTTTGCAATCCCAAATGTAAAAACTGTACAATACATGTTTGTGTAATGTGGCAGAGAAGAATCTTGAAAGTTTGACATTTACAAATAAAAGGACTATTCCTGAGCTCTTCTACAAACTGAATTAAAAACAGATGGCGTGAGTGAGAACATAAAACTTGCAAGACAGCAGAGCAACTGAGTGTCTATTTGTGTGTGAGACAGGGAGGGAGGGAATAAATCTAATTTAGATAAAGGGACAGGAGTTATTTTGAGCCTGTGTGTTTGGGGTTGAAGAACAGTTTGCGGACGTCCACGGGGACCTGGCGGACTGGTGTTCACCACCTGCAGCAAACCCCCTAAAAACCTGGGAACATCTTCTCTCTGACTTCCCCTCTGTTCTCCCCCTTACAAGAAACACACACACACACTAACTCCCACGAACCGTCTTCTGCTTTCAGCCCACTGATTCAGTCCGTCTGTGTTATCAGCCCACTGACTCATTGTGCCTCAGTCTGTCCAGCTCATGGCCCTTTTTCTATTTTCATCCTGTCCTGACATGAAAATGCCACGACCTTGTGTCTTGTGTTGAGCCACTGGAGGTATATGTGTATGTGTGTGTTATTTATGTGTACGTGTTTGAGTGTGAAAGCCTAATCCAACATGCCCACGGTCATCCTCGCTGTCTAAATGGCTAATGGAATTGGTTTACTTGGTATTATTGATAATCACATGGGTGAACAAGGGAACAGCTGGTCCTCTCCTGCTTATCATCAGATAACAGGGTCGAGGAAATGGGAGGAAACGAGTGGGCACAAGAGAAACAAGTTAGAAGGGAAACAATATAGATTTACCGTAACATTAAAGAAACAGCAGAGAAAGAGGTTGTTCTAAAAAGCTATATTTTCCTTCTTAATAAATAAATGAGATGTTCTGGCCTGACAGTCAACAGCAGCCGTCAGTCGTAGACACAGAAGCAGAACTGACAGAATTACCTTTCACTGAACTGTCTGGGGTTTTTTCTTTTTTTTTTTTTTGACATTTTATAAATTCCTTTCACAAAAATTGCAGCGCCGATATTTTATTTAATAGTCTCGAGGCACTGTTTGGATGGCAAATCAGCCTCGCGGTGCCCACTCACTGGAAAACATCCTGCAAGTAAGAGAGCTGATATGAAAGAAGAAGAAAAAGCTCACTGATTTGGTGGCGTATCGGTATTATATTTAAACGCTTCACGCCAAATTGGACATTTCACGGCAAAGAAACCCACAACAATAATGCGTTAAAGTGATTTTTTTCAGGCGGAAACGTTTTTCAAAACAACCTTTTCTTGTTCAGCAAATTGCCGGACTTAGTTTCTACCCCACTGAGTACTCTGAGGAGGGCCCATTTTGGCCAGTGGCCTTAAGATGGTTCTGAGCCAAAAATAGAGACAGACAGAGTTCTGAAAAGCAGCGTTTCCCCCTCATCTCCCCATCATTCAATGTGCAGTGACTTGTCCTCTTCTTGCCACCCTCAGTCCTGCTTTCTCTGCTGCTTCTTTTTGCATCCATCTTCTAAGTTGCAACGCAGGACAATATGGCTGGAATCCTTTTGACTTCACGTGAACTCACAATTGCAGCGTTTCAACTTAACCTATTTGGTGCAACGCCTGTTAAAAAAAGCACGCATTTGTGTATGACTCATTTCCAAGCAAGGTACCTACAGTGCTTTTATGAGGAGTTGTTTTGTGATTTTTACTCTGTCAGAGTGACATTGTCATCTCTTTGACTTCACATTTATGATGTGCTCAGGGCTTTGAGGTACGAGCACTGGAATGTCTTCAACATTTTTTTTCTTCCTTCACGATTTTTAAAGTCCTGCTGCGTGTGCTCGTCAGACACAGCACCTCCCACACAGTCAGGATTTGTCAAAATGAGTTTGACTTTCATTGGAGGAGGCTGATTTCTCTGAAAGTCACATGATAGGTTTCAGTTTATTATTTCAGGGATAATTAATAATAAAAAAAAAAGAACTGGAACATATTGCTCATGATCAAATAACCTCTTTAATAATTTTCATTAATAGCACCTCATGATATTAAAGGTCATGTTGACAACACTTTTATGTAGACAAGTAATTTTTTTTTTAATAATACATCCACAGAGCTTATAGAAAGGTGCAGAATAAAAGTAATAAATAAATAAAACATTATTATCATGGTGAATCAATCATTTTGAAATGTTTGTTGTGATCAGAATTATTTTGTTTATGTTCGTCAGAATTCTGACCTTCTAACAAGGTTTGGCAGCCAACAAAAGTATAACAGTGTTGGTAGTTGCCAGTTTGTGGGTAAAAAGAAACAAAAAACGTAAGAAGGGCTAGCATTAGCAACAGTAATGTTAGCTACGGTAAGCAACTGTAATGTCAGCTAGCGTTAGCAATGGCAACATTTGCTAGCCGCCGTCAGCAATGTTGGTTAACATTAGCAACATTTAAATAAAAATAAATAAAACTAGCTAGCTAAGGGTTAGCAACATTAGCTAGCATTAGCAACTTTCACTAATACATGAAGGGGCAATCATCTTGTTTTGAACAACCGCAGCGCTGTGGCGTGAACGGCGTGGACTGAAATCACGTACAACACAACTGTTGTCCAAATCATCTGCCCCCTATTGGTTGACAATTTGTTGCACTAGCTAAAGTTGCTACCATTAACATTGCTAACGCTAGGTGGCTAACATGAAGGCAGTACAGTATGATGGGCACGTACTGTAGAACTCAGCTATTGTTAAAAATGTTTCCACAAACTGGCAACGACCAAGACTGCTGATTGCTTACACAGATACTACCTGATACCAACGGCGCCATACTGTTGGCTCACAAACCTTGCTAGAAGCTGGAGATCGCTGAGATAAACAAAACAATCATTTTGGACACTGAGAGGTGAGTCACTCCACTGTGAGTTTCTGTGGCGTCTTTCCCTCCTTTGCACACTTTTCATGACCTCACTTTACTCCCATCAGATAATATGAACAGAAATATTCCCTTGGCCCTACCAGGCAGTTTTTTAACCACTCTCAGTGTGCACTTCAATATAACCCTGCGCTCTGTCTTCATGTCTGGCTACACTTTTAGTCATTCACTTTGGGTCAAAAAGGCAGCCAAGGACATGTCCGATGACAGTATTAAATGTTATGTAAGATCAAGGCAGGATACATCCAGACTGCCCTTAGCTTAATATGCCTTCATCAACAAAGACAGTGCACGTTGCTGGCTAATGTGATAATGATAATTTCATTTTTATAAAAATCTGGAACACCCTGTGCTCATTTTTGAAATGATGTGACTTCAAAACAGACAGTCCCACCCACTTCAGGCAACATGCCGGTGTGCAGAGGTGAGAGAGTAAGCCTGTTTCTAAACTTCTCTCTCAACCTCTTTGTTTTATTATTAACAATTATTTCTGTGACCGTGTGACCATACAAGGTATTGTGTCTTGTCCCTCTCTATATTGTGGCTGTTTGTAACACTTTTCGAACACTTTTGACTTCAGACGTTGTCAGACAACACTTGGACAGTCCGTATTTATTGACACTGAGTATCAAATGATGTCAAATGATGTCATGCATGCCAATTTCTACCCATTCATCATATCCAACACATCCATATTCCATCAGTGTACTTCAAAGATGTCCTTTCCACCCAAATAAAGCTAAATCCATAATTCATCAATGAAGGGCTCTTGTTGGAGCATTTGTTTTGCTCTGAATAGCAATTACACACTTCTTACTAAGCAACTGCTTGTCGGAGAGAAAAGCTAGCACGCTTGCTTCTGTGCCCTTGGGCGCGTTTCCACTCGCGGTGACTTTGTAATCATGAAGACAAGTGGATGCTATTGATTTTGAACAAGTCAATTATGAGAAGGCGGAGAGGCACAGAGTTTGGTGGATATAAGCAAGTGAAATGTTAAGGAGGTGGAGGGAAATAATTAATGTGCAGGTCCTGGTTGTGAATGGCTGTAATGAGGTCGTTGAAGTATCCTCTCTGTTTGTGTCTCTGTTTGCCGTTCTATCTTCCTTTTGCTTTCTCTGTACCTTACTGTGTGTGTGCTATTTACAATTAATAACAATGCAATCAAAAATCCACTTAGACTTTATAATGGGCAGCTGCAACTTTTATTAGCTGCAACTAATAAAATGAATCATGGTTATGCTGATTTAGAGAGCCAATTATCAATATTTGCCTAACAATAGAAGTTTCTATTGCCAGTGCTTGCACATTAGCACACCTGAGTCACACGGACCCATTATTTAGCTAATAAGCTGCAGCTGTGCTTATCCCACCAGGACACAGTGTGAAAAGGGTCTGTAAGCCATTCTGTGGTCACACAGCAGGATTGGAAATCTTGTTTGCTTTGAGTGAATAAACTGTCAAATCTTATTCGAACTTCACATTAGCTATATTCATTTCATTCATATTCATACTAGCTATGCATACAAGGGACAAGGTATCTTCATACTAGCTATGCATACAATACAAACATGTTATTTCATAAATATAAAGCTTGATCCAGCTTGACACAGTTAACTTACAAAGAGGGGGGACAAAAATGTTTGTGTTTTTGTTTCAAATGAAAAAAAACTGTGGCATCACTGTGACGTGATGCCACAGTGCATCACATCACGTGATGCCATAAGCTCACATTGTGAAAGAAGCGGCTGTAAAATGGTGCATACATTTTTATGAGCGCTACAACCTTTGCGAAATGACAGAATCAGAATTTGAGCCATTCGGTCCAATATAATTTGGAAAGTCTAGAAGAGCTGCCCGATTAAATTGTTTTATCTCCATTTAAGTTAGCCAGGCGCTCAACTGAAAGTTCGGCGGAAATCTCTAGTGCATGCGCTCTATGGGCCACACAACACAGAAGATTAGGGTATTTTCATACCTGGGAAGTCGAGCTTTTTTTGGCTTCAAAACGATGGACGATGACAGACAGATGGTTCATCCAAACGCCTGTCAAGTTTTTTTTTTAAGGAAATGCCCTTTCCCAGACAGTTTCTAGCGGTGCCTTTCCAGATGTTTTCTGTGTAACAGCACATCTGGAGCGGATCAGCCTGGATACATAAAAATAACACTAAACAAACAAAGATGAATCAAGGAACAGCCCATCATCTGTCAGCCCAGACCTGACCTATAAAGTTTGTCTAAATTTGGACAACCTGGGATTAATGTTAGGTCAAACATGCTCCTGGATACATGGTTGAATTCAAGGCACTGGACAGTAGCCGTCGAGTTGAAGATAAGTCATTTATCCAAGAGGCCTCATTACTTCTGACGATTAAGCCGATGAAGCACTTGAGTTTTATACAGCTCATTATCTTATTTTAACTTTGACTTGAGAGACCAAACAAATATTGTTTTAAGAGATAATGCCAATATCTTAAAAAAAAAAGACATACATCATCTTTGAGAGACACAGAGAGAGCAGAACCAGCACAGAACAGAAGCGTTACTGATGCCTTCCTCCACCTCTCTTCCAATAACAGAGGTCGAGGTGACAAGAGTGACCCCTGGGAAAGAAAGTGATATTGAATGACAGCTTCAGCACACAACCACCAAACACAGGAGTCTAAAGTAAGGTGTATTCTGTCTTAGCAGTGTAACTAATGACATTAATGACATCTCTTTTAATGAAGCGTCCATAAGAGTGTCAGCGGTGTCTCCGTGTGTGACAGTGGTCATTAATTTAATTATTCAGATTTGTGTTTTTCCTACAATGTCAAAAGGCCTTCTGTGAAAAAGGCTGGAAGTGGCGTGACGTAATGGAACGCAGCCATTACTAATGTTGTTAGTGACACCTGAGTTAACGTGTCCTTCATAAGAAAGAGCTATTGCATGGGTGGCCTGACTGCATTATCTCTACGTGCGGCCGAAAAGATTGAAGTTGGTATAATTATGATGATGCACACATCACAAAACAGGGGGAATTACACAGGCACACACACACACACTGCTCCTCAAGCCTTTATGGTACCAACTACAGAGATAGAGCGGGTGAAACAGGCACGAGCACACAGAGTCAGTGAAGGGGGGAGCTGGATCTGGTAATGGGAGATAAATTAGCCTCCCTCTGCTGAGGCGTAGTGGTGTCAGGAGATACACAGCGTCGATGGCACAACAACGGTTAGCAACAAAAGAGCGGAGGGAGATGATGGTGGTGGTGGGATGCAGCAGTACAGAGAAATGAATGTGCTTTGACTGAATCTGCTCTGAAAATGACATGACAGACGTCACAGACAGATTTGCGATAGAAGAACAGTTTTTACCACGAGCCCTGATTGTTAATGTGTTATGGTTTTAGTGTTTTTTAAAAGGTCTCCATTGCTTAGCAGCCGCCGGCCTCCATTTATTTTGGTGCATTGTGAAAATGGACTTGAAATATGCATGAGTAAAGGATTATATCACTGCAAATGTGATCCACTTTACTATGCTTATGGTTTCAGGGTAATTAAAGCCTGAGATGGATGCATTTGGCTTGCACTGCTATTAAATACGCTACAGGTATTAAATAATTACAAACGACCACTTTGATCACACTTTAATTTGACAGAAGTTTGTTTGAAACCTACTTCCAAAACAACTTTCAACCCGGGCGTTTGTCAACATGACATGAGTTTTATGCACTTTTGAGAAACTTATTTTCTACCACAACATGAAGCAGAATGACAGCTGAGCTCACGCTGGATAGGTTTCTTTGAATACTGTTTAACATTTCAATGCTCGCAGACAAAACAGGCTGCAGGCGCCGCTTGGTGAACAGAAATATTGAATGTATCGAGCAGATGCTTCAGGGCGAATTGTTGGAATCACTCGCCTTATTGTTTGTTCCTTCAATCTTATCTCGGCTGCGAAGCTCCGTGTCCCGCTTTGATGGAACCTGTGTGATGGAAAATGAGCTGGTGCGTGAAATCAGCAGAGGTAAAGTTGTCAAGTGAACTCACCCAAGACAGCCTGATAGAAAGGGAGCGATTATTACGGACCACAGAGGTGGCTCTTAGCTGTTCTTTGTGATTTCACTCATTGTGTGAAATAATGTTTGTGTATAGTTATTACTTTTTTATCAGTATCAGAAAGAACACTGATAACACCGACATTTTGTGTTTGTTGTGTTTGTTTGTCAGTGCCTGCAGTGCCATTAATAAGAAATATTAAGACACACATACGATGTATTTATATTGCTTTCAATCTTTTGCAAATATTGAAGCGACCTGGTAACACTTGAACATGCACATTTAATGGAGGTGACAAGTAAGTCATGTTATATTAGGGATGCATGATATGTTTATTCAGATGATAACCATTTATTAACTGCTCCTCATAGACGATACAGATAACTGATATCTTCACATTTCTATATCCTAAAAATAATAAATTTCATCTTCTTCTGCTTCTTGTTCTTGTTCTTTTTCTTCTTATCTGTCTTTATTAACTGATTGCCACCAAACCAACTTTTAAGGTGCGTACTGTCACCTACTGTGTCGCAGTGTGTAAGCTGCGCTTGGTAAGTTTATGAAATCAATTCGGCTTCGTATCATTAACTCTATTTATTGGCCATATTTCACTGATACTGTTAAATAGCTAGTAATATAAATTTCCAAATATCAGGCTGATAACTAACTGCATGGACAGCCGACGTTAACATGAACAAACACATTTATTTGGGATACTGTCAACACCAATCACAGATACAACCAACATGTATTTAGTCATATTTTACAGCCGAGACCCTAAAACAGAAGTAACGCATCGTTTTCTGTGGCAAGCATCTGAAACAGGGCCGAATTTAAAAACTATGCCCGTGAGTAATTCTTATGAATGTTAAAAGGTATCAAGGTGATACAACTGTTAATTCTAAGAATAAGTAACTAAACTATTAGCAGAAAACAAAACTATACTAACAGCAGTGGCAGCGATGGGGGGTGATCGCCTCCCTACAACCCACCTGAGTCCACCACTGAAATACAGTATGCACTAACGTCACTCACTGCAGAGAACATCTTTCATTGTAGTTATGAGAAGACTCTTCCTACTAACAGTTGAAGATAATGTTCCTCTGGCACGGTTCCTTACACTTTCATATTCCTCTGTAGCATTAAATTACCATCTGTTTGTCATAATCTCTCTTGCACGCATTCATTCTTTCACAGCGAGGAAATACGTTCCTCTCACGTTTCAGGCGCTTCACAGCACATATGTGCACATATTCAAGTGATTACAATGATTTAGAGAGACTTCAGATCACTGCTGATTATGATGATTATTGGAGTTTGTGAAACCGGGCTGTCAGCCTGCTAACATCTAACATGATTCATCATATTAGATGTTAATGGTATGATGTCACTCTTTGTATCCACCATCCAGTTTACATTACAATTTATTGGCATTTTTTTCAGTGATTTTTCCCACATATGTGTTTGCTACTCGTATCAATCTTACAGAGCATGCAGGTGTTGACAGTTCCTCTGACGCTTTATTAAAGACAATACTCCGGGACATCACAGTGACAGCTGCATTGATGAAAGTCTGGCTTTCACAGAAGTGGATAAAAACAGCTGTATTGATGTCTTTCTGAGTGATGTTTTGATCATCAGAGCCCAGTTAGGTTTCTTCCCTGGAGTCAACAACAATGCTCTCATTCAGACGTTGATGGATGAATCCATAGTGATGACAGGTTCACTTAAATATCGTCAGGTTGCTGATGCAAATAAAACTGAATAGCTGGTTGCTGACCGCTTATTTTCCACATGCAGTTTATCTCATGTAATTAAACGTGTTATTTTAAATCCAGTGCAGGGTTGGAAGTAGTTGTGAGAAGTCTGTGTTTATTTGATTTAACAGTAGTTGATCCCATTCTGAATCTGAATGTGAGATCAAGGTTTGGCTCGCTCACTTTTCCAGCAGAATCCGCTTGAGTTTAGAGCTGTCAACTTATTTTGAAGTAATCCTGAGCCTTTTATTTATTTATTTATTTTTTTCAAACTTCTTGGATTCATTCATCTGTATGTGTGTCAGCCTCTCCCATTCCAAAGCTGATTTGCTCATCCAGCTACCAGACCACGCTCCCAAATGGAGCAATTATTCTCTCTCTGTCACACTTCCAGCTCCTAACAGCACAAGTCGCTTCCGTTTTGTTATTGTAATAAACTATCATCCGGGATAATCATCTTTGGAAAAGTTTTTCTCACTCCGTGTCATTTCCAATTCAGCATTTTTCCATGAAATGACTGCTCATTATACCCGGCAGCTTCTCCTACCCAGCCTCCTGAGCTGAGAGGCACAGACTTTCCGCTTGCCAGCTTGTACAGTCATCCTTATTAGAAAGAAACACATTAAGCTCGTTGAGAAGGTTTCATTAAAACAGGGTGTTAATATGCTTCATTCATCATCCTTTTCTGTGTAATGTCTTGTTTCACGCCGCTGCACGCTCCGTCATTACTGCTGCCACACACACGGCACCTAAAGCAGAGCGCCTCCCCAGCTCTGAGTTAAGCGATGTTAAACTTCGCGTGTTAATTCTGCAGCAGGATGTAAGCCGCACTGTTTCGGATTTGAAGCTGTGCGCGCTTAAGCTGAGTTGTAAAGCCTTTTGTGATAAAAAAGGACGCAATACTTTGTGAAGTGTCTGGTGGGAGCAGTCCTGCTGTATGGTGTTATGTGACGGATGAGAGAGAAAGCAGTGACTGATAAAATTTGGCACACAGAAATGAATTAACTTCCTTTAGCTGTTGAAGAAGGATGTGAAATGTTCAAACAATCTCAAAACAGGTGGTGGTATCCTGCCAGGCTGCCACAGCAAGATGAAAATGCACTTCCTCGGCTGACCCTCTGTTGAAATCTACAAGCATACTGTATGTCTTACAGGACATCGCTGAGACAAATGGATTGAAGAGTGTAAACAAACAAGTCCATGGTGGAGAAAAAAATGCTGCGTAAGTGCCCTCTTGGATGCCCCTATGGTAGATAAAACATGATTAAGTGCCCTCCGGGGTGCCCTTCCAGTGTCCTCATTCACGCTGGTGCCCCCGCCGGATTCAGCTGGTGCCCTTTTTATTGTTTTTTTCCACCCCTGTCCCTCAAACATCCACCACTGAAACAGACACTGGCATATTTTAGCCAAGTCAAGTCTACATAATTCAATCTCTTTGTGCTTGGGACGCGACAATCAAATATGTAAATAAAGTAGTGCCATTAGGAGGGGTCCCCCTGGCTTTTAAAGATTTCCTGGCTGAAAAGACGAAGAGGTTTGGAAAATAAAATATCTTTTGGGACATAAAGCAACAGCATGTGGAAATTGGCATTTTCCCAGGTCAGATGTAATGTAGGTGCTAACTACAAACAGATCTCATTGCACATGTAACGCTGTGATCCTACCCTCTCACTGAGGTGACATAGAGCAAAAACAAGTGACAGAGGGGCAGAGTGGCTGTGACAGAGACACCATTCACCCTGTTACAAGACAGCGTACCAGCAAATTGATTTTCAAACTGTTATTTTAAGGTTGAAAAGGTAACATAATGCTGCTCTAAACACAATCGAATTAGACATTTGAAAGATAGAAAATTCTCCTGTTTCTGTAGCACGTGAGAACAAACTGTCCAGGGGGCTGAACAAGAGAAAAAAGTACAGTCTGATCAAATTTCGCAGCAATGCATTCAGGTAGGCTGTATTCCTGAGTACTTTGCACAAGCTCAAAATAACGATGCTTTTTGAACTGTGCAGAAAGCAAAGCAGGAAA
The DNA here is from genome assembly GCF_965226575.1 of Pagrus pagrus. NCBI lineage: Eukaryota > Metazoa > Chordata > Actinopteri > Spariformes > Sparidae > Pagrus > Pagrus pagrus. The sequence goes on from NC_140198.1 coordinate 11,171,229, forward strand.
ATCTTTGCAAGGCGCTTTTTATATTGACAAAGCTGTCTGCTATGTCAAAGAATAATGTCACTAAATGTAGATAGATAGATAGATAGGTGTGTGTGTGTGTGTGTGTGTGTGAGTGTGTGTGTGTGTGTGTGTATGTGTGCGTGTGCGTGTGCGTGTGCGTGCGTGCAATATATTTAGAGATTAACCTTTTGCACGCACGGTGCCTCCATTTCTTTATAAACCTACTTTATCAAATGGAACTGCCGACAGATGGTCCAAACATCATCAACTGAACTGATTCTTTTATCCTCTGCAACAAAGGAGCAGAGAAGAGCGAATGAAAGAAAGAAAGGGAGATAAAACCATGAGCGCTTGGCAGCGTATGTGTGTACACGCATAACTGGAAATTCTCTGCAATATGTACAGCGCAGAAATTAAAGACGTAGGTACCACATCATGTAAAAAGTTCCACCCAAGTTAAGGAAAGATATGAAACTTATGATGGTCCTCAGAGCTAAAGGCAATGCGAGTTAAATAAATGCAAAGAGACAGAAGCAAATAAAAAATAACATCTTCACCAATTTCACATCACTAAGCAGCATTTATAAAAAACGATGCAATAGATAAAACAACTAAAAGTAGAAACGCTGCTACAACAACAGAAACTCTTTACAGGGGACGCTAAAAAGTTATTAACACAACTTGGACACACTTGTTGTTGCTTATGTTTGTGACTCATGACGTTACTGAAGTTATATATCATCTCTTGACTTTTACACGCTTTCACATCTGTCCCTATTATCTTGTGCAGTGTAAATAAATAGGCTCTGAGGGAATTCAAGCATTGCACCAATTAAGGGCCTCAATGAGATCAGCTTCGTAGCAGCAATAAGCTTCTATCACACACTGCAAAGAGCAGCGAATGCATGTAATGCCGCACACACATGCATGAAGGTCATAGGTTTTCATTACATTGCTTAAGATTACCACAATGAATCCAATTAAGTTGTTGTTGAATGTCATGACAGCTGTTGTGTGTCTGTCTGTCTGTGTGTGTGTGTGTGTGTGTGTGTGTGTGTGTGTGTGTGAGATGGTGAATCTCAGAAGTGGGATTAGCGCACATTTCCTTCATGCTGGGTGTTTGGTGGCGAGAGGCTCCACAACAACAACAACCTGGGAGCTGATGGATGTCACACTGACAAAGAGGATTTGGAGGAGAGAGGACATGAGAGAGAGAGAGAGAGAAAGAGAGAGTGTGTGTGGGATTATTCTCATCTTCCCCCTTTCTCCCCTTTTTTTTTTTTTTTACCTCTCACTCATAAACACACACAGAAGACGCTCCATGCCCTGTGACATGTCAGTAAAATATTTGAAAGCATGACTCAGTGATGTCTGACAGTTAATGTTTTAATACTTTTCTGTGGTCATATCACAGAGAATAATCTAATGCTGTTGACAGGCTTGAAAGATGGTTTGTAATCTTGCAGCGTTCGGCCCAGATGGAAATCTTATCAATTTCCTCTCATATTTTATTATCGCTGTTTGCTGTAAATGACATTTGTCGCTCTGCGCCGACCTGATCAGCAGGATAAAGGTTGCCAATGTACGTTTCTGCAAACCATTGAAACTTAACAATTCTTTATGTTCTTTATATTTCAATTTCATCTTGTGACAGTATTGTGCTTATGATCTGATAAGGTTTAGGCACACAGATCTCTTGGTTTGGGTTAGGAAGAGATCATGTTCACCTGACTTTGTTGACCGATGCCAAAAAGCTTCTGACTGTAGTTTTGGTTGTTTTGCTCTCTTGACTTTGGTCATAGATCACAGCCACCCTAATGATCATTTTACCCTATAAGTCCAAAACTAAGTTATGTAAATGACCATATCATGGATACAGCTGATTGGATACACACATTGACTTTAATACACCCTGCTGGTACCACTTTATTTTACTTGATTTTATAAAAGGTCAATTCGCAGCATTTTCACACACTAAGGCTGACTGTAAAAATATTTCCTCTCCTGTTCTGTATCCCAGGATGCCAAGTATTGACTGTGGTTTTAAGGTAATTGCCCTAGAAGAAAAACTAGGCTCCTGCTAATGAGAAATGAACACTCCCTCTGGTAAATGTCATTAAAAAGCTATCATTTTAATTGGTTTCTACGTTAACTGCTGTGAATTTACAGCACCAGATTTGAATTGCAAATGAAGGCAGCCACCCAACATTTGGTAGATGCGCTCCCTCAAATATGTTGTTACTCAAACAAAGCTTTGTTTTAATCTAAGGAACTGGCTTCAGAGCATGAATACCAACACAACGCTCGTCTGTGTGCTGCTGAGTGATGCAGCTTGGCTTCACACATTCCTCCTGGCAGCAGTTATCCTTTATGATGACGCTAATTTAAATGTATGTGCGCGTAGATCGCTGCTGTCTGAGCCTTATTCAATATTAAAGTGTGTTATGAAACTTATGTTGGGTGCCAAAAATTAATCTTTGAGTTGTCCCCGACAGCCGTAAATCTTTGGCATTTCCATATTGGCTTGAAAGGCTTGTTTGTTGCTTGTGGACATATTTTTAAAATTGGATGAGGCTGAGTCCTTGAAGATTAAATAACAGCACTTTTACCCCCACAGAGATCAGCATGTGCCATACAAGCACGGTGAGAAATCACCTTTCCGGAGAGTTTTCTGGTTGTCATCTCCAATTCATTGCCCGTAGGAATAACTTTGGGTCGGCAGAAAGGCAAATAGAGATACTTGATTAACTTCCTGTCAGCAGGTGAGCTGTTGCGCGCTGTCTGGGCATCATGTAAAGTTTATTAACACCGGTTTCCAATCAATCCAGCAGACCCTTAGGGGCTTACTTGAAGTGCATCTCAAAGAAAGGACATTCAATTCATCATTGAGACTTATTCTGATGTTCATTTTGACAACAAAATGGTTTGAGTTTGTTGTTTTTCACTTTTCTTTCTGTATGCAACCGCATAAAGACAAAAAACCAAACAGCAGCCCAGTTGCCAGAATAAAATGTTGGCATTGTGTGTTTCTACAAACCATGGATACAGTACATTCAATTTGTGCATGTCACATCAACATTTCTATGTGACATGTGACTTTCATGTCCGGAGGAGGAGGGGATGGCGTTTGGCTTGACAGCTAGATGAGACAGCTGCTAAGCCAGAGACCACTGTTCAAGACTGTTTGAGTGTTTCAGCATTCGTAAGCGTCAAACCACTGGATATTTGGAGAAAAACAAGGTGTGTTATAGGAGACCTCGGGACATTTGCAGCCATGTGTGCCAAAGGAGACTTTTTAAACTAAACCATTATGTTTTCCTACTAGAGCATAAGCACAGTGTTGTGACAAGAGAGGAATAGAATATTGAACCAAAACAAACGTAAAGTTGCAACATTAAGAAATGCAAAGTTTGGCATTAGCTGTGGTTTGCAAAAAATGTACATTGCCAACACTTATTCTGGTGATGGGGTTGCAAATGGGACAGTAACACATCTATACGTCCATGTTCAGAAAGACTGACTGGAAAATTAAGCGTCTGGCCTCTGACATGCACGTGGCAAAAAGTCATCCCCAAAACACATTTCTCTCTGTTTCTATTGTACTCTATCCTGCTGTATTCTACTCTATTCTTTTTTGTTTGCTTTTTGGAGCAGACATAAATTACCCTGCATGGCTGGTTGTGTGTGCGTGTGTGAGCGAGCGGGCGAGCGAGTCCGTGTGTGCGTTAGTGTGTGTGTGACGTGGTCTTGGTTTGAACTTTGTCGGCTGCACGCACACCCTGGCTCTGTGCTACAGGGAAATGTGGGCGTTGTGTCTGCCAGGCCTCTTACACTTGGCTTGTCTACATGCATTACTCACACACACAAACACACACACAGGCAGAAATGCATGTGTACACATCTACAAACACACACGTACGGGGATGCACAGTCATAGATGCACACATGCAAAGTCAGACCCACATGCATGACATGAGTCACACACACACACACACACACACACACACACACATGGGGACAGAGTCCATTGAGGATTTCATCCAGCTAAATAGTTAATATGCAAACTGGCCAGGCCTGCCAGGCTGCTAGCGGCATGATAACATTAGCCTCCAAAAGGCAAACACACACACACACACACACACACACACACACACACACACACACACTGTCTCTCTTACTTCATGGGTCTTCCTGCTGCAGCGTGGCTCATGGGACTCTAATCTAATTCAGAGTTGTTCAGTCATGTTTATTGAGGTGACGTTAATGCAACAGCGCTTCAGCTCACTCTCCCTGCTCTACTCTCATCTCCCACAATCTTGCATCCAGTAGATGGCCTCATTGTGCCTCTGCCTGCATGCCTGCTGGCTACAAGTTCATGTCAGGACAGTGAGGCACCTTAATTTTTTTAGCTCCTCTTTTTTTCTTTTTTTTTTTGTGGGGTGGGGGACTTTACAGCAGTGATATTATTGGAGTTTTTGTCAGTGCAGGTCAAGTCTAAAAAAAAGTGCAAGCAGATTAAAGTAATGGCATCATTTTCATTAGGCCTACTGTGACAATATAACAGTGATTTTTCATATTGGTGAATGAGAAAGTCACCAAAATCTGACAGCAACCAGGTGTCAGATGGCGCAATTTCAGAAGCAAAGAACAAATAATAGTAATTTATCACCTAAAGGTTGATGAGATGTGCTCTGTGCAGTGTGGATTTGGGTGGCTTTACCCTCCACAGCCTCCCTGGATAGATGGAGCAGTTGTGGCAAACACCGTGGCGCACAGCAGCAGGCAGCAGCTGAGCGGAGAGAGAGGAGCGCGCATGAAAAACGGTCTTGGAGAGACCAGAGTCATTCCCATCACTCTCTGCCGGCCAGTCAGACCGCACACAACATCACAGGGTGACTGGATGTTGCACAACGGAGGCTGACCCCGAAAAAGAAAAGCATTAGGAGCGATAAAACACCTGAGGACCGTCGCAACAGGGGAGCGTGACTGACTTTACCCCATGGAGGAGAGCGCAGAGAGGGTGAGCCCCGTCTCCTTCACTTGGTACCAAGATACAAGTTGGATGTATGAAGGAGAGATGTAGATTTTTTTTTTTTTATTGTTTTGGTGGACTGAATATTTTCACGAGTTGATTTTTGGATTCAATTCTTTTCCAAGCCAACCCAAGACGTCACCGCGGCACCCGGAGCTGTCCACATCCAGAGAGCGGGTGCGCACGCTGTCTGAAGAATAAGACAATAAAGCTTTCATTTTAAAGATTTGCACTGCCAGGCAGGATTTAGGTGGGTCGCCCAAATAACTCATGAATGTCTGTTTGAAAGCCGAGCGCTCGTTTTGCTGCGTCCGCACAAATGCGCACGCAAACTAAACCAAACGCAAAAGAAAAAGAAGAGAAACGACCTCGCATCTGGATTACAGCGACATGTCAGCATAAAAAAGAACATTTTATTGATGTGCTTTCCCTCAATGCGATGAATTAGACGTTTAAGATGTATCTCTGATATCAAAAGTGGACTCTGGAGGACTTTTGAATGCCGTTTTCAGCCTAATTTTTTTTTTTTTTTGGCTCACCGCTCAGGTGGAAATGTTGGCTGGAGGCTGTGCCATGCACTGACAGGGAGCTGCGTTCAAAGACATAATAAATTAAACAAATAGATAAAACACCTAGCAGCCAGGGGTGGATCAACGTCGATACAGGCACCGATATAATCACACGGACACGCCTCGAGGATCATTAAACAAATCAGATAAACGCAGCGCGAAAACCATCAATAGAAGTTATTGATGAGGTGGTATATAAGGCTAATGATTGGCCAAGCCTCTGTTTACTCAGCTCGCCAACAATACAGCCTGAAACTTTTGCTGAGGGCTTGACAGCAGAGGCACACAGCTAGAGGAGAGCGAGGACTTTATTTTTCATTTAATTTTCACTGCTGCTTTTCATGACCAAGGTGCTGATTGGAAAAAAAAAAACCTCACTGCAAACAACAGCTGGAATATTCCTCCTCCTCCTCTTCCAACTAGAATGTCTGCTGCCTGTGCTGCAGGAATTCAAGAACCAGACATTTCTTTGCTGCCAGAGATCTTTTTGAAATATTTATAGCAGCTCTCGTGCAGGGATGGTGCTTGTGACAAGGAGCCTATGGATGACCCAGTCCGTGGGAGAGCTGGTGCCGAGACAGTTGACCTCTCCACCAGCCACGCCGTCCGCCTAAAACCCATCCCCAGAGAGGCACCGCTGCTGCAGGCTGGGGATGTGATGGGGTGACTGTTGACACCCCCCTCACCCACCCCCTCTCTCACTTTATTAGCAGTGTAATATAAACAATGGATCAGAATTTCTCAACGGTTCGAGATGGAAAGCAGCTGCTACCGGAGAGAGACTCGTCCAAGCGCGTGCTGACGGGATGCTTCCTCTCCCTCCTCATCTTCACCACGCTGCTAGGCAACACGCTCGTGTGCGTCGCCGTCACCAAGTTCCGACACCTGAGGTCGAAGGTCACCAACTTCTTCGTCATCTCCCTGGCCATCTCCGACCTGCTGGTAGCGATCTTGGTCATGCCGTGGAAGGCGGCGACCGAGATCGTGGGGTTTTGGCCGTTTGGCGCGTTCTGCAACGTATGGGTGGCGTTTGACATCATGTGCTCCACCGCCTCCATCTTGAACCTGTGTGTGATTAGTGTCGACCGTTACTGGGCCATCTCGAGCCCGTTCCGCTATGAACGCAAGATGACACCTAAAGTGGCATGTCTAATGATCAGCGTGGCCTGGACCCTGTCCGTCCTCATCTCCTTCATCCCTGTTCAACTTAACTGGCACAAAGCTCAGGCCACAGGCTACGCAGAGCTTAATGGAACATACACCGGTGAGCTGCCCGATGACAACTGCGACTCTAGCCTTAACAGGACCTACGCCATCTCCTCCTCCCTTATCAGCTTCTACATACCCGTGGCGATCATGATCGTCACCTACACCCGGATCTACCGCATCGCCCAGAAGCAGATACGGAGAATATCTGCCCTGGAGCGGGCAGCAGAGAGTGCCAAAAACCGTCACAGCAGCATGGGGAATACATCGAACATGGAGAGCGAGAGCTCATTCAAAATGTCGTTCAAACGAGAAACCAAAGTCTTAAAGACGCTCTCGGTCATCATGGGAGTGTTTGTGTGCTGCTGGTTGCCCTTCTTCATCCTTAACTGCATGGTTCCGTTCTGCGAGCCGGACGGTGCGCAGGACTTCCCCTGCTCCATCAGCTCCACCACCTTCGACGTGTTCGTCTGGTTTGGCTGGGCAAACTCGTCGCTCAACCCCATCATCTATGCCTTCAACGCCGACTTCCGCAAGGCCTTCTCCATCCTCTTGGGCTGCCACAAGCTCTGCCCGGGGAGCAACGCCATCGAGATCGTCAGTATAAACAACAACATGGGTGCCCCTACCTCGAACCCCAACTGTCAGTATCAGCCCAAGAGTCACATCCCAAAGGAGGGCAACCATTCAGCCAGCTACGTGATCCCCCACAGCATCCTGTGTCAGGAGGAGGAGTTGCAGAAGAAGGACGGATGCGGCGGGGAGGTCGAGGTGGGGATGGTAAACAATGCCCTGGAGAAACTCTCCCCAGCCATCTCTGGGAATTTAGACAGCGATACTGAGGTCACGCTGGAAAAGATCAATCCCATCACGCAGAACGGACAGCATAAAGCAGTGTCATGTTGAGAAAAGGCGGATCGGATGTACGCACAAGGGGCAGAAAAGCTTTCACAGAGGGACAGCAAAAGAACAAAAGAGACAGACATCTTAAAGAACATGCCTGACAGGGAAACAGAGAGTGGGATATACGGGACCTTAAGACTGTCGACACAAATCTACATGGAAAAACCTACAGAATGTTTAAAAGTAAAGGCACTTTATCCTGGATATAACTATCTGCAAAATACGTTCAGCATTTATTGATGAAATTGACACATTTGATGATAAATGTTGATAATGTGAATATTAAAGCAGAACACTAGCTACGTGCACATGTATACTTTTTTTTACATTTACAAAGATGTATACATCTGCATTTGTATACTGTACAGTGCTGACACGATCCTGCAAGGACTTCAACACAGTATATACAGTGGAGGAAGATGTAGTAACTATTAGCAAAATGTCTTGTAGGTAGGCGCTTTGTATGTGTTTCATGGGAGAGAGAACAATGTGGCTTTATTGGTTTCGGTGCGGTATAATTAGTTTATTGCAGCTAATTCTCTTCAGTACATTTTTTAACGACGGTTTAATTGCAAAATCAAAACAGCAGAGGTGATTAATGTGAGGCGAACCTGCTTTCCAACACCAAAGTATTATGATTCAGACTAAACAGGAAGGGGGCAGATGATGGAGTTCAACACCGTAATCCGAGCTGGCATAGAGATGTTTAATATTTATGACCCCTGTCCCTCAGTACCACCATCCATGTTCTCTTGCAGCATCTCCAGATTCTTATAAAACCTGAAATGTTCGCAGGTCCGACTGATATGTGAGAGAAGAAATCCTCTCCTCTGGTCTACTTTTCCTTCCCTTGTCCCCTTCTATGATCCATCCTCAGTCGTGCCCTCCTGGGACAGATCAGACTGGCTCAACTGAAGTTTCCTCCATTTATTCTCCTCACTCCCTGTTTTCATCAGCTTTGTCTCCCCTCACCACCGCTCCTCAGCAAACCCTCTCTAGGGCCCTGCGGTCTCCTCTCCTTTTTCTATTTCCCTGCTCTCGTTTCCTCAGTCAGCAAAGTCCCTTCCCCTCTCGCGCTGTCTCTATTTCTTCACCATTGTCAACCTCCTCTCTCCTCTCCACCGCTCCCTCAGTCAGCATTGTCCTTGACTCCTGCACCAAACCTTCCTTTTCTGTCTCCTCCCCACGGTCTCCTTTGGCAGTCCTCCATTTTGAGTCTTACTCTAGCCTGCTTGAAGTGGCACTAATGAGTCTATTTTTGGCAAATGGTGTTGGTCAATAATTAAAAAAAGGACGTAAATGTGCGAACTAAAAACTCCCGCACTTGGACAGAGGAGGCAGGGAGGCAGCAGCAGAGTTCACTCAGCTGTGACGCAAGTGACACTTTGTGACCTTTTGCAAACTTGCAGATATCTGATTTTGTAAATTGCTCATGCTGGGAGCCATGCTGTGCTGTAGTAGCGATGTGGGGCATGCGGTGTGACAGTCGCTCTGCTCGCATCGGTGGAGTCCAAAGCCAGACCACCACGATGAGGATTACCTTTGAGATATCAGACATATTTTAATTGCCTCTCCTCTCCCACTAATTTGTTTATGCATGTTAGCATTACAAAATACAAACAAAAGAGGTCAGTCTTTAACAAAAGTGAGTTTTGAGCAAGTCAGTTCTTACTAAAGCTGCATAGACTAGGCAATAAATCAATTAGAAAATTAATCATCAACTATTTGAGCTCTTTTTCCAGCAAAAATGTCAAACATTTGCTGGTTCTAGCTTATTAAATGTAAGAATTTGCTGCCTTTCCTGTTCATTTATGACAGGAAATGAAGAGTTTTGCCAGTTTTGGACTGCTAGTTGGACAAATGAACCAATTTGAAGACGTTAGTTTCAGGTTTTCAGAATTTTATAGATTAAACAGTTAATCATGAAAATAATAAGCAGATTAATCAATAATGACAACATTGGTTCATTGCAGCCCTAGTTCTTACTATGAAATGCTCCTGATGAGTTGCTATTCATTTTATAACACAGGTTTGCTGTAAAATGTCGTTCCAAATATTTTTTAACAATCCTCAGATAGGCCTTTTCAAATTGACATGTTTGTGCCTAGCCCCATTCTTTGCACTGACTGCACTGATATTTTACCGTTACACTGTAAACTTCAAGAGTTGACTTTACTTTGGAAATGTCAGGAAACCGATTACCTCAGAATTACAAAGTAAAGTCGACCACTAAATTTAAGTTGTATGAGCTAAAAAGTTTTAACACCTTAAAATTATTAGTCTGCTTTACTTGGTAATGTTGAGGGAATCGGTTTGTCAGATTTTACGGTGTAGTTTACAAAAGATTAGAGTTTACAAAGGATAATTTCACCTCCAAGTTTGAGTTTGAAGACTAATATTTGATGATGGTAAATTCTGAAAAGTAGTGTGGCAGTTGTAGAGTCATCAAGACAGCTAACGTACTCTATAATGTCTGTTGTACACTGTAAAATCTGACAAAGTGACTGTGCTGAAACCGATTACCGATTAACCGTCAAACTTTTTAGCTCATACAACTTAAATGTAATACTCTACTTTACTTGGTAATTCTGAGGTAATTGTTTCCCTGGCTTTTTTAAAGTAGAGTCAACTTTTAAAGTGTATAATGTACAGCTAAGTTGATCTAAGGTTTGCTAAAACTACGTAAGATTAGCTACCATAAGCTACTGGTCATATCAGACAATGTAAGGCTGTAGCAGCAAAACTACTGAGTGTACATTATTGCTTTTGAATTCAACTATTCATTATAGTGGAAAACTGTGTTTAATAAGTTACAAATTCTTGCTCTAAGTTTGAGTTCAATGTATTTATACATTTATATAACATAAAACATAAGGACAAAGAACGTAAGACTATGAATGTAGGGAGTGGGGTAGTTCATTTGTTATCTCTATCTAATTTAATTTAAAACTGAATTCATTATGCCAAAGTTTTATAGGTTGAATTAGATTAAAGGTGCACTACGTAGTTTTGGGAAAAAAAATTTAATCGGAAGAGAAAGATCTCCAAACTGAAACAAGCTAAACAGACAAACTCTATTTGTTTTCATGACTGAATAAACAAACTGACCTTAAAGGACAACACAATTTGATACTGTTTTACTTTGTTTATATTTGGCGGACCCTGCCACCTTTCTAGCTCCCAACAGGGTTCTGGGGACCTTATTTTCCTCTGAGAACAGCTTGTTTATTCACTTATGGAAAAGATAAATATTTGAGTTTGTATTATTACCTCATTAATATTGCAAATATTACAATCCTGACTACACAGCGCCCCTTTGAATTGCATATTTTTTCAGTGTATAAGTCAATGCAAAGTTAATGCGTGGCACACGTGATTACAGAGCCAGACATACTTAGCTCTATAACCGCAGCCTACGCAGACGCTGCTCTGTTGTGTTCAGTGTTGCCGGGGAAAGAATGCTCAACAGGATGCCTTCTGAGATTGTATGCTGGGCGTCCACCGTGTGCTGTGTGTGTGTCCATGAAGGCGTGAAACTGTTGCGCATCAGGGAAAGGAAGAGCTGATCCAATAGAAAGCAATTGGTCTTGAATGAAGCATTTGATTTTCCTGCTCTGGAAAATCCAATGCTATCTAGATGGCAACAAAGGGGGGGAAAGCTTTTAGCTCAATATGTGGCTCGGCTTGTGTCACAAAAGCCAACTCGGTGTCCTCTCTGCCGCCTCCATGTCCTCGGCTCCTCCTGGCTGCTGCTCCATCAGTTTAAAATGGACATTGATGAGCTGGAGTTTTGATTTTTTTGTTGCGTATTATGAATTAATCATATTTTCCAAGTGCTCAGATTCTATTTTCAAGTGCCAGGACACGTTAAGAACCTCCCTCTTTGCCTCTTGAGTCCTCAACCATATCAGTTCACCCTCCCCTCTCTCTCTTCATCAGTTCCTCTTAATTTACTCCCTAATTATTTCCAAACACAAGCCGGCTCCAACATGCGATAAAACATGAACGGCACATAATTTGCCAGGATTGGACATGGAAGGGAACTGCCTCGGGGGAAGATCCTCCTCGCCCACCCTCTCCCCTCCTTTTTCTCCATCTCTTCCTCTTTTCTCTTGGCTGCCTCTGTCGACTCGATGAGCGTTCCTGATGTTAACACAGATTGAATTTATTATTAAACAGACAGGGCCTACTGTTTCCCTTCTGTAGTTTGAGTCAAAGCGTTGAATCAAAGCTCCACCTGGCTGTTATTATTATTATTATTATATTTTAGTATTGCCAAAATTCAAATTTTTGGCTGAATGTGGCTGTACTGTAGCTGTGATTAAACCAGTGTTTTATAAGCTGAAATTTCGGGGGGTGTGGGTGCTTAAACTGTGTAGAGATTAATCTGCCATTTGTTGTGACATCATTGGCATTTACACGTTTACCAGATGTTTTTCCGTATATGCTGTACGTTCACATTTATAGAGACATACCTCCAGCCGAGAGTTGAAACGATCTCTGCTGTATTGTGGCTCCATGTTAATCCCCCCCACCCCCCCGAGCCCTCACCTTGTCAACTCAGTGAGTCATCTTTGCAGATGCCACTGCTTTGATTTTGGAGAAGGGCGATGTCAGGCAACGGTCCCACGAGCAAAATGTTTTGTTTGATCCGGAGCATTTCCTCCAGGCTGCCCTACAAGTTGCTTTGGGGGAGCTACGGTGACAGTACACGGACTCTCAATCAGTGTAGTAACATGACGTATGACAACTTAAGCAAATCTGACAGCGCAGAATCTCTCCTCTTCCTCCGACGACGCAGCAGACGTCGGGCCAAACAACACTCCCAGGCCCTTGGACTGTGGAGGCGTTTTAACGACCACGTTTCCAGCCGACTTAATGAGGGAGCCCCTACCTCGAAATCGATTCAGTGACAAAGCTTCATGTAAAAAAATAATAAAAACATTAAAAAAAATAAAAATACAGTTTGCAGTATTTAGGGTTGGGGAGTGCAGGGATAGAGTATTGTACAATGATGTTCAAAATGTAGTCGTGATGAACACAAGTGCTTTTTATCTTCAAAAATCCTTAATGTGTGTAGCAGACTTACATGCTGTATGTTTTCTCCAGTGTGGGATTATAATTTACAGTAAGACGCGACAGTCACTGACTATTTATATATTTATTTATTTACATGTTTCTGGTGTTCATTCATGAAAGTGATGTCAAAGATTATAACCCTCAGAATAATTACAGTATTTAGTTTACAGTTTGTACAAAAAAAAAACGTGCCCTTCTTGTAAAATAAACATGTATGTATTTTTTTTTCATCTGTGTTGTGTTTATTTGAGAGATGGGTGATGACGACGACGATGACGAGGGTGAGTGGCGTTGTGCCTTTGACACTGGGTGGCTATTGGAAGATCATGTCGCTGTCGCAGAGGATCGATGGAGATTGATTTTGAACAGTGACGCATATTTTTTTTCCAGCTCCCTGAGCGCGATGTCCTCGCTGTGTTCCTGCCTTCGCCCCGCATTTACATAACCTGACAGCCACTTGACAGTTGACACGTCCTCTTCCTCTGCTCTCTCACTCGCCTCATTTGTTAACTCAAATGTGGGCAAAACAAAAGCAGACAGACTCAAGTGCACATGCAGTTATAGTTGTTAAAACCCACTGTAAGAAAGGAAAAAAATACACATTTGGTAATTAAAGCTGCATATGATTAAAGGAAAAGCCTTTGTAAGAGTCCCCGAACAACTTGCAGTAGCTATCATGTTTTGGAAACAGCCTGCGCTTGTCCCTTTGAGATGCAGACAAAGTTTTTCTGTCTCCTTGGACTGGCAATGAATTTCCTCTCCAAAACTACAAAGTAAGAATTGTAATATTCACAATATTAATGAGGTAATAATATAAACTCATTTATTTTTTCCATAACTGTAGAAAACAAGCTGTTCTCAGAGGAAATAAGGTCCCCAGAACACTGTTTGAAGCTAGAAAGGTGACAGGGTCGGTATGAAACTGTGTTGTCCACTAAGGTCAGTTTGTTTATTAAGTTTATTCAGTCATGAAAATGAAGAGAGTTTGTTTATTTAGTTTTTGTTTAAGTATAAAAGATCAGTCAATGAAGATCTTTCTCTTCTGTTTAAAATGTCTTCCCCAAAACTACATAATGCACCTTTAAATGAAATTGGATTCAGCTCACAGCTACGAGGTTCCCCCCCTTTTTACTTTGCCTCTATAGAGACTTGAAATATGATCAATAATCTCTTTTAAGATCACTTGGTTGGAGCTCGTTTCATCAGCTTTTTTTACCTGAAGGCAAAGCATAAATCAAAATCAGCATGAGCGCTCAGAAAGACTTGACAAACCCTTGAACTCCCAGTTGAACTGTGTAATTGGTTAGTTGCTTCAAAGTGTTGCTTTGGTGAATTCAGCAAGGTGAGAATGAACAGTGAGCAGATTAGAGTGGTGCTTCATCTCATTTCACACATCCGTGCATTTGCTTATACATTAAGTCAGGGTCAATACATCGAGATGGGGAAATGTACCTCAAGGGTGGTCTCACCTATGAAATTTTATTTTTGGCAGGCTACAGTGTGTGTTGATGAAGTCTGGAGAAAACCTACAGAAGCAAAACTGCAGGGTCCCGTCGGCGGACCGCTCTGTAGCTGCCAGTGCTGCTTTAGCTAACATCTGTTTGATTTTGTTTTGGAGTAGTTTCAAAATTAAACTCGATCCACTCAGGAGAGCTTGTACAACTCGGGGTTGAAATCAGTAGCTGTTAGTTGGAGGAGAGAAGACGAAACAGTCTATAAGTACAGTATATAAAGAATTGGAAGGTGTATCTGATATAACCATGTTGCTTTTGTTCCTAGAACATCACAACTTATGTTGCTCCAGGACCATCATTTCATTGCAACTCACGAAACAGCGATGAAAACCACATCTGAAGTGAGCTGTTGTGGCTTTGTGGGTTATAGAAAACTCAATCAGGGGACTGGGGTTTTATATCCTGTCTGGGATGTATTATTAGTTATAAGGACTCCCTTATTAGTTTCTGTTTCTTTCCACTCTTCTGACTCAGTTTGGTTAGGTTTAGAAAAATGTGGCTTCAAGGACTTCACAAAGTCAGTCACAGCTGGGGTTGCTGAGGGGTCAGTCTATGTAATGACGTCACACTAAATGGTGCCTGACATTCATGCTTCTTGTATTAATTTGAATGGCCAGGATATCTTATATTAAATAGGTATTTAAAAGCAGACAGCCAACTTGAACATCAACATGTTCAAAGCAGCCACATCATCTAGCAACAGCAAGATTAAGAGGGAGAGCAATTCCCCCAGACTCCCTTATAAAATCGCTCAATTTTAAGAGTTGTTGTATTCGGGGAAACTATATAAACTTTGTGAAGCGCTGCTTCTGATAGTTCTTTGGGCCTTCTTTGTCATGTGTTATAGCCTCGTTTTAGAGAGTGCTGCAGCCCACTTAACACTCCTAGTTGCCGCATCCATGCATGATGTAGGTTAAAATAGATCCTTTCACACCGTTTAACATGTGTTTGAAAGAGTAACTTGTCCCCTGTGCACATTTTTCCGGTCTTGTTCCCCAAGTCATTAAACTTCCAATTTGTAAGATAGTTAATTGTTGAGTCTCTTTCCCAACTTGTCAATCTGACGACCTGTGAATCCCAAAGCATCTGTATGTGTGAGATGTAAATATTTACACTAGCTTTGACTAGATTCTCCCATGGGTAATGTATGAATAATACTCGCTGCACAAGTTCATGCGGTGCTCTTAATTTGAAATCCCACCTAACTAAAAGCATATACTAAATGATAAATGGTGTTTTTGTACAAGCAAAATGGAAACCCAAAAGCAGAGCTGAACAGTGATTCACACAGACTCTCAAGCTGAAGTTCTTACATCTTTCCCACAGCTGCTGAATATAGCCCTGGTGGTATTTGTTTAGAAAATGTTAACACTGATTCAGTTTCAGATTGATTGTATTTCTAAAGTTTTTCCATTCACATGTTTTCTTCTTGTTTAAGAAAAATCTACCAAGTACACTTGTATTACATAAAGCTTATTAACTCTCCTAAGCTGGAGCCTCTTGTAGAAGCAGAGATGCACCATCAGAGGAGGCAAACTAGGCAAATGTTTGGGCCCCCGAAAAAAGGTTGGGAAAAGGGGCCCCCGATGACCAATCATGTTGGCACATTTTGCAATAACCACCACAAGGCACTTTACAGTGCATTCCAGCTACCCCAAGATCCCCCTCAGTTGGGCTCCTTCAAGTGGGAAAATCGGGAAAATGAGAAACTTCCCCCCAGAAAAAAATCTCAAAATGTGGCATCTGCAGTGATCGCAAACCTTTAAAAGAAACAATGGATGATTTGCAATGACATCTATAGGAAACCTACATATGGGGTATTGATATTGATGAAGTTATTTAGTTATTGACCTTGGATTTTATTTCTCTAGTTTGTAATGTTATATATAAATACATTGACAAAATTTGACATTGGAAATTTGAAATGAAAAAAGGTATGGATATTGTCGCCCAGGGCCCCGACAGACTGGAATCACGACTGTGTAGCAGGTACATTATGTAAACATTCCTGAGTCACTGATCTATTAAAGTCAAGAGCCGATAAAATGCAGCTGCAGTTGAAAAAAAGGTCCTTGAAAAGTTCTCTGACAGCACAAGGATTACAACAACTCTTACTCATGGACTAAGAGTGTGATTTTACAGAGAGGTGCCACTTCATGATTGGTTCATTACCCTACTGCAGTCTCTCACTGGGCTTAAAAGCAGACCTAGGGCACTATCGCTTAGCTTTCAAACACCAAGATAAATCTCTCACTAAAAGCAAAGCTCACTTTATAGGGTAAAACAGTAACAGCTCTATATATCTTATAAAGAGGTTGGCAAGGCGTGCGTCCCACCAGGTTGAACTGGCTTCGTTGTAAAGAACTTCTGTTGAGGAGGTAGACAAGAGAAAGGAATTTAGCAAGCCCTGAACCCTTAAATTTATTTTTGTTTGTGATCATCGGTGGAGCAGGACTGGTGGTCTGTATATGCTGTGGCATTGGAAGGGTGCTGTGGTTGTTACAACCCCTGCTGTAAAAGGGTCAAGGGGTGTAGTGCACTCTCTGGCAGATGCAATAAATACATATTAAATAAAAAAAACATTCTAAATAATTATCAAAATATCATAAGTA
Organism: Pagrus pagrus; assembly: GCF_965226575.1. Classification (NCBI taxonomy): domain Eukaryota; kingdom Metazoa; phylum Chordata; class Actinopteri; order Spariformes; family Sparidae; genus Pagrus; species Pagrus pagrus. The sequence goes on from NC_140198.1 coordinate 11,188,144, forward strand.
TCATTTTACAATTGGGGACACGCAATTTTGAGTAGATAGTAGGGAACAATGAGGAACTAACTGCTAGTTAACCATAAGTTAATGAGTTACTAATGAGTAGTTAATGATTAGTTTATTAAGAAAATCATGAACGAGTTGATAATTAATTCATTGTTAATAAGTACTTACCTTCTCCTAATGGTGTGCTATGTTAAATAAATAAATGGAGCTCACACCTGGATATACTATATTATTGAATCATTAGGTAATGATTAGTTAATGAATATCTGTGAATTGATCATACTGACGACTGCTTACGAGTGGTTCCTAACAAGTCACCTTTTCCCTTTCGTTCTGGATTCTTTCCTCAATTTTTTCTTAATTTACTAATCATTAGCTGGGCCTGCTCTATAAAATTCAAAAAGGAGTTACATATTAACTAATGGTTAACAAGCAGTTAGTTCCTCATTTGTTCCTAATTTGTTCTATCGTAACTTCTCAGAATTTTGTGAAGTAAAGTGTTACCAATTGTTTTGTTGTTGTTTAACAGATAATTGAATGCTTGAGGAAGTTTTGTGAGGTAATAGTTAATTATTAATTATTATAATTAATAATAACTAGGCTAATTAGGCTACCTCCTCAATTCCTGCATGTAATATAGCTGGAGCACCCAGCTCGAGATAAGACGTTAATTAGCATTAAAAAGCATCATCATTACGGTAATATCACAGTGAAACACTTGCTGTAAAACATTAATTTGGGCTGTAATGTGCTTTGCAAATTGGGCTTTTAGACCAGTAATCATGCTTATTTAGATATGTTCTTGTCTGCTGTGTGCAAGTTTGGCCCAGACTTGCATACATTATTTGATCCTAGCTTCACAGGATTTGCAAATGATGATGTATGTGTCTGGGTGTTACGCCCCCTGTCACAGAGTTAGAGGTTTAAAAACTGTAATGCACTTGTGCTGTTAAAAACAAATTGTGTGTGTTTTTAAATATACTCCTGTGTGCTGGAAGTAAAAGTCTTTTTGACGTGCTAAACATGGCAAAGTGCTTTTCTGTTGTGTGTAATAATACATCCAATTCATATTATAGTATAGCCAGCCCCCTCCCAACCCTCGAGCATGTTCATGAGAATTGAGGCTATCCATGAGATGATGGGGGGAAAAAACATATTGATAAATAACAGTACTTCTGATAACTGGCACATCCCATTCCAGCCCTGTATACTAATATTTAACCTATCCTGATACAGCCTGAGAGAGAGAGAGAGAGAGAGAGAGAGAGAGAGAGAGAGGCAAGAGTGGGGTCACAGTGGAAATACAGTCAAGGTTAATGACAGACTGCAGGCAGCCAAATGCAACATAGTGGTGTTCTCGTGTGTGTGTGTGTGTGTGTGTGTGTGTGTGTGTGTGTGTGTGTGTGTGTGTGTGTGTGTGTGTGTGTGTGTGTGCATGCATGCACACCACTGTAATGCGCTTATGTAACTACACCAGCACTCATTCAGCTCTTTTGCTCATTCCCAACTTAACAGAAGCAGCAGGCAGCATCCTTTCCAAAAATCCAGAGCCCTCCATGTTTGAGATGGACCAAATGGCTTTTTTCTAAACTGAGATGTATATTTATAGCAGAAATATAATTTCTAAACAGAGAGTAGAAAGATCTGATTTCTACCCTCACAGAAACAAGTCAGATCGTCAATATATAAAATGAATTACCTCAAATTAATACAGTCAAGTTATTTTATTTGAGGGAGTTGAATTCACAGGCTGTTGTTGCTTTGGTCCACGGATCTTATGAAATAAAAATGTTGTGATGTGAAATTAATAAATAAACTCATAAACATGTTGGCTTTCAAAGGTTATACTGTAGTTGCTCAACATCCTAGGACTAACTTTGATGCTGATGTCTCCCTGTAATATCAAACCATAATTCATAATTACTGCCTTACCTGAAACTCTGAAAATACCCTTTTTTCCTCATCAGCCTGCTCCGCCTGGGGTTTCTAGACTGAAATTTAAATCATATTTTGATGTATCTTCCCACTTTATCTTTACTGCTGAAAGAAAGAAACCCGACTGCTAGCCTACAGATGACAGAGGCCAGGCTCAGCATGCTCATTAATGCTGGCAAACATCGTTAACTAACATCAGTTGATAAAGTACAAAATGTATTAGTATGGACAAAATGATCTTTTGTGTGCTGTGCAGTGCAGGTAATAGAGGAAAAGCAGGAAGTAATCTGAAAGACTACATTTTTGCCCATGCTTGACATATGGACTGACAGCCCTGGTAGTTGGGCGCTGTTTGCACACTGGTCAGCTCTTGCATCGCAGCCCAGCTGCAAGAATACAATCTTGGCAGTTAATGTTTCTTGAAACCACTGATACATTCAAATTTGTAAGTGTCATACATACCATACTGACATATCTACAATTCAAGTCATATCACATTCGCAAGCAAGAAGGCTGCCAAGCAAGTGACCACAGTTCGATACTGTGTTTCAACATTGGTAATGGACATTTTTAATGAGTCCTTGGACAATTGCCAGATGTGTTTGTGGCAACCCAAGTAGGTATTTTAAGCCAAAACTGTATCTTTTCCTAACCCTTACTCAGTGGTTGCCTAAACCAGACTATAAGCACAGCATTGTCACAATATAACATTCGAAATTAAACCTAAACAAACGTCAAATTGCACCATATCCGTGGTTTGCAGAGACAAATATTGCCATGATTTTCTAGTCTCACTCCCAATTCGTCCATACACTTTGGTAAGTTAGGGAGGAGCACCCAGAACGTTAGCAGCAGGCTAACAACTAAATGCTAAAGTAATTTCTTTTTGTCCTTCTCCCCTCAGCGTGCTCTGTCTTGTAGTTCTGATGCTTCTTTGGATGTTATGTCAGTTGTCCTTCATTACTATTTGCTCAGACATGCTGCTGCATGCAGTGCAGATTAAACAGTGAAGGTTATCAGGTCATGTGCAATCTATGTGCCATTGGGTTTAATACAGTTTGATAGTTGACATACTTCAGGTTTGGGCTAAACACAACTGATCTGAAATCCTCATACACGTCTTTTAACTTTGCCACATTTGTCTCACAGAGTTCCCTGACTGAGATATGCTTTCCCGCTGTGATCCCTCAGAGATGCCCAAGACCCCTCTGAACTGCTGATCTTGATTACGCTAAAGATTCGTGACGTTTCTAACAGCCTTGTCTACCAGCTGTCGCCCGTGGGACCTGGGTTTGATTTTATTCATCTTATTGCATCTTTTCATTTAATTCAACTCAGCCGAGCATCCATTTAAAGGAACATGTCCTTGAGCTGCGTCTTTACCTCTGTCTCTGCCAGCAAATTCTCGGAGGTCTTTTTGACAGCAACTTCCAACATTACTTAAGTGCCTCTGCTGAACACTGAGGGGCTGAGGCTCTTGATCACTTTTATAGCGTCTGTTTGACTCTTCTGCTCCCTTGAGGAATGGGGAAAAAAAAGAAAAGAGATGGAAGAAATATTGCCCTGCTATGGTTAGATGACACCGTTACAGTGCTGTAAAAGTTATAATGTTGAAATATCATGAAGTCTTAAAAATCTGAGAGTGACTCTGACCTTATTTATAGGAGTCACAATCAATTGGTTTACGTGAATCACTTCAATATTATAGATTCAGGTACTAGCAGTGTCTATTTCGAAGCTGTGAACAACTGACAGAACCCTGTGGGGCTGTGATTAGCTGCTTTGAAGCCAGTAGTTTAGGAGTGTCTCGCTGAAGACATGTTTGTGCAGAGTTTTTGTATAAGCTGTTGAAATCACACTGCAAACATTTTACCACCGATCACCCGTCTTGTGACTGTCTGTTCTTCCTTTTTTCCTGCAGTTATTCAAACTCGTCTTTATCCAAAGTTTCAAGAAGTTGGCTGTGGTTTGATTCGACAGAACTGGCATGACACGTGCCGCTAGCAAGATCCAGCTATTGTTGGACTAAAAAGATTAAAAAAAATAAAATAAAAAAAAATAACACATTCTGTCATTATCCTTGTTAACGCACACGCTGTCAAGGTAACCAAACAAGAATAGCTCCCACTGGTTCTTACTTAACACCCACTCAGCTTACTCTTAAATAAAAGTCATCAGGTTCTTCTGCATGTCCCCATAGGAGAACCATTTTTGGTTCCTGTTACCTTTTCATAAAGGCCCCACTGAGAACAGGAAATCCATCCTACAATGTAATGGTTTCACCCAGAGCCCTCTCTGGGGGGTTTTCTCCAGAATCCTTCCACCTTCTAAGTGTGCTATCAAGACATAGTTGGAAACTGATACAACACTAAACAATACATTTAAAAATTGGGAAAACATTTGAATAATGGAGGGTGATGATTTTCAAACATTCATGTTTTCAACTGTGTTCCTCGGATAAAAATTATTCTTGATGGAAACCTTGGTCTTACAAAGAACCCTTGAAAAACTGTCTTTTTATGAAAGGGTTCTTCCGAAGCAAATGGTTCTGGGTAGCACTTCAGAAAGAACCCTTTAGGAACCCTTATTTCTAAGAGTGTATGAAGTTGAAGTCTGAAAATTGTCTTTATTCTTGTTCCAAGTTTGAAAAACTTTGAAAAATGTGTCAGTGCCGTTACATTTACAGGCTTAATCTCACTTTATGGCTTCCTAAAAACCTAAATACTAACTCTTAACCTCTCCTCTCCTCTTCTCTTCTTCCAAACATACCTTTTACTTCCATTCACATCCTCCTCGTCCTTCATCCCAAACTCCCCTCCTCTTCTTTCTTCTCCATCTCCCCAAGCAGAGGAGTGACCTACACTCCTTCGAGTGTGATGTGCTTTATCTCTTCAAGAAATGGATCAGGCTGGGCAATTTTTATTACTTCAAGTAAGACTGCTTCATTCAAGTCATAAAATAGTGAAACACTTAGTCACCTGTTTTCTTTAAAAGTTTAATAAAAACAGGGACTCTTTGAATAAATAGGCTTATTCATGTCAGTAAGTCATGTTATTGCAATACATTCTACAGGGGCAGGTGAGTTCTTGTTGCATTTCTGGATTAGCTGCACAAGACTGGGTTGAAAGCATATAAATAAAAAGTTTTATTTCCCTAAAGGAGAAAAACAAAGTTTTATGGTTTGAATGGCAGCTGCCCGGTGACAAGGACAAAACAAAGATGTTGAATTTTCCAGGGCCTCGAAAACTGAGGACCTCAATAACACTGTGAACTCAGGTTTTAAGGAGCAAAGTTTCACTGTCTTGTTGTGATTCTATGTTTTATTCATGCACACACTCTGGTGCCTCTCTCTTCCGAGTCCAGGTTGTACGCTCGCTCTAAAATCGGTATGCCCAGTGAGTCCAGGTTCCTTTCCGTTCCTCATTATCATACTGTCATAATAATGACGTATGGTCTTTCAGGTCACATCAGCTTGCTGTTCTACCAGCCTTTCTTCTGGTGGAATATTTTATCGCATTGTCACCGAAAAAAAATATTTGGCCTCAGCACTTGAAGTGTGTGCATGAGCGAGTGAGTGTGTATTTTTCCTCTTTGCACATCAACACTAGAAAACATAAAACTGTCTAATTAGGGTTACAACCCAGGTCATAATAAATAAAGACATTAAAAGTCACAGTGAAATAGTGCGATTAATAAGGTGCATGAACAAGTTCAAGCCGGGGACCACACTAAAGCTACGTGTCAACATTTGTAAGTCACTGGAGGCTCTGGGACAATTTCCAGCCATGTTTGTGTCGACAGAAACTGCGTGTTTTTAACCATGGGCCTAGGAAGCATTTAAAAAGTGGGTGGGATAATTTTAACAGAGGTTTAAGGATTCTCCTCATTGTTCCTTCTTCACCTCTTCATTTCATCCCTTCCTCCTCCTCCTGTCTGACTCATCTGAACTCAGCTGCCTGGCATCTTGGCAAAACCAGTTTTTTTTAAGCCAAAACATGATCTTTCTTAACACTAACCAGGTGTTTTTTTTGTGCCTAAACCTAACCAGACCACAAGCACAGCAGTGTCACAATATAAAATTAAAAGAAACGTAAAGTTGAAACATATCTGCGGTTTGCAGAAACAAGCACTGCCGACGATTAGGTTGAGATTAAAGCCAGGCAACACATTATTCAGTGGACTAAATAGCACATGAGTCCCAAACTGCAATACCCCTACATATCCATCAGGAAAATCACTTTGATGGGAGTTAGAGATAAAATCCTTTCCACATCAAAGGAAGGTTCTTTATAACTACTTATATGTGGTTGTCAGCATAAATCCTGTTTCAGATCAAAACTAATTGTAAATACATTTTATATATGTGGCACCTGAGCTCAGGCAGGCTCAGACATCCTCCTGCAGAGCGCTCTGTCAGGATCTCATATTCATGTCTGATGAAGTCTCTTCTGATTGAATTAAAGATGAGGTCTGTCTCACTCTTTCCTTCTCAGTTACTTAATGTGGCTTAACATAGCTAGAATCCAAAGCTCTCCTTACACAAGTATGTGGCTGGTTGTCACGAACATCAGCTTCAACAGGAGATCTGTAAACACCTGGAACGCTGGAAACGTACACGTGCGTTTTTATCCATCTCCTGTTATGAGCACAGGTTGTGCGTACAGTATGTGTGACTCTGTGCAGCTGCTGCCATTTATCTGCTCCTGACTAGTGCAGCGTTTGCTGTGCTCTGTGTTGTGTGCTGCTCTGAGAGCACCTGTCTCCTCTTTGCTTCCATTCATTTTAATGTAATGATTTATGCCCAAACCTCCCGAGGCTTAGCTGGCGTGTCCTACTTTAGACCGAGCAAAGATTTTAGAAGAAATTAAATTATAATTCACTGCGGTTATTACTCCTTCAAATAAATTACTCTCCTGACCAGCCTTTCCCCTTGGCAATACCTTACACATTATATTACACGCAGGTATATACATGGTGCCACCCTGAGATTACAGACCATGAATTAAAAATATCTCACTGAGATGTTTCAGTCAGGTTGGTAATAAATCATACTGACTATTCATTGGTCTGTGGTATGCAACCGATATTTTGAACCACACTTGGAAAAGATATTGGAAAAAAAGCATAAGCAAGTAGCAATATCTTGGCAGCAGGTTGTGCCAAAAAATACTGTAAAATATCTCGCTAAAACACAGTATTTTTTCCGTAAATAAAGGTGAGTTTTTAACTTTAATCTTAAAGTACCACACGAAATGTAGAAATGCAACTACAGAATCAATACTTCTTTTCATGTTGTCATTAATTGTATCTAAGTTAATAAACACAATTATAGTATTAACCTTGAATTTAACATTTCAATTAAGAAAAAAACTTGGCGAAAGTATTTTTATGTAGAAAAAAAAGATTTTATTTTACATCAGACATGTAAATTCACAGTCCATTTTTGAAATCTTATGGATATTCTGTGCATTTAAAAAAATGAAAAAAAAAAAGTAAAATAAACAGAATTTATTTTTAAACATATTATTTTTATTTTTTACATTTTTTTACAGTGCAACTGAGTGGACATGGATGTGAGAGTTTAACCTGAACATTTCATTGCCTCATCCACCATAAAGGTTCACTTAAGTTAAATTCATTTATTTAATTTGCATTTGGACAGATTTAGAAGAACAGTTGGGGGGTTCTTTACAGGTAATTATTCAGATAAACATCTGTAGTCATCAGCAGCAGGGATTTCTGCCGTCTCCAGTTTTCCTATGATTTCACGCACTGCTTGCACAGCAGCTACCTACCATTATTAATTTAAAACTTAAAACACATGGGGATCTAATGATAGTTTACCGTCATGTTTTTAAACAAAATCTCCAAACCCCATGTCCTCTGCATAACCAAAATAGATTCTGTCTTTGTACTGCCTTTTTATAGATGCAGCGTTAATTTGCTCAGACAATGTTATGCATGCTGACACGAGTTTCAGCCTCCTCCAAAAGGTAAATTCAAAATCATCCTTGCATGAAACCCTACTCCCAGACATGTTTTCTCGAGAAGGAGCCTGACCTCTCCTCTTGGCTCATTAAACCATGAAACTGTCAGCTGCTTTTAAAAGGTTAAAGAGGTTAAGAATTAGTGTCATTCGAAAGAAATGTTTTTTTTTTGGTTAATATAACGCTGCTAATTAGAAATAAGAAAAACTATAACCTAATCAACTCCTTGTCTAACACGGCCATCAAGAGTAAACATGGATGGAGTTTGTCCTCAGGTTCCACTCAGCTTGTTGTTGTTGATGCCTTGAGCCAAGGTCACCGAGCACATCCTCAGCTCATCCGCCTGTCTTGAATTTTTCAACATATTCCTATCACAGTTTTCATCAGTAAACCCAAAGAAAATTGCTTTTTTTTTATCAATAAGGACTTCAAATCCCACTTTCTTACTGTTGAACTTATCACCATTTTCCCTGTTTTCCATGCGTGGGATTAAATCAGTTTCAGAAAGTGTACTGCAGATGTTTTCTCATTATAATTCTGGTATTTACAGCAGGTAGCCACTGTAAAGGCAGCATAGTGTTAGCTCAACACAGTTGCCAAGGCAGAAATGTTTAAAAGTAAAGCTAAAGGCTGAAAAAAGGGCAAATTTACGAATGCAACCTCTTTCCGGAGACCAGGAAGAAGGTCTAATAAGTATAAATAATCTAAATTAGATCAAATAATTGGTGCTTGTTTATAGGCCCACAGGGTCAGCTGGCCAACAGGGAAAACTTCTGCTGTTCCAGATGGCCAGTCCGGTCCTGCTGATTGGGTAATTATACTTTGATATGCCGCCAGTCATGACTAATTCGCTGACTAATTTATCACTTAAGAAATGAAATCCAGTGAATTCAACAAATCACAAAAATAAAAGTACCCGCTATCTCTTAACCTTGGAGAGCAGTTTTCTGTTATGTGCAGGATCGTGCATATCCCCCTGAGACACGGCAATTCATTTAGCCCAGTGTGGTGGACATGAGTCAAGGACCATTGATACAATCTATTTGAGTACTGTTGCACTGTGAAGAGGACACTCTGGGCTTTCCATACTCAGGAAACAGATCACTGAGTGAAGCAGCAAACTGTTTGTTTAAAATGATTGAAGGAGGGTTGGACATTGACCTGTCAGGAAGTTGGGAGGAAGAGAGCCAGGCAGTAGAGGAGGGATCTAAAATTTTAGCTAATTAGTGCAGAGGGGTACGACATGCAGCAAAGGGCCACAGGTTTGAATCAAACCCTGTGTACATACATACATACTGCATATGCTGTACAAAGTGAGCTACCGCGGCCCTATCTTTGCAAGCTTGATGACCAGGGACAGATTTTTCTAAATTCACCAGTACATCATGATTGCTGATGACCTTGCTATCTCAGATGACCAAAAAGATTTGGATGTGCTTTGGATGGTCAGATGATGCCTTGTATAGATTGTCAAAATAGTAAGCCATGACTTGGATATAAATTCTCGCTAAACTCCAAACTCCTATCTCCAACTCAGACTCACATTTCCACTGTTGTCTTCAACGATTTGCTTCTTGCAAGATTTAAGAGCGCGACTTCCTCTTGAACGAGACTGTTTCTGGTTTCAAAAAGAATCTTATTATTTAACAAAAATCCATCTCCTGAGGATTTGTTTCTGTAACATTGTCAGACAGTTAGAATAATGACCTCAGCCTGCAAGCACCTTTTGTGGATACAACTTTGTCAGTTGCCCCAAAGGATTACATTGCTGCCGTTGCAGCGGCTGTCAGCTAAGTTGATGTACTGGACTGATTCCAAAACTTTTAGTATGTTTGAATCATTTATACCCCCCAAACATTTAAATATAGTGGAAAAAAATGGAATTCCCCTTTAAGAAAACGTACTGAAATAAGCAGCGTTATCATAGCAAGCTAAAACAGCTTGGTATAATGCCTCACAACACCAGTGTGCTGATAGCAGGGGATTGTAAATGAAGCACTCTGCAGTTTTAATTGGTTTCTTTAGATGCGGCCATCCAAAACCATTCACTAGACTTGCAAGGTTTGCTGTATTCACAGAATGTTTTTTTCTTTGTTGATGTGATAAATATTCACGTCCTTTAAAAATCTATTGTGTCAGATTTCTCTCTATAAACCCCGAAGTGCAGCACTCAGCAGAGAGAAAATAAAACAATGTTCAACCATTCCAAAGTTTTTGTTCTTTGAAATGTGTTTCTCTGTGCTTCTATCTTACGTCAAAACATATTTAATGTTTTTTCATTACAAATATTTTAAATGAGCACTGGCAATTTGTTTCATGGGAGTCTCATTTAAGAAACGTGCAAACTTTTTAAAATGAAGCAAAAGTTAGTGGCGGGTACTGTCTGCAGAAAAGGAGGACCATTTTATAAAGTCTTGCCTTAGAGAGGAAAGGGTTATGATCAAGGTTTTGTATCCTCATATTTTGTGCCAGCTAGAGACCTAATGTCACATCAATCCTGTTTTGTTGCTTGTCCCATTCCCGTTTGCAGCTCAGTCGCCAGAGTAAACTGTTCACAGTTAACGTTTCGGCAAACCACTGATACTTTCTTTCACGTTTGTCGGTGTTATTCATTACATACATTTCTACGATACATGTCATATGATGCCACATTACCTTTTTATGACCTGACTTTATACCATGGGGTGGAGGGGAGTTGGGCGAGAACGCTGCCAAGCCAGTGACTGCAGTTCAGGACTGAGTTTCAACATTTGTAAGCACGACACCACTGAATATATTTAAGGGATCCTTGGGACAATTTTCAGCTGTGTTCCTGGTGACGAAAATCTGATAACTTTGATGAAAAGTCGGCACATCTCAAGCTGCATTTGTGATGACCAAAACGAGTACTTTAGGTCAAAACATTATCTTTTCCTAAGGTTTTTGTGCCTTGTTGAGACTGTGGGGTGCTACTTTAATAATGTTAAATACAAAGCTAACACTCAATTTTAATGAAAGCAGAATCATTACAGTGTGGATGATGCTTTAAATCCACAACAATTTGGGAGGACTTCTTCCTTCTGACCTTGTCATATTGTATCTATATCATAGAGAATGTGACCTGTTGACCTCGTACAAGACACAAAGCAGAACAGAGAGTGGTCCTCACTCCTTTCGCCTGCATGCATATAAGCCCCTACTCCACACTGCTTCATAAGCTGATGAACATGACTCCTATGAATAATTGTAGATGGTTGAAGAGCCTTTGCTGTTTGTCCCACACACTTGACCTTTACTTTCCTGATCATTATAGATTGCTATAGATAATAGAGGAGAAGCGGGTCACTGCAGCCGAACGCACACTGAAAATGTCTTCTGCAGTTTCTTTTTTTCAGAGCACAAACAGTAACTTGGTGTCAGATCGTTCATATATTGTATGGATTAATAATCATCGCTCCATTTTTTTTTCGTAGAATCTTTTTTATTAACATATCAGCTTATATCTCATTCATGCTATCCATATGGCTCATATTAATACCATTTGTGTTATTTTTAGGCCTGTTCTCTGGAGATGGAAAACTTTGGAAATAGTCTTTCACCACAAGCCACAAAAAAACAACTTAACCGAGGACTTTGTTTTGTACTTGGATGCACAAATAAGAGTGCTCTTCAAATTGCTGTCAGAGCTCCTTTTTTTGGCTTGATGATTTATTGTCTCAGAGAGTTTTATTCTCTCCAGAGGGAATGGCCCACCTTTGCAAGCTTCCAGCAAATGTATCACTAACTGTGGGTTCCCACCATGTGAGACATTTACCATGCTTTCCCACAGCTGGCACTTTATTACCTTTTGGAGGATAGTTATAGCTATCTTAATGAACAAAAATCAGTGCCAAGTAAATTTAATGATGTGATAATGATAGACAGATTTTATCAGCCACATTGCAGTAAAAAATTGTTGCTTGGCATAATGGATTGAGCAAGCTGATAACCCAGAAGCTACTGTAGGTCAGATCACTTAGCTCGTATTGCTAGTTTATGCTTTGTTTTGTGAAGCCTGGTAGAGCAAGACTACACTGAAACTGACAAGATGGGCTCCCAGGGTGCCTCTTCACTCAGTCTCCTAATTCATCTTGTAACCAGTGATGCTCTGTGAGTTTATTTTGCCCACACTTGATTTAAAGTGTATTTAATTTCTTCTTTGCCAATAAATCATTATAAACAGATGCAAAACAAAATTAGGAACACAGGCTGCAACTCATCCACATCCAGAGAAAAATAACAACCCTAACGACAGACAAGAATGTTTATATTGGATGATTCTGCAAAACCCTGGATTATGTTCAATGGCAACTTGTTTTTAGATCTCTAATGCCACTTCTCTATATCTGCACATGACAATGATTAAGTTTCGAGTAAAAAAAAGCATGGTTAAGTAAACAACGAAAACACTTTATGTTGCATGAAGTAAAAAGGTGAATAACATTTGTAAGTCTGTGAAAGCATGCAAAGTCTGGTGTGCTTTTGACCCTGCTGCAAATAGGACACCGTACTAGCAATTATACAGCAGTTACACTTTAAAAAAAAAAAGACACCAAAACTACTCGGTTAGGTTTAGGAAGAAATTCACGCCAAACACACGCTAGAATAAATATTGACAATGTGCTTTTATGAAAACCATGGACATGTTGAAACTTTACATTTCTTTATGTTGCAAGTTTAGGTTCAGTTTTCAATTTTATCTTGTGACAGTGCTGTACACATGATAAGGCTAGGTTTAACCACTTGGTTAGGGCTATAAAAACATAATGCTTTGGCTTAAAATACCCATTTTGGTCGCCACTAATAGCCAGAGATATCCCAATTTTCCATCAAAAATATCCGTTATTTTTTGCCAAAAAATGAATGGAAATGGATATGTTGATGATTAGAGCCCTTTAATGTCCTCTAAATGTTATGACAACATGCTGTATTTGTCTTTAAATACAGTATATTGCTAATTCTCTATTTGAAATATCTCAGGTGTAAACAGGAGCAAACCTCAGTGTTGTGATTTTCCCTCCTATCTAACCAGCTTACCGTGGCTTTGTCAGTGCAGTAGACCATTGAATTCAAAGAAACAATACTGCTGCCCGAACCTTTGTTGATTTGTAGCTTTGGTCAGTCATGGGAGCCCATATGTCAACCCTGTCATGGGATTCCCTTACTGGCTCAAGTGCCGGCTGAACTAATATTGACAGTGCAGAAGGACTGGAAAACAATACACACAGAGATTGGCAATCGTTATAAAGCAACAGGGGATTCCTGCTGTGGTCTAAAACGCTGAGTTTGTGGACAGTGGCTAAAGCAGGTGTTTTGGTCAGAATGTAATTAGACATTAAGTGATGTCTTAACAACGGGTAATGGGGATTAGTAGTGTGCATGTAAAAGAGACTCAATGTAACAATGGGTAGCAATTTACATGTATTGATCACTTTCTTATTAGACGTGAGAAATGAGACCTTTCCCATCTCTGGGTAGCCTATACAAGACTGCGGACGATATAAGTTGTTTATCCCTGTTGGATTGTGGATTTCTTTGTGACAGTCCAAAGGATGATTCTGGTGGTGGAATGCCACATTTAGTGGCTAAATGTTATCAATGACACCTTGAAATAGTACATAATACATGTGAAATTGCAGTGAATACTGCATATCAGTAGACAAGTACCTCCAAGTGCTGTAATTTAGAAATGGGGAACTAGCCAGAGAAAGTGTGACGGATGACAGAGATGTGCCAGCCAAGAATCTAGTCAGGACACTCTCTCCTGGTCCTTCCCTATATCCGTCTCAATAAAGAAATAAATAATACCTGACGAGTGCAGATTGTCCATTTTCCACAAAGGAAAAAAACAGACAAAGAGCGGGTCTGGAATGTTAATAAGAACAAGTCTCGACTCTTTAAAAGGGCACAGAAGCCCGCAAGGACATATGCGGATGACTAATAGCGGGTTTGTCTAACTGTCATCTGTCTCTCTCCTCTCCGTTTCATCTTTTATGTTGTACTGTGTGTGTGTTTATGTGTCTGTGTAGGCATGTATGCGAGCTTGAAAGACTAATTCAGCATGCAGATGTGGTCGAGGAGTGGCCACAGTCACCGGGGAGACGTGAATCACTTAGCAGCCGACCACTGCGGCGAGGAGAGGAGGGAAGGAGGGGTTGGCAGGACAAAAAGAAAGAGAAGCAATTAAAGAGGGAGGCGTAATAAAGGACTGAAGAAATGAAGAAACCAAAGGTGGACTGAGAAGGGTGTTGATTAAAAGGAGAGAAAGAGGGTTGAAAGGATGCATAAAAGGAAGAGGAAATGAATGACAGAAGAGAGAACAAAGAAAGAACAAAGGGCAATGTGGTGCCCTTTTATATACTGAAATGCTTATTTTGCATGCTGTGTTATAAACCCTACGTGACTTGTTGACTGTCGCATACGGCCTATTTCCTCTGTCGCACTTCTGAGCTGAGAATTCAATGTTTCTTGAGGTCACGGCATATTACTTCAGAAGTTTGAGAAGCACTTATTGGTTGTGCACAGATGATTGTTATATACCTGGGCAGAGACTGTGAAAACATATCACATCAAATTTTTGTTTTGCAGCGAATAGACTGACCGGATGACAAAAAACCATTACCTTGAGCACCACCATGAAGGAAATATTCAATGTGCCAGGCTATTACTTGGTTCAGTAATCGCGCATACAAGCGACACAAAGGTGTATGATACTTGGTGATGTCCCCAGCGTAGTTATTTGACCTGCAAAAAAGAGTTCCTGTAGCATTGTATTGGCTACAATGATCACATTTTTGAGACTTTGATGGATGCTATGGTACAGACAGTCTAATGCTGTGATGTTGTGTTTTGGAAACACTCTGATTCACTTTGATTCACTTTCCTTTGATACCAAGATGACACTAATTGTTTAAGGGCTATATAGAAATGTGTGGGTGAGGAGAAGAAAGGGTGAGACAAAGAGAGAACAAACACGAAGACAAAAAAAAGGTGAGGTGGCGGCAAGCTGAAAAGAGAGGTAGATGGATGGGTTACATACCGCCATTCCGACATATCAGCATTCCGACATACCACTATTCCGACATGCGAACGTCCCGGCATTCCGACAAAGTTTAACCATAATCCGCAACCCATAACCCTAAGCCTTTTAAAAGATGTGTCGGAATGGCAAGCCATTTAAAAAAGAAATAAATACCACCATTCCGACCTTAGGAGGCAAAAAATGTCGGAATGATGGGATGTTTCATTAAAGGTTTAAGTGTTGCCATTCCGACAATTAGGGCCTAATGTCGGAATGGCGGTATGTCGGAATGGCGGTTGCCTCCCAGATGGATGAAGGTTCGGAGAGATGACAAAATAAATGTTAAATGCTTAAAAATAAATGACAAGGTTATATTTTGTGTCTATGAGTGCAGACAGAACATTTTCATGAGTTCAGTGGTGAGCCAGATTTGCCCACTAACCTCTGAAGAGCATTGCACTAAAATTTACATCTAGTTTGGCCAATCAGGTTACAGCAACTTGAATCTCCCCCTGGCGTTTTTATCCCCCGCATGCAACAGCTTCCCCCAAAGCTGTTTTCATTCCTTCTCACTCCAAGACATATAAAACTGCCTCGCAAAAAATCAACCACAAAGCATATTTACTCCTAAAAACCTTCACAACAATGCCATCATGGATTTACTACACATGTTCAGTCTCAGAGATGTGATGGAGTCGGCCAGTGGAGGTATTTTTCAGTTTAAGTCCTTACAACACAGCAGATGTGAAAGTCTATCACTGGCGGTACTTTCTTGTTCTACAAAGGTGTCATGTTGGGGGTCAAAGTCATCCTTCTTCCCCGTCCGATGAAAGACGTCAAGGAATGTCACTGTGATCAGTCGTTTTTTTAACTGCTGAAATAAAAGAAAGCGGGATCTGATGGTCATGTACTGCAACAACAGCTTTCAACACCAATGTCTCCCACACCTTCCTGACACCTTCTCAAAATGGGCAGTCCGACTCACACACACACAGACACACACAGACATAGATACTTTGTACTGCGACTGGCCAGCTGTGTGGAGGTGAGGAGGTGAGCAAGGTTTGAACTTCTCTTTCTTCTGAAGCCCTATGTGTCATGTTTTCATCAGTGATCAGGAGGGCAGTGTGAGGGCACCAATTACTCCGCACTAGCAAGAGTTGAACTACAGCAAAGCTATCCTAACAAAATGTAGTACATAAATACAGGCAAAAAATGACACTCAATTGAGTACATTGCAGAAAGAAAAAGGCCAATTATTTAAGAAGAAGAACAAACCAAAAAAATAAAATACCCACTGTCCGAGTGCAAGGGATTTCCGCTTTGAATTACAGTATAGAAGCTATGGTAAAATAGAAATGAGAAATAATTGCTATCTTTTATGGTCCCAGATTTGTTTGTCGTTTTCAGTAGTTAACTATACAACAAATGGGGAAGATTTATACTACTACTTTATAAGTATTACAACACATCCTGATACTTTATCGATTAAATGGGTTGATTGCCTGTGACTCCCAGTAAACAATGTGAGGGTTGTAGGGTCAGAGTTGGTTGGGTTTAGGCAAGAAAAGTACTTGGTAAGGTTTAGGAAAACACTGTGGTTTGGTTTAAATAAATAACTTTACTAAAGTAGCTTCAATTACAAATGTATCTTCTTAAGTTATGTTAAGTACCTGAAGTGACTAAACTAGGTTAGTCTGTTAAGATAACTCACCCCTGACTTGTGGTTTCACGCTGGACAAAAACACCATAATCCTGGATGAACGTTAAATGCCTGTCTGTCCCAATCATCCATCCCGAAATCCTGCCTATGAAGACTTGTTTGCTCCTGATACTACTCAATCCTTTGCTGCAATAATAATTACTACAGCTGCTGTCGCCTCACAACAAACATCAACACGGGTCCTAACAAGCTGCTCTCACAATGGATCCATATGGTTGTTTTCCTGATGAGGATGAGCTGAATTTGAATGTAGTTGAACTGTCAGCAAGCTACTGCAAAATGCAGTTAAACTACGTGACACCACTGGATATTTTTAAAGAGATCCTGGGACAATTTCCAGCTTTCTTTGTGGCAACAAAAACCTGATATTTTCAATGACTAGTCATGACATGAAAACTGATCCTTTCCTAACCCTAACCAAGTGTTTTTTGTGCCTAAACCTAACCAGATCATAAGCAAAGCATTGCCATAGCATAAAAAAGAAAACTGAACCAAAGGAAATATAGTTTCAACATAACCGTGCTTTGCAGAAACGTAAATTGCCAATATTTATTCTGGTGAAATATCATTCTCTCAAAAAGCAATAAAATCCTGAGTAATGTAAACTCTGTAAGAGAGAGTTGTCCAGAGAGTAAAAGATAGAAAAAAAAACAGGTTGTAGAATATTGTAAACTTGTCAGAGTGACAGATATGACTTAAAGGGAATGACAGGTTGAAGAAATGGATGGAATGGCTCGGGCTAATGACAAACAGCATTTACTGACACCTGAGCTATATTGACATCATGCCAGGCTCTTCTCAGAGGGTAGTCCTGCGGTGCCTTTCTCTATAACTATCAATCTTCCCTGTCGAAATGTCAACCTATAACCCTTACCCTAGACTAGATTGTTGCTCTCTCTGTAACATTTTGTCGCTTAAACGAATCATACAGAACGCTGTACGGTAGTTTCAAGTGCTGCTTCCGCGATTGTTGTTACACGATTAGGACTTTTAACAACTAGGTGGTTTGCAGCCAATGGAAAGACTGTAAAGTTTGTCATCAAGGTACCATCTATCCATCATATTATGCTAATGAGAGTTCAGGGTTTCCCTCCAATGAAAACATTCTCACCACAGTCATAATTTACTCACTTATTACCATACAAATTGTTTCCGCTGTGCTTATGGCAATCCATTGTAATTCCTCGCCTTGTATACAAGTTGATTCAGTCACGATTGCTCTCCATGATTAGTGTAAACATCTTCAAGTGGCTTGACACTACAGATATAAATAGTTTGAATAAACAAGTTTACCTCAAGATAAAGTACATTATCATGATTTATGTGCAGGTCGTCAATTTTGCCCCAAGGCTTCCCACATTTATCTGACGGTGTCTTTATCCTTACTCCTTAAGATTGTCTTAGCCTGGTAAGCTAATGGTTGGTAATGACAGAAAAAAAAAGATTTGCTGAAGGTGAAATCCTCTGTTATTGGGGGAAAAAGCTTCTTAACTCTGGGAATTTCATGACCTTTTGTGACCCACTGTCATACCTTTACATAATCCTGGATTAAAAATGTTTGATCTGGTCAATTCAGATGGGAAAAAGTCGCCAGTCATTTGGCTGATCTAAGGAAATGGGTAAGGCTGATGGTTTATTATATAATACTATAGCGTGATCCTGGTTGTTTAATGCAATCTGTGTAGTGGTATCGGCACAAAACGTGTAACTTGAGCATCTTTTAAGTACATGTGTATTGTGGTGATGTTATTGAGTTATTGGAACCAATATTTAATTGACTTTTTTGTCCAAAGAAACAAACGCGTGTCCCCCTCTGTGAAGAGGGACCAACTAAAAGATAACATCTGATTGGGTACTTTTGTCTCAGTCTCATGCCTGTTAAGACTACTAATACACTTTCAATCAGTTTCTGTATTCCCTGCTCTAGTCTGGCTGATACCAGATAACCAATCAAACCTACATCTAAGCCTCACAGGTATCAACCAAACAGGGGGGACAAAAGCATCACTAAGTATTCAGCCATCGATGCAATTTCTTTTACTCCGTGTTTAATAGAGCTACCGAGCATGGGCATAAAGGACAGCCTTGTTTAACTGGAAGCGATTAAGCTTGATTGATGATACTGTGAGGAATCTGGGGGAGGAAGGGGTTGGCTGAACTAGGCCAGCGGTGCTCTTGCTGTGTTTGATTCAATTCCCACAGCGCATGGGCTGTGAGATTATCCTGCAGTAAAGATCCAGCCGAATTACATTTCCCTCCTTTTCCCTTATTGAAAGAGGTCAAATTGTTTTATTGACAATGGCAGTGATGACCACTGGGTGCGTGTTCAATGGCTGGAAAGTTGGGTCCGCAAGAAGAAAAATAATTGGGGTAAAATGGGTGAGATGGAAGTCGATTGAAAAACAGAATAGGTTTTAATGTTAAAGGTCTGAAAGCCATTGCTATATTGTTATAAACTGTATTAATGAATAAGTGCTTAAAATGTGATTCTCTTGGCATATACATAAACACTGAAACAAATACTTAATTCCTTATCCATCATCATCCCTGTTTATATCAATGCTCCCATTTACGGTGTGACTTGCAAGCTGCAAAGCTCATCAAAGACGGCTAAGTGAGACTGTGAAGCTTATTTTGTGTCAATGACTACAATCTGCAGATCGGCCTCACACAGAACTCAACATGATTACCATATCGAGCTTGTTGTTAATCTTCTTACGCACACAAGTATCTTTGTCATGATTTTATCATTATCTACAATTTGTTGACAAAAGCATGAAGATAGATTTGAGCACCATCATGTCTGGCTTTGTCTCCTCCTGTTTTTAGAACCTGTGTGTGTCGTTTTCTTCGATCCTCACCTACCGTCATGTCTTCAGCATGTCACTTTCTGCCTTATCTAGATTTCAATTACACATCCTCATGCCTAGACAACTGAATGGGTTGATTGCTAGCCTATACTGGCAGTTTGTTTAGGTTAAGGCACTAATACTAATTTGTTAGGTTTAGGATAACATCATGGTTTGGGTGTAAATCAATCAATCTCTATTTGTATAGCCCCAATTCACAACAAAAGCCATCCCATGACACTTTCCAAATTCAACAGGTCTACCATACTCTTTAATTACAACAACATTTACCCAGTGAGCAAGGGTTTGGTGACAGTGGTGAGAAAAAACGGCCTTTTAAACCTTGAGCTGTTGAGCTTGTTAGACCATCCATTAGTTGCAGGCTGACATCGATGCAGATTGGTTATTGATTTACATTACCGGTCATGGATGCAAACATCCTCTCTCCTCATTCCTTATAAGACCCCATGTTAGCTTTTACACTCAAACTAGTAACTTGCTTCAGTCAAAATCCACCACTGAAAAGCTGTCCCTGTTTAGAGGTCTAAACTAAACTAAACTAAACCGTAGCATCAAGCACTAAGTTACTCACCTGCTGCAGACTTGAATATGGGCAACTAGTCAACTTGAGACCATTGCAGTCACAATATGCTTCAATGGTGACTGCGGAAAGATCTCACAGTAAATTATAAATTAGCTGCGTGCTCCGGTTATTTTGCAGGACTTAGTGACTGACTGAATTAAATACAGGTGTGACTGATTGCAATCGCTGTGAAAATGTCTAGGTCACAGAGATTAAAAAAAAAACAAAAAAACAGAGCAGATGCTGCATTTGTTACTGGATCATCAACGGAGGGTGTTTTTTTTGCAGTTTTTCATGGCTGCCAACAACAGTTGGATAAATGGTTCGATGTTTGTGCTTCAGGAGGGGTGGCCCGTCTCCTCCTGTAGGCAATCAGGACGATCTGACTACTCCAACAAATGAAGCTGCTTTCCTGCAGAGTTGAACGACACCCAAGGCTCAGACCCCAGGGCAGGATGAGCTTAGTACAAATGATGTTATGTGTGTGTAGGTGTCGTCCAACTCGCCGGGGAAAACAGCTTCATTTGATGGCACCTATCCAACTCCCAGGGCAGTTGGATGACAACCCATGCTAGGACCTTAAGGCAGAACAAGATCAGTATGCATTTTGTGTGTAGGAGTGGATTTCAATCGAATTTTAATGACACTACTCTGTTGCTATTATTGCGTTCCCTAAAATAGCAGCCTAGCCTTTTGTGTCCACCTCCAAGAAAACAAGAAAACCACCTCTATTCTGGCCACTGTTGTCGTCTCTGTCCCAGTCAGGCCATGTTTAGTGTGAGCAGCCAGTCTGGGGATAGTCGATGGATCAGTAGCTCCATGGCAGGGGGCACAACACACTTTCCCTCCCTAGCTGCCTGTTTTTACAAGAAACAAGTAATACTGAAGCAAATAGCACTCAGCTGGTCATTTCATTGGAACTTTAAGTTATTTACTGTGGCAGTAAAACATTAGTCATCAGAACATGAACAAGCTGATGATTCTGCTTCATCTCAAAACTAACTGGCCTTGCAACAAAGCTTTAAGTAAACTAAGAACCAGTTTACAATTATAACTCTTCTATTTCCAACACATTTACAACACAAATTAAAATTATTCCAAATTATTATTCAGTTATTCTCTTATTCAGGTCAGTCAGTTCCTTATTGTGAACAGACATGCAAATCAGTAAGCAAAGTGAGTCCTGTTCTACAAGGCAGACGAGGAGGATCAGAAGTGTATTTCTAACGTCAACTAGCATCTGTGCACTCTGTCTGAAGCCTCAGGCTTTTAACTCGCCCCTCCACACCTTCCACGCTGCTCACCGTCCATCCACACACACACACACACACACACACACACTTATTACAGCCTATCACCGCCCTCTGTGTTTTCTATTACTCTAGGTATAATAGTATGGACTGCTGTTGTGAGGCATTAATGTGTAATAGCCTTTCTTATCCCAGTGAGGCACTTGAAAACAACACACACACAACATGCATAGACACACACAAACACACACACAGAAACAGAGAATACTTTCTGAGGCTGATGGAAATAACTTACATGCATTATAAATGGCATTTTACAGGCTTTCCATTGAGGTTAATGTAAATGTATTTCAGCACATGTATTATTCATATATTTGTTCGATATGTGTGAAGTGCATACAAGGCTTAACCCACTTTGCCATAATGGCAACTTAATACTGTATGCATCGCTCATGAATATCACCACAGGGGGTCAACGCTCAATAATTTATTTATTTTTTGACTGGGAAGACGATCAGTAACCAATTTACTAAAATAACCCACTTTCTAATCACATTGGACACAAATTGGATTGGATGTACCATATTTTATAGAGGTTTCTTTTGTAAGGCAGCCCACTGTCATTATAAATATGAATTTCTTTTACTTTATGTTAATGAATATAGAAATGGGCTGCAAGCAACACAAATTCCCCTTGTCAGAAGGAACGAAACGCAATGAATCAACCAAAAACAAATTAAACTTAACATGTTTTCCTATCTTGTGACCTCGAATAGCAACTTTTATGATCAGTCCATGTGTATCTGCTGAAATATTAGTTTTTCTCCTCCTGTGGTTGAGCTAAAAGAGATGCATAACTGCAGCATGTTGTGTCAACAGGCTCCTCTGACCTATTTCTCACTGAAAAATGATGTTCCAGGTTTATAGATCTTGGAATTGGCTGGATTTTTACTACATTTGATGTATATTTCAGCAACAATATAAGGACTGTTATGGGACTTAATTTACTCTTGATATACAGTACACGTCACTTTAACGTCTAAACTGCTAAATAAATTATGGGACAAAATATATCAATCTACTGAGAGGTTTAAAGCAGATAACATTATTTGAAGCATCTGATTTAGACACTAGGGGAATTGAAATGGAGTCTATATACAGTTTTTAGTCACTGCAGTTTCTTTTAGCTATAAATATCTCTCCATATCAAAAATGCTAATTGAAGAGCAGGTCATTTTCAGCTGCCCCAGTGGGTCCCGTAATGTCATGGTTTTTTTTATCTAAGTGTGGTTAAATTTAGAAAACGACACAACTGTGATGACAGTGTGAGAGTCAGGGTCGAGATGCTTTAATCTTGTTAAATGTAGGCAAACAATAAGAAAAGTTGATGGAAGGTTGAAAAGGATTTTGAAATGCATTGCAGCTATACAAGCAAAAACTCAGGTCACATTGTTGAAACCTTTTAAAATTCCCATTTGGGGGTCAGAGAGCCCTTTTTAATGTTTATTTTCAGCAAGTCTCATATCATCGTTTGACATTCACAGAAACGTTTAACATTACTGTCACCATTTTCGTCCTTTGACGTAAATTAAACTGATTTTGTTATTCGCTATTGCTTATAATTTAAGCGCACATGGAACTGCGCTAAACATATATCATGCATTAATGCATTCACGTTTTTCCCTCTAAAATCCTTCACATTATATTTAGAGCATATTATCAATCAAACCACAGGTCTCATACTGACAGAAAACAAAAACAAAAAACACATTTTAATCAATGGCGAATATACATGTCAACGGTCTCCTTGGAAAACCACTTCAGTGCGTTGGCATAACTGCCATTAATGTTAATTTAGAAGCTCATTGCTCGTTTCTCCTTTGTGGTTTGGACAGAAGCCAAGATCAGCAAATGTTGGCGAGAGTCTTGTGGTATAATGGATCAGGTTCATAAATAACACCCCTCACACAGGAACATGTGAGACAAGTTATTAATATCAATCATCAGTAGTTGTTTTGGTGGGACATTAAATTACAACAAATGTGAGAAAACATGAGCTGTTTATTCAGTGTCGTCTCCATGGACTCTTCAAGTCATGTCACGTTCTCTGAATACAGATAATAAACATGATTGAGTGTGTTTAGCGATGATGATGATACAATCTCAGGAATCTGGCCGAGGATGGATCGCAAACATGTTGTGACTCATGATCCCCTTGAGATCTGCTTATGATGTCCCTCTCACAATGTCTTAATGCTGCAAGCAAAATGAGGCTATGTATTAAAGACAGAGCCGTTTTTTTTTCCTCTCTGCCATTGCTTTTTATAATGACATGCTGCTTTGACATCTTTAACAGTTCCAGCTGACAAGTGCTAATCAGAAATAAAGCGACAAAGAGCGAGTGTAATTGTTCAACAAACTGAACGTCTCGTTGATGCTGATCAGTCAGACAGCTCTCCAATGATTTGTAATATTACTATAATTGTATTACTTTAATGTAGATGTCTGTCAAGAAAAGACAAATTAAAAACACATTAGTCCTCTCTCAAAAGGAGACAAATTTTGCTAATTTTCAGGTTCATCATTTTATTTTGGTGTACTACTAGAACAGGTTTACATGCATCAGTTATCTCATACTGTCCAGTGTCCCAGCACTTTATTCCCCCTCTGTCTGAAATGTTGTTTTACCTCCTGTCTCTTTAAAGTGAAACTCTCGCCAAAAAGCAACCAAGGCTTTATTTATGATTGGGTATGAGTCAAACCTTCACGTACAAGCACACTCATGACCAAAGAGGCACTTTTAAGATTTACCGTAGTTTCGTTTTGGGGCAAGCTCATTTTGAACGGGAGTACATGGGGCATACCACGACGGCATCAAAATGTCTATTTTTAGACCACTAAGAAGGCTCCACACATCATGAAACTTTACTGGTAGCATCACCAGGGTCTCTACTCATGACACGAGCAGTAAGAACATTGTTTGTGTACACAAAGTAACGGTGGGACGCAACAACATGGACGTCAGTGTTGCTTTTGACTAACGACAGAACAACGAATTATCCGCGAATTCATCTGGAAATAAGCCCGAGGAGCGTCCCACCGTTACTCTCCGTCATGATGGCCGCACTCGGAGATCGACACTTTTTGCCTGGAATGGCGGCGGCGCGCCGGAGTCCCAGTAGCTAAGCGTAAGTAGTTCAAAACCGTCTTTTTCACACACTTTGTGTACACAAACAATGTTCTTACTGCTCGTGTCATGAGTAGAGACCCTGGTGATGCTACCAGTAAAGTTTCATGATGTGTGGAGCCTTCTTAGTGGTCTAAAAATAGACATTTTGATGCCGTCGTGGTATGCCCTATGTACTCCCGTTCAAAATGAGCTTGCCCCAAAACGAAACTACGGTAAATCTTAAAAGTGCCTCTTTGGTCATGAGTGTGCTTGTACGTGAAGGTTTGACTCATACCCAATCATAAATAAAGCCTCGGTTGCTTTTTGGCGAGAGTTTCACTTTAAGGCCCCTCTTCCCAGAATACCCAAGAAGATCTTTTATGTGCACAAGAACCAATATAAAACATACTGAAGGACAGGAGAGCATGAAAGAGCATATGATGTCTCCTTTAAACTCGTCTTGCCTTGGACTTGAGTTGAAGGTGAAAAACTTGGCTAATCAAGATGGCATTAGCGCTACTAAGTAGTGCTGTAAAGATTGAATTCTGTGACCTTCGTGAGAACTTAATCTCCTCAAAATCTTCATTCTGTTGAAAGCTCTTTATGTCGGCCAAGTTTTCAACCACTTCAATCACTCAATCACACTTATGCCTATGGCACTGTGTGAAAAAAAAAAACTGTTCTGAGGAAAAGAAACTTTAACACACATATGGTGACTTCTGCTTTTATAAAACTTTTTGCTTTGTGACTCAGCGAATCATCCTGGTGTTGTTTTTTTCTTTTGTACACAAAGACAACAATAGCATCTGCTCAAAACCCTTTAATTAATCCTGCCAACCAGGCATAAAAAACGAAGACAGATCACAGTAAGCACTAGCTCTATTTTGGAGGTAATTTATGCTCTGTGTTTGCTTCTTAGGCAATTTATCCGGTTTATTGAGTAGCTGAGGAAAACTAATCGCGCTGTGAGACTCATTTTCTGTGGACAAGCGAGGCTTAAGTGGGAGTGTTATATTGGTTTATTGATTGATTGCCTGTGTTGTCCACCTCATCGGAATATCAATGGCTTCTCTAAAAGTACAGTAAATGTACATAAGTAATGCACATCATTAAAAACATACAAAATTTACACCATACATATACAAGATCAAATCTGATTCATACCTGGGCCAACAAACCCCCATCCCAACACACAGATCGATGTAGGGTTAACTCACTCCTACACAGTTGGGCCCAGTGGCAGCGTCCTCCATGGTTCTTCTCCCTCCTCAAATACACTCTGACCTGTCCGAGGTCATCTGAGACCGTGGGTATTGGCTGAACCTTAATTGGCCTGCTTTCACAGCAGGGTTTCCATTTGGTTTCATTTGGTCGGACTGAGTTTCTCTTCTCTTCACTGGTGTGCTGGGGACCACAAGATCCCAGCAGGGCCCCCGGGGAAATTAAAGCCCTGCTTAGATGTTCTTAGACGGACTCTATCTCTGTGTTTCTGAAGTTGACTGTTCTCCCATTTCCCCAGTCTACCTCGCTGACTCTCTCTCTGTCTCGCTCTTGACTGCTTTTCTCTGGGCTGAGATGCACCACTACATCCACTCTAGTGAAACTGATGACATTTTAAAGTAGCTTTCATTCCTTCACTGACATATGACACTGTACTGATGGCTGCTTCAAAGTGGCATCTTAAATGTGTGACAGTTTTAATCCCTTTGACACGTCCCGGTTTCACGAGGAACAATGTTCATTTTAGTACAACGTTTTGGTACATTGACTGACAACGGTTTTCAACATTACATTCTGGTTTTAGGGGGGTTTTTTGTGATGAAGGGTGGTAGGGTTGCAACATCAGCCCGGTCGCCTGGATATACTGTTAGCAGTTAACTTTTCTGCAAACAACAGATACGTCCAAGGTTGACATTTGTACCAAGACCTGGGGACGTTTGCAGCTGTTTTTGTGGAGACCAAAGGAGGTAGGCTATTTAAAGGTAAACAATGATGTTTCCCAAACTGTAGCAGACCATAAGCACAGCGTTGTGCTGAATAAGAAATTGAAATTGCCTTCATCAGGATCATGGTTAATGGTAATGAGAAAAAAATGAAAAAGTTACTTTAGCTGTTCATATTTTTGTGGCAACACACTTTGCCACAAGTTCTCCTAAAGTTTGTTTTGGTGGAAACACTGGATATTATGAGCAGAAAGATGCACTGTCGTCCTAAGATGAATCCTACAGCCATGCTGGCAGCTCTGTAAGGCTGAAAAGCTCATTGTCAAGAAAAGCAGACTGTTGCACAGATAAGCTAAAGTGTTGGACAAACTGACATTTTACCATATGAGGGCAGGGAATCACTAAGGATCACGAAGACCATGAATGTCAGCACCAAATTGCATGACAATCCACCCAACAGTTTGTATTTGTATTTCTCTCCATAAATGTCACCTGTTGATGGTGACGGAGGAAAGTCAGGGGAACACCAAAGTCAGGAGCCTCTATTCTATGGAAACAATGATTGTGAAATATCATCAGTCTGTAGTGTTGGACTGGCTGACTGAAAACAAAAGTGGATAATGTTTTTCAATTTGGGTCAGTACCTGTTCAAACCCTTGGCTGTCAAACCAAGCGTGAATTGTGTGAATTTTATTTTTTAAAGAAGCATACAATGGCCCCTTTTCACAGTGGACATTTTGACTTGTCATAGTAGTAAAAACAGTAACAATGCCTGTGTCCAAGTGTCCCTGGAAGTCATGACAGTGTGACAGTGAGCCTGCATGCACACCACCACGACCACAAAACTGAAGCAGCTAAATGAAATTCAAGCAATGGTTTTATTATTCACTCCTGTGCTTTTCTCTTCTGTGACATGTAAAAATGCCTTCTGTGAAAACAGCCTATAGGCTACACCTTTATGAGTTCTGCAGATAACAGCACAAAGCAATGTAGGAAACTGGGCACACTTCATTACCCATCTAAAGCAATCCTAAAGCAAGTTTTTCCAGCAGCAGGGGAGGGTGGATTTATTATATTAGGGAGGCAGCAGGAACGATGCGAACATTTACGCAATGTCAGAACAATGACCCCCAGCATTCAGCTCAATAAAAACTAAGATTGCTTTGAAACAACAGCGTTTTAAAGTCCCTGAGTGGTCAGCCTGGAGTTGAGACAGTCATTGAACATTATTCGAATGATAGCTTTTCACAGATATCGCTCATTCAGTTTAACTGAGCGTCAGAAAATCTGCAAATGTGCCAAGATAAGAGGCATATCAAGGGAAACTGCTTTTGGCAGCCAAATGTGCTTTATTGCAAATTTGAGTCCTGGTTTAATTCGATAAGGGGTTTGAATACATCCTGAAGGCAGTGGAGCCACAGATACATTCCACATCAGCTAATGGAAAGATGGGAAGGATTTTTTTTTACTGCTTTTTGTTCAGGTGTCAACCATTGCCATATAAAGGTCTTTCCATTAGGACATGTGACCTTCTCGTTTTCTTGTTCTTTCACTGCTTTTATTTTAAGGGCGGACCTTCCATCTTTTACAGAACAGTTCACTAAGTCAATTCATCATTTTCTTGTCTCCTTTTCTTTCCTCTTTTTTTTTGGCCCCTCTCCATGTCGCTGTCTAACTTACATACTTCCTATAGTAAGAATTTCAAGAGTGGTCTATATGTGTAGGAATGACAGCATTGTACTGCACAAAGTAGTAGGAGAAGCCAGCTCATACCTGTGGGTGGGTGACAGTGTTGGCAGTTCCTCCTGCCCTTCCTGTCTGGGGTGCCAACATGGCCTTTACAAAAGGCAAATGACAAAATTCTCCACATTTCCTGTACAGCCCGTCTTCATCAGGAATTTTACCACATGGCTCCTAATAAGCGACTGTGAAAGACACTTTTTTAGGACCCATATTGACATTTGTTGTAAGGCGGCGACCTCTTGCAACTGTAGTAATTATTACGTGAGCAAAGGAAGAAGTCTGTTGACGTTGTACAAAGAGCAACAAAGTCCGCACAGGTGGTGGAAGAGGGCATAATGAAGCAAAGGACCAAAATTAGCAAAAAACAAAAAGGGGAGGAAATAGCAGTTTTGATATTATGATGTCTATGTATTGTGTTGCAGAGATATATAAGTTAGCATGCTAACCAGGAAGCCACAGTCTGTCATGGTCCAAAGCTCCTGTGCACCTTTAAGTGATGTGATGTACATGTTGGTATGTTTGTAATAAGTAAGGTAGTTATTTTAACCCAAACCGCAATGTTTTCCTCAACCTAACCAAGTCATTTTAATGTATATGGCGAAGGTCCAGTACGCAATGTTGTGTTGGGAACAGTGATATATAACGTGTTGTTTTTGGGAAGCACTAGCAATCGACCTATTTAGTCTTTAGGTATGAGAATTTTTTGTTTCCAGTACATCATCAGACTCGGGAAATTACACCCAATGATTCATACTTAGCCAAAAAGTCTTTACGGATCGCACGTCTGGTAGATTTTGATATTTGTAAGCCATCGATTCTATTGATTGGGCCTTAGCTCCAGACAGTACAGTTTGTTTTTTTTCAGCTACCCTAAATGTAAATGTGCACACCACTGACCTTAACTATAAAATGGTGATGAAGGTGACTCTGACCTGATACAAGATCTATGTTAAAATATTGACAGGAGTAGTTTTCGCTATTATGTGACAGCATGCAGATACTGAAGAAGCTGGGCACTCTCTTAAAAATAACTTCATAATCCAAAAGAGTGAAAAGTGCCAAATAGTGCTGCTCAATGGAAAACATTCTCCTCTCCTCTGTGCATGTGAAGCTATGTTATGCCAGAACCAAACACTTATGGTAATGCTGTTTCTGTCCAGAAAATGCTCGGTGATTGTGGGCAATTAATTAGATAAGCAATAACAGTAAAATTCATTCATCCGTGCAAGAAATACTTTCTCGTAAAACCACTAGCTAATTATGTATTCTGTATAACTCTCCATTTTTCCTTGTAAAACCACATTAGTGACATTCCCCACTTCATCTCCTTGTTTTCTGTCCAAGAACAAGTCTGAATGAACTAATTTCCAGCAGCCATTCAGGATATTTCCACTCCAGTCTCATGCTGGTGGCTGGTCACCCAGGCCTGGTTAATATGCAGGAAACTGGACAGCTATTTGGCGAGCCCTGCAGCATGTTACTGGCCTGTATCATAGACAACAGATGGGAGAAACATGAGAGGTCCAGCGTGTCTCAGTGGAATGAGTCCCACAAGGTTATTACTATTCCATTCAATGCTATTTTAAGGAAAAGTACATGCAATCAATTTGTCATGTGTCACCTTCGACCACCTGGTGAACGACCTCTCTCATTATGCCAGCAAGGTCCTTGTTCAGAGATGGTGTGCAGAAGGAGAAGAAGTAGGTCAAGGGAAGGATAAGGATGATGTGGTTGGGTGGTTTTACTCCTTTCCATGAACCAACTTTGTAAACCTATGAAATCAACCTGCATTCATGTTGTTCATTTTCATATATTCTTTTTTCTCAATACATAGAAAATAATATAAAAATATATGTTTTAGTTATTAAATAATTGGAACATATCGGCAAAGAAAATTGCAAAAAGCTGAATTGCCATAACATTTTCTTGTTGATATTTTCACACAGAAATTTGTTCATCAGCTCTTGACAGCCTGTTTTTGATCAAAATTCTGTCATGAAAAAATGTATTTGATCACCTCTTACCATCAAACCCAATATAATAATTATTATTTTGTTCAGGTTCAACATCTCCCACCATAAAGCAGCTTATATGTAAGCTTTGTGGCCTCGACCCCCTGGTGCCCCCACGTTCGAATAAACGCCGTGAAAGTGCCCTCTTGGATTCCCCCTGTGGTAGATAAAACAAAATAAAATTCTCTCTTGGGTGCCCTTCCAGTGGACAAAACATGGTGAAGTGCCATCTCTTCACTATGA
The DNA here is from genome assembly GCF_965226575.1 of Pagrus pagrus. Lineage (NCBI taxonomy): Eukaryota > Metazoa > Chordata > Actinopteri > Spariformes > Sparidae > Pagrus > Pagrus pagrus. The sequence goes on from NC_140198.1 coordinate 11,218,620, forward strand.
CTATGTCACGACTTTCTGTGCGCCGGTGCCCCCCTGCATACATGTGGTGCCCTTTTTATTTTTTTCACCCCTTCCCCCCAAACATCCTGAGTCCATCACTGCTTGCAAAACCTGGTTGATATCTGGGCTGAATGTGCGTACCTCACCTCTGTTTTCGAGAGATAGCTGTGGGTGAAATGATGAGTTGGACATGAAATATAAGATGAGAGATGTAATCTGAGATGTAAAAACAGCATGCAATGAGTGCTGCTCAGGTGTGCAAAAATGATGTCCCTCAGGTTGGGGATCCTCCTTGTCGGAGGCACTCAAGAGGGTATTGAGTTTAAAAGCTTTTAATATCTCACGGCTATTGAATCATAATAACAGTAAGAAAAGGCATAGGCATTTCAGCCCTTAAGGTCTTCATCAGGGCAAGTACAAAATAGTTAGCCTTTGGGTTAATTCATATTGGCAAATAGTCACATGATTAGTGCAGACAATTAAAGTCAGGGCAGCTGTGGCTCAGGAGATACAGCAGGTTGCCCTCTCGATCAGAAGGTCGGTGGTTTGATCCCCAGATCCCCCAACTGCACGTCCAAGTATCCTTGGGCACAATACAGAGCACCAGATTGCTCCCAATGGCCGCTCCAGTGGTGTGTGCTTTGGACAGGCCGAGCTGTATCACTCCTGATAAGCAGGTCGGCACCTTGCATAGCAGACTCTGCCATCAGTGTATGAATGTGTGTGTGGACGAGTAAAAGTGACTAATGTTGTAAAGTGCTCTGAGTAGTCAGTAGACTAGAAAAGAGCTATATAAGTCCATTTACCATTTAAAGTCACATAATAGACCACGTTTTATGGTTGTTTATTTGTTTTCCCTGTTAGTTATCTCATCATTTGATTACAGTACGCCATCCGTAGATTAATCATTGACCTCTCATCTGACGTTTAATAATGATGATGGAGATATCACCACAATGATGGTTCACAGGAACATCTGTGGGCGCTATAAATAACCACAGTCGTGCATAATGGTTGCACCTAATGGCAGCTGTTGAACCTCGCTTCACATGGAGTTAACAGCCTACCTATGGCTTAGATTCAGGCAACAAACTTTACTGCAGGATAATGTTTCTTTTGTGTTTTCTAGGTTTTTGTGGTGTCTTTTGCCCTTTTTTCCAGTGATCTTTTCCCTCCTGATTTCTTGTGCTCCTCACCAGCCTGATTTTCCCTCCACACCTGTCTTGTATCTGTTTAATAAGCCCGGCCTTGTTGCCTGACTTCTTCCCCAGACTGCTTTCCCTTCACACCTGCACTGCATCTCCTCCACTAGCCCATCCCTCTTCCCAGTGTTTTTCTGCCTCACTCCACCTGCACCGTATCCCCTCGTTAATTTAGTTTGTATTTTAGTCCAGTCTTTAGTTCAGTCTTTGTAGACTCATCTGTTGACTTTTCCTGAGCCTGCTGTTTACTTCTCCACTCCCCTGGCGTTCCGTTGCATTTTCATGTTTCCTGTCATTCATTGTGAATATATCTTCATCGATTGTGCTTCCTGTCTGTTGTGTCATGCATTTGGGTCCACCTTCTCTGCTTCACTCTTGACAAGAGCTGCACCATCAGGAAAGGTAAACCAGGCAAATGCTTTCTTTGGGAGGCAAAGGCCTCCCCGATGGCCGAAACAGTATATTGGCACATTTTCCATTAACAACTACAAACCCCCTCAAAACTTCCATAAAAGCACCATACTGACTATTTTTTTATAATAAAAAATTTAACAGTTACTTATCCAACACAGGCTGGAAAAAAGAGAAGGCAGCAATCAATTGCATATGCTGTTGATTGGGAAGGTTATTGAAGAGGATGTGGGTGTTTGCGTTGTTTGACTCTGATGGTGACGCACATGCCGTTGAAACGTTAGTCCTTTTCTAAAGTTTGTTGCCTAAATCCGGATGTCCCAGGGTGTTTCTACAACCATTTACAGATAATTACAGGGGTGGAAAAAAAGCTTGTGCTTCACAATGACTCAGTTTTATAAAACAGAATGAGGCGTACACAGGAGTATGCACATTTCTCTGTTGTGAATCAGCAGAGTTTTATGCCCCTAGGCCCAGGGGTTTATACTATGAAGGGAATATGTGAATGCTGTAAACTGGTATGAGTAATGGATGGACATGTGGAGAGACTGCGTGCGTGTTGAAGCCAAAGAGCCCTGATGCAAGTGGCCTAGGCAACTCTATAGCGAGGTAGTCCACAGAGAATAGCCTTTGATATGTCAAGTAGTTATACCTGATCAAGACTTGCATGGTCCTATAGATGCCTAGCACCTTCATTTTACAGACTCAAAAGCTGGGAAAGTTATTGTGAATGGGACCTGGCGTTGCAGCCCGCTGAGATTTAAAAAAACAACAACAAAAAAAAAAACAACAATCTGCCAGGGGATGTCATTTTCAGCATCTGAAGAGGAGCAACAGACTGTTTCGGTGATGGATTCTCATCCTGGACTTGATTTGTGTTATCTCACTTTCATTTTGAGTAGGTTTAGTATAAATCCTCCCCAAAAAAACCACATGGAGCGCATGAGTGTTTATCCAACTGTATTTGTTAAACTTAAGTCACTGAAAGAAGCTAACAGCGGGAGGCGGATCAGTGTGACTTAAAGTGAATTTTGAATGTAGCAATTTCGTGGCTGCGAGATAAGCAAGAGAGAGAATGGAGAAAGGGGATAAATTGGATGTGAAGAGCAGAGGAGAGGATGGGCGAGAGTGAAGAGAGCAAAATTAAGTGTAGGCTCAGTGTTATCGTTGAACCACAGTTTCCATTCAAATTAACACACATGCAGTCCCAAATTTCAATCACAGTAAGAGACAGCAGATCGTCCAATGACTCCAGAAAACACATGGTGATAAAACACATGAGCGATCTGAATTTTCTGCAGGATGTTTTTTTGCTTTTGGCTTTATCTTGGCGGTGCAACCTCTGACCACGTCCCATGTCCCAGAGCTCCAGTCAAGGTTAGGCTCATTAGCTGAACAGGTAACAGGGAAGATAAATGAGCTGTATTTTCTCTGCTCCACATAGGCAGACACAGTGCACACACATACTCTCGCATGTGCACACACACACTTAGGCCAGCCACAGTCAAGAAGATAAAGAGAACCTCCCTGAAATGCATGCAGGAGCCAGAAATTAAATTAAACTTGGCAGAGAGGAACAAGCCAGTGTATGAGTATTTTGTTCTGATCTATTCTTGTGAGTAGGAAAAATGGATATATCTTCTTTTTGGATGGACTTTTTTCCTGTAATCTTTTGAATTTATGCGTGCGAATGGTAATAATTTTAAATTCTCCTGTCTCGTCCTGCAGCTTAAGGGGCAGTGGACAAAACAAGGGGGAAAAAATGCAAAGATGTCTGTATTTGCTTGTGTCTCCTCTATTTAGTGCATTTATGTGCCGTGTATTTGTTGTTTCTTAGAATACATGTGTTTTAATTTTTTGATGAAAGGCATTTCTAATACGTCACTAACGTGGGGCAGCAGTTTGGTTAAGTTTAGGCACAAATGTATTTGGTTATGTTTAAGAAAAGATTGTTGACATTCTGACGGAACAGAAAGTCTTTGTCCTGAAGAAATATATTGACACTATGAATCACAATCTTCTACTTAGCCCAGAGTTGTATTAAATTATTGCAATCCTATCTGGAAGGCAAAGCACAGCAGGTCAAAAATAGTGAGCTGTCATCAGCAATTAGTTATGATATTGGTGTACCTCAGGGAGTCATTCTGAGACCTTTGTTATTGTTGTTGTTGTTGTTGTTCCTCTTTCCACTGTATGCAATGAGACTGAGATTCAAATGTATGCAGTTGATACTGTCATTTATAGTTGCAACAGCCAAACATTAAGTCACACAGTGGCCAAATAACTATTGTCTCACTTTAAGGTCCTATTTGTAAGAAAAGTTGATTTTATGAGCCTCATTCCCAACTCATCAAATACTGACACTTTTGGTTTTCCCAACTCAACAAAAACCCTTTAGGATGCTGGCCGATCTGACCTGCATTGTCAAAGCTGGGAATGAAACTCACAAATCAACTTTCTGACAAGTTGGACCTTTAAAGATATATAAAACAGCTCAACAGATAATCTCTCACCTAAAGATGACAGAAGTATCTCATTTCAAATATCTCATCGTACAGACTTGCTTACACTTTAGGATGGTACTAAAAAATGTTTTTTTATGTGTTCTTATGAAGTGGTCTCTGCTATATTGCTCTTCCTCTTTTGATGGATCCAAAGTGTATTTTGTTGCCTTCATTTTCATTAAAGTATGACTTTAAATTGGTCTGTGGCTTTGCATGGTGATACAGCAACATCTGACATTAAAGAATGTAAACAAAGCTCTGATAGATACATTTGCTTGCTTTACAGGTTAATTAGTGTGCAGCTAAAAAGTAATTAATCTAGATAGTGTCCACCAGCTTTCACCCCATGTGGTACATAAACACACAGCCAATTAGTATTATATATGAAGGAAGAGTCACGCGGTACATACAGTTTATCTGCAGGGCAGTCAGAGTACTCCAACAACAACCAGACACCAGAAAATGAAACACGTGGAGGAGATGAAGGCCAGCAGAATGGGCAGACAGGCTGTGGAGGTGGATTATGCGGTGCATCCAACAGGCCAGCCACAGTCTGTGGATTAAAGCCGTGGCTGATCAAATGCAGCAGTGTCACCTGGACAAAGCCTGAGACCTGAAAGGAGCAGAGAGCTCAGAGTGCATCAGTGAAGTCCTCGGTTTTACCAGGAATAATGTCTCTATGAAGCCAAATACTACAGTTAAACTGACAGTTACACCTACAAAGAGTGAAGTCACATTTTGACATTGTTTATTTTTTTATATTATTTGGCAGGTGAATATGAGAATAATGCTATACAGGCATTAGAAATACAATTCTGCTTTATTTCATTACATTTCACCAGAGACTGTGGTTGCACATTACTTACCTCTTAAACCATCGATTGTATTGATTTTGTAAACAAACTACAAAGTAGGAATTATCTGGGCGCCAGTCATTGTGAGCTGCAGTGTGAGCAGAGTTATGGATTTATAGAATAAGGGGAACCTGCTAATTGGCCTTGGAGTGAAGTAATTGTTGTCATTTTATCGGACAGGACTCAAACTGAGATTATTCTATGTAGATTCGTCTTGGTAACAAGGATAAACACAGTGCATGTTCTTCTTCTTGAGGCAAGTTAGCAGATTAATCAGTTTCTACTGAAATATTTTTAACTCGGACTCCATGGCAACACAATAGCTTTCTTATTCAGTATTTGAATCCTTATTTCCATGACAACACCTTCTGAAACTATTAACATCCTTACCACCTCTGCATGTTCAAGTTTTCTTTTTCTATACTTCCTGATTAGTATATGCAAAAGAAGCAAACACAAGATTTGGCCTTTATTGCGTTTGTCCGGATGTTTTTCTCTCATTGACGCCTATTAATAGAAATGCAGCATGTAGGGCCAGAGATGAGCCGCAGGAAGTCTTCAGTTTGGGTGGAAGTCTACAAATTAAAGTGACAGTTTGCATTATGCAAGTTGAGTATCACACAGTTTTGTACTATTTTGAAGAATATAGAGTGTGTTACATGCAGTGATACAGTGTTTAAAATCTAAATTCTCACTTAAAAAGAAGAAGGTGGAGATAAGATGCTGAGCCAATGGAGATGCTAGTGGTGTCGGGAAGGAGTGTTAAGGGGAGTTTAGATAACTTTGTGGTATTTTCAGTAGGAACTGTAAGACTGTAAGAAATTGACATCCTATTTGAAATATCCAATAAAATAAGTTCAACACCGAAAAAAACAAAACGATTTGACTGTGCATTGAAGTCATAACTAAGTGTGAGTGGGTGCTATGTAGTTTTGATTCAATAATTAATGAGGTAATAATACAAACTCAGAAATGTTTTTCCATAACTGAATAAACAAGCTGCTCTCAGAGGAAAATAAGGTCCCCAGAACACTGTTTGAAGCTAGAAAGGTGGCAGGGTCCGCCAAATATAAACAAAGTAACACAGTATGAAATTGTGTTGTCCTCTAAATTGATTCAGATTAGCATAATAATTCCCCCAGACTTGATTATTTTGAGAAAGGAAAAAAATCAATTAAGAAAAAATCTGAGAGAGGCACTGAGACGAGGCACCAGAGAATGTGCATAAAGTCACATCCTTTGCACTGTCGCAGAAAATTCTTCACAAAGAAATCCACAGTCCAGCAGCGTTAAACCAAAACAAATCAAACCAGGCTTGTAGGCGATCAAGAGCGATGGAGAATGTCTTATCGTTCATGTCATGTTACAAGCTGCTCACATATGGCCGATAAAAAGTGATTAATACATGTAAATTGCAATCAGTTTTTACTTTTTACTTTTGGTCTTCACAATAATTGTTCTAAACTCTTTTGCAGTATTCTCAATTCCAAATGGTGAGTTTCACACTCAAAGCACTGGAGAGTTTACATCTTCTCATTTCCTGTCATCGTTCATCCTTGTTTACTGCATACTTTTTAATTTGTTTTGACATTTTTTACTTATAATCATCATTTCATATCACTCTCTCTCCCTCTGTCTGCCCTACATCTCCAGGAAATCATAGGGACGGTGCTCGTTGGAGTGACCCTTCTTTCATATAAAAGCCACGAGGTGTCTCCCCCAGTCAGATTGGGCTTTCCATCATCTATTGTAGTACCTGTAGTGCAATCCTCGTTTTATTCGCTCCTCTTGTCCCCTGAGAGCTTGTTTAAAAATAGCAATGATTCATTGCTGACTCTTTCAAGGTTTTGAGATTTACAGTCATGTTATGCTTATGTTCTGCTTATTACATTTGCACTTTCATTGAGTGTCATAAAAGGGAATTCTGTGTGTGCTGTTAATGTATGCTAGAACAAAATACACTGGAATAAGACATATTTTGTCTATGTAACATGCGACTGGCTGTTTGTAGTCTTATCATTTCTGCCGTATGATGTGCTTTGCCCAAGGCAAGAGTGGCTGTGGAGTGACATCTTAATTATCTGTGCCCTCCAGTCTACCGGAGGGTTACAGGTGTGTCTCTTTCATTTGTTTCAGGAGGAACCATCACATGGTGGTGTTATTGCTTTATATCAGAGGCCTCTCGGTGCCATTTTAGCCTCATTGCATTTGCTTTTCCCCCCCAGGACTCTCAGCAGTGAAGGTGAACCCGAGACCTTCCTGAAACACATTTTCTTTTCTAAATCTGACGCCTCCTCTGTGTATTGTTACCCGAGAATTACATTGAAAGGACCCACAGAAACCTAAAATGGGTAGCATAAATCTTTTATAGGGGTGTAGTTGAAATAAAGAAAAGTAGCATGTGAAACTCTGAAAGCATAGCATCCAATGGGCATTTTTGTACAATGCTAAAGTACTGTCACAAAGCCTCTGTGGATTGCGCCCATCTGCTCTGTCTCATAATAATACTTTGTTCCAGCTAGAGCCAGTTGTCCGATAGCCCCCCGAAATTTAAGCTCAGATATATATGCCAGCTTTTAGTGTAACAAATGAACAAAATAAACTCACTAAACATCAGGAAATTAAACACACTCACTTCTATTTTCCTTTCTAAACACAAAAAATACAATACTGATTTCAAGTTTCCCGAATGAAGACGAGCCTCGTTAACTCATCATAAAACACACGTTGCTCAAACTTGACATAAACAAAATAAACTCACCAAAACAGTCTTGGTTTGCCTTCCCACAAACACCTCTAGTCTGGTGGAAATAAATCCTTAATTCAGCGAGTAAAATGTGAAAATATTCCCAGTCTATATGCTGTTTTCACCTGCTGCTGATGTCCGACTCTCTGTCGCTCCTTTCCTGCTGCTCTTGTTGTCCCCAAAGTCATAGTCCTGGTCAGAGCTGCTGTAAATCACCTCCTTACTGTATCCCCCGTCTTCAAACTGGAGGAGGCTGTGTCCAGTCATGTTCACTCTTACGCTGGGTATGAGCTAGCAATACCATTAGCAAACCGATCTGTTTACCAGGATGTTTACTGCAGGCTGTTAGCTACTAGGCTGTAGAAGCTGTTATTACAAAGTTATGTCAGAGAGCACACAAGCTGTTAATTTGACAAAATTCTCTCATGACTTTTTATTCTAAATGTTAAATGATACAATTAATGTTATATTTCTGAACAAACTCTTCCTTGAAAACAACATTTATTGTGCTTTATCAACAGTAGTGTTGATCTGTTACCCCCTATCTGACATTTCTTCATCCAGACTTTCTGAATAAATATTGTAAGTGAAATTCAGAGACAATACAACTTGCAAGAGATTGCAAAGTAACTTACATTAAAAGTAGTTTTCAAACTCTGATTAGTTGGAAGAAATGACTTGGGTAGAGGTTGGATTGGTAAAAGTCTTTGTCGCATCTTCATTTTTTAAACTTGGCTACTAAAAAATAGGTTATGAAGAAATGGCAGCCCATACTTCTTCAAATTTTAGAAATATACACTGCGTGCACAAAGAAGGCAGGAAACAACAGCAAACAAAACTCTGGCACTCCCAGAGGAAAAGTCTTTCTTTTATTGTGTACAACAAATGTTCCTGCTGATGCAGGCTTAGTGCTGAAACTACTGAAAAATAGGTGACTGATGGCATCCCCTGTCTCCACTCGCAGGTTGTAGCAGCACTTCTCTAGCTCCCTACAACAGCTTGAAAAAAAACACATGGAACAGTCACAGAACAGATTTTAGAAATAGTTAACTGGAACATTTTAGATTAAAATGAAATAAAATTACATTCTTTTAAAAAAGAGGGTTGGTCATTTGGTGGAGCTGACCTCAGGGTAGCGGTTAAGTTGAGCATAAGGACAGGGCAAGATGAGCGCTATGGGGGTAAAATGTTACACAACTTAAAACCTTTTTTTTCTGGGTCTGTTTCTGTCCTTTCTCCGGGGCCTTGCAGCATGCAGGGGCAGACAATCTGTCTCTCTATTCAGCCTCTGCTACGAATCACATTCTAGCATCTCATGGTAAAAAAAGTCTCCTATTTTGGAAATGTTAACAATTCACCACAACAAATGGTTTGCCTCTCTATCTGCCTCCGTCATGGTTGTTGGCACTCTCACCATGTCGATATCCTCAACCCATCGTTTTGAATTTTCTCATGTCTTGTGTTGTCTTTCCACTGCTTTCACTGATTGAATCAGTTTTCTCTCCGACCCTTCCCTGATTGCTTTTAAGATCCTCCATGGGAACAGGATGTTGTTTTGTGTGGTGTTTTTGTAGTCTCATGCTATGATATTTTCCCAGTGAGAAAACCTGTCATGAGCCAGTATGTGTTTAATTAACTTAATCGATGTGTGTGTATATATATATATATATATATATATATATATATATATGTAATTAAATTGGAGTTAGCCGGGCTCTTGGCCCTCTGCCATCAAAGATGCAGGGGAATAAACAGTTCCAAATGAATGATCGCATCATCAATTTCGGGTATGTGTGTCCATGCCCGTACAAGGGTCAGTCGTTCTTTCCCGCAGGCTCACTGCACTGCATTGTCTGTACTAAAAATGAAGAATGGATAAATATTCAGTAAAACTCATGGAACTGATGTAGGGCAGTGAAGTGGCCCAGTGGTTAGCACTGTTGCTACATCGCAAGATTTTCTTAAATATCTTTACAGTATGAAGTTAGCATCGTTTTGGTTATGGTTTTCCATCCTCCCTCTGGATAACTGCAGTCAACGGAGGAAGTGCAGTGGTCATGTTACAGGAACTTTGCCTTTGCACATGTTTATTTTGCCAGCATTGGCAGATAATGATCCAGGTAACCCCTGCTGTGCCCACCCCCGCTGTGCTGTTGGTCCGAACACTGTCTGAGCCCATCAAAGTGCTGTATGCTTTAATTAGTTTCCACTAAACTGATTTATGTAAATTACTGCAGAAGATTCATCAAGGTGAAGGTATTTTTACATTTTTATTTTTAGTCCAAATTTTATGAATATAACTAACTAATTATTATTTATGTAAGTTCTGGTCATTTTAGATTCATGCAGAAATGTTACGTATTATATCTTTAAATCAACAATACCATCACTGCAGCAAATAATGACATCTGCGGTGTTAAATATGCCCGTACATAACTCATTACTTTGTCTTCCAACTGGTTGATCAATGTGTGGAAATCCCTGCAGACCGTGGTGACCAGAGAGGTGTGACCTCAGAGTCCTCCCAGACCCTGTAGTGACACTGCTACTGTTAGTGCTAACATGGCATCGAGCTTCCTAACACTGCCTCCAGCAACCATATCCTCCGCCGTTGTTGTGCTGCTGCTCCGTGAAAACAAGAAGAAGACTCAAGTATGCTGGTGATCACGCTGCCTCCTGTGTACATGTGGAAATAATCGGACATTTTGGTCGCAGGACTTTTATCTGGGTGGCTACTGCTACAGCTTTGAAATGCCCTCCAGCAAAGAAGAGTGCTGGCTAGATAGTGTCACTTTCCATTACCGCCATGCCTGCCTTCCTAAAATTAGAGAGGACGCCTCTGTAAACATTGTAGGGGACCTTGGAATGACTGCCAGCAGGAGCTTGAATATGACTATAAGGACTGCAGGTTGGTAGTTGGAAGATGAGGGGATATATCAAGTTAAGAGGAGACAACAAATGTGCGGTTGGTTGCTCCGTGTCTGTCTATCTGACCTCACATGGCCACAAAGAGTCATTAGGTTCAGATGCAGGACACTAATGAGATTAGCTGCCTGTATCTGCACAGACTTGAGGCTGTTGCCCTCCATCTTTACTGGTTGGAGAAGGGAAAAAAGGCTCACTAAACCTCGCTAACGTCTTTTGTTCAAATTCACAGGTCCAAACAAGGCTTTTAAATACCTTGACAGAGCTGTTGAAACAGCCTGATAGTGTACGACTGACTGACCAACCGATATTGTATTTGCTATGCCTGCGAGTAATGGAAAGTGCAGCAAAGCGCATGGCGAGAGAGAGAAAGACAGTCAGAGAGAGAGACGGGGAAATAACTGTTAACTGTGCAGCCAATATCTCTGTCCCTGTCCTTTTTCTACTCTGCATCGTGCGGCGTGGTGTGCTAGTGGTAATCAATGTTTGGTTAGTTATTTGTGGAGTCACATCCTGAGTACTGGCATAGGGAGACGCCAAGGTCAGCGCACAGTGCACACAGGGTTACACCACAGCTGCTCATGCACACAGCATAACAGGATCACTCAGGTTGTAATCTGATTGGCTGATTGCCCCCCCGAAGTGACGGGCCGTCATAGTCCCTCTGCTATCCGTAACAGCACGGAGCGGAGCTGCACTGTATCTAGATTTTCCTCTTCTGACAGATGTGTGCTGACATTTATTTGGAGCAAGGGAGGGAGTCGCGGGGAATGCAACACACACTCCAGGCGAACGCGCCAAATGAAAGAGTGGTGGCGATCCTGGCGAGGAACACAGAGCGGTTGATGTGATATCTATCCGCCACTGCAAAGGTGTTTGCAGGTGTAGCTCATCTGAGGTCTTTGTTTTTCCTCCAGTTTTCCTCTTGATTACGAAGAGCTGTCGGTAAACTCCTGTTTCAAAAGGTCTTGATTTATATCCCTTGTTAGATTTCTGCCTTTTAAGTGGGTTGAATTGAAATGAGTCCAAGTCAAAGCGAGGTATTTTCAAGTCAGAGGTTTGACTTGTTTGCGTTGTTTGTTTCCACTCGGCCTCCCCTGTCACACATAAGCAGGAGCTTGTTTGGTCCGACAGCATCTACCTTTCACCCTGACAGTCATCCACCGAAACACATCAAAACCACTCAAGGGAAACAACCCACTGGGTTTACAATAGCGGTAGTCCAACTGAGAGATTTTTTTGTTTTCACCACTCTGAGACACAGACGCACTCTTTGAGTCTCCTATAGAAGTTATTCATTTTATTTATGTATGGGATTCACACATTTCATCTGGACAGAGCCAAGAGTACAAATGTGATGAGAGTGCCGGCCAGTGCAATATCAAATGCATTTGCTCTCTGACCCTGTATTAATGATGACCTATATATGTTTATCCTCAACATATGCAGGACATATGTATGTTTTTAAACAATTAACATGCCATTAGAACAAAGCTGTACTTGTTTGTCAACAGTATTTGTGGGCAGCCCAGTCACCAGGATAAAATGTTAGCAGTTAACTTTTCTGAAAACCACAGATACGTTCGATGTTGACGTTTGTAAAAGACCTGATGTATCATGTTCACATTATATGCTCATTAGCAGACTTTCACATCAGGAGATTAAGGAGTAGGAGGTGGTGTCAAAGGCAAGGCTGCCAAACGGATGACTGCAGTTGGTCTGTGGGGACATCTTTGAGCTTCCCGCTGTGTTATTGGCGATCAAAACCGGCTATTCTTCACAGGAAGTTGGACCAATCCCAGGTATTTTTGTGGCATCGAAAACCGGCTGTTTTTCACAGGAAGGCAGACCATCTCCAGTCGTTTTATTGGCGACCCAAAACTACGGCTATTTTTCAAGTGGGACCTTCTCCAGGCGTTTTTTTGGCAAACTTGTCAAAACATGTATTTTAAGCCAAACCATGATCTTTTCTGAACCCATACTGAGTGGCTTTTGTGCCTACGCAGAGCAGATGCACAGCATTATGACAGGAGAGAAATTAAACATACGTAAAGTCACAACATTAAAAAAAGGCTTGAATGTATGCATGGTTTTGCAGAAAGGTACTTCACAGTTATACTGGTGATTGGGTTACAAGAAATAGTTATCAACAGGGTGGATTAAAACAAACCGGTGTCTGTGTCACATTCCACCCTTATCCCAAAATGTTCAGCAAAAGTTTACATCAGATTTATACTATGCAGGGTCCTAGTATTATTCTTGAATTACTCCACATACTCATTCATACAAAGTAATAAAGAGAGAAATCCCAAATGAACAACTAGAACACTTGTAAGATCTGAGATTTGTATTTGAACAGATTTGGATCAGAGGTTTTACTTCATAGTAGTGCAAAAGATTAAAATAACTACGACCACATGAGTTCACAATCCCTGGTTGTCCCTAGGACATTTTAGTCCAACGCATAAGCTTATAGTCAGTATTGAGAGTCATATGGTCGATCTGAGCAGAGAGGATTAGCTGCTAATGATCATTTTTTACATCAGCTCGTAGTCTACTGTTCCTGCGAGTAAACGTTTGAGCTCTACAGTACAGTGCTATATCCAGTGTTCTGCTTTATTATATCATTATGGATAAATGTTTATTGCACAACGTAATGGCTAAAGAATAATGATACCATCTGAGTTCCCTATAAACCTCGCTTTCACTATGCTATTTTGTCTGCCATCGTCAAACACCCCGGGAAAATTAAGGGTGACTGGTGATCAAATCGACTGGCAGCCTGGTACATTTCTACCCACTTTCACTTCTCTATTAGAGACTCAATGAATAAACAAACTCAAGTTTTGTCCTGTGTGGACGGTAGTTGAGAAAAACAGAAAATGATGTGGCTGTTTTTGTGACAGCAGAGACAAAAGTAATCCCACTCTTTTCCCACTTTAAAGTTCTCCTGTGGTTACGGGTAAGGGAATGATAATCACTTGACCTGTGATGTGAGAATGTTTTAGGTAATGTCACATTATATTTTAATTTCATATTATTGAAGATAGCGATTTATATGCAGGCTACAACTACAGCAAGATCCCACGGGATTTGCAGTGCTTCTCCTCTTTGGCAGATTGGCAAAAACAGAACAGGATTATAACCCCAGCAGGCCCCCTGAGAGTACACAGGCTTTAGTTGTGGATTATACTGTATATATAAAAAAACATGTAAAAGTGCCACTGTGTGTCTTTTTATGTGTATGTGTGTGTTTATGAGAAGTAACAATGGGCTTAACGGCTTATGGGCTTTTTTTAAGGATGGAGGTTGAGAGTTGAAGTGTGAACAGCCATTTTCAAAAGTAAAATTGAATTTGTTATACTTTAAGTGCTGAGGGTGTGACAGAGATCAGCACATGTTTGGAAATCTGCATCAATGTCAGATTTTGAGGCCATTCCAGTATGGTTTGGTCCAAAAAAAAAAAATCAATATGACACTTAATTGCACTGTGAATCCTATATTTTAATACTTGTTGCAGATACCAAAATCAATACAAGGCAGTAAGAAGTAAGTTCAAAATGAGAGACAAACAGGCAGAGAATTAGTAGTGAAGATTAAGTTAGAATATAATTGGTGCAGATGCTGTGAGTAAGACTGTTTTTCTTTCTGACTAAACTCTGCAGCATGTGGTCTCATTGATTTACATAAAGCCGGCCTGATCTGAGAGATTAATCTGTGAAATTACCTGATGAGCTCTTTGGTTTAGTATCAGCGGCGTTTGTTCATGTTGGGCAGTGTGTTGCCAGCATCAATTTGTAAGACATGCAGATTGATTTTCCTTTTAATTTAATTGATATAACTACAAGTGCATCACCATAACCTGCTTTCTGCTGCTCGTATCCTACAAACACACGACCTCATCTGAATGTCAATTTTTTTATTGTGTGACAGAATATGAGGTTGCACAAAAAGAGTAACTATTGATTAAGTAATTAGTAATTAATTATTAAGTGACTGGTAATTAATGATTAAAAAAATAATAGTGTGTGCCACTCTGGCTCCTGAAGAAAGTGATTGTACGCTGATTCACAGATGTTTATGAACTAATCATTACCTAATGATTCGTTAATATCTACCAGTCTGTTCTCAAGTAACTCATCATTATCGACTATATAGTCAGTTATTCAGGAATTGACAATTCATTAATTATCAGGTCACTCCTGATCCCCTCCTTACTCGTTACAATGCAAAATTGTGTATGCCTTATTGTCAAGTGTTTACACAAAACAGCCTACAACACAGTTACTGTAGATGAATTAAAAATGTTTTTTAGCATTAAAATCTCAGTGGATCCTGCTAAATTGGGTCAATTGGACACAGGTCTGGAAAGTGCAGCACAGGGGTGGTGAAGGGGGTAAATATTACTGGAAAAGGTTTTTGTATTTGTTCGGAGAGGATTATATGCGCATGAGTTGTACTTTGGAGAAAATGTACCTTTTAGCACATCCAAAATACTAGAAAAATATTTAAGGGCGTACGACAATGCCAACCTAAGCTTCCTCAATAACAGTCAATGACACAATCAGTGGAAAAGTGACACATGCAGCTGTGTGTGTATGAATACACAAGATTTCTGTCAACATCATGTAGCAAAATCAGTGAGTCCGAGTGTCTCTGTGTCCACATGTGTGTGTTAAGGGCAGTTTATGGAGCAGAGGGAAGAGGTCTCAGGACCAGTGAGAGAGTCCGTGGAGGCGGAGAGGCCTTAGGCCCTGCCACAGCAGCACAGGCATCATCATCCCAGATCACAGGAGCTATATTTAGGACGAGTTTGATTTTCCCTCACAGGTCTCGGCCTTTTGCAGCCACTTTCCAGTCATGTTTTTGAATCCAGACCAAAGGAAAACATCTCAATCTCATCCTTTGAATACATCTCTCAACATTTTCATCGTCTTTCTGTCGGCGCAGGTTTGTTTCTTCTTTTCTCACACCAATCCAAACTGTCACATTGTATTTCTCTCACATCCTGTTGTACAACGATCTGCCTGTGCGGTCCAAACAATAGCAGCAGCATGCTGTGACAACTTCAGTTCTGTAAAGTTCGTAATATTCCTCCTTTCTGATTTTATGGAGATATATACTGACAACTAACATTATTTTTCAGGGAATGCTGTGATGGGATTTTCTTAGATGGTTGTACCTTCGGTGTGTCCTTTTATTAAAGCTGACAGTGGCTATTACAAGTGTTGCTGACAGGTAATAGTGATGGGGGTATTTTTCAGGTGCCTTGTGCAGTCACATCAAATCAAAAACCTCCCAAAAACACGTACAATGATGGCCGAGTTGAAAGGGTGTTATTTTTAAGATGACTGACTAGATCAGTTCAGAAATATGTCAAAGACTAAAAACATAAAAGAAGGAAAGATGTAAGGCTCAGACATAATTAAAATCTGACATCCTGTCCTCTTACGTTTGCTTTTTTTAAAAAGATGCTTTCTGTTTGAGAAGCCGCTCGATGCTGACTGCAAGACGTAAGAAAAACCTATAGTCTGAGATGATGCATCATTAATGATCACTCGTACAGTTATTCTCCGAAGGATTTCTTATAGATTTAAATTTTTAACATAGATGTTGATGTATCATACACTCAAGAGACTTCAACACTCAACCTTTTTGTCAGCTCAGCATGAATTTTACATGTAAAAGATCCCTCTAGTGGTCGTAATTACTGAGGTGACAATTTCGCCTCTGGCCAGCTTTTGCTTGGGCACTCTTACAGTATACAGTAGACACATGGGTGTCACTTGTTATCTTTCAAGAGCTATTTTAAGATCATCTTGTGAAGCCATTCAAGCGTAAGCGTAAAGGATAATTACAGTTATTTTGTGTGTTCAAACATCTATGACTTTATGACGAAGAAAAACATCACTAGTTGCTCTGTTCTCTAATATACATATGGTGGACTTTAAAAAGCAACCAAAAATGATCTGAGTTTACAAGGTATTCAACTACTGCATCAACAAATTTGTGGCTGTACACAACTTATAGAAAGCATCGCAGGATTAAAATATGGTAGAAGTAGAGCGGTAGACTTCTTCAAGATGGTAAAATAAGAATAAAAGGGGGGAAATAAGGAATGAAAGAAAACACAAATTTGAAAATAAAATGTAAAGAAAAGGAAGTAAGACTGTACGAGCAACTAGAGAGAGAGAGAAAACTAAAGAGAGAGCAACTTCTTCACGTTTAATGTGTACAGTATGTGTTCCTTGTGGACAAAAGTGCTACGTGCTAACCCTACCATCCATCTGTCACATTCAACAAATAGGACCCATAGGGAACACACAAGGACACAGGTTCACAGGAGATGATAACAGGCGAACTAACAAAGAGGGATGGAAAAACACATTGAATATTGAGGGACACATGAGGATAAACTTTAATTATAAAACAGGAAATGACAAAACTAAAAAAAAAACCTTGTCACCATCCCCAAGCTTTTGCACTGCTTCACCCGATGTCCTCCTTTGCTGCCTTATTAATTACTACGGCCACTAGAGGTTGCCTTTTTACAGAAAATGTAAATATTGGCCATAATAATCTGCTTTCACAGTCGACTATGTGGTCGTTCTTCTGATGAGGAAAAGCCACTAAGATTCATCCTCTGTGGACCATGAATATCTGTACAAGGTTACATCCCTAAAAACATCCACTGAAACTATTTCACCTCACTGCTTGGCCTTTTTTATTCACACACATGAGCTGTAACACTGTATTCACACTATTTTCAACAGATGTTTAATGTTCGCACTGACACAGTATTCAGTATTCATCTCCATGCATGTTTCCTCTGCATGTGCCCTCTTGTGCGAGCTGGTGAGCAGCCTAAACTGCAGAGGCATCTTAAACCGCAGACATTCTGAAAACAAACAAATCCATCAGAGATGCCTCGCTGGCTGCACAGTCTCCTCTTCTTCCTTATGTAACGTAGGTCCTGTCACAGGGAGTAAGCTTCAGGGGCTGACGCTTCCACAGCAGCAGCATGGGTCTTGTTAATACTGACCCAATTTAATGGGTAGGCAACAGGGATGACGACCGGATGGCGGGATGATGCTTGCATGGCCTGCTGGCTGACTGGCTACGACTGAATGTCTGGGTAAACAAAAAATGTGTGTGATCTGTGGACTGGCAGGTTGGTTAAAGATGGAATATTTTAATGGTGTCCTGCTTTTTATAATTCAACCAATTTCTGGTTAAAACAGGATGCTTCAGCAGGACACGTGTGGAGGGACTGTTTGTAAATTGTTTACACATAATCCTTTGTTGTCAAAATGAACATTCCTCATAATGATTCAAAGAAACAGGATTTTTAAGAAAATACTTTGCCACTTATGACAGCTCCCATGGGATTTTTCTGATGTATTAAATAAGGTTATAAACTCAAAAACTTGCTTTTATTGTGTTCACCACCTGGAGGATTAAATTTAGTTTTGGAGAAGATCCTAATCATTTATTTTTCCCATAACTGAATAAACAAGCTGTTCTCAGAGGAAAGTAAGGTCCCCAGAACACCGTTTGAAGCTAGAAAGGTGGCAGGGTCTGCCACATATAAACAAAGTAAAACAGTATGAAATTGTGTTGTCCTTTAAGGTCAGTTTGTTTATTCAGTTTATGCAGTCAGTGTTTATTTTGTTTGGTAATGCATATGAAGATCTTTCTCTTCTGATTAAAATGTATCCCCCAAAGCTACACAGAGCTCATTTAACCAGCAGCTTGCAAGACAAAGTAATTCATCATTTCACTGTGATTTTAATGATGCGCTTCCTGCACCGTAATGCACCAAATTGACTGATTGATTAAGAAGAATAGCTGTTCCACTTCTGGACTGAATGTCTTGCTTATACACAAATACATGGCATTGTTAAGCATATTCCTTGTGGGATTTGTGAATGGGATTAACTCCTTTCCAGCCAATTTACCGACTGACTCCCCGACTACAGTAGCTGTTCAGTGGGAGATTGAATTGCTGGCTCACTGGCAAATGTCTGGCAAAGTGTGCCTGGCTGACCGGATGAAGGGTATAAAGCAATTTTCCATCATTTGTATGTAAACCTGTATGACTGGCTGGCTTATCGATCGACGGATCGACCGCCTCCCTGGATGGCAGGCAGCCGCAACGAACAAACGTCCCTCCTCATCAGCAGTGGTGTCGGCACATGTAAGATTTATGACTGAGTCCACCTGGTAATTATGGAGAGTCACTTGTTTAGTGAAACGAGGTGACATGACAGCTGCCACAACACTGGTTGGTGGAGACGGAGAGGGAGCGAGGGGAGGACTGCGGGTGGGAAATTAACAGAGTGGAAAGGACTTAAAGGGAGTAAAGCAGGGGTGAGAAGAGAAGAGGGAAAGGCTGGAGCAGCGAGGAGGGGAGGAGAGTGATAGAGCGGGAAGCAGCCGAGGAAAAAGTCTGTGTGTGTGTGAGAGAGAGATGTTGATAACACACTGAGGAAGTTCTCTCTCTCACTTTCTCTTTGGAAGTGCATCAAAAGATTGTCTTACTGCATAAAAACACTGTTATCATACTGCTCCTGACACAACTGCCTTCTTGACACGTCCACCCACCAACACACGCTGCAGCCTGGCTCCTCAATGATTCATGCATTTCTCACAAGCAGTAAATGGACAGAACGACTGCACTATCGAACCTGAATTATGTAAATTTGATAGATTTTTAAATAATATATTCAGTGACCTCTTGTCAGCGTTTCACATAGACTCAAAAAGAATAAGCAGTGCAAGTTACCCATTAAAACTGGCCTTTTAATCCTGCGGGGTTATGACAGTGTAATTTGACCAAAGCCTTGTTATTGCTCTGCATCGCTGAAGTCTGGAAGCAAAGTCAATGTGGGATGATGAGTTACTGGCCTTTTTTTTTTTCATATATAAATTTTAAAAGATTTAGTGAACAATGCCAATAATGTCTGAAGTAGGAGGCAGTGCAGCCAATGTTTAGTTGAAAGTAAATGTAAAGCATATTGCTAAAGAGAGCAGCCATTCCCTGCAGTACGGTGCAGTTCCAGTCCAGTCAAAAATTGTCGATATTGTCTGGGTCACACTTAAAGGGGAATCGATTTAACACGTCAAAGTCTGTTTACAGGTACAACTGCATATGTGGAAAAACTTGCATAAAGGCGAGGCAAGGCAAGTTCGTTCATATAACACCATTCAGACACAACTCACAGGGCTTTACAGGGACATGGAAATGCATTGAAATAAGACATTAAAACATTGAGAAAATGTTAATAAAAACAAGACAATCAGACAATAAAAACTAAAAGGAAAGATAAAAATGCATTTGAAAGACAACAAAAACAAAAGCAAGCAAACAAAAAGTTACAGATTAAGAATAAGTTATGAATCAAACTTATTGGAAAGCCTCAGTAAACAGTAATGTTTTCAGCCCTGATTTAAATGAGCAGTTAAGGGCCTCAGGTATTCAGGAAGCTTGTTCCACAGGTGGGGGCATAGAAACTAAAAGGTTGCTTCACCTTGCAGAGGAACACTAACTAACTAAATAAAGCCTTGAGGGAGCTGAGGAAAGTCTGATAAATTGCCTCAAGGGATGTCATTTGAGTCAGCGTCAGATGGGGATGATGAGTTTGAAGTTGGTTAACCAGACCTCATCGGCTCGCTCTTCATTTCTGATTGAGGCTCGAGGCAACATGAGGTCCTACTTGCATAACACACCCTAATCTCCATATAACTGTCTGCGTTCGAGTTGCATTTTAGGTAATGTAGGCACCAGATAATAAAAAGAAGAAGAAAGGATTTTTTTAAGAAGCGGACAGCTCTGGCGCCCCCCACAGTTTCTGAGTGCAACACCACTGTCGTAAATACAAAATCCCAGGTCTGTAACAATTTGTCAGACGCAATGTAGGTGCCAACGACAAACAAAACTCACGTCATAACAATTTTATGTCTTGAAAACATGTATGTAACGCTGTGATCCTACCCTCCCACTAAAGTGACATAGTGCAGAACAAGTGATGGGGGGCGGAGTGGCTGAGACAGAGACACCATTCACGCTATTACAAGACACTGTACCATCAAAATGATTTCGAAGCTGTTAACTAAGTTACATAATGTTGCTTAAAGAAAGACCTTTCTGTCATGACCCACAATGTTACAGGAGTACAAACTTGTGTGTCACAAAAATGTAACCTAAGGCAAAGCAAATGGTTATATTTTGTCACCTGACTCAAAGTGAGGTTCATCACCCTAAAATGCTAATGTATTTAATTACACCATTACCAGTGTAATGGCAATATAGCAACAAAGTATTTTTCTTTATTTGTTACCTTTTATCCATCTGGATTATGCTGTAATCATTGTAGACACACACCCATGCACTGTACACATGCACACACACTGCTGTGAAGCATGATTGTGCAGCACTTGGTCCGCCCCATGGAAATATCTGATTTGGTTTTGAGAGTGATGGTGCAGTCTGTTATAAATAGTTCTCCCTAAAAGCTAAAAAACACTATCTGCTATTGATTAGCTGTCAGCACATGTTAAAGCTCACTGTCACTGGTCACACAGGCTGCCCTGGCAGGCTGAGACACACTCACACACACACATAGAGCGGAGCGTGAGAGAGTCATGCAAAATGCATGCAAAAGCTCTATCCAGCTCTCTGTGTAAGCTCTCTTCTTCTATGATTCCTCTGGTGCCAATTAACACACGGACATATACTTCACTTGGGTACATATATACATATAAATGGTCATTCCATACTGATACTTAAATAAATGCACAGCCTCAGAAATCACAGACAAACTCTTCTCCCACACACAGAGAGACTCACACACGTGCACACACCACAGCGATTTCCCATTTACTCTGCTTCCTCTGACTTCAATGATTCATGCTTTTGACACTTCCAGTCTGAATGCCAATGTGAACTCATTGGTTTATTGCCACATGGCATTGTGGATTAACACACTGCACAACTTTTGGATTTTTCCCCACTGATCATCCTTATGTAATATAGTAAGGTCTATCGGGGACTCCCTAAAAACTCGGTATTTCGTCAGAGGGTGGCGCCTCACGTCCTGTGTCACGCAGTGTTGTGTGCCTGGTGCATGTTCTCGTCGGCTCACATCAGGGGTCTCTTCATGTTATTAATTTAATCCTGATCATCTTTTCCTAAACCTGACCAAGAAGTTTTAATGCCTGCAACTGAAAACTGGAATTATTCTTGTAAATACCTGTAAACAATGAATCCACTTAGTCTTACAGTAAAGGCCTACCCATCCAAACGGTTTTCTAGGAGACAACCTCTCACAAAACCACTCAAATTGTCTTACAAAGCAGAATATCACCTGACATGCGCACAGATGAGGTAAAATGGTTGAAAAATGGTTGCGTGGACTGCCACTTCCTGCAAAACCATGCCCATCTGGGTGAATTACCAAGTTTGTGAGACCCAGGGCTACCGCACAAATATCTCTAATTACATGCAACGTGTCTTATTATTGTTATAAGGATGGTATTTTGAGTATGCCAAATTAAAAATTGGTTTTTGACCTCTGTAAAAATAATATCAGTCTCTATTTGTGATTTCCCATACCACAAACACATCAACTTAGCTGACATCGTGTTTAAACAAGGTTTTCATTGACGACATCTGGGAAGAAGATATTATTATTATATTTTTTTACTGGAAAATAGTTTCTCTCATGTTAAGTCTCCTTATAAGACCTAGTATGGTTTAGACCCTTTTTTAGACATCATTAAAATAACTAACCATATTTGAAGCTGCTTTAGAGTTCAGTGCCAGTTGGCTACAATCACTGAACATACTGAATGCAAGTATTACTATGCACACCACATAGAGCTTGAACCCTCTTCACGGTGTCATGGACAGAGTTCAGGATGATGCTTGCCCTTTAGTTTCTTCTGGGGTAATGGTCTTTGCAACCACTTTAAGATTTGAGGAAAATAGTGACAACTGGAAACCAGACAGTTGCTTACATAATAAAGTTTCTGCTCATCCATGCTCAGCCCCGGCTTTGCCAAATGCCCCCGTGGAGCTGCACAGTGCTGGTACATGATTGTGATTATACTGGGCAGCTTCCAGGTGTTCATGTGTGTGAAAGTGTGGGCATGGAGCAAGGGGTGTTGCTCACTGTTAGCGGTTGGTACTGAATCGGTGGAATAAACTGTTGATTCTCTTCACGGTGAAAGGGAATTTATAGAACATTGCTATACTATATTGACAGGCATTGTTCAAAAGCTTAAAATGACCTATGTTTCCTTTTATTGACCTCTTGTGGCCATGCTGCTAAAGGATATTGAAGTGGGTGCATACAGATCACATGACTTTGAAGTCGCCCTGTTTGACGTCAGGTTTTTGTGTTTAAACCTATCCAAATTCTGCTCATATTGGTCATTTTGGAATAACAACAACAACAAACAACCTCTGTCTCTTTTTAATGTGGCAGACTTATAAAGGACTTGAGTTCAGTCACCAGGATAAAGTGTTGGTAGTTAACGTTTCTGTAAACCACTGATACGTTCATGTGTGTCATCGGCTATGTACTGTACAATATCGACATTTCTACCAAAATGTGTCACAGCATATGTTTATGACCTGATATCGGGAGATTGAGGAGATGATGGTGCAGTTACAGGCAAGAAGGCTGCCAAGCAATACACCACAATTCAAGACTGTGTTTCAACATTTTCCAGTGTGAAACCACTGAATATTTTTAAGGACACCTTGGGACAATTTCCAGACGTGTTTATGGCGACCAAGACGGGTATTTGAATCCAAAAACATGATCTTTTCTTAACCCTAACCAAGCGTTTTTTGTGCCTAAACCTAACCAGAGCAGAACTACAGCATTGTCAGTAGATAATATTTCAATACATCCATGGTTTGTGGAAATGTATATTGCCAACATTTATGCTGCGGACTGGGATGTGAGGAATTCCTAACCAGGAAGAGCGTGAGATAAACTAACTTTAACTGGCCACAGATATTATTTACATACTAGATAAAATCTCTAAAGCATAGAGAGCCAAGACTGACTGGAATATTAAACAACAGGATGCACAGGATATGTTTCATAGTGGGGTTACTTGCACATCAGTCTGATAGATAACAGGCCTCAAGACGTGTCCCTACGAAGTGTAATCTGTGGCAGCAACGCCACAATTACCTGAAATCTTTAATGACACCAAGGTGCTTTTTCCTGCTTATCAACATTTTTTATCTACATTTGTAATTGCCTGATGATTTATGACCGAAACCGGGTGTTATCTAGTTCGTAGGCCGTGTGTGAAAGCAACATTACTAGGTTCAATTAAGTATCACAGCAGTCATTGTTGTAGATAGTTTGAGCTATCTACAGTATGGGGACACAAGCATGTATGTACATGACAGAAAAAAGACTGAGAGTGTTTTTTTTCCCCCCTCTCATCTGATTAACCACATCAGTATAAAAAGTACTGAGCTCACAGTATTCACAGGCAAATGTAATAAAACATGAAATTCACTGGGGAGCCCACAAACACACATAAACAACAAATAGAGTAGATCAAAGCATATAATGAGATTAAGAATAAAATACAGTGGAGCATAAAATATTACAACATAAAACACATTATAAGACTATTAGGATTAAATATCTAAAGCATTGTAAACAATCCATATATACCGTAGACAATAAAGAGCATCACAATATAAAGCAATGTAAAGACTCAAGTTCTGGGATTAAGATAATAGTAGCTCTTTACAAATTTAGTATATGATCTTTGTGTTGTAATCAGGGATTACGTTCTGCTTTTATTCATACAGTATTTATAGCTGAAACAAAAATACTCCCTTTGAAGCTAAAACAAATATACTCTGTGTTCATTGCAGTGAACAGTCTCCATTATTTGTCTTATTTTAAACATGTCTTCCAGGACATCTGGTGCCCCTCTAACTGGAATAGTTTACACAGGACACCAGGTGGCTCAAGAGCTGGGTGGTTACCGAGTGATCTGTCAGGAGAATCAGGAGCAAATATCACACTTGTATTTTAAGCTGAAGGTCAAGCGCTCAGTCACAAACATTTGAGATCACGCCTGGAGCAAAGAGTATTCAGAAATGTTTTCTTTTTTTTTTTTTTGCACTCTACTTAGAGACACCAGATGGTTGGTGTTTGTCACATCGGACACATATGGTCAAAAAGAAGTGAGCAGCTAGTTTTGTACTGAATGCATAATCGGTGCAGGGTTTGCCAGAATTCATTTGTAGCAAGTGCCACAAAGTGCATCATGGGTCAATAATAACAAAAGAGATGATAGACATTTACACAGCAGGACAACAGACAGGAATCAATGAAGGGCATGTCTTCAAAAATGGATTTTCAGACTCTGCTTGAAACGTAGCTGACAAATTAGGATTATTTGCTCTTACTTTCAGATTATCTCAGCATCGCATGAATCCGAGCTGGGATGTGCATTTGATTAGGCCTTTTTATCGTTAGCGGTTTCTCCCGGCAGGATTTGGTAGAGCGGCTTATATGTGCTGTGTTCCAGGATTGTGAGTGTTCTTCAACTTAACTGTAAGAAGAAATAAACTCTTGATTAATTAATTCATTTTAAAAAAGCTGAAAAGTATTTAATGGTTAAACAAATCAAAAGTGAAAAAGATGTATGAAAGGAATCATAAAGTAGCTGCTTATGCTTTTGTTTACAATACATCCATCTTATACCTGAAGGGAAAAAAATGCTATATATAGTTGTTATATAAATGATGTTTTTCTAATCTAACTGATGTGTTTTTGTCTTTCACAACCTCAAAGAATTTCTTTATGAAGGAGTGTTTAAAGCTTCACAGAAACACCTTTGACACTGCAAATGAGCTTTGAATTAGCATCACAAAACGACAGGTATGGAAGAGGGCAAACACAGGTTGGCTACCAACCCTATTGGGATATAGAGATAATTAAATGCTTGTTTGTTTGTTTGTTCCTCACTAGCTGACTGAAAGAGACAGCTTGATTGGGGTCATTTCACCTGCAGAAACATGATCCTGAAAGACATATTGAGTCTATATTTAAAGACACAACAGCACAATGCAAAGGCATTACTCATTGTTGTCTATAGAAAAGTTAGAAGGCAAATTATATGAGAACAACTCTTAATAGAAAACTGTTTTTGTACATTGAAGTATATAAATCTGTATATATGCTTTGTTTGCAAGGGTGTAGGTTTGGATATGGACTGAAGAGAGATGTCCTTACTGATTTTTCTGAATGCAAAGAATCGTCACACAGCAAGTTCAGCTGTGGTGATTTCCCTTGCATTACGGTGGCAATCTTGGTATTATCACAATGCCTTTTACCATTTATTAGATGGCGACAGAGGAGCATGGTAGATTGCAATTATTCCACAACTTCAGGCTATCAATCAAGACATCAAATATAAAGAACGCTGCTTGACGACCTGCCCACTATACTCACTTTACAGGCTAACATTAGCGACCTGTGCTCCTACTCTGCCAGTCTGCTCTGATATTAGAGGAGCAGTACCAAGTGCAGGAAATTTCGGGTGTCATATGCCGTCAAAAAGGGGGAATGCAACATTAAAATATGTCACAACGGCAGATAGTTTAAAAACCTGTGTTTGGAGAGCCATGTAGCCCAGACACCTAACCCTACCCCTCTATCCTAACAGGGAACGGGACACATTACCCATAGGTGTGAATGTGCAAAATGGAGGTGTAGGGTTAAGTGGTAGGGGTAAGGGATGTATTCAGATTGGGCCGCAATCTACACCCTTGGTTTAGCGTGTTAGCATGCCATCATTTGTCAATTAGCAAACACAAAGAACAGCTGAGGATAAATGTTGTTAGTTTTCTAGTATTTATTTATTTTCTATTAACTATTGACCATTTACCAAAACAAAAGGATTCATCACCTGGGGACCATGAATGTCATCCATCCGGTAGATGTTGAAATATGTAAATCCAGACCAAGGTGGTTCAGACCAACAATGTCATCCATTAAACAAAAACGTAATTGTTGTAATATTAAGATACCCACTTATAATTATTATGTGTAAACACATAAAAATTAAGTCAAACTCTACACTTGTACTTCATCTTGGATGGAAAAATATTGAATCTCAAAAATGTGTCATTGTGTGAAAGATATTTTTGGCACAAACGCTGCATTTGACACTAACTACTGCACACATGATGCCTCTGTAATTGTTTCTGTCATGTATGCTTGACATTTTTCTCACAGCAGCATGCACAGTATACATACAGTCAGTATCTGTGTGGGGACATCTGTGCTGACTTGTGACTTTAAATAGAAGCCTAGACTCAGGTGAGTGTCAGGGTTAGTGTGCGGTAAGGTTCATCACGTACCATCTGTTCATGGAGGGTTTTCTGATATCCTGAAATAACAACATTTCACAGCTTTAAATGACACATATGCTGCAAACAAACAGAATGGGACATACAGTGCAGTGAAACGAGACAGTGCAAGACATCCAATACAAATATAGAGGGGAGGAACAGATACAACTCTAATACAAATTTGTAAAAATGTTGGAGGATTTTCATTTATTCAAACACTGTTCACATTTAAATGTCAAACAAGAATTGGGAGCAGACAGAAAGCTTTATTAACGATAGACCATCACAGTGGGACCTCCTCGTCTCTGACAGGTGATGTCATAATGCTGTCATGCATGCAGAGGCTTCGTGACATTACAGT
Organism: Pagrus pagrus; assembly: GCF_965226575.1. Taxonomy (NCBI): domain Eukaryota; kingdom Metazoa; phylum Chordata; class Actinopteri; order Spariformes; family Sparidae; genus Pagrus; species Pagrus pagrus. The sequence continues at coordinate 11,246,025 of NC_140198.1, forward strand.
GATCTGCCCTCCAGGCCGACCCCAGACAGTGGCCACTGAAAGAAGATCTTGGTGACATGTTTTTGCTCTGGCTGTCTCAGTCTGTCGTTACATCTGTACTTTGGTAAAACTGCGAAACCTTGAGGTCAATACAATTATTGTGCATGTTTATGTTGACACTAAGTTAATTGCAAATAAATGTACCATGGTTTGGGTTTTTGGTTTAGTTGTTTTCTGTTTTATTTTGTAGATTTTATACTTGTGTGTCATGTTTTACTGACACTTCCTGTCTTTGTCTTTTTGCAGCCCTTTTTCTGTGTACACCTGTTCCTGTCAGTTCCTGTGTATTTATGTTAGGCAAATTTTTGATCAATAAAATCACTGTAGTTAACGAGTCTAAGTAAACCCATGGATCATTTTGTAAAGCAAAAATGTTGTTACTTTAATTGTTATCTTAAAGTGTAAGTTGAAATAAAAGAAACTTTGTCAAGAGGCAATGGTCTGTAAAGATAAGTTATTACTCTATTTTGTTTAAAATATGCCTCACACAGTTATTACAGTTATCTTTATTGATCTACAAATGTCAGATAAATCAATGTCACCATTGCTCTATAATCCCTAAAACTCTTAAAGGAGATTTGTTGCGACAGATATCATCATAAAGAAGTTATTTTACATTTAAATTAGAACACAGAAGAGAGGAATGAAATGTGGGTCTGTCTCTGTCAAGATTGTATCGATCTAATACTGCTTTCATTATGTCCCGATTCAATAAAACATGACCTTTGTAAATGGAGACCTGCACGACACGATGCGTTCAGAAAAAATGTTTAATCACACAATCAATTAGTGCAGTCGGGTAAATAAACATTTAGCACAAGATAGCCAAGATCAATTTTGTTCAGCATTTTTCAAACCCACAAGGTCAGCTTAAACTAAGACTCAAGACTCAAGAAGCACCGTGTGAGAAAATATTAATTTATGTAAATAGGTAAAATGATACCAATAATAAAAAGGTGTCAGTATAACGCCATACAGTTTAACATCACCATAAATTCAAGCCTCCAAAAGGACTCAGTTGGATCAACACCTCTCTTAAACAGTTTTAAAAAACTGAACATTATAACCTTCATGAATGTAGAGCTGCATTAGTGTTAGGTAAACCAAATAAACTGACAACCATGGCATACCATGGTACCATACCTTGAAATAATAGGTCCTTTATTCATATTTAGAGGTCAAATCCAAATTTCTGTACAGAATTCTTAAGTGTTGCACCTGCTATATGCTGTGTCTGTGTCGGATGATGCGTGTACATGTACTGTGCACTCACAAAGCTTTTCTCACAATCACGTTTGTTAGCTGTCATGTGCAATAAGAGCCAGTGACATCGGTCCACAGGCGCTACAAGCCATGAGCTCCCTGACAATCCATGTGAGGGAGTGCTGTGTGCCCGTGTATGCTGTCTGTGCAGATGAGCCATCAACATGTAGCATGTGAGAAAATGTCAGATGTGTACAGCGCCAGCAAGGACATTGTGACACATTTCTGTTTCAGTGGTCGCAGTGAACTGTGAATCTCTGGATGTAAATCCCACCCTATACACTGTATGGCAGAGTATCACTGCATTTCATGCAGTGTATTGTAATGAATGTTGCACTTTATCTTTGCATTGTACCCACTTTCTACTGCTTCCATTTGTAATTGCTTACTTTGTATGCCTTTGGACATTAAATTGTATCCTTGCCAAGCTTTGTTGTATCCAGTGTTTTATTTCACAAAGAAACAATACTTGCAAGCAAGCAATTTTGGCCTCTTTCCTTTTTCAATTAGCCGTGCACTAAAGTGAAATAGCTCAAGATCAGGACAGAGCTCAGGATCCAGTGATAACATGGTTTATCTGTTGTCAGCTAATTGCAAATGTCTGCATCAACCAACCAAATGTAGGAGAATGAAGTGATGGCTGGATTAAAGTATAGTGCAGCTCAGAGGCACTTTATGCACCTTTTCAAAGCTACTCATTTGCTGATGGATTTAATGATGCTTGGTGCAGTTGATGCAGTTTGTGCCCAAGTAACTTTCCATGTTACAATATTTTTTTTATGTTTTCTTTGTCCACATGCATGAATACCTTTCCTAAATAGGTGCTGTTATACAAGCATGGACTCAAATTAGCAGAGCTGTTCTCAGTTAATTAAATCAGTGCTTATGCGTTATTTTCCATTGTCATGACTGAAATGAGAGCTGATATTTACGATACTGTAATCTTGCACATTTCCAATTTAAAATTTGGTATTTTAAGCGGGTTTAAATAAGATTTAGCAATCCAGCTGCACATTTAATCCATCCAGCTGTGTGTTGTCAGTGTTGCTCTTCAGCAACTCAAAGCAAACAGATGGCAAGAAATCCCTTTATTTAAGCTGCTGTGAGTGTTGTCATCATTAAAGTTAACTTCCTGTCTGTTTTGCAGTTAGCAACCCCCTCCCCCATCACCAGACACAGAAGCAAACAGGAGGATCCTGCTCTCTGCAAAGTCATGAGCAGACAGGACCGCCTCTTTATTGAGTTCTCTGTCCTCATTGGATAAAGTGGGCAGGGAAACCAGAAAATGTATTTTCTTTTTTACTGCTTGAGTGTTGGGATGGGAGATGGGCTATTACTGTTGGAATATAGAGCTATTTAAGGGTCCTATTTGTTTGCTTTGGGATGCCCCTGAAGCTTCAGTGTTCGACAATGGGAGTTAGACTCAAACATCTTTTCTTACAAATAAGACCTATAGGCCATAGATAACAATTATTTTAATAAAAAAATGTCTTCCAAATTATATACAGTGGCAATTTTAACATCTATAACATTGATTTTCTGCTTTAGTTTCTTGAAATGTAAAACAAACACAATATCACATATTCTGTATCTACTTGTTTCAACCCAACTTGCCATGACATACCATTACATCAAGTCAAAATATTCTAGGTGTCTCTGCATCATTTTATATCCATTTCTGTGTAATACAGCCTGACATGTTGAGTATCTCTATAAATATTATATCTCAAGAGTACAGGGCACACACAACACAAACACGCACACTCAGACACACACAAACATAACATACATCAGGCTGAGAGAAGGATGCCTGCAGGAGCCTGAACGCTCCAGGGTATTTCTATTGAAACATTTATCCTTTAACCTGGAAGGACTCCCCGTTGTATCGCCATATTGAGAGCAGGGCACATCTACATAACCTTATGCCCTCTGAGCCATACCATCACCGACCCATTACCACATGGAGCTTAATTAGGTTAGTGATCAGAACAAGCATACCCAGAGGGCATACAGCAACTGTCACATGTGATATGAAGGTGATAAAAAAGGCAAAAAGAAAGGAGAGCACACACTGTACAAAAGAGCATCATTCAATATAAAGTGTACAATGTTTAAGTGTAATTCTGATAGAGGATCGGTGGTTCGATCCCAGTCTGCAGGTCGGTGTCCTCGAGTGAGCCATGCAGAGCTCCGCTCATGGTGCGAGTGAACTGCAGTGCATTTTATTTTTGCACCAGTAAATGTCAGAAACATTCAATTGTTGTCATCTATATTATATTTTAATAATGTTTATGGTAATGTTTATGGGACAATGCTCTGTGTATTGTGGAGCACAAATGAGCACCACAAATTAACACAGTGGAGACGTATTGTACAGGAGTAAAACTAAATCATTGTCCTTGTTGTCATCACGGACAGTGCCAGATGGGTGAAGCCAAAAGCCATTTGTCGGAAGGGAAATAACAGTAGTATTGTGTCTATCTTCAGAGTTCTGTGTGTTGTGCAATTTTCTCTGCCTTCTGTTGTTGCCATTGGTTTCCTTCAGCTTGTGATCGGGCACTGGACAACCAGCCCAACATTACCAGTAGCTGCAGCCCTGCAGCCCGCTGTGCCAATATAATGCTGATGGCTACAAGTCACACAGTTTATTCAGAGATTATTCCACACAACTGGGGAGCTTTTATACTGAGGCACACAGACAAAATACTAACAGGTGAATACATCAACTTCCATCACGCAAGACACGTAAAGGCAGGTAGGATGACACAAATAGTGACCTTTAATATAAGCTGAGAATATAAGAATCCAAAAATGCTAGACTGATGTGGGGGAAACTGAAGTAAAACATTTAATTAACAAATGAAGCACAGGTGGACAGGAAAAATCCATGGAACTTCAAAATAAAACAGGAACCAACTAAAGCAAAACTCAAACCATGACAACAAGGCTGTTTTTTAGTTTTAGAGTTATCGGGGAAGACAAAGCTTGAAACACTTATTCTGGGTGATGAGGTTTAAAAAAAGACTAGTATTACCAGGGGACCTCATGTGGTAAAGACAGTACCCCGTATATCAGTTTACATGTGGCACCTGTGTCACTGACATTGTGTAATTAACTGACATTATAGTTAATTTATATTACATTAGAATGATAGTTTACAGTTATTTTTGCTAACTTCCTGCATGTGTTGGAAGCATAAAGACACATCTGCAGCTCATTCTATTCAAGTAACGCACGCTGTACTTGATTATGACAACCTCTCATCGCTCCCAGTCTTCTCTTTCATCACTTAATTTAAATGTCAAGATATCATGAGTCGCAATCATGTTTCATGCTCGTTCAGTTGTCTGACAACAGAAAAAACAGATGTTAAATAAAACATGACCCCAAATCACAGAAATGCTGAGGTAATTCAAGTCCTGTGCTAATAGGGCTTTTGCCAATGTTTCCGACAATGTTCAGGCATTAAATGTTAATTGTCGTCACAATTCTCATACACCCACCGCCCTCTACAACCTTTTATTACAGCCAAACATTTCCCACATGAGATTCAGTGGTTCTGGATACAAAATAAGGTTTGATGCCTGCAGCAGTGTTGTGGGCTGGTGCCTGCAGTAGCTGACTAGTGAACCAGACAAACAGAAACATTTGACGTACTATACATACATGACAGTTCAGGTGTGTGCACCTATGCGTGTTTCTATTTGTCACAGTCGAGGGAATGGCAACATTCAGACACACAGCTTGGAGCCTAAGTGGGTCACCATCATGTCACTGTACCATACACATGCATGCTTACATATGTGACATACACTGAGATCATCACTAAAGCGTTATCACAAAATAATTGTAAATGAGGCTCCAAGTGCAACGTAACATGTTTGTCTGACCAGCAAATTTTAGCAGCTGGCCACATCAGCCCAGTGCTGTGTGCAGGCATGCGCTGGTGACTTTTGCATAATATCTCACTGCATAACTCTGCATGACTGGCAGTCTGCACCGAGCAACGCTGAATTCAGCATTGTTAGCTCCCTTGGTGCTTTTTAAATATGTCAAGTCCATTATGAATTTGTCCCAAGCTGCCAACAGCTCTCCTCTCTTTAACTCACATGACAGCATCACAAACACAGTGCCAGACTCACAGACTGAATGACTGTGTTCATTGTTATTTAATTCCAGCAAAGCACACATTAGCCATAATCAACTCAGGACTTTGTACAGTTAAAGTAAATACTTCGTCTTTGCAAATTAGAAAGACAGACAGTTATATAACTTAAATTGTAATTTTTTTGCACAGAAAACTGTGCAACCATTTTTTTGCTTTCTATCTCCGGGTAGTTCTTCAATCTCCATTGTGAGAAATCTGTGTGGTGGCATTTTTATCTATAATTTATGAATGATAAACATGTATAATATAGGGCAACCTCTGGCTTAGTTAGTAGAGCAGGTTGTCCTGTATTCATTAGGGTTGTTGGTTTGATCATTTGCTATCCAGTGTGTTGAAGAGTCCTTGGCAAGACACTGAACCCCAAATTGTTCCCAATGGTTTTTCAGTGTCCCCATATTGCACATTCAAAGCAACCAAATCGCCAGGAAAAATGTTGACAAAGTTTCTGCAAACCATGAATATGTTGACATTTGACATTTCTTTAGGTTAAATTTTCAATTTTATCTTGTGACAACGTTTGTTTACACTCTGGTTAGGTTTAGGCACAAAAAACACCTGGTTGGAGTTCAGAAAAGATCATGTTTTGGCATAAAATACTGGTGCTGGTAACCACAAATATGGCTGGAGATATCCAGAAGTCTCATAACAAACACCCGTTTTTGTCACCACAAACAGGGTTGGGAAAACATCCAGTGGTGTTGTGCTAACAGTTGTTGAAGCGCCATGGTCCCTCGTCAAAAGTAACCAGTTGTTTCATGCTTACAGATGTTGTAATACAGTCTTGAACTGCGGTCACTGGATTGGAAGCCTCCTCATCTGTAACTGTCCCCTCCACCTTCTGATATAAAAGTCAGGTCATAAACATGTAGAGTGAACAAAGCATATGACACGCACAATTGTGAACTTATCATTGGTTTGCAGAAACGTTAACTAATAAACATTTTATCCTGGCCACTAAGCTGCTGAAAGCATGCTCATTTCATACTAATGGCAGCCTAAAGTCATAGGATTTTTCACAGTACATCGAGTACTTCTGATACTTAAAATTCATTGAACAAGTTCTCTCTTCCCGATACAGTCCATCCATTAGAATTTCCTCTGAAGTACAGCAGAGCAGAAGTTTCTTCTTTCCTACTTCACCACCGCACATTTGTAAGTCAGATAAAGTTCCCCACAGGACACTGTGTACATTGATGTGTATAAACGCAGTACCGGTATATGTCTGACCCAATTTAGCAGAAGTGTGATAATCCTCACATTTGAAGTGTCGGGAGCTGAGGGAGCTCTACATATCATGTAATGTACATTTTTTCTGTTTCTCTACCCTACTCTACAAGAACCTGACTGAAGGTGAACAAAGTAGACACGGTGGGACAGAAAACCGTAGATGAAAGCAGACCGCACACTTCTCCCAACCCACTCTTACAGACACATGAAATCCTTCTGTGATCTTTGGGCCGAGGCGGGCATTACTGAAAAGGTTGAAAAGTTTCTGGAGGCCGGATGTTGAACTGAAGCTTAAGTCAATACATCAAACAGAGGAAAGGGTAACGATGTTTACACACACTAAAAGTCAGCGTGCAGCTTGTTCCCTCTCATATAAAACTCATGATGTAGCACAGACAGCAGCCACAGAGTGAGACCCAACATATGCAAAAATATTTTTACTCAACGCCTCAACACAGCTTGTTGAATAGTGATTAAATCAGATTCATGCACAACAAATACTGGCATTGTTTGAAAGGCAATTTGTACACAGTGCTATCGGCTAATGTTGTATTCAAATGTTTTATTTATCATACATTAAACTTACATCTCATCCACCTCACCCTCCTGGCAGACTGGCTGATACAACAAAAGTGGAATAATAATAATAATTGTATTATTTTTTTTATTACAGTAGTCAAGCAATGGATGCAAACACTTTTTTGGGTTTATCAACTGAGCACTGAGGGGTATATACTGTATGGAAGCCTTTTTCCAACGTGTTTTCACACATGGAATAAAAAAAATGAAGGAACTTTTATCCTGGCAAAACTTTTTTTTTTTCACCAGGTCTCAAGTCATGAACGCATAAGAGAACATAATTTATATCAAACCTACCGGGGGAAAAAAATCCTCCCACTCGTCCCTCAGGGCTTCTGTAGGTATATCTGAGCTTTTCCAACTTCAAATGAACCGCTACCTTTTCAACTTCGTGGCTATATCAACTGGTGGAGTAGCAATTTTTGTAAGTGATCAACCATGGCAAATCCTTTTGGACTGGCTTTATTAAAATCTAAAATAAAAAAAAACAAGAAGTTTTCCTTTTAAAATTGCATTAAATATCATTTGTAAGTATTAGTAAACATCGTCTGGTTATCTTGTGCTACATTTAGTGACCAACGCTCAATTCAAATTTTTTACCCTACATTCTTTTTTCTCTCCCAGAAAGAAAATAAAGCATCGCCGCAGGGGATATAAACCTCCCACTCTTGGGCTGAAAGAGAAACACAGTAATCCCCTCTTACCCATGGGCTGCAGTCTGGACAACCTGAATAGCACATTTAGCTTTTTTTTTGGCTGATTCACTGAAAATATTTACTCCATCAATCCATCCATCATCCATCCATCCGTTTATCCTGTTCAGGCTGGAGCCAATCCTGGCACCCGTGTTAAAATATTGTCATTGCCAGTCAGTAAACATTATTGAAATATTAAGCAGCATGAACATTTATTTGAAACACTTTCACAGGTTGAAAAGCAGAACTATGGAGGTAATGCATTGCATAATCAGTGTGGTACACACATGCACTAAAATACAGCCTCAAAAATAAACATCAGACGTCACTTTTATGTCTGTGACTCAGCTTTTCCAAACTTAAGCAGACAGACTATTCTCATATGTGCAAATTGGGACTTGTAGCCAAGCATGGCTGCATCCCCCCGTGGGATGCTGTAATGGTCTTCCTCATTACACTGAGGTGACTCCGACTGTGTTCGAGCAGTAATAATCACTCTACAGCAATAACTTCCCTGCAACTGCCTGCGGGTCATTAGAGCCAGTGTCCACTTAGAGGATTAGGACACTTTGATTAATCAACAGGATAAAGGTGTCTCCTTGCTTGCTCTCTCTTCCTGTTTCTTATCCTTTTTACTGTTCAGATATTCAGCAGAGCACAACAACCTTCTGTAATTGGACCCAGTGAGTATTATAAGGCCCTTTTACAAAGACTAAACTCTAATATCATGTCACTATTTCTATTGGGGCTCATATAACATTGTAAACTTTCTTGTGGCACTTTGCCAAATCTCTCCCCCACGGTGTTCTTTGAAATAAAGACACTCACTTAGCAAACATGAATATATTAAGCGTGGTTTCCTGGCACAAACTGTAAATTCAGAATTTCTTTCAGTCACCTCACGCTGCCAGTCAGAGCTGCTGGTGATTTCAATTGCTCACTGTGGCTTTAAGAGATCAGCGTTGCACAGGACACCTCATTAATTCTCCTCCTCTTCAGCCCCACTCACCTTCACTCTCAAAGTTATTTCCCCGCACCTCCGCCAGTATTTTCGTCTGAAAGGTAGAACATTTTCTTATCTGGTGCCAATCTCGCCCTGTCTCTCTCACGACTCCTCGCTCACGCTCAGCTCAATCAGCGCGTTCCCTCTTTGCCAATCAGTTATCTGTTTATATGACAGGAAGGAGCTGTTGTACTAACAAGCTGCTCGACAGAATAGGATATCTTGTCCTCTCTGTTTTGATAAAAGGGACACAGCTCCAGTGCCACTTTAACAGTATAAAGTCTGATAAAAAAGTAGGTGGGGAATCTTTAATCAGAAAAATGTTAGCTTCAAAACTGCACTGACTGAGAATATGGTTTAATGTTTGCTTACAGAAGCCACTAAATCAATGCAAACTCTTTCAGTATCAGTTGATTCACAGAAAATTAGGATGAAATCGTATTTTTTTTCGCTCATAACAACTCACCCAGATATTCAGTAGAAGCCACGGCTTTCATTCTTATGCAACATTCTGCAGTTGTTTCTCTACATGGCTGTATGTCACACACTGCTGCAGGGCTTTTTTACACATTCGTTTCAAAATACTGTGAATGGAAACTGTGACAATGAGCTTAAAATTCAGATTAACAGGTTTGATTTGCATTTTTTGATTTTACTTTCATCTATCCTGGATTTAAAAGAAAAAAAAAAAAACCTTTTCAGACATAAAAATGATTTCATCCTCTTGGTTTCTTCATCTCAGGGTGCCAAAAGTATAGATTAAAATTATGTTAAGCAGTGTGTTTTTATTGTGCAGAAAAGATTTTTAAAGCCTGAATACAGCAAATTCTACTGTACTTGTGGCGGGGAAATGAGGTCAGAAGTGTTTCAGTGTGGAGAGGCTGTGAGAAAACCCACTTACAATATGTAAAATGAAATGTATGTACACCGCCAGTGGCAATGACTGACTTAGAAATGTTACGCATGTTTATCATTTACAGCTGCTACAATTGATTTTTGGCCACTAGGGGGGAGAAAAACATCAAATCAAGCTGACAGATGCCAAAACACTTCCAGCTTGTAAACTGCACTATGCTGATGTTTTTGCCAAAAATTGCCTACTCCATTAGCATTAATTTAGAGTGGTCTTTCCAGGAAACTCTCCACTCGGTCAATAAAATGTTCTGGTCGTTAAGTGCTGAGATTCAATTGTCTGTATAAAAAATGATTAATCTAGGTTTAACAAAAAAACTTAATTTGTTATTATTTTGCAGAGAAACTTGTGGAACGTGTGCTCATTCCTTAACCATCAGTGACAAGTCCCTTTTTCCAAGTCCCAAGAAATAAAAGACATTACCTGGCCTCACATCACCTGGAATAGTTTTCCTACCACTCAAATTACTGTGTATTGGCTGAGACACAACACTATGTGGAGAACGTCTCTGTATCCCCTTTTCAACACACTAGACTTCCTCTCGCCAAGCGTGACACCTCATTCCCTGCATGAAATAAAGAACGCGCCCTTCTTCATTTTCGTGAAGCAGATATAACAGTGGGACACCTGCATACCTGTGGAGATGAAGCAGGCAGGTTTTGTAATTAAGAGGATCCAGAGGTGGTTTTTATTTATTTATTTTTTTTCTCAACAGCCAATCTCTCATGGTGGCATGCATAATTGCTATGACTGATGGGGTGTGGGCGGGGAATTGATCTCAGGAGCTGGTGCGATCCCATTATTCTGCTCCGCTTCTGTCTGTCTCCTCTCTATCTCCTTCCAACTCTCTATTTTAAGTATTTTTTCTATCTCTGGGGCTCTCCGGATGTCAATCCCCCTTGCTCAGGTTTTTTTTTACACCCCTCCGTTCCTGGTTATAGTATTCTCACAATGTCACAGTTGTCTCAGCTGACAGTGTTGCAGCCGTTCTGTATATAGCATCAACAAACATTTTTATTTACCTTAAATTTGCTTCTTGTAATTTTCCTCGTAGTGTGTGCAACTACAGCTACACATAACCTACAATCTCACTGTGAAGGCTGTCGTTTGTGATATTTTTCTCCTGGATGACATCTGAACTTTCAACAGGAATTTTTCAAGTTATAATGTCTTAGTCAGCACCCATTACTGATGCAGTTCATGCAGTAGAAACAACAACATTGCAGAGACTGCCTGTTACCATTCCTGAAAATATATGTGAAATAAAACATCTATCCCAGTCTCTCCCAAAGTAAATTTATAGCTTTCGTTGAACCATTGGGAGCACCGGCCTGGTTTCAGGCTGTCTTGAAAGGTTACAGTCTGATTTTTGTTCCCAGACTGTCAGCAGCTCTATACGTGCTTCTGTCATTGCTCTATAGGAGTTTGAACACACTGCAGTATTTATTTATTTTTCTCACCTGCATTTTTTAATACAAAAAATAAGCCTGCAGATGACATGTAACTGCCCCTATTAACTGGAAAACTCATTGGGTCCATATCATATTGCCTTCATGGTCCAATTTCGAATTTATTAACAAAACTATTGGAAATGGACACTGAACACATGTTTTTCTAATTTAAAATCCAGGCACCTGGGAAAAAATGCCCTTTTGTGACCTCAGAATATCCCTGCTTGAGAGTAACAGGTAAATTAAATGTATTATAGTTCTTTATTTCCTTATTTACACTAACTTTGGGCAGAAAAGATAATCAAAAACAGGTGCTTTGATGGAAAAACATCCCATTCAAAGATGAAATTGCATAAAAGGACATGAACATGCATATTTTCCAAACGTAGCTCTTTCAAAACACATTTAAATTATATATTCAAACATATAAAATATCTTTGGTAACATGATGTGTTGATCATCCGGAGATCGGCAAGTAAGTGGTTCAGGAGAGAGTGGATGGAGCTAGGATTAGGTCTCCAGTCTGTGAAATCACTTGATGGCAACAGGGCGGGCATAGAAACTCCTGGTCAAATGAGGTATCAATCAATAGTTCAGAGGTCAGCGGTCATTTTAGGTAACTCTGTATTGCTGTATTAAGGGTACTTTATTAACAGATCGAAGCATGAAAAAGCAGTCGTGATCACAGTTTGTAATAGCTTTGGACGGAAGTTTCATGCATGTGGCCACTTACTGCCATAAGCTGTTTTGTCTTGAGTCCACCATCAGTTTCTGAATAGTGGTACTGCGGAGGCAGTGGTTAGTGTATTTGTTTGTTCTGCTTGCTTACATATTTTGGGCAATATCGATGATCAGTTATTGAGTGTACCTGTAACAAATAGCAAATGGCACTTTTTACATTTATGCTGTAGCTTAGGTCATTAACAGCTCAGTCAGTAGACTTCCCTATAGTTATATAGTTTGTTTTTTTAACTCTATGGTTACCTAATATTAGTTCTCAGAGTATGCACCAGTTCTGCTTACCAAACATCATTGACACGGCAGATTACTTTTCTTTTTGCGGCAGATAGAAGGTTGGTGCATGATTGGGTGGAAGAGATATTCCTCTGTAGATGAAACGCCAGACTGTTCATACATGAATCCTCTTGTGCTCTCGTTATTCTTCTCCTGTGGGTCATTGTGATTCTTTGTATAGCTCGATGAAGGTCAGCTTTGCATACATAAACCCGTTTTAATCTCCTTTGATATTGAATGACAAGGGTTTAAGCTGCTGATTATGTTTACCGATTCCCTTGCTCCGAAGTGGAGAGTTTCAAACCTCACTTTGATTGTTAGTCTCTCCAGAGTGTTGGGTTCCAGCAGCATCTTTATTACTTTGAAGTCATCATCTAATATTGACACATGATGAAATTTCATGTTGAGTACTGTCTTTCTATGAGTTTGTACGATGCCTGTGAATACACTGTTGCACATTGTAAACTATATGTATTTTGCTGTTATATCTTCTTAACCTTCACCGTTCCTGGCAGTGGTTACTGTATATAGATAGTTTCTCCTTTGGCACTGTCCTAAGGTATAAAAAGTAAACGTTTGATATATATTTATATATACTGTTTATATACATGTTAATCGGTTTTGGGACATCCCAGACACCCAGCACAATTGCTCATTGTTGATGCTAGACTCAGGGGAGAGTATCATTTTCTTGTGCAAAGTGAAAGAGCAAAAAAAGAAAAAGAAAAATAGAATTATATTTTTTCTTTGTTCAGACCTAATACTACTCAGTTCAACCCCATGATCCATTTCTTTCTCTTTCCACCTGACTGCCTCTTTTCCTTCCACCGTATTGACCACTGTCCACTGCCTTTTCTAAAATCTAGACCTGCCTCTGCATTGCAACATTCATATTTCTCTGTATTGTCTGTCCTGTAGGTGGTCCTCCACTCTCTCATAATGCTTTGACCTTCTGTGCCTCCTACAGGCCAGCCTCCACATGCTTGCCTGCTCTTTGGCAGCCGGATTACCCCACATGCTGTGTGGGTAAGAGTTTGGGCAGCTGAAGGAGAGCTGCACATATGTTTCGTCTGGCAAACTTTTTCTCTTTCTACCTTTCCAACACTAATTTGGTTTGTCCACTTGAGCAGGTACAGTAGAATAACCATGTCTTGACTGAGTATATTTAATTGAAATGAACTAAAAGACAGCAGAGTTTATCATTCATCTTTTTATCAATACGTCAAAAAACTTTTGGTGTGATCGGTTTGGAGCCAAGTGTGAAGCGACTATGATGAAAGTGAGCACCTCCAAGTCAGAAGAAAGTCTGAAACAGTAGACTACCCCCTTTGGGTTGGAAGTGCACTCCTGCCCCATGCAAAGGCAATATCGGGGCACATTTAAGCAGCAAAACATAAGGCTTTATTTATGAACTTGACAGGACAGAAGAAATTCTCCAGATGAAATAGAAATTCAACTTTTATTTTTTGAAATAAATATTTTTAGACAGCTCTGATGGAGCTCGGGATTTATCAGATTATTTAAATAGGGCCCAGTGACTGAGATGGGGAGAAATTAAGACTGCATACCAATAATGAGAAACCCGGATACTTCTCAAGTCATGTTTAGAGGGACATCAATAACCAGATTTCTCATGTTTCATGTGAATAACATAGGGTAAGTCTCAAAAAAGGACAAATAGTAACATGATGAGACTCAATTTGAGCATGAAATTGAGTTTAGCGTGCAACAAAGGTTTAACATGCAAACTTTACAAAACATAAATATTTGATTCCAAATTTACTGAAATGTTATGGAAAGGAAAGTTTGTTAGATGAGTTTTTCTCTGGATAATTAACTAATCAATATCCCACAAAAATGCATTTTATTTTTAATATACACACATTAAACTGGAAAATAAACTTTACATGGTTGCATGCACAAGTTCAATTTTGCTTAATTTTGTCCATGTTGCAGTTTAAAAGTAGTAATCTTTTTGAAAGTCCAGAATGTAGAAATTTGACACCATTATTGACTTCTGCCTTGAAATATTGCCTCAATCAGATTCTTGTTTTTGGCATAATTTAGCACAAATCTAATTTTCCTCAGCATTTCTTGGTCTTCATTAATAAATCTCCTGACATATGGCAACAAATATGCTCCACGTATCTGGAGATGGTTTCGTAAAGCAGGATGATTGGCAGGAACTGTGATGCAACTGAGTTTGAAGTGTAAACACTCTATGGGGGACACAGTATGGAACAGTGAGGGACACCATCTGAAGAGGGCTCGCTGCTGTCATGGCAACATCCACTCAACGTGCAAATGCATACATACGTACATACATACATACATAAAGGTATCTATACTTTAAAAAAAAAAAGAAAATCCACGTGTTTACCTCACATATCTATTTTTCCATGGAGACAACTTCTCTACTACTTCTTCTTACTTAGTGACTTATTTACTTATGTGTTTATGGAGGTTGATAATTAATTAAGACTCTAGACAATGCCTACATTTAAAGTGGCAGATAGAGAACAAACAATGTGTCAGATCATCATCTTCTTGCCCATCACAAAAGGGTACTACTTTAAAAAAAGCTGCATCCACTTTCATTCCAAATAGCTTGGACAGTGAACATAAACAGCTTCTTTTTTTTTTCTTCAAATGCGTCACAAGCTAAAAAAAAATGGCATTGGCTTTAAAAATAACACCGTCAGTTAGCATCAGCTTCAACCCAGCAACCTAGCGACCTTAAAGTAATCTGTACATTATGAAAGACCCTCTGGGGAGTGAGGGAGCAGAGAAACTAAATTCTGCATGGTGAATGAATAGGAGTGTTGTGCTCTGAGATCAGCAACATGTCCCTTGGAAGAAGGGGGAAAAAAAACTGTTACTTGTAGGTTAACAGCTCAGGAAGAATCTGAATCAGGACAGAGCAACGTTTCACACGTACAAGGACCATATTCACAGAGTCAAATGACTTTCTTATACATTTTCCACAATTCCAAATGAAGGTTAATGTTAATTTTGCTCTTTAAATGTTGCATGCGTAAATAAGCAACTGTTTGCTCACAAGTTGTCCTACATTATATACATTGCTTTTAATATCTTTTAAAATATTTTTATACACATATATGCACCTTATTCCCGCAGCTCTTCCTACCTATTTCCTTTTGTACATCTTATTACTTCGTATCTTATTGCTTACTTTTGCTATTTGTCCATGTCCTTTTATTTAATTTCTTTATACTTCATATTTATTTATTTAAAAAAAGGTCCCATATTATACTGTTTTTCATTAATTTCACACAGCTGTCAGAGGTCCAACAACACTGTATTTGAAATGTATTGCCCCAAACCCATCCATGGTCCTGAATTTCAGCTGTCTGAAAGTCGCTCCAGTGAGCTCTACTGAGAGCAGCTGTTTCTGTGCCAGCACCTTTAATGCTTATGAGCTCCGTCTGTCAGCGCCTGCCTTGCCTGCTACATGCCCCGCTTACGCTAGCGGTAGCATGCGCTAATGTTTACGGTGGACCTATCGCTATGGCTCTCCGAGATGCTGTCGTTCAACCACACCAGTTTGACCCAGAATCGGATCCAAAAGGAGAGGCTCAGAAAAATACAGACTCTGCGGCTGCGGCAGGACTCCCCAACACAACCACCCGGCTCCCATCCCCCACTGACCTGCAACAGGTAACGTCTAAAAACAGCTAGCGAAAGCTGTGTTTGTCTCCAACAGAGTCTCCAAACTCTTGGACACTGTTCGCATAGCCTCTGGCTCCAGTCTGCACGTTTCCAGACTTTTTACTGTGACAACCAAGCTCCCTCGTAATATTATTAACATTAAACTCGCTTCAAACGCCACTGCATAGCGGACTGAAGCGGAGCTAACTAGTTAGCCAGTTTCAAGCTGACTTCACCATACTAGTAGCCACTTATCTGTGGTTCGGGTGCAGTTGCTGGGTCCCGTATGGTTGGGACTGATCCTTTTACGAAGGTCAATGTCGAGGCAAAGCCAGCTTTGTACTGACCCTCGTTACTGAAGCAGTCCGATGTGAATTGGTTAGCACACACAACAAACTTACAAGAACCGTAGCCGGCACGTTGTCGTTAAAAATGAAACGCAACCACTGTCTCTTTTGTTCTTGTGGGACAGAATATAGGCACTTATGTTGTTGTTGATTTTTACAACCAACAACAGCGCAATTTGCGTGTCTAGCTCTGAGCGACGACATTGTGAAACACTGCTAGCTTACAGCTGGACACACCGAACTTCACCTTGGGTATGAACGCCCCCCTCTCGGATATTTCCAGGGAGAGGGGGAGTGTTTTCGCGCAGTGGCCAAAAAGATGTTATTGCAGGCTGAATCAAATCAACAGTATTCACAGCTTGTATAAAATATGGGCTGAACTTAAGATGTGCAAAGTGCCTTAAACCAGCATTCTTTTTAATGGCCAGCAGGGTAAGACTCCACTGGTTACAAAAATGAGTCTAATTCTATGTAAGCTTATGAGAAAAGGACCCTACTTTTCACTTTTTCACTCATTTATTCCCTCAGTAAACAATTTCTAAATAAGATTACAGTCCCAGTCATTAGTTTCAGGTCTTCTATAATACAGCATGATGTTCATTTTGTAAATTATCATCCCATTTACAGTCAGATAGATGATGAAGCAGAGTATGCTTTAGGGTGTGGCTACCCTGTAATTGACAAATGTGACTGACAAGCCAAGTCTCTACCACGGTGTATCCTTGGATACTTAGCCAGGTCAGATCAGGATATCCTGCCCAGCTCCGCCCTCTGGTCCAAAAATGGTCACCTTTAGCTAGATTGAAGAAGGGAGGAGGATTAATAGAGTCTGCACTGCTAGATGTCCATTCATCAGAGTTGATCACTAATTAATTGAAGCAGCATTCCTCTCAGATAGATGCCTGACCCTAGGCTATATAATAACGTGTTGATTTCTGTAGCTCTTGAGAGGAGCCTATGCCTGCAGCATCCAATGCCTCAAATGACCTTTTCAGCACACCTATGTTGGCTTCTCCCGAAGGAGCAAGTGGCAGGTATGACCATAATTATAATTGCTTTATGATGATTGCTGCTTAGGGGTCCGAGGATGTGTCAGAGGTGTCATCACTGGCTTTTCCAGGGATCTATCATGTAGAAACGGACTACTTGGCTGCAAGAGCCTGGTGCCAACGTTACAGTCACTCAGTGTAAAAGGTCAATGCACTGTTCGTCTCCAGCTGGGTTGACCTCGGACAGCACCAGTCAAGATGAGTGTGTAGTAGCTCTGCACAGCTGCTCTGCAACATAACTGGCCGTGGATTCTTTCCGCGCAGTGGGAAACCACATGTACAGGATTTATTTTGGTTCTGGTGCAGACTATCGCTGCAGAATCACTTTCTAAATTTGTTTCACAGACCTTTCATTGCATCATGTTTTGTCTCAGTCAGTTGGACGATGTGATTGACAGATGTCTGACAGGCCAGATATAGCACGGATCTCTGTACGCCTGCACTACAGCAAAATATGGAAATTTGACATGTGATAGTGACACTTTAATTATGCCATTCAGATATTTGTGATTGTGCTGAAGGTGGCTGGGATTTCATTGACACCTTAACACCTGACACATTTTCTGCTCTGCTGCTCAGCTGTGGTTTCCAGGTGGAGGAGAGAGTTTATGTTTCATGACAGGGATTTTATTCATCAAGATGCTCACCTGAAAGGTGCACTGTGTAGCTATGGGGAAGAAATTTTAATTAGAGGAGAAAGATCTTCATTGACTCATTTTATTTTATGCCTGAACAAACTAAAGAAACAAACTCTTCGTTTTCATGTCTGAATAAACAAACTTAATGGACGACACAATTCTGTTTTACCTTGTTCATATTTAGCGGACCCTGCCACCTCTAGCTTCACGGTGTTCTGGGGACCTTAATTTTGTCTGAAAGATTTAGTTGAGGAAAAATACATGATTAATATGATAAATATTAAAGTTCTGAGTTTGAATTTCTTCTCCAAATCTACATAGTGCCACTTTACGGACGTATTATCAGCAAATGAACTGTTTTCACTTTTGTGGGCTCACTAATCACTTAAAAAAAATAAGCTTTTAGAGTTACTTCAGGTACATATTAACCAAGCGTTGCCATCTATTGTGTGCACAGGTACACTGGAGGTTTCTATCAGCCAATGTGCACAAAATGTCTTTGAAACACTTCAGGCATTCAGTAGCTATAATCGCAGTAGAAGACTTATGTCCTTATTCATTCTTTCGAGAAAAGAATAATTGACACATCCTGAAAGAACAGCCCCCGAAACGTGGAAGCAAACACTCACCTTCTAATTTGTCCTAGTTCGAGAAATATGTCTGTAAGTTGGCAGCTTCTCCGTCTGGGCTGCCTGCCAGAGTGAGAGCGGGTGACATCAGTCAATGTCAAGATTTTAATCGCAGGAGGAGAACAGATGAAATAGCTCCGGTAAAGTCACAGAAAGTTGAAACAGCAGTGGGAATCTCCATCAATGTCTTCTCACACCCTGGCAAATCTCTCAATCGATTTTAAACATTTCAAAATGTATAGCTTCAGAGGTGACTGACCTCCATCAGTCAATCCTCAAAGTGATTCTTGAACACAGTGATCCCGCAGCTTTCTAATCCAAAGTCATGACTTACTAAACCTCTCCAGAAACACATCCCGATATAATGTGCTGGTGTAAGTTTAGAAAATAAGGGATATGACTCCATGGTCATATTTATTTAATGTACAATTCAGAACATGCAAATACCTAACATTTGAATATTTAAATACCCATAGACTTCCTACAGGAATTATACAAATTGTTGGCTCGGTGAAGAAATGGGTTACTGTTGTTTTCTTTTTGCATCTGAGGAAAAAAACCCAGGTGCACAACACACCTGAGAAAAAGTGCTGTATTTGTTCTATCCAAAGGCTCTATATGTGTGTGTGTGTGCAAGGAAGACCTCATTTGTTAGCATGAAAGTGTACTTATACCCTGCGCAGGTGTGGTTTATCATGGGATCAAAGAAAAGAGAACTGTCCCCAGATATTAATTTCTGTCTTCTTCAGCATATTTTTTCACTCGCCATGGCTGTTTGGATATTTTGTGAAATATCATCAAATATATTATTAGTTTTCTATGTCACTAAGCACAGCTCTCAAAAGACACCAAGGCTCTGTTTTTTTGTTTTTTTGACGCTGACCAGCTGAATCCAGGGACCTGTCTTTCAAGGCAAAATTAATAGGTTAGCAAACTGTCTCTGCGGGGCTGAACTCCAGCTTGACCATCTCTCACCGGTGGTGGTGATTCAGTGTTAACTGGAAGAGATCGCCATGGTAACATCTGCTGCAAAGCTATCCTTATTTGGAGCAATTTAATTTATGGTTACTAAGTCATCCCTCATCGTCAGTCAGATCTCTGGATGAATTTGATGATGTGACGATTATATCCTGGTGCCCACAAAAAAACAACACAAAGGCAATTCTTGATTATATTTGAACTAACAGTAACAGTTTTATATATCACAGTAAA
Organism: Pagrus pagrus; assembly: GCF_965226575.1. Classification (NCBI taxonomy): domain Eukaryota; kingdom Metazoa; phylum Chordata; class Actinopteri; order Spariformes; family Sparidae; genus Pagrus; species Pagrus pagrus. The sequence continues at coordinate 11,265,921 of NC_140198.1, forward strand.
AGTTTTATTTAAAACGTAAAATATTTTCAGGATATTGAAGAGAAGGTTGTTAATGACAATTACTGATAATAAACTAAATACTGGAAATCATTCAATGATCTAAAGGGCAAAACCAGACACAGTATTACATTTTTCTATTAGTTTCTTTGTTTTGCGATTATGCACTTATTGTAATAATTAGTTTTCATTCAAATAACAATCTATATAAGTAATCCACAAATAACATAATAAATGTACAGCAGTTTGTATTTACCAGAAGATTATTTCGTACTTTTCTGCTGTATGTCTGCCTTTTATATTCTGGTTGTGTTCTTTAACTCCACATAATCATATGACTTCTTCCACTGCAGTGACATTATGTCTTTCTTGCCTATCAGCACTTTCTAATAATGATAGGTTGCTCTTTGTAATAGATAAAAAGTCTTAAATGTCAACTGAAAATGGATAAACTTAAGCATCTGATGAACAATCCTGCCTTAATGGGGTCAGGTGATGAATATTCTGGCTTTAGATGCACCAGATAATAAACAATCCCTGTAACAATGCCAGGTGAAAAATAATTTGGCTTTAATGTGATAAATTATTATAAATAATCCTGGGTTAACTAAGAAAATAAATAGCAACGGATGGAGCAACGATGAACAAAACCAAGTGATGAATGATCCTGGGTTAACATAGCCAGTTGATAAATGACCATGGGTTAACATAGCCAGGTGATGAATGATCCTGGGGTAACATAGCCAGGTGATGAATGATCCTGGGTTAACATAGCCATATGATAAATAAACCTGGGTACAAAAGGTGATACATAATCCTGGGTTAAAACAGCCAGGTTATGCATAATCCTGGGTTAACTGAGCCAGATAATGAAATCCCAGGTTAACTGAGCCAGATCATAAATAATCCTGGGTTAGAAGACCAGATGATATATAATCATGGGATAACATGGTCAGGTGATGAATAATCCTGGATAAACACAGCCATGTGATAAATAAACCAGGGTTACAAAAAGGGGATGCATAATCTTGGGTTAACAGTACAATGATGCATATATATATACATTACAAAGGCAGGGGATGCATACTCCTGGGTTAACAGAGCCAGGTGATAAATAATCCCATGTGTACAAAACCTAGTGATACATGAATAAAAAAGATTCTCTGTTGTTCTTGACCTACAGGAGGTTAACGAAAAAAGAGGATGTATAATAATTCTTGGCTGGGGCTAAAAAGCCACTCTCACATAATAAAACAGAAAACCTGAAGATGTTGGACCAGATACAGGATTGTGTTTTCTTCCTCCTGCTTAATGGGCTACTTGTCTTTAATCCAACATCATCAAATTTGTCAGATAAATTAATATTTCCTGCTTGTCAAGGTGACACAGTCGCTGCACCTGGACTAAAATCTGTGAGGAGACGCTGCATATTGTGTGCGTATTCAGCACTTGTTGCAATGTTTTTCTCATTTTGTCTGTTACCTTCTCCATGCTCGGCTCAGTGTGAAGTGATCTACGAACTGCTGTTATTCAATCATCACATTTATTTTTGCACTGACCTTTTCTTTTCCGAAGGTGAGCTGGGCTTTAATATGCCGGCACTTACTTCTAAATTGCTCCCTAGATGCTAGATATTATTGGCCATTAAATGCTTTTATATATTTGTTTGATTCACCTAAGATTGCCTTTAAAACAACTAATGGAGTGTAAGAGATGATAGCTATATTTGCATGTGCTTATTGTATTAGTGTGTGTGCCACAATGAATGCGTCTGAATTCCTGTGTGCACACATCCTGATCTGTCAGTTGATCGCAGCGTTGGGTATTAATGTTGTGAACGTGGGCTCACTTTACAGCTGACGTGGCGTAACATTGTGTTCTTCCTTTTTTCTAACTCCGTCCTTGTCTCTGAAAAGGCATTATCACCATCCACTATATCTCCCTGCATCATTTCCCTCCATGGGCACCTGTTTAGCTGTCAGGGCTCCCTGGTGGTTTGAGGGACCGGTCCACTTATCTTGAGGTCACACTTACTATCACCAAAGTATTTGTTGAAATGGCCTTGAACAAAATGCTGAAGCCGTAGCTTTTGCACAGCTTGGTTGCATGCGTGTAATAACCCCGGTGAGCCGTAAACACAAACCATTGGCATGAATAAATCAAACTCCATATGATGCTCCTCTCCAGCTCAGGTGGTCCATACATAATAGAGTAGCGTTCTGTGTTGTGTTTGCTGTTTGTTGACATCAAAATCTACCAATAACCTTTTTGTGCGAGTCTGTATTTGCACAGATGGTGATGAATTACAAGATGTACCAGACACAGAATATAAACTTTGGATTAATGGAGTTATGATGCTTAAATGTGACAATCAACACTTGTTTACTCCAATCCAGGTTTACAGTAGAATGCTGTTTACAAGAAAACATCCATTAAAGGGGCAATATGTAAGGTATGGCAGGGAATTTATATCAAAACACTCAAAAAATGACATTATCAAGAGACTTTAAAGAAAAAACACCGCTCTCACACTGCCGTCATGTTAAAGATATCTATGTTTTGTATTGCAGAGATGTCTACTGAATTTAGTATGCTAACCAGCTAGCCCTGGCCCTTTCTGTCTCCTGATACCACTTTATACTGCAAGAAGCTGTACTCCAATTGTCCCCATGCTTTTCAGCTGGAAAACATAAATGCAGCAAGTTCATCACAATAGATTCACAAAATGTCAAAGGAAATGTACTTTTACAGGTATTTTCATTACTAAACAGAAAAAATCAACTGTACACCGTCTGAATGCAAGTTTCTCCATTCAACCATGTTAAGATGAACTTTGCTAACTCGCTGTAAACACTTCAAACTCGACAAAAATGAAACAAAACTCACTAAAACAGTCATGGTTTGTATTTCCACAATCGCCTCTGGTTTGGTGTAAATAAATCCACAATTTACAGACTAAGACGTGAAAATATTCCCTCCCTACATGCTGTTCTCGCCTGCTGCTGCAATGCCGAGTGCAATCCCCGCTTAATGTGTCATCTCATCCCCGTAAATCGCCCTTGTATTGTATCCCCAGTCTTCAAACTGGCATCTGTCGGTTGTGTTCAGTATTGACCTGAGCTACTTGCTAACGACAGGTGGTCGCTACAGCCAGTATAATGAGCAGTATAATGAGCAGTAATTAGCTGCTTTGTTTCTCCCAATAGTTTTGGAGCTACATTCAAATTCTGCCCATATCCTACAAATTACACCTTTGAATACTCCCCCCAGCTAATTGCACCGACATCTTACATCCACATAACAGTGTGTCTTTCACATTGGCAGTCAAATTACTCATTTCCTGCTGAGTGATAGGACTATGTGCAACCTAATGGCTAACATAGTGACTTTACATCTCATCTTTAATCTTTTTTGCTCTTTGAAATTCTCAATCAATTTCTGATAAGAAGACTTATTAATCGAAACTGTTAAAAAATGTTCAAAGCTGCTCAGTATGGTCATACATTTCTCTCTGAAGCTGTTTTCATCATCTCTCCCCTCCACATGGAGGTCAGAGAAATGTTTCCCAGTTTTCCCTGCAGCAAGAAGTCAAAGTCAAAGTCTTGCTCAAGGAATATTAGCAGATGAATGGCAACCAAGAGCTCAAAACCGAGGGTTTAGTCCCACAATGTGAGGACATTAAATGAGTCTCACTCGGGGATGAAATATAAACATTTCACAGACAGTCCGTTATCAGAGGTCTTCATCATATGCTCAAAATATATCAAAAGCAGGAGGGGGGTATGCTGTTGAAATAACAGCAGAAAAGGTTTCTCCTAAAATAGATGGCCATCTGAAGAACCCTCTGGCCATGGGAAGCAGAAATACTGCCTGGTGAAAATACACCCCCGGAGCTCAGGCCAATCTGTCACCTTGCACATAGTGCCTCCTGTTTTGGCTCGCTATCTGTCATTCTCTCTGTCTCTCTCTTTTTCCCACTTCTCCATCCTGCCCGATACCGTACTGTACGGTCTGCAGGGTCTATCTATTTCTGTTCAGTGCACTGAGATCCGAACAGGTTGGAGAGGCTCTATCTGTGCCCTCCAGTAGTCTTTATCGTGGGGGTCCAGCAGGCAGCGTGCCTCACAGTCTGCCGCTGGCTTTCCCAGAGGTTATTTACTCTTAGTTCAGCGTGTTTGAGATAGTTTTCATCAATCTGTCGCTCTGCTTTGGTCTCTTTCTCTCCTCATCTCTCTTCCATATGTGTGAGCTAATTGGCAACATATATTTTTAAATACATTATATATTTTTAATGCTACTACATGCAAATACATATTTTTATGCTGATTATTTTTTTCTCCAATATTTCTATCTGTCTTTAAGATGTTTTTTATACAGAAAGTGTATAAAACCTATGGCCAAAACAGTCATAGATTATTTAATTGTGTTACTTTTGAATGAAATTAGATTGAAATACATTTTGAGAACCATGGCTTAAGAGGGATCTCTTAAATCATAGTTTCATTATCATGTGGTATAATGTAGGATGTCGCACGATCTGGTGCCCCCATGTTTGAAAAAATGCTGCAAAAGTGCCCTCTCGGATGCCCCCATGTTAGATAAAACATGATAAAGTGCCCTCTAGGGTGTCCTTCCAGTGACCTTTTTCTGCTTGCTGGTGCCCCACTGCCTATAGCAGGTGCCCTTTTATTTATTTTTTCACCCTTGCCCCTCAAACGTCCTGAGTCCACCACTGGTTATATACAGTATGCTGTTGAGGGAGATGCTGACAACCGACTCAGTCATTTTGGTGTGAGAATGTGTTGTGTCCTTTCCATGTCAATGATAAAATATAATGGTAATGAAAATGACAATATTGTCGTTGCCAACAAATTACATTCATGAAGCTGTTCTCTAGGTAGAACATCATTGTAATTACTGCTCATGTCAACCGTCCTCTTTACATTTTAAGCCTGTGTACTTGTTGGAAAACAGCTCTGCTCATGTGGAGAGCAGAAAAAGAGTCAATTACTGAGATACACTGTGTCTAAATTTGGAAGCTGGGGCTCTCCTCTTCCAGGCGGAGCAGGATGAATGTGAACCGGAGGCTCCCATGGGTAAGAAAACATCTGCCAGCCAAAACAAGGGGAGGGGGGCGAGCTTTTCCTCTGGCCTCGGAAATACAGTATTTAAGCCTGCAGGTCTGACACAGAGCTACGCTGCAGCTCACTCATCACACGCTTGTTGTTTCTAGGTGAGTTTCGTAACATCCATCCCATTCACACAGTGTAGGGGATGCCATAGCTCATCCTGCATCTTGGAGCAAGTCACACCTGCGGGCTACAGGGTTGGGAGTATTGTCATTAAAAGTTGTGATATATGATTCTTCGATCGATGGGAGCGTATAAAGACTGCACCTTACAAATGCAAATGTATTCTGTGGATCATGTAATAAGAGACAAGAGAAAAGAGGGTGCAGGCAAGCAGATTAGTATCAAAGCGAAGTTACAGCTCAAGCTTTTTAAGCTAGAGGCGTCAGGTACAAGTTTCTACTTCACATTATTTTACACTTGTAATTAGATTTTAAAGATTTCTTAAGTACTGTAATAGGCAAGGTAATAGCCAGTGACGGTGATATGAAATGAACTTTCCTACATAGGGACATTACTACATCAAACATTGTAGAAAGTGCTGGTTTCGCCAAAAGTACTGCAGAGCCTGACATTTTATCTTCTATTTTGCATACATTGTGAAATTGTGACATGATTAAAAACCTTCGGAGAACAGAACACGGCGAGGCTTGCGAGTGTCCTCATTTCCCTCTGTCCCGTCGTGCTTTGCCTTCCACTGATTCTGCTGCACTTTTATAGAGTTCAGTGTTTTTTGATTTTTGAACATTCAGCATGGTAAAGCTACATAATGAGCTGCAGTGATAGTCAGTTTTTGTAGTTTAGTTGCTGAATTATGACACAGATGAGTGTAGTAATGAAAAAAAACCAAAACAAAACAAAACTCAATACTTTCTGAGTGCAGCATTTTCCCTGTGATTCAGGCAGGGATGCAAGACAAGCAAACAAAACTCAAGCAAATCGAATAAACAACTTAACATAAATATTGTATATAAAACACACGCACATTTAGAAACACATTCATCAATTTTGAAAAGGAAAATCAAATTGAGGAGTTATGCAACCTGCACAGAACATCACAAAGAGGTTTCTGGGGGACATAAAAAACTGATGGAGCGTGCAAGTACTGTATAAAAGGCTCTGCCAATAGGAAGATAATATTTATGGTATTACTTTTGAAAAATAACTGCTACCTAACTGCAAAAATATTATCATTTCAAAGATTAACTCCAATATGAAATGCCACAGCTACAGCATAACTATCTTACCTGTTTTTTTGGTGCGCTTTGTACTTTCCTCAGTTTGTTCTGACATAGGTTTCTATAGTGAATGGACACATTTTCTGGGGCGGGAATTCTGCAACCAAGTTGCCAGAATAAATGTTGGCAACGTACGATTCTGCAAACCACACATATGTTGAAACTTAACATGTCTTTATGTAACTACTTTATGTTTCTTTGTGATTATTTTCAGTTTTAATACTGCCAGTGCTTGTGATCTGGTCAGGTTAAGCACAAAAAATGTTTTGCGGAGATTTGTGAGAAAGGCCCTTTTTATTTTTTCATGGTTATATATGAATCCGGCTCAGCAGGTGCTGTGACTGTGGTGGTACCTCGCATTTTAACCTGCATACAACACTACAAGTGCCATATTTCAGATTTTAAGACATTTGATGAGAAATCTGTCCAGAGGACCCTGTAAATTGGTTATATTTTGAGAGTATGCTCAACAAATCCCATTAAAATAGTAGTAATAGTATCAGTACAACCAGAGGGCTGCATGTCTTTTCTGTGCTGTGCTGTAATCAGCTGCTCCAACACCAGACTGAGTCTTGACAAAAGTATGAAATCAATTTTGCTTTCATGTTTCGCATATTTTAATAACATTCTGAGCGGCAAAGTGCCGACAAGAGACCGCTAAAAACCAAGCGGACTACCCCCAGATGGTGAGTCACCTCTCCACATATCTGTTGCTAACACGATGTTTCCCGGCTGAAATTCCACTTTTTCTTCTGAATCCCATTTTTATTAAATGCTCAATTCCTTGTGATTACAGAGCGAGAAATTTAAATTTTAGTTTGAATTAAATCCTAAACTAACGTGTAATTCCTGCTAAGATTAAGACTTTAAAAAACTTCATCAGTGAAAGGGGGTTACTGCAGACTATAATAGACTTAAAAATCACTGCTTTCATTGTCAGTGTATGTGTGTTCACTTCAACTCTGCCAGCACAGTAACGGCAGCGGCATTTGAGAGTGCAACACATAAATGAGCTGCTTGATTCTTCTACACACCTTTCCAAATAGTCATTACACTGAATTAAAGCAGCAGCCAGAGCAATGGAGAGCAATTAGCGTGAGTTGATTGGACCTTTTTAATTTGCCGGGTGAAAAACTGCTTCCGAAATGTGTCAGAGAAAGAAAAAGAGCACCTGCTCTGCCACAAAGGAAAGATTCCTGCAGTGACTGTCTGAATGTGTTTGAGGGCCGCAATCAAGTCAAAAGCAGTGCAGAAGTGGGATGGGAGTTACAAGTACTCTTAAGTCAAACTAAATAATATCAACGTATGTGTAGCAATTTGTGACAATCAAGTGCCAAGTCAATGTTTCTGCAAACCACAAATACATTCATATTTGTACCGGCTACGAATCAAATCGACATTTATGCAATATCACATTCATATTACACACTGTTTTCGTGACCTGACTAACATATTGCGAGGTGGAGGTGATTGTGGTAGATTAAGCGAGAATGCTGCCAAGCCAGTGACAACAGTTCAAGACTGTGTTTCAATATTTAAAGTATGATACCACTGGATATCTTTGATGTGACCTAAGGACAATTTCCAGGTTTGCCTGTGGAAACAAAAAAAGACATATTTTTGATGGGAAGTCAGACAGATATTTAAAGCCAAAACATGGTCTGTTCCTAACCCAACCTGATCGCCAGAATGAATGTGAGCCAAGTACATTTCTGCAAAACCACAGATAAGTTAAAACTGGACCTTTCTCTATTTTGTTATGTTGTTCAGGATGAATTTTCTATTCCACTTTCATCACAATGCTGTTTAGGTTTAGAAAAGCATCATGGTTTGACTAGAAATACCTGTTCTGGTCACCATGATCCTGGACGGAGATGGTCCAACTTCCCATGAAAAAAATAGCGGGTATTGGACGCCACAAAAAATGGATGGAAATCTCTCCGTGTCTCCTTAAAAAACAGTTTTGTTGCCACAAACACAGCTGGAAATGTCTCCAAGTGTCCTTAAAAATATCCAGTGGTGTGACTTGAACTTGGGTCATCCATGAGGCAGCCTTGTTGGCTTTTAATAATGCCACCACCTTCCCCTCCTAACCAGACCATAAGTACAGTCTTGTCATGACGTAAAACTGAAGATTGAACCTAAAGAAATGTGAAGTTTCAACATATCTGTGGTTTGCAGAAACATACATTGCCAATATTATTCTGCTGATCGGGTTGATTAAGTGCAGATGTGACATGGCTCACATAAAAGTTTTTCTCTTTATACTTGAATGAAACTTTGTCTAATTTTACACTATGTGTTTAACTAACATTGATGGTAAAACTAAATATTTAACTTAATTCTGTATGTTAGTCGCGGAACAAAATGACGCATGCTGACCTTTCTGTGTGTCTATTCTCTGTGTGTCCATTCTCTTGGTTTTTATGGAGATAACATAGACAGTAGATCCATCAACTGACCTCCAGGTCTGTGCTCCCGTGCTCATAAAAGCTTGTTCCGACAAGGTTCAAGCACCATGAATCCCTGTTTATGAATCAAGCCAGAGTTTGCTACAAGAAAAAAACGTTTTATTATCTCAAAATGTAGTATTCTTTATTTGTTACTGCATCATTATATCTGGCCTTTGTCTGACTCACTGCCTGTTTCTCTCCGCTTTGCATCTGTTAGTTTTCTTTTTGGCAAGGGTGCTGGAAAACGAATTGCTGCTTCTCACATGAAAGGTCACGGCTTTGAGAAAACAAATGTAAGCTTTTAAAATGATGTTGAGCTAGTGAGAGTGGAAGCGTTAAGTGGGGATGCTTTAGATTTTCACAATGAGCAGAAACAATGTTCAAAATCCATTTCTGTTCAAGTGAAAGAGACAGGGATATGCTGTGATACAATGAGGTTTTCTCTTTGTATCTAAATACCTTTTCTGGAAAATGGAGCTGTATTTTAAGCCATTTGATGGTGGTGCTTGTATCAGTTCGAGTGTGGTGATGTTATTTGAGCTGCCACATATAATGATTAATTCATTTTTTTAAGTCCTGTATATGTCAGGAAGAAAAATCAGGTAATCTAACCTGATAACCAAGTACCAAAACGCTGTTGTCATATAACTTAATCGCAAGTGAAGTGAACAGCTTTTCCTGATTTTGTTGACCCTCGTTCTTCTCCTACGCACCTGCCGATCCTAAGGTTTGCAAAAGCTGTACTCTGTAATTCGTATATGTGACATTTCATCCTCTGACATTATGGGTACAAATAGACTTTTATAGCTTTAGACTCTCAAGGCAGCAACACACTTTAAAAAAGCTATTAACCTCAAGAACATCCACCAAGAAACGTATCAAGCCCTGAAGTAGCGCTGCTTATGACCTTCTGGGAGGTAATAAAAGTTTTTTTTTTTTGTTGTTTTTTTTTTACCTCTAGTAAAGCATGAAGCTGTTTCCCGATGCATGCATGTGTGATACATGCACAATAAGCCAATAAAGACAGAAGACTGCAAACTACATGTAGTAAACACTGAGGTAAATGAAAGACTTATTTACGACTTTTAAGTCTTTATTTTAAGACTTTATTTAACACTTATTTCACATAAGTGCTGTGTGCTTTCACAACTGTACCCATCTGCCCTGGTTCATACTAACTCCTGGGCCCATTTAGTTTCCTTTAACGCTATCAGTCAGACTCCAGTGTGGACTGTGATGTGAATATGAAGCAGACCAGTCAAAGGTTTTTGTGACGGAGCGTGAAGAAAAACCCTTCACTTCTATTAAATCCATCTGCTCAACACTGAAACTGTCGAGACAGCGATAAAATAACTATATAATTTGATACGCAACATCTGGTAACCATGGTTACACATACTGCATATAAGTTTGGGAATTTTTCCCGATCACTCAGGAGATGAAATAGATGTGCATGCTTGTGTTCTTCATAACTGTGAGTACACAATACTTATCATCCCTCCCTATACTGGGCTGGTTGGATGCCTTTACGTAATGTTGCTTTAACTGGACATTAGAAATCTCAAGTGGTAATTGAGGGGGATGAGAATGGCAGTCATTCACTTGATTTTCTCTGCAGGTCTCAGAGTGTGTAAAGGCTGAGCACGCAGCCTACTTCTCTGACCCTTAATGTGCCACTGCCGTCGAGGAACATCTGTACGTCAATTCGTGGGGACAGATTGAGATTGCATGGATACCTCCCAGCGTAAAATGCCACATTCGTGTACTGCATTTTCATCAACAGCTGCTATTTTTAGTCGACACCGAGATTAATCCATCAGCCCTGCTGAGAAGCTACAGGAAGTAGGTACTGGCATTTAGCGTTTATACTGTATGTTATATGTATGTTTATCTTTATATATGGGGGATACATGTGCGAAAAAGCACGTGTTGCCCAAAGGAGGGCCGACAGTAGCGAGATACAATGAGATACAAACTGCTGTACACTGACCGAGATAACATTACTGCTTATCATTGATGAGAGGATTAAGAAATGGATACATGTGCTTAAAAATAAGCTTAACTGTCTATGTTAATTGTGAGCTGCAGCCAGATAGAAAATGGTATTTGCTCTTTTAATTAGGTTTACAAAATGAAGCTATCGCCAAAGAATAGAATCTGAAGGTGTATGAACATCGAGGTCATCCCAGTTGACGGTATTGATGTTTGCAGGTTGGCTGCATGCTAAGAGAAGGTTCAAGACAACGAATTAAAAACGACAGTAATGACAGCCGCAGAGAGAAGCGGCACATTCTCTGTTTGTGTTATTTCATGTGCCTCCAACCCGCACAACTGAAAAACACCCGGCGCATCAACAGGGACCTGTTGCCGTAAAAAATTGTGCTGTTTTGCAAACAGAGAGAAGCGCGATCGGCAAGGTGTTTGTGTAAACCCTGGGGATTTTCAGGAGGAAGTGAAAAACAAGCAACAGAATAAAACACCTTAAACTGAGGCCAACTGGGAACTTAGTCGTCAGCGGAGGATGTCACACGTATCGATGGGGGTGCATACACACATACTGATGTGTTTCTGCAAGTGTGGGTTTTTGATGTGAGATCAAGCTATTCACATGTGAGCGTTGGTTTAAATGACGTCAATTCAGTCGCCTGAACAGTGAATAAATATTCCTGCATTTTTTCTAGACCGATCACTACAATAAATGTTGGTAATGTAGATCTCTGCAAACCATGAATATGTTGAAACTTTACATTTCTTTTTTTATGTTTTATGTCACAACGATGTGCCTGTACTCTTGGTTTAGGTAGGGTACCCTTTAGCGTCCGTGTGCGATGTCTGTGAAAGCATTCCTCACGGAAACATTTGTAACATTTGGAAAAGGCCAGGCTCACTGTTTCTCCCTCCGTCAAGGCTTAATGGCATATTTACCATTTCGAAATGAGAGTGATGATGATATTCTCATCTTGACTCCAGCCAAGAAAGCAAATTAAGCATTATTCCCCCAAATTTTTGTTTTGAAAATAATCTTGAGCTGTGTTTTCACCTGAAAAGTCCAGTCATGATTGTGGCCCAGAGGAATGTAACATTTACCACTCTCCTTAAACACTAATCTACCAAACATCGGCACACTGAGGTGACGGACACTGCCTCCTACACTGGGCTGCATTAGAAGAATAACTACACAGAAAAAGCTAGTCTGCGTGACCTCAGAAAAATGACCCGAGAATGGAGAGGGAAGAGGATAATAACTGTAATTTCAGACACTCGTTGTGTTTAAAAGTGGAAAGACTTCTTCAATTAGTTCAGATGGCTGCTGCAGGGCTGTTGACCAGGTCTAGCAACATGACTCATATTACATGTTGTAGGTTCCGGTTTTCACATATGGAGCCCTGCATGGTCAGGCTCCTGTGTGTGTGATTCTGATCCGCTCCATCCTCAGGGGGCCGATCACACAGAGAGCCGTCGCTACAGATGCAGTCTCTCTTTAAAAAATGCTTCGGAAAAGCGTGTTTCGGACAAAACAGCGTGATGCGCCTGTGGAGCCGGGCTGCCTGTGCATCCAACCATCATGGCGTGATTAAAAGTTTTGGTGGGCAGCGAAATATTTACCGATTCCAAATAATCAGTAAGTCCGGGAATGTCTGGTTGAAGTAATTTAAAAGTTCTGCATGACTAGAACGGTTTTTCATCAAATTGCACTTTGAAGAATTGGGAACTCTCCAGAAACAAAGTTATTGTGCAGTTTTTTTTCACACAGCTTGAGAAAAAGAAAGGAAAAAAATCCCTTTAATGCTTTCAAGTGATCGACCAGCCTGTACTCTGTTGTTCTGGCTACACATTTAAAAGAGTATACTTACTCGACCAAGTGGCTTTTAAACCTTACACATGGATAATTACTTTCCCACACTTGAAATAATGAGCGCGTGGAATGAAGAAGTCTTTCTTTTTGAGGTTAGCTGTGGGGCTGCTCTTCTGATGATGGAGCACCTCTTTTGTCTCCTGTCATTTTCTCCGTTCTTCTGTTACACTTATTGATTTTCTCCGACTGCGCTTGCAGTACATCTTGTAGGAGGCGGGGGTGAAAAGTGTGTTGCTCTGTCGATGACCTGCCCTTGATACAACCCCGCTGTAAGGGACATACTGTAACACTACATGGTTTTATATATCCAACACTGACTTTGTACTGGAAATTTAAATCTCTCTGTAGTAGCAGTCGCACATTCGTACACCTACAGATATACACTAAGAGAAGGAAACTGAGGTTGTTAAGCCTAATCTTTAATAGAGCAGCTCTGTCTGACAGCGCCACGCTCTGCCATTTAAATGACGTCTGCTGGTGAGGTTCCTGGAAAAAAAATACTTCACAGTATTATGTAGATTGGTAATAGTAATGAAGAGGAGTAAGTCCATCACACAGGTGGGGGAACATAGTTTTTGTGTAGGCGGATAAAGTATCAGTCATACTTCCTACACCCTTTTATGTTAAACCTGCCTAACACCTCATGTATTATGCATATTTTCATGCTGGTTATTTACATGGGCCGAATACTGAGCTGTGCCAACAGACAGAAGATTCTTTAAAAAAAATGTAAAGTCTGCACGTCAGGATGCACACATAATCCTCTGACAGTGGGGGCACTGATGGAGAATTGGACTTTGTGACTTATTGAAGATTAGATACCACTTCTGTCCTTCAGTTCATATGAAGTTGAAATGTTTGAATTCATCTGAAATGATGAATCATTTCAAAAAAATAAACAGAACTTGTATTTACAAAGAATGTGAAAATTAAGTTAAGTAAGCCTAAAAGCTTTGTGTGAAGCAATAACACCATCTGTGACACTGAAGATATACTTAATAAAACTGTCCTCCGTTAAATCCTTTCTTCGCTCTCCCCTTAATTAAAACTGAGCAGACATTCTCACAGTCAGGGAGTACATGTTCAGAGGCCATACCAAATTATTAAACCCGTGTGGGTTTAATAATTAATCCGTGTGGATTAAGATGTAAAATAAAATGCATTAGGGACGATTTACTTTTTCATAAATGTACTACAAGAAATTTTCAACAGGTCTCAATTTATGATGCCTCCATATTACCTCCGTAAACAAATGAGACCATCAGTTAGGAGACTGGCTCTTTCTATGTACCTTTTCTTAATGACTGGCACCGGGTAAGATTCCCCGCAAAGTCATAACATTGCTCAGGAATGTTGATAAGCCACCTAAACAAAATGACTATTTCCGTACAACCACATCTGTAACATGTAACCCAGGTTTTCTTTGTTTCACCGTCTTCAACAGTTATTAATCCTCCATAGTCGCTAATTAAGGTGTTGCTGTTCATCCTGTAAACAGCTGTTTGAAAAAGAAACATCAGTTTTAAAACTATGTTTGTAATAACTAGAAAAATTGTATTTCCTGCGAAAATACAGTGTGAATGCTGACGGCTGAAGTGATTTCGCAAAATCTGCTGAATGTGCTGGAAAACACTTGCCTAATGCATAAAAAATGCATGAAACTATGAGAATGAATGGTCAAGAATTTGCAGAAAAAGCTGATTTTTTCAAAAGCTGAAAAGGCAGAAAGGTTGAAAAGTACTAGGTTGAAAGAGCTTAAAAAGCTTAAGATTTTGATAGTTGAATGGTTTCTATAGCTGAACATAAAGCTGAATATTTGAAGAAGCTGAAAAGCCAAAAGCTGAAAGTAATAGGCTGAAAGAGCTTAAAGGTAGGGTGGATGATGTTGGAAAAACGGTTCGAGCACACAGCATTTAGAAAAAAAACAATTCAAAAGTCCAAACCCCTTTCCTCAGCCTTCCCCCCCGAAGCCATGCCTCCAGAGTACCGGAACGCGCATCGCTTGTTCCCGAGGGTTCACGCGTCAATTTACTAACAATTTACTAACATTGCAATTCGTCCAATTCGTTTTATCCTCAAACTGAATGGATATTTGTTAAAATTAGGGATGTCCCGATCACATTTTATGCCCCAGAGTCAGAGACATTTGAGGAGCAGCAAACAGAGGCTAACACTAACTAGCTAATCTTCTTCTCTGTATCACAGGGTGCAGGTAATCCGGTGCAGCGGTGATAGAGAAGTGTCGTTTCAACTTGACTCTGTCATGCAGTGGCCTGATTGCTTCCTAAACCATTTTAACTATTTACTGAAATTTGGAAACTGACATTTCAATTGATGGAAATCCGACGTAGCGGTGGAGAACTGTAATCCCTGGCAGTGTTTACAACACTACAATCCATTGAAAATTACGTGATCGGATCCGGGACATCCCTCGTTAAAATTACAACATAATGCCAGAAACCAATGACTACTCTCAAAAATCATAAAGACATAATGTTATCTTACCTATCAAGTAGAAATAGGGCCTATGAGCAGCCCGTGCTATGTGACATGTAGCCAACTAGCCAGTAGCCAAGCCTCTGAGGACGCGCGATTCGTTCGTGCCTGAAGAGGAGTACGCGCAGGGGAGGGGGGGGGGGGGGAATGGCAGTTGAGGTTGATAGACATATCACCATCCAATTGTCTTGAGCGTGACGTTCAAGACGATTGGATGGAGTTTTTTCAGTCCTTCCCATCGTACAGGGGACTATTTGTTTTGGTGTATGTGTCATATCATTTAATTCATTGATTTCAATCTGTGTGTGAAGGAGATTTTAGGCAATATGGTAAAAAGGGTTAAAAAATGCTCCAGGAAAACATCATCCACCCTACCTTTAAAAAGCTGAACAGTTTGACAGCCAAACAGTTTCTGTAGCTGCACATATGCTGGAGCAGTAGCAGAACCAAAGCTGAAAATGTCCCCATAAGAATGAATGGGAAAACACCTCCCAAACACCTGCAGGTTTAGAAAAAAGTGTAATGGTTATGGCCAAAATATGTATACAGTGAGTAACAGGAGACATTGCTGAACCATGTGATGTGTTTTTTATTTCTGTAGAGTGAAAAATGAGGGCACAACAGCGAGAGACAAAACCGGTACCGTCTGCTCCACTCCAGAAATTTAGGCTCAAAATTAACATTGCGCCTTATGGGGGAGTTGCTGGAGTGCTTGTCGCTCGAGGGCTTCTACAGCCAAAAGTTTAAGTCGCACATCTGAAATAAGATGATCATCTGAAAGCCAACAAGATTTACTACATTTCTATGTATATATTGTCTATGTGAAGTAAAAGCTGTGGGACCCAAATCAAGCTGAAGACAATTTTTTCTCAAGTTTTTCCAGCTGCTCTCCACTCTAGCGATGATGTCACCCACTCTAGCTCACGCAATACACACCCATTATAAAACCAGAAGACAAGCTAAAAATCCTTCAAACTAAAACTGTGATAATTTCAAAACCATAAAAGATTTTCAAAAACTGAAAAACAAGTTCAATAGTTCAAGGTCTTGTTTTAAAGTTGGAATGGTGTCTCTAGCTCAAAGTATGAGGGAGCAGAAGAGGTTGAAAGTGGATGAGTTTTGAGGAGGATTTGAGGATTTTCCCATTTGTTTCCATGTTAAATTTTTTTTGGAAAAAGCTGAATATTTGAAAAAGCTGAAAAGCACAAGGCTGAAAGAGCTTAAAAAGCTGAACATTTTGATAGTTGAACGGTTTCTATAGCTGAACGTATGCTGAAGCAGTAGTAGAATGAAATTTGAAAAAATCCTCATAAGGATGAATGGGAAAAAAATTTGGTTTTAGTTTTGAAAAAGCTGAATATTTGAAAAAGTTGAAAAGCTGAAAAGCTGAAAAGCACAAGGCTGAAAGAGCATAAAGAGCTGAACATTTTGATAGTTGAACGGTTTCTATAGCTGAACGTATGCTGAAGTAGTAGCAGAGCGAAATTTGAAAAAATCCCCATAAGGATGAATGGGGAAAATTTTGTAGAAAAAGCTGAATATTTCCAAAAGTATGAAAGATAGAAAAAAGAAAAATGGAAATGGAAATGAAAATGAAACGTACGGAAGAAGAATAATAATAATAACTTTAATAAATTCCAGAAGAACAATAGTGTGAATGCTTTGAAGCATTCACACTAATAAATATATATTTCCATCACCCCATGTGCTAGTAAGATCAAGATCTTTGCCACAGGAGGTAGTGGTGCTCATACTGTGCTCATCCACAGGGCTTTTACTCCACTACATTGATGTCATGGAGTCAGCTGCGAGCACAGCACAGAAGTACCAGAGCAATATAGCTTCATATACACTAGGCTTTATCCTTTGTATCTCACTTTAGTAAAATATGCATGTTTTCTGTGGCATAGGACTATTGAAGTTATAGTTTTGTTGCTATTGGAGGTTTTAATGATAAAAAATTGTTTAGAAATTGACATTCAAAAGGCTCCATACATGTTTCTAATAACCTCTTTATATGTATGCCCCTGTGTGTTCGAGTCGTGTTAGAGTCCTTGTTATCCTGAGGGAACGCTGACTCATCAGGGACCTTCACTGTGCCTCTGTCTTCCTATAACAACGGTGACCATCATTATTAGGCCTGGTAGAGAGGAGACAAATGTGAGCCTCTCAGCTTTATTAAGTTATTAATGCGCCGGTGGTTGAGCCAAGGCTCGGTCACTTGGAACAGGGTGAAGTTACACATGGTGATGCGCTGTCGGTTAAAAAGTTGAATGTAACAACATCTATTAATGGTAACGGTTGTGGTGAAGAGATGGTGTAGCTGACCTGATAAGAGCTGTGGTTGGAGAGACTTTACAGCCTGGAGGCCATGAAGAAGAATGGAGCCTGTCAAGAAGTCATCAGAAGTGAATTACTGCAAAGTTCAGCCATATCTACTGCAAACACTGCACATCCTCACAGAACAGTCCTGTAAAAATTGCATTTATTCTCATTTAATGTAGCCTGAAGTGTGAAAGGATCAATAAAATATAATGGGAAAGCTACAGATCTCATGAAACCCAATTTAACATGTCTATGGTCTGCTCCACATAAAGCCAGAGGTGTAAAAATAAGATCATTACCGGAGGCTGTTTAGTATGAAATGTCTTTTCAGACACAGATCAACCTAAAGTATGATGGTCACACATTCAGTTGGGATGTTTGATTAACAATGAGCTTGAAGGACTGCCTGAGAACAATAAATGCTGCTACTTTTTATTTCTGTCTGAGTTTAAGCAACAATCCTCTCCAGTCAAATTGCTTCTGACCCCCGCTGCTGCTGCTCAATACAGCGGGACGCAGCGTTCACTCCTGCGCACGGGAATGTTCTGATTGATATAATACACAGCGGAGCCGATTGGCCATTTAATTAAATACCATTTCTTCTTTCTTGCCAATTCTCCGAGTCTCTGTAGATCCGTCCGAGGGAGGCGAAAAAATTTAAACAGAATCTTTGAATTGTTTGGGAATGATATGGAGACTAAATGTGTCATCATGATTTCCTTCCTTCCTTCACAGTGTGCATGCCCGTGTCCGTAATTGAGCACATAGAGACACGTGCAATCACAGACATAACATAAATATTCACACACACTCGTGTGCGTGAGAGCAACACATTGTGCCAGATAAGATTTAACTCCTCTTTAATATTGAAGAAAAACATCCTCTCTTTCGGATTATTAATTGATAGCAGCTATTTTCAACTGAAATAGTCGAGATTTCCTTTCAGATGTCTTCTTGGTGAAAACTGCAAAAATATAACTGAGCCATATGGAAAGTATTGGGTTTTATTTTATGTAAATTTGGATGGAGGTGGATGAATAAATGTACAGTCTGTGTTAGGAAATTGTGTCTATCGTGGCCTATATGTCAACATGAGTCACCATCATTTTTGTTTCTCGAGCTCACTCCTGAATAACATATATCTGGTTATCAACCTCATACGGCAGAAGTGTAGGGAAACGTCTATCCACATACTTTTGATCTGGCTTTTTATGCTTCTGTGCTGGCGACAGCCCATCCGTCCGTCAGTACACTTGTCCATCCCATTCTAATGATGCGAATGTCTCGAGGGAATGTCCTCAAATTTCTTCTAATGTACTTGGACTCAAGGACAAACTGATTAGCTTTTGGCGGTCAAAGGTCAGGGTCACTCTGACCCCATAACGTCCCATTCTCATGTGTGTAACACCTCAGAAACTGCAGTAGGGAATTTCTTCTTGTTTGCCACAAATGTCTACTTGGACTCAACGATTAACCGATTAGATTTGAGTGGTCAAAGGACAAAGGTCAAAGGTCAGGGTCACTGTGACCAACTGTACACATTTTTGGCAATTCAAAAAAACAAGTACGATAAGCTTGACAAAACATTTTAAACAACATAAAATTATGACGTGAAGACATTTTATATCCAAAAGATCAAAGGTCGACTTTATTGTGAGATCATTATATTCTGCAAAAAATGTTCGGCTCATTATTCAACACCACAGTTCAGGAGCAGCAGCTTGACTGGGGCAGTTTATTTTTTTTCAGTGCATTTGGTCTTAGCCTCTTAGTTTCACTTGATGTTACGATAATGTATTATGTAAGACATCTAATGTCTTGTTTCCTGCATTGAAAACCTTTGGGATCAACCGCAACGTCAATTTTGAACCCGAGGCTTAAGGTCAGCACAAGTGCCCAGTATCACTCACACTGTTGTGGGAGCAAATACCAGGAAGAATTATTTATTTATCATATCCCAGCTGACACTGGAATGTGACTTGAGTATCAATTTTTTTTTTAACAAATCTAATAAGGATGTCTTCAATATGCAGTCCAAATACAACGTATCATTAAATATGAGAAAGAAAAGCAACAAAACTCACATGTAAGAAGCTGCAACCAGAAAATGTTTAATCAATGGTAAAAACGGTAGCCAATACATTTTCTACCTATCAATTAATCGACTAACTGTAGCAGCTCTAACAAGTATAACGCTCATATAACTTTGAAATTGCTGTCAATTATAGGATATGGTATATGACCTACAGATTAAATAGCTTGTCCTGGAGAAAGAAGGTAAATCATTCTGAGGGTTAATGAGTAGAAAGAGGGATGAATGCCGTTCTAGTTGAAATGTCATCAGTATTCTGGGATAATACGTCTTCAGATCGGCAATCAGATCAATGTTCTTTTATGTTAAATGGAAGCTTGTATTGACATTTTAGTTAATTACACAGTCCACTGGGTTCAGCCTGTAATTATCAGGGGTTTATGCAACATAGGAGAGGCTATGGTGCTGCTACGTCTGTTCATCCATCTACAAAATAAAAAGGCACGGTCGTGGCCAGACTTCTAAATTTGACCTGATAAAAGAAACCGTGGATTAATTCCCCAACCCATCAAACCCTCGTGATTTGGTATTATTCCCCCATGTTGGGCTGGAAGGAAGGGAGAGACTAATCACATTTGTAGTCAGAATAGGATATCAAAGCACCAGGCATTGAAATGTTTTGTTTGAAGAGGGAGAGCAATTAGAGTTAATTGGTAGTGTGAGGGCAGCCTGTGGTTGGCAGATTGTTGAAAGGAGCGTCAGCTGGTAATAAACAAGTCATTAGGTATTAGATTGTGGGTAGCCAAGATGTGGACAGAAGACCGCAAGATAAAGAATGGGCATCAGAAAATAAAAATGTTTTTGTATTTGTTACGTATGCATCATTTCGGCTAACTGTGTGCTGTCTAGCTTGACATAAATACAATCATCACTTAGATTTTAGTGTTGCAGTCCAATATGTCCACAATACCACATAGTTAAAGCTGCAATAAGAACTCGTTTACGGTGAATGTGTTACCAAAAATGAACATCCCACTGGAGTTTTCTCTATTGCGAGTCCAGATGGTGAAAAAACTCTTTCACACAGAGATCAACTTGCATACTGAGAGAATAAATGATCGCCAGGCTAGGCCAGGTCAGGCTAAACTTGGAGATGCACTCATGGGGAATAAATAACACAAGGGGTATACAGTATATCATGGCTTCTGCACTTCTGTTTTCAACAGGACAGTTCACTGCGATCAATCATAACAACAGAGGAAGGACACAAAATAAACAAATTCTGAATATAAAAGTACACTCTCATTTTGAAAGTCATTATTCAATGTGCTGGGTTTAATTATGGAGACACAAATGGGTAAGAATGAGTTATTGGAAGGTAACCTGTCCAAGTGTACTGCCAAACCATCCCTGTATGTCTCCGAGTTAGATTACCATTCCTCCACCCTCCGTGCGGACCTCAGATGTGTCATTGTCTCCACCTCAGAGCCTCCAACAAAAAGCTCACTCTCCTCACACCGATTCTACTTCATTAGCTCCGGCCTAATCTATAAACCGCAGCTGAGAGCAGGACTCTGTGTCAACAGCCTCTGTCACGTACCTGCCACAACCACTGACAACTTCTAGAGGTGTGTGTGTGTGTGTGTGTGTGTGTGTGTGTGTGTGTGTGTGTGTGTCCGTCCCAGCTCCTGTGACTGGATGCACTGGATCCAGTCACACAAGCATCTTATAATTTAGGCAGTCCACATTGTCGCATGTTTTGCCAGTTTGACTGCGTCTGTACATATGTTACGTCTCAGTGTGTCTGTGTGTGAGGGCAGAGAGATGGAGAGACACTGTGAAACAGTGTGTGTGTTAACAGTCTGATGGCACAATATGCAAATGAAATGGAGATGGGCATATGGTTTATTCCTGAGATATTCATGAATGTACGGCAGATTATTCTTTTCTTCACAGGACTGGTTTGGTTTAATTTCCTCTGTATGTGTGTGTGTGTGTGTGTGTGTGTGTGTTTGTGTGTGTGTGCGCGTTTGTCTGTGCCTATTCATAAACAAGCTGACTGGCATATTCCTGCAGACTTGCTGTGTTCCCATTTGCAGTGGCATTTAAAACTGAATTAATAATGATACCCTGCACCAACTTCCAAAACTTCAATTATAATCATGAAACTTCAGGACAATTACCTGAAGTTTCATGATTATAATTGTTTATAATCATGAAACAAATATTATATAAAAAGTCTGTGGAGACTAAAACGGGTACTTTTAAGCCAAAACATGATCTTTTCCTAATCCTAACCAAGTGTTTTTTTTTTTGTGCCTAAACCTAACCAAACCCTAAGCACAGTCTTGACATTGAACCTCGAGAAATGACAAGTTACAACATAAGGAAATGTTAAGTCGCAACATATTTGTGGTTTACAGAAACATACATTGGCAACATTTATTCTGGCCATTGGTTTGAGGAATCATCACCCAAATCTGCTGCTCCCCTCAGCTTTTGCAACTTTTTGGTTCACTCTCGCCGCTCTCATGGTGCATGTCCACAGGGGCCTCATATGCAAGGGAATGATAGTGGCGTTCTTTTGATGTGAGGCTGTATGAGGTCTTGCTGTCGGGACCATTTAGCAATGCGATGCTCTGCTTCCCTGTCGGCGCTATGCGCTGCTGCTCCACACAGGGGGAGAGCTGACGGGCATCTACTGCAGGTAATACACTGACTAGGAATAAGTACTTCATACAACCCCACATCAAAAGACCTTTACTTTTTACTTTAGAGCAAATGAAAATCGCATAGAACGGAAGTGAGGCGGGAGGCGTACATGTGTTTGTGACCTGACTAATAAAGGCTGCTCCCTGACACCTGACAACCACACAAACACTCACGAGTTGCATTGCTGATTGGACAATTGCCACTCGTGGGCCGTGTGCTCCAGGACTCCAAACCGGATCAACATGGCGGTTCGTATTACAATCCACAATCAGAACGCAATACACGGCCGCAATGAAAGGGAAGTGTAGAAATGATCCTATGGAGAGGTACCTTCATAGAGTCATTTTCAGTCACAGCAGCTGTTTTCATTGAAAAACGCTCTTAAACCCCACTGTACACTTCCATATTTACAGAGAAACAGCCACATATTTACCTCAGGTGTAGGAGGAGACCAAAAACAGAGCTAAAAGACAGTGAACATTGGACTTACAATAAACACAACAGCAAGTTCACTATATTTACTTAAAAGGTGGTGACATGTCAAGGTTGTGTTTACGACAAAGAAAGTGAACCAAAAAATCAGGTTATTAGGTTTTAGCTATTGGAGATTTAGTATATTGCACCAGTGCTGAGCATCTTCAAGTACACTGTCCCAACATATTTTACGTATCTCCAGCTGTTCCAGCGAGAAAAAATGCTTTTGAAGCTCTTTGAAATAGTTTTCAGTCTTTTTTTTCTTGTGTTTTGAGCCCTGCTCATCTCCTCATGTCTGATTTTTGTTTAATCCTTCAGTAGTGTTGTGATTCTTCTCCATGGAGAGGCTTAAGTCTCTCTAGAAGGAGAGCAGAAGAAAGAAGAGATAGTTTAAAGTGATGATTTCTTTTCATTTAATCTTTTTGGTTTAAATAAACACCTGCTTTGCCAGCTTCTATAGCCAAAAGCAATAACACAACAGTGATTCAACATTCGGTATGCCCAGTTAATAAAAGCTTTTATATTAGTCGCTCTAAGCAAACAGTGTCTCAGTAGAAAGAGAAGGCGACGTCTTTCTTGCAGATTTAACAGCACTTTAGTCGAATAAACATAACAAGCCCGGTATTTAGCGTACAGTAAGCAGCTTTGCCCGTTGCTAAGAGTCAAAGACAGCCACGGAGTAATACAAACTTTATGGATTGAAACCCCAAGAACACACAATAATTGCACTTTTTTGACTGCCTGATGATGTCTGAGTAGTGTGGCTAGAAGATTGCAGCAGCGACCGTTTACAACACACACAAACACACACATAACCCCTCTACAGAGACACACAAACACAAAGCATGGCACAGCCACACCAACCGCTGCTTGGTGATTCACACCTTACATAGCCCTCCATCCGCCTGTTTTCCATTTACCTCATAAAGCCGAGGCATGTTCCCTTCAACCATTCTTCCTCCTCTTCACACCTCCTGTCTTGCCACTTTCTATTAGCATTTCCTGGTCAGGGGGCCGTATGAAAGTGAGGCACACACCTGCCACAGACAAAGTCCTGAGCCTGTCGCCTCTCAACAGCTCAATTCAGCTGGGCTCTGGCAGGATGGATAGGTGTTTACG
Organism: Pagrus pagrus; assembly: GCF_965226575.1. NCBI lineage: Eukaryota > Metazoa > Chordata > Actinopteri > Spariformes > Sparidae > Pagrus > Pagrus pagrus. Next base: position 11,289,752 of record NC_140198.1, read on the forward strand.
TCTGGTGATTATCAGGGGTGGACTGAACTGTCGTTGGCCACACCTGTGGTCATGACAGATCTGGTAGGTAGCTGGTCAAGTTCATCAGCACAATAAGGTGAAAAATGCTTGTCATCGGGTGATATGGGGACAGTTTGCCAGTTTGCTTCTACTCCATTACTACAAGGATGGTGGACTGTGAGCGATATCTGGTGAGCACATTTTTGACCACGAGTCAGAATAAAGCAGGTCTTTTTGAATTGAGTGTCGAAATTTGTTTCTTCAGCCATTTGATCCAAATACAAGGACAAGTCATATTGTTTTATTGGTCTGTCTGTTTGTTTCTTTTTTAATATAAAGTCTGTGTTAAGTCTTCACATTATTTTCTTGGAGATAAAGTCTTTTTGTACTGTATTGTTTATAGTATGAATAAGCTCGTGTTCACATTTCACATTTTTTATTGGACATATATATTACATATACGTGCTTTGACTGCAATATATTTTCATTGTCTTAGTATAAAAATGAAGACAGATTTGGATGGCTACATAAAAATAAACCTTACAGTGTAGATGAATATTAAAAAACTCGACTAATCGTTGAGAATCTAGTAAGTTTTCTTATTTCCCTAACTTAAGGATGTCTAAGCTGTTAATTAAGGGATCCCAGACTCCTTGAGACATTCAGTCAAATGAATCATTAGTTTGACATCCAATCATCTCTTTGAAAATGGGAAGCGTATCTTGAACATATTACTGATTAAAAAAGGTTGACATGTTATGAATAAATTACCTTAAAAAAAACAAACAGCTTCACAGAGACTGTTATTGGTGGAAGTGGAATAGAAAACTGAATAGAACAAGGTTTTCAAGGTTGTAATATCAACTTCAGCACCTTTACTTTGATTCTGTATTATACAGTAAAATGTTAAACACTTTGAATATTGAATTTGAACATTGCAATTAATGCTCATACGAGTTTTGGAAGTCTTAGGAATCATCTGTGCACACATTGAAGCAACACGATGCAGTGAAAATCTGTATTTACTCATTTTCATCACCTGACATTCATTAATGTTCATTGTGTCCAATCTTGGCCACCCCAGTCAAGTGTCCTGGATACACCACTGGTGCTAACTGGGATATCTTTCTTTTTTGGATTGTTGAATAATGGACTGGCTGACTAATTGACTGCCCAGTTTCCCAGCTGGTTATGTCCTCGCATTGCTGTCTGGCTGAATAAATGCCTTCCAGGCGAATGTCTCCCCTCAGCATCTCCCTCTTTCATCCTCTCTGTCCCTTTTCCTCTCTCTCCTTCGCTCCCCTCTGCCCTCCCCGGCCCGAAAACCAAACAGCAGCTGCACCAGAGGTAGGAGTGTCAGAAAGTGCCACAACTGTGTTCCTCTCTGTTTTTAGGCAAGTTCCTAGAATAGAAACAGCGTTCACAGCATGTAGAGTGGAAGCTAAACCCCAGAGGCTAGCCGGTTCACTGACATCCTCTATTCAGGAGCAGTGGTACTTAAGCTAGCTGCCACACACACTCTCACACACACTCACGGGCACACTGGGTATCCAAACAAAAAGGAATGAAAGTGTGCAAGCTTGCGTCCATAATTGAACGCAGAGACACGTGCATTCACAGACACAGCATAAATATTCACACACACGCTCACACACACTTGTATGCATAAGAGCAACAGATCGTGCCAGATAAGATTTCAATCTTCTTTAATATTGAAGAAAAAATCCTCTCTTTGGGATTATTTATTGATAGCAGCTATTTTAAACCGAAATAGTCGAGATTTCCCTTCAGCTATGGTGACGCTCTCTGTTCTGTAATTGCTTGTTCAGGTGACATAGACATACTGTACATCTTCCATGGTTTTCGATGGAGACGTCACATATATGGTATTAAGTTTTGGTGTCCACACATTCAGAGTTTTGCTCATGTTTATATATGTCCATCCATGACTGCCTATTCCTCTTTAGGACAGCTGGGGGACGATGTAGACTGTGCAAACATCACAGTATGTGACACTCTCTTGTTGAACATAAAGGAAAAGTTCACCCAAAAGTGAAAATCCTGTCATTATCTACTCATTCCCACGCCAATGGAAAGTCAGGTGAAGTTTCAAAGTCCACAAAAAATTTCTGAACAACTGAAGTACATGTTGACTTACATACTGACGCTTTGGGTTTCCCAGTTTGTCAGGTCAGCCGCCAGTACAAAGCATCAGCTTTTGAATGAGACTCAAATAACAACTTTCTTACAAATTGGACCTTTAAATGACAAAATCTGCAAATGTTTTGTGGACTGCAAAAAAATCACTCAACTTTCCATTGGCATAGAGCAACTGATTTCTTTATTTCAATTTTTTTTTTTTAAACTCATCCTACTACTCAAAAAGTAAAACCGTGTGAAATACAAACTTACAGTTGAACATCAGTCTAAGAATTGCACAGATTTCCATGTACTTGTTTCACAAGAGGTGAGGGTTGTCAACATGTCAGCACCTTCTGGCAGTCGATAATTCTGGGTGCCTACACGCATTAATGAAATGTAAATGTACAGTTGCAGAGTTTGCATTATTCATGCAGTTTATCAGTGCTGAGATGTCGTTTGTAGGTGGAGTTGCAAGAGTTTGATGCCATGACTGCATCCCACCTCCTGATCTGTATTGACAATTTGCTCTGGTGTGTTCCCTCCTCCCTTCGCTGTCGGAGTGATACCGCTGTTAGCCATGAAATCATTGAACGCGAGAAATGTTGCTGGCCCACATAAATAAAACCTCGTAGACAGCAAAGATTAAAGCACGGAAAACAAGGAGGGGGGGGGTCTATTTTAAAGATGACAAATGGATAAACTCTAAAACTGTAAGAATGGCCTATATCTTCAGAAACCCTCTAGGTGCTCTTCAGATGTTAACAGCTCTTGTCATGTTACATTGCCCTTCGAAAGGTCACACACAGCAAATTGCCCTTGCAATGGTACGAAAATGGCCAAACGGGCTTTGCTCGACTGACAAAGCAGGCAGCCACCACCCTCGGGTCATCTTGCCTTTAATGTGACGCAGCAGTGGTGAGTTCTGCTGACTCGTTGGGATGCGCGATGTGTAGGATGCTGACTGACAGCCAGACCCTCCTGCTGTATTTGCTACTCGGAGGCTCCAGTGTGGGAGGTCTTCCCTCCTTCCTGTGAGTCATATACATCCATCCACGCAAAGGCATCTGACCCTATGAGAGGAAATGTGGCTAATGAAATCCCTAAGGTTATTGTGCACCCACAACTGGATATAAAAACCAACAGACACAAAGAGCAGGATGTGTTCTGGCTCTGCTTTCTCTGTCTCTTTATTTAACTCAAATATATTCCTGCCTCTGTTATGTGCTGAAAATAGAAAACAAATGGACTTAAAGCTCCACTTATTAACATTTGTTCAATATTGATATTATCACACATAATCTGAAAGAGAAGGTGTCAGCTAGTTCTGTAGTCGTTATTAGCAATGCAAAGCTTTTGCCTCTTTTACTTTATTGCTGTGGTTGCACACACACTTTTTCAATGTACAGTTGTGATCCAAAATGCATGAAGAATGACATTTCCTAATGACAGTTGGCTTCATTAACAAAATAATTAGCCTGATTCAGGCGTGCAGCTTTGACGTTCAAGTGCTGAGGGACCACAGGGTTCCAACATTTGTAAGTGTCACACCACCAAATTTTATGGAGACCTCTGGACAAATCCAGCCGCTTTGTGGCAAACAAAACAGGTATTTCCAGCCAAAACAGGACCTTTTCCGAAGTCTAACCAAGTGGTTTTTATGCCTAAACCTAGCCAGACAACAAGTACAGCATTGTCAGGACATGAATTAACAATTGAACCTTAAGAAAGGTAATGTTGCAACATTTTTTCTTTTTTTTTTTCTGGTTATTATGTTGCAGCAGCAGAAAGATTTTCAGCAAAAACGTCCTCATAAACAAATCGTATGCCTTTACCTGGCAACAAACGGCAGGCTGACACACTTAGCAATTAGCTCGTCCAGAAAGCAGTAGAGTATTGAACATTAGTAGCTAAAACATAGCTATAATATTTTTCTCAGGAGAGAAACAGCCCAGGACAGTGAATATTGGACCTATTCGTACCACGTGGATAGAAACTCTAATGTTCCAAACTATGTATGCTGGACATTAAAATGCAATTTTTTGCAAACCTAACTTTCAGCGCTCTTCAATATGAGCTGATTCAATCAATTCTTTCATTATTAACTTTCCATACCAGCAACAGAAAGAATGAAAAAGATTAAAATGGGTTCATAAAATTGTGATCAGTTTCTGTGTATTGTTAGGCTGTTTAAGCGAGATAGTGTTTCCTTGATGGGTTGCTTGGAGCTCTTTTCCTGAACCACAAGCTGTTATCCCTTCAAAAATAAAATCAACGCCACACTACCCTTTAGACTGCACAGCACAATCTTGATTATCGAAGCAACAACGGCCAGCTTCGAGTCATTTATCTAGACGAGCGATGACCCCTGCGGAGATGCCATCCATCAAACCCTTCTGCTCTCTCAGTATTTCAAAATGTTCACTACAGTATGTACCTCTGTCTAACCCACTGAGACTGCCACATCCTACGCCAGTATCTTGTTAAATGAACTATTTTACCTTTTATCACAGCATCAGTCCTTTCTAGCTCTTTGTTCTCATGAATTCTGCCTTCATCCTTGTCTTTTTCTCTGTCTTACGCTGTCACTTCACACTGAGCAACAGAGATGCTCATTCATTAAAGCAGAAAATACCCAGTAACATAAAAGGAAAGACTGAATGTGTGTGTTTTCATCTTTAGATGTGAAACTGGACATCAGGAAGAAAATCACAGCAGGGTTTCTGTTAATGGAGTCTTCAACAAATGTGTAAAAATATAATATATTTTTACACATTTGTTGAAGACTCCATTAACGGTAATCCTGCTGTGAACATAACATGTGTGCATGTGTGCATCTCTGCCTGTTTATACTCAATCCTCTACAGGCACTAAATCATACCCCGAAAGACAACTCGTGTATCTGTCATTTTTCCATATAACACCACACCAGGTTTGACGGTGATAAAATCCCCTGTTGCCTTGCACATGCAGCCAAAGAAATACAGGCATGCGGGACACGTCACATATACAGGCATGCTGCATGTATTGAAAACACTGGCTGGCGCACACACACACACACACGCTCCTGAAGCTCTCTGTGAAAACTTGGCAAGAGTGGCACCTTGGACAGAAGGTCAGGATTCACAGCTGCAGTCTGTTGGGCTTATGGTGACATTAGACAATAAACAAGTGTGTGCTGCCTGGAGCGCGCAAGTCACGTTGGATCAGGAAATGTGGGAATAAACAATAAAAACACTAGTGGTGCTCGTGTTACATCCAGTACGCTGGACCGAAGAGCCGATTCTGAAGCGAAAGATTTTTGTTACACACCGTTGAATCATTTACAGACTGGTGATCATGAAAAAATATTAAAGAATATATTATTCTGTCCAGGCGTCGCCAGATGAGCGATAATGATCATATTGTTTTAAAATTTGACCATATTATGATGCTTATAGTAGCTGGTTTACTTGAAGTAGTCTCATTTGAAGTAATTTCCTGACATGATCAAGACAGCAACATATGTTGCATCATGTGACCTCTTTCCAGTCAATCATTCTTGGTATAGGCCATGACAACGAAACGTGATTCGCAAGCACAGCTGTCGCTCTCTTTCCGGACGCTCATTTGAAGCGACTAGGATGTGTCCATTCGTTTATAATACACCCCTAAGCCCAATTATATACTTTATTTAATTAGCTTAGCCTATAGCATGAAATGGTGTCATGTAGATTATGACCAGGCTTTCAGTCGTGCTGTCATGTCTTATAATTTCACAGCAAGCTATTGCAATTATGGTCAGACTTATGGGCTTATGGACTCCACCTTACATGCATCAGAGCGACATCAGCTGGCTTAAAAAAAACCCTGATGCAGGCTGATTGATTTACATCTGGCAAAGCTGTACTGTACAAAAATGCTCAGCCCTCACCATCTTCCTACAGACTGTTTGGCCATAAGTTATTTACAGTATATATAGGTATAAAGTTAGTCATGGTAAAGTGTTTTTAAAGTCCTCTTTTGCATTTCCCTACAAAGATATGCGTCTTTACATAGAAACACTTTCTAATCTTTTACTCTGAAATCACGGTTGTAAAAGAGACATCACTGAAACCATCCTGACAAGTTTTCAAGTGGAGGTCCAGAGAGTAAAACTCCATCGTACGTAATATTTAAGAGCAGTGTCATAAACCTAAGGGGATAACTCTTAATTAAATCTCAAGAACGAGTGCGATTAAGTTCGTAAAAATTCAATCACTGTGAGTTTTGAGCGGTGCAGGTTCGGTTCTCGGTCTAAAACAGTTCTGCTGTGAAAAGATATGAGTGAGGATTTTATGATTGTAGTTACAGCCGGCATATTTCAAGAGGGCACACACTCACTTTTAATCCTCTCTCACATACACAAACAGATATCCACTACTACTAAACTGTATGTATAAATGGAAAGAGACAGATTTGTTTTTTTCACTTATATCAGCTAACATGCAAGTCAATCTGAGGTGATACACTCACATCCACACCCTCTCTTACAAACAGCCCTTCAATCTCTTTTGCTCTTGTGTTATCTGTCGCACTTACACACACACACACACACACACACACACACACACACACACACACACACACACAGACTCATCACCTGTGTCCCCCTTTTGACCCCGTCTCTTGAGAACCTGTGCAGATCCATGTGCATAATTTTGTTTATTTAAACAAGTGAGAGTTACAGGGACAGGGTCGAGTAATAGACATTTATGCAAATGTGCCCGTTTGGCCATCATCTAGCCATCTGGGCAGGTGAACTGACAGCTACAGAAGAGACATAAAATACATTAAACCAGGGACAGCGATATTGCAGAGTGCACTTCATTAGAACACATCAAATAATTAAAAACGAGGACAAGAAGACATGAAGCATGAAACAGCACTTTGAGTAAGTTATTAAAATAAGTGGGAACCCTTTACAGGCCGTTAAGTTTGTAGTTATATTGGGAAATTGCTAAGAAATAATGACAGAAAAAACATTTAGATAAATATAATAAGCTGTAGTAGAACAGTTTATTAAAATATGAGCCCAACGCAACTTGGTAATGTGAAGTACTCATTAACAATTCCCAAACAAATAATAACAAAACCTCTTTATTCTGCACGAATTTTACCCTTTAATTACCTAAACACTTGAAAGTAATTGCAGGTAATTCTACTACTACAACTTGTCATCATACTGACTCATTAACTCTTTGTTTTTGTTATGTCTTACCATTTTCTTGACATTAATGGCAATGTAAGTTACAGTATTACCACATACTTGGTTGTCCCTCTTCAAATGAAAGATATGAGTCAGTCTCTGATTAGTGTTGGCAGGCTGTTCCATGTGTGAGCTGCCCTCGCTGAAAGAGCTGACTATCCAAAGGCAGTTCTCCTCATAGGTATTATACAATCCCCTGTTGCCACAGACACACGAGTGTGTATGTCATCACTTGTTTTCTGCTTTATAAAAGCACTAAGAGGGGAGGAGTGAGTCAATGCAGGATCTTAGAGATAAGACAAAGCATCTGTCAATTTTACAAGATTTTCCCAGCTCAGGCAGTAACGATGATAAAGGGTGTTTGGCTTTCCTGTCAAGCAGCTAAAGGAGCCTGGTGGTATACTGACTGTACAGGTTTTAGCGTTTCCCGGGAAAACTGTACGATGAATATGATGTCGTCATGGCATTGAAGTATAGTGGTTTTGCCTCAGTGGAAGCTGAAATTTGCTGAACTTTCCCGCATTTGTTAACATCTTAACTTCCTTTCAAAATGTACACCAAGATATTATCTACATAATTGTTTCCAATGAAGAGAGAGTGAGAGAGAGAAACACAATCACATGTAATTATACATGTGAATCTATAAATAGCGTTTAACCCACAGCTATCTTCTCACACATCATATGGCTTCAACAGCTTGCAAATCACGTGGCCTCAAAACAGATCTAATGGTATGAGTGTGTAATCAAGGGCTAAAAGGTCACATTAGCAGGAATGTGAAGAATACTAGACTCATCTATAACAACTATCACTTTAAAAAAAAAAACAACTCCAGTAAAAGTAAAAGCCTTGTGTGAAAATGTACTCTGATGATGTAAAAAGTTAGAATCTACTCTCTGTAAACATTAACAAACAGGAGTGGGGGGTTTGAGATGATGATAATGTTGCTTGATAGAACTGTTAAATTAAAGAGCATCAACATGTCAACGTACTGTATACACAAGTGGGACAACATCACATTTGCAGCCAGTGCATACCACTGAATATCAATTATTAGTGTATTCTTACAACCCAATCGCCACGATAGATGTTGGAAATGTGCGTTTCTGCAAAACACTGCTGTTGAAACTTTAGAGTTATTTATATTGCAACTTTCCGTTTCTAGAGGGTCATGTTTCAGGAAATCGTCCCGAGGTCTCGTTCAAAATATCCCGCGCTTTCACGTTCACAAATGTTGAAACGCAGTCGCGAACTGCCGTCGCTGGCTTGCCAGCCTTCCTGCCTGTGACTATCTTAAAGTCACAAAGATAAAATTCGGAAAGTACAAGTGCACTCAAATTGAGTTGCTCCTTCAGAGTGTGAATCCAATCTGGCTCTCTGCAGTGCACTCAGCTGATAATGCCTCCACCTCTAGGAGAGAGTGACATTTCTTCTATTCCCCTGAACTTTAGTGATGCTGCAGAGCCATGGTTAGCTGAGCATTATTATAATCCACATTATGTGCGCATATTGCATTTTTTTTTTTCAGATATGCTAACTTTATTATCTTTCCAAAATAAACCAGGCCACTGGGACATTTCAGCGTGTTGACAATGTGTCTGACAAGTTGGAAAAATGTGAAATCTGTGGGAGAAAGAACCTGGAGATTGATTTAGTCGACAGTATTAGGTCGTTTTCTAGTGTCAGAATCATTCACTCTGTCTCTGAGATTGTGAGAACCTTTACATGTGATCAAGAGAGGCAAAAAGCTAATATATGTCAGAGATGGGTCAAGACATCCCAATGTTTAATGGTAATGTTTTTGACCTTGCCTGCCAGGACACAATATTTCAGCCCACTAGCCAGAATAAAATGTTGATGTTTCTACAAACCACTGATTCAAATATTCGTCATACCACGTTCAGATTGCATATTTATGACCTGACTGTCATAAGGAGATGGTGGTGGAGCCTGGAGTTTCAACATTTCTAAGAGTGCAACCACTGAATCTTTTTGACAAGGGGCTGTGGCGTTTCAACACTTGTAGCTCTAACACCACAGGAAACACCACTCGGGACAATTTCTAGCAGGGCTTTGTCATAACCAAAACAGGTATTTTAAGCCGAAACATGATGTTTTCCTAAACCTACCTAAAGGTGGGTTTTGTGCCTAAACCTAACCAGACCTTAAGTATAGCACTGTCACAAGATACAATTGAAAACTGAACATGTAAGGTTTCAAGAAGTTTGTGGTTTGCAGAAATGGACAATGCAAAAATGTATTCTGGTGATTGGATTGCGTTACCTCACCCCTGCACAGTATGCCACAGTGGAGTCAAGGCTATTAGCGTTGATTTATGGTGACTTCTCTATTATTTCCAATGCGTATAAAGGCTTAAACATCATTATCTGGACAGCGGTCTTTATTGACTTGCTGGATTATAATTTGCATGTCTATTGCACCCCTTGAAACGCGTTTGCCGAAAGCAAATCAGCTTGTGTTAGCGCTGGGCCTGTGTCTGGCAGCGAGGCGAGGCAAGAGAAGATGAGGTGGCAGCACAGTGACAACATAAGTATGTGTGTGTGAGCTTGTGTAAGACAGCGACGGGGGAGAGAGGATGGGCGTGTGTGTGTGTGTGTGTGAGGTGGAAAAAGGCAGTGAGAGAGGGGGGCACTGCAGTGGCCGGCTCTTTCTCTGCACTCTAACGTCAGTCTCTATCTCTGTGACATTAATTTGTGATGTAGAAAAGGTGCTACGGTGGTGCTGCGAGTGTGTGTTTAAGTGTGTGTGTGCGTGGTGTGTAATTGTGGCAGCACATGTGGCAAACTCAATCTGTGACAACTCAACTCCTCTGTCTTCTCCTATAAAGTAGTGAAGGTTAAATGGTTGGAGGATGTCAGAGTCACAAAGGTAGAGGCACTCAAACTCCGTCTCTCTTTCACACACACCCACACACCCTTAAAGATACTTAAGGATGCATCCCCTCAGCCATACACACACTCCGTCAGACACTTGCATGGAGGCATTCGTCTGTGTAAACAGGTGTCGGAACAATATGGGAGAGTATAAATATGCCAGTGCGTGCTCTTCCCCCTATGAAGCATCATTTGCATTTTTAAAGATGCCCTTATTCTCAAGTCACCAAAATAAACCCAAGCTTGGCAAACTCTGGGCAGCTCAGAGATTTATTTTTTTTTAGACCATTGACAAGCAAAATGTAATTCAGTCTTGTTGTGCTCTATTTTAAGTACAGCAGGGAAATTAAAGCGGCCTGTTTTTGGATGGCCTCTAGTGGCTCCGGTTTCATTGATGCACACTGAGGCTGCTCCTGCCAATCTTTGTTGCTATAGTGACGCCTTCTGGTTAACATATGGTACTTCATCCACACCGTCTTTAAAGTCTCCGTGTCTCCTACTCTGTTTGTTTATACCATAAACAGATGAAACATTGCTGTCATATATGTTTAAAGTGTCAAACACAGTTGCTGTTGTTGGTTGAACTGAAATCCCTCCATCTTTTAGAAGCAGCACAGAATGTGGAAGTTAAAATGTATTCCCAGATTTTATCTTCTGCACTAGTTTATGCCTTTGACTGGGTTGCACCAATATAGATTAATGTAATCACAGTTTAGCAATACTAGGTTAATCCAGATATAAATATTAAGCAGAGTTCAGTTGCACAATTAAAAAAGTTAGTCTCTGTTGAGTCAAACCTAGTTCATTGATCTAAACTGAAAGATTTTAAAGGAGGGAGTGGATTTCTAACTGCTAAATGGACAGGAAGTTACCTAAAATGACGACAACACTTATAACAGCTTCTGTTGGGTTTAAAAATAAATCCTTGTCCGTGTAACCCAGCCTTTATGTCTTAGATTCTCACGTTTTCTTCTGTGATTTTTAAAATATTTTAGGAGCACTGTTGGAAGGAGCCTGAGAACTAAGAATTTTTGATGCTAGCTACTGCTTCACTGTAACTATTGTGCATATGATATGAATAAATGAATAAAGAACTGAACTAAGCCCCCATGTGGGATGCCTCTGACTCAGAGACAGCTGATTATTGACTTCCTTCTTTGAAAAAACAATTATTAAATGACATGGCAAACCATGTGCCTAAAATGCCAGGGGTCTTGTTTGGTGTTTTCCACAATAATTTAAGTTTTTCACACAATAAAAACTTGGACTCCTTCAGGCTGAGTGCCACATGACAATGACAGGACGTCTCCGCCCTCTGATGTAAAACAAAAACTGAAACTTTCTCTGGAACACTCTGTTTACTAGTTATGTGCATTTCTCACCACTGCTTCCTCCTCAGACAGCGGGGTTATATGTCTTCACTCAGAATAGAAAATCCAAACCACTCAAATTTTGATGTGAGGGCATTCATTCAAACCCAGAAATCAGCATCAGTCTCTTAGCTTCCTCTGTGTTATGTCGAGTGCATGAATGATGAGCCGAGAGGCCTCGGCGGTTTCAGAGGGGCGAGGATCACATTTGCATTAACAGCTTTTTCATGACGTCAAACGACTCAGTGTAAGTGATATAAATGGCCAGTTAAGTGCTTTCACAGGCCTGTTTGAGTCTGATTTTACAATAGCTGGGAGATAAATTTGAGCATGACTGTGAATGAGGAGGATTAAATACACTGTTAAAGTGAAGATCCTTCTTGTTTATAAGCATCATTAACATGTCTGATGTTCTCTCTATAAACTATGTTGAATAAGTCATTTTGTAAATTTTCTGAAGTGACTGCTTGTGTGCTAAAAGAATGAAGCTCTTCTTTATACCGATCATCAGCAGGGACGTCACTTTGTGTCGCATGGTGGTGGGAACATCAAGGCTCAGATTAAAATAAATATAATTAGATTAAATAAATGGAGGGGATTGTATGAGGTGATCGTAGGTGGGAAAAATGTATAATGCATCAAAATTAATTAATCTGCATACTGGTTTTGTGTTGTTTCTTTTAAATTTGCCGCTTTACTCAACCACACACAACCTACACCACTGATAACCAACATTACTTCACTATGAGCTGTGTTTAGTCTAATAAATCCGGTTCCCTTGTCTCAAACTCAGTGTTTTTATGTTAAAGTTTGGGTGGAGTGTGTGTTGTTGGGTTTTAAAAAAGGGGGCTGGTCTGTTGCAAATGCCAGGGCCGTTTTTTGATCCCAGTCCGTCACTGCTGACAAACATGTATCGGTTTTAAAACCAGTTAACTCCAGCGTGTATGAACAAATCAACAATTCTTCTCTGGGTGATGCATGTCGCTTTATACTGTATGTGTCGATGATTCTTTTGCTAATCAATTTAAAAACCTTACTGACTTTATTATTTCTGAGAGACTGGTTGTTTTTAATAGATGCAGTCGGCTAGATATTACTAAATTGCAGTTGGGTAAATATTTAACATCACAGAAGATGGAAATGCAAAGTTGTTCAGAAATGCTAAACCAAAATGAGAAAACAAATGACGGTTAAAATTATCGTCTTGTGTGAGACAGAGTCCAAAGATGTTTCCAAGAAAAAACAGGAAAACAGAGCAGAAAAATTGCATAATTTGTGTACATGTCTGTGTGTTTGTGTGTGCGTGTGTGTGGGTATGTGAGTCCAGTGTAATCTTCAGAAGCTTTGGCCATCCTCCTCTTCCACTGGCCTGCTCCGGGCAATTTCCCTACATCTGCTACTGTGTGGCTCTCGAGGGATATTTCCAAAGGACACTCACTCTCTCTCTCTCTCTCAAACACACACACACACAAACACACACACACACAAACACACGCACACACACACACACACACACACACACACACACACACACACACAAACACACCAGCAACAACAACAACGACAACAGAATTCTTGTGCATTGTGTCCTAGTCTGCGCACGGAGACTCATCGGGGAGTTCATTTTGCTTCTGGGCGGCTCTGCCCAAGGCTTCATTAGTATCTGTAAACAAGTTTAAAGGAGAACAAATCAGCAGCTGCAACAGAGAAGTTACTACTCTGTATTCAGAATGAGAGAGAGGAATTTACATCAGTACACATTTGCATCTTTCCAACAGTGTTGGGCCAGCTGTGTGCTGCTGTCCCTAATGTTTAGCGAATGCTGACAAAATGTGACACAGCATTTCAAACATTGTTTTGCTTCTATTGTTTGCACGTTTACTGCTGGTGTGAGCTGAAGGCAGTGTTTTAGTGGCTCAGTGTAGTTGACCTCTCATTGGGTCAGCTGTATTTTAAAAAATATGTGGACAGCCTGACTTCCTCCTGAGAAATACATACAGCAGATTTGGTTTTTAGCAAACTCTAGTGGTTGAATTGATAGTGTCAGAGTCCTGGTCACGGGTGTGATCCCACAGTGATCAACACATATTAAGAGTGTCTTCCTTATTCAGAGGTGGAGCTCCATCTCAAGAATCCTTTCCCAGGAAGTATTCAGATCGCTTTATTAAGTAGAAGTACTAATACTACACTGAAAAAGCACTCTGCTATAAGCAACAGTCCTGTACTTAAGTAAAAGCACCTAAGAATAATAAGGAAAATGCACTTGAGGTCCTGTGATTGTTGTACAACTATATATTAGCCATAAATTATTATCCCTTTATTAGAGCCCCTTTAATATATGCAAATTGAGTAACCTACTAACGAATGACTGCACATCTATGGCCAGACAGTAAGTGAGATATCACAGGTGAATGTGACCTACAACCAGGTAGAAATACACAATACGCAGACCCCCTATGAATCACAAAAGTCTTCATATAGCCTATCTGTGGGTTTTTGTGTCCCTTTTTCCTCTAAGTGCCTGCATTTGAGCTCAAAGTGACATTTAATAAAGATTTGTATCTTTCCCATTAATTAATCAATTTACACTCGGTTTCTTAGTGTCAAATGTCAGCCTTAAAAAATCAATTGGCTTCTCAGAACAACTTGGCCGAAGGGTGAGAAGGGAGGTTTTCTTTTTTCCCATGATGGTATACTACCAACAGCCACTAGAGGAGGTCGGAGACAAGCACATGACTTGCAGAAAGAGCAGGGCTCAGTCACATGTTGCCTTTAAGTAACATACAAACCCACAGACATGCCCAGTAATCACTGTCAGATGAACAGCAGCCAGCAATGACAAAAACAGAACCCCAAGTGACAAGCCTGCAAATGAAAAGAATTTATTGAATTCACCGCTGAAATACAACACCTCTCCAACAAGTAGCACAAACTCGATGTTTCACAAGAGCCCGGGCCGCTCCTGCCAATCTGCACGTCATTAGGCTGATTGCTTCCCTGTGTAAGCCTGCCACTTCCCTCTGCCTGCCTGCCCGGCCTTGTTCTGATTACAGGGGAACCTCATAAATACGCTGCTGCCTATAAACGGTTTCCTCGTTACATCAAAGTCACACGGAAGTCGTAAGCTGCTCTTATAATTGCAACAAAGCACAGGCACCTCTGAGCAGCCCCACACGCCACCAAACTCACCCCGCGGCTCTTTGGGAACCGGCGCTAAGCTGGAGAGGTCTGGTAGAATTTGGCTAATTTGAATTTTAGTCGACAGTGGTCATTAATGTTGAGTTTAATGAGGCAGGAAGAAGAACACGAAGCTGATGAGAAGCTGTAACAAATGAGTGAACGTCTCCTAACGAGCCTGAGCTGCTCAACACCTCCGCCACAAGCAAACAGAAGAGACTTTTAGAGGATTTCCAGTAAAAATAAACATTAAGTGTTGCTGCTAAGATTTAGAAATATAAAGATTTGACAAAAGGTAAAAATTACAGGCAATAACTTTTGTTGTTTATCCAAAATTGCCAACCCACCCGTCTATTATGGAGATAAATGTTGTTGTGAGTTCTCACGCTGCTGTCGTGAAACTTGGGATAACTCGGTAGTAATGGTCATAAATACAGAGATAATGATTGCCAGAGAGACAACACGCTGTATTTCTGTACAAACAAAACATCGTTATAAAAGTGTATTTACGGTTTTATAAAAAAAGAAATTAAAAAAAAAAAAGAAAAGAAAGATTGGCCAGTGTGGTAAATGACAGCTCAGTAATAACGGGAACTATCTGTGAAGTTGGATAATTTATGGGTACCATTTATGGTTTTGTCAAACACCGCCTTGAACCTGACCACTTTCTGGTGGGAAACACAGACACGGGATTAAACCACACAAACACACACACGCACGTTGGAACACACATGCACAAAGAGCAGCTGAAGGGGGGAAAAAAAGTGGGTTTAAAGGGGCACTACGTAGTCTGGGAGAAAAAATTCAAACTCAGAATTGTAATATTTACAATATTAATGAGGTGATAACAAAAACGTATCCATCACTGAATAAACAAGCTGTTCTCAGAGGAAAATAAGGTCCCCAGAACACTGTTTGAAGCTAGAAAGTTGGCAGGGTCCGCCACACATAAACAAAGTCAAACAGTGTGAAACTGTGTTATCCTTTAAGGTCAGTTTGTTTATTCAGTTTGTTTAGACATAAAAAAATCAGTCGAACTTTCTCCTCCGATCAGAATTTCTTCCCCAAAACTACATACTGCTCCTTTAAGTACGTAAAATATGACTTTTTTGGAAACATGTTTACATATTACTACTTTATTTCTTTACACATAAAATTAAATGTTATTTATTTAACAGTCTGAAAGGCTTTCATTGTTTTGATAAATGATAAAACATTGGTGGGAAAAAAAAAATGCATAGCACGATGTCGGCCCTTTCGAAGGGACGTTCAGGAAGAACAATATAAATACACATTTGGTCAGAACTTTAGTACCATATTCTCACAACCAAACCATTCATAAATACATTTCCAGCATTACGAAAAGAAGAGAATAAATATGCTTTATAAATGCGTGGTAAGGACATGAGGAGCGATGGAAATGTTTTTTATTGCTATGGAACACAAAAGATGACAAAAGTCTAAATTACAATTGTGCGATTGACCGATCGAGGGTTAAACTTTAGTTTCTTGAGAAGCGCACGAACCTGAACTAGTCTGTTTCTAAATTGAAAGGTTGTTCAAGGCAGAGCCTTTTGCATAATGTAAAGTCAAAGAATGCTTCAGTGATATGTTTTATTTGGCCTGAGTCGCTGAAACACTCGTCATCCACACGAGTGCACAAAGTGTCTTGATATTAAGGCCCAACAGAAGGCACCGCATCGAACGAAGAGAAAGGCTTAAGTGAAGCGTCGTACTCTGTATTACTGTACCCAGTGCAAGTCCTCGCCCAGCTCAATTATTGCAAAAGTAAACAAGTATAAACAGCTGGACAGTGACGCCCCTCCTCATACAGACAAGTCATGTAAACAGGCAGTCCAAAGGGGCGAGAGGACGTCTAAGTTGTTGGGTTTTTTTTATCCTTGCTGTTGGGAAAAAATAGATTTTTAATTTGACTTGAAGTGCTCAGTACATTCAAACACTCCTTGTGCAGTAGATATATTATAAACATTGATTTTTAAAATGCCAGCCACATGTCCTCTGTGTCCATTTTTGGGACTCCTTGTTAACACATCTCACCAAAGTCAGTGATATTCCCATTTCTATGACAGGTGGTACATGCTGTATCCCAGAGGAGCAGCGTACAGTCCTAAAGGTGAGATGGGCAGTATGGGTCTGTGGTGGTGCTGATAGGCAGAGTACGTCTGTCCGTACAGCGACATGGCGCCCAGCGAGAGTGGTAACGTAAAGCCAGGGTGTAAACCTCCAGCGGCGGCTGCCGCAACCGCCGCCGTCTTGGCATCAGCAGCCATCTTGAGTTTCTCCAGCTCGGCCTCCTGGAGCCTCTTGGCTTTTGCCCGGCGATTCTGGAACCAGATCTTCACCTGGGTCTCTGTCAGGGTCAAGGAGGAGGAGAACTCAGCCCGCTCAGCGATGGACAGGTACTGCTTCTGCCTGAACTTCCTCTCCAGGGCCAGGAGCTGAGACGTGGTGAAGGGAGTGCGGGGCTTCCGGTTGGTCTTGTGTTTCCTCAACGGACAGGCAGGACCGACGTGACCTGGAAGAAGACATGACGAAGATTTAAGAGGATTAGATTTGAATTCTCTTCATTTACTTTGCATGTTCAGTGTTCTGAAGCAGGGTAGTCTACTTGTTAGAAGATTTAAGGCCAAACTTTTATCTTAGGGTACATTTTATGGATATGCCATATGTGTTGGAAGTACTTCCTCATACAGTAACCCACAAATATACTGAATATCTGATTGAAATAAACTTTGCACAGCCTCCTGTGTTCATCTACATTTGTTGGAAGGACTCTGTCCAACAGGAGACATGCAGCAGAGCCTGTAGAGGATTAAATCTCACTCAACTGCACATCTTCAGAGAATACAACTGTTAAGTTTGTCCATTTCATCCAAACTGACAAATGCGGTCTACTAAAAGCTCTATAAAATCTGACAGGCGTGTAAATGCTTCACTTACGAGGCTGTGTGGAGAAGGCGCTGCTGGTGACCCAGGGTGCGCACTCCTCTGACTCTGACGGCTCCGATTTTACGGGCGACGACGGCGCAGCCGTTAAGCTCTTTCTGCTTCCCCCGGGAAGACTGCACGTCTCCCGACACAGATACAGAGAGTTCAGACCTAAGGGAGACACCGACACCTCCGGTTTGAAGCAGGTGGACTCTCCGTCCGTCTTCCTACCGGACATCAGCGCCTCCACGCTGAACGGGTGACGCCGACGCACCACCGCCGGAGACGTCTTCTTCTCCTGCTCCGCCGTTCCTTCTGCCATATCCGCACGGTTACTGTCCTCCTCGGACGAACTGCACCCCAAGTCGTTAAAAGTCTCCTGAGAAGCCATGATGATCTCTCCTCCGACAAAAACACGTGAACTCCAGGCGGAACAGTGAAGAGCAGAGGGCAGCCAGGTGAGACCCGCTCCGGCGAGCGCAATGTTATGGAGCTGTCAACTAGGATGTGGGAGTATGTAGACGCATCACGTTGACACGGCTCAACTTTGACCAATCACTGCCGCCCTAAGTGTTTATGAGGGAGCAGATGTTGCCTTCAGGGAGAGTCGGAAATGGAAGGTGCCTCGGTTGGTTTTGAGGAAAATGTGTTACCATTGTTATTAACATTGTGATTTGTATATTAACAGGTGAGGAAACCACTTAAACGTGCGTCAGGAGCTCTCAGTTCCATCAGCTGATTTATTTTGAATTAGATCAACGGAGTCCCGCCCTTTTGTTTCATAAAATAGTAAAAACGCTGCAGATCG
The DNA here is from genome assembly GCF_965226575.1 of Pagrus pagrus. Lineage (NCBI taxonomy): Eukaryota > Metazoa > Chordata > Actinopteri > Spariformes > Sparidae > Pagrus > Pagrus pagrus. Next base: position 11,308,316 of record NC_140198.1, read on the forward strand.
GTGTCAGATGACGCTTGTGAAATGAAATGTGCCTTTTCGCATGTGAAAGTCACAATTTCGCAATAAAACACTCATGCGAATTGAGTATTTTGACACGTGACTGACTATTTTGTCAAGTGAACTCAAACTTGAACATGTGAAAAGAAGATAATGCAACATGTGAATAACATACGTTCACACGTGATTGCTGTTTTTACATGTGGAAACAAAGCATGGCACATTAAAATCACATGAAATCAGCTTTTTCAAATGGGAATTCCTCATTTTCCCACATTTTCACTTGTGATTGGCTATTTTCCAGTGATGGCATGTAACTAAGTACATTTTCTCAAGTACTGTACTTCAGTAAAATTGTATTTAACTTGAATATTTCCATTTTCAGGTACTTTATACTTCCACTCCACTACATTTTGGAGTCAAATATTGTACTTTTTACTCACTATTACTATACACATTAGTTTTATAATTTTATAGTTACTAGTTACTTTTCAGATTACATGCTGCATCAGAGACACATGAGTGCATGTTTAAATTAACGTCTTTTTATTGACAATCAGATAGAAAAAAAAAACACTTCCAACTTCCAACAGCAGTTAAATGCTGAATATTGGATCTGATAATTGGCCAGGCTGATAATCAATGGACCCATGATATACAATATACTGTATAAATGCATGTAAATATATGTATCATTAACTTTTACTTGTACTTGTGATACTTAAGTACATTTTCTGCCAGGAAATTGCTGTAGTAATTCTAGTAATATTTTTGATTACTTCATACAACACTGCGATTTTCACATGTGAACTAATACTTCAACATACAAATGAAAACTTCCACATGACACATTGCACTTGCACATGTGATTTCCACATGTTTACATGCAATCAGCTTCTTTAACATGTGGACCAGAATTTCCACATGTGCAAAAGTAGCTTCATTTTGCTCCCTGAAACACGTTAGCCTCGCGTTTCCTCTTTGGTTTAATTAGTGAGTCAAAAAGTAATAGCTGTGCCACAGCTTTATAACAAGTTAAGCTTCAGTAATGGATTAGCTCTTACCCTAACCTCATGAGACTGCATGTGTAAACACGGGCCCCATGCAGATAATTATGGAGAATTATACCCGGGATGAAACACTAATCCCTTTTCTTCTTTATCTCTCTCCCCGATTTGTTTGCTGTTCCCTTTATTGGGACTTTCCGTCGCAACTCACAATGATGCATTCCTTGAAGACTGTCACACTGAAATCAAAGAGTGAATTACTTCACTAAATTACAGATTTTGTTATGAAAAACCCTCTGCACGGACCGGCTGGTGTCAGAAGCACGCCTGGACGCAAACTGCACGACACATCCACGGGTGTGCGGTCGACTCATTCATCTCCTTGTCCTATGATTCAGTTCCATTATCTGCACTCATTACACATGAAGAAACTCATTGTTATCCTCAACAAGTAACTCATTGTGATTTTTCCATGAAAAATGTTATCTTATGTCAGATGAAAGTGCCCCGTCTTCTCATGGATAACTTTGCACTTGTTCCACCAGTTTATCTGAAGAAACAGTCCTTTGATGATGGTTGAAATATTATTAAGCTGAAAGTTTCTGACTGTAAAGATTTTTTCCCATGGCCATGCTTGTTTAACTTCGTTCCTATCTGTTGCCTAATTGCTCATATTTAACACCCAAGCCGTTGCTAATAGGAACCGCTCTGTCCTTAATGACAATTTATTGCTATTTCACATCAAACGGACAGATAATCTGCGAATGTCTGAGCGGTGGGAGCAATGAGATGTTTGTGTATCTGTGTGTGCCATTCATACACAGCAGTGCGTTACAGCCTCTCACTCCCACAAGATTAAGTTGCTTCTCAGGTTGTTTTCCTTAAAAACTCACTGACGGCCAAAGGAATAAGCTCACTTGAGGACTTCTGAGAGAAAACGTCGAGGTTTACTTCTCATTCTGTAAAAAGCACACACCGATTAGTTTTCCAACGTCCCCGAGGATAAGATATATATATATAGAGTAAATGCTCAGTTTTTTCCTGCGTTTTTACATGTAGCCAGCAGGCCTCTCAGTAGCTTGTCTCTGTCAGACTGTGGAGCAGAGCTCAGTTCCCAGGAGGCTGCCACTGCTGCCTTATTAAAGTGGGGTTATTTCACAGACAATCAGAGGTTTGTGAAGGCGCCAGTGAGCGGCCAGATGAAAGGGCTGACTCCTCAGGGGAGAAACTGTTGCTTTTTTTTTTCTTTTTCTTTTTTCTTTTGCAGCTCCGTTCAGGATCCCCACCTCCATCCTCCTCCACCTCTCTCTTCTCTTTCTCTCTGGCTGTGCCCGCACGCCCTGCAGGCACCTTGTCAGTCATTATTCACAGAACTCGTTCTTGGCTGAGTGTCGGCGGCGTGTTTCCTCTTTTCCTCGCTCCAGTCTTCTTTCTTGTATCCTTTTAGGCTTGCTGTGTTTAGTTTAGTCACGTATCTTCATCTATTACTAGGTCTTTCTTTCTGTCTTTACTTCCAAACGGTTTGCCATTTTGTTTTTTTACTTTGTCTCTTTGCTCATATAGTCTTTATTCCTGCCGTGCCCTCATTTTTAACTTCCTCCGCCTAAGTCTTTCATTCCTTTATCTGTTTTTCTTTCTTTCTTTCTTTCTTTCTTTCTTTCAAAAAAGCTTCTGAAAAAGAGGCTGTGTCCTCATCAGCATTAGGTCTAACGAAACGACAACTTTTGGCGTGTGTGCCAGTCCATTGTTCAGCCCTGTTGCAAAAGAAAATACTAACATGACAGTCACAGAAACTTCTGGCTCTCGTTTCATTTTCTTTTGTCATTATGAGCCACAGCCCGTCCTGACACTACATTAGATAAATAAATAGTGTCAAGTTAATACTAGTCTGACGGGTTGTTTTTAGCGTGTTTGTTCTGATAATAATACAACCACGGTTCTGCGTGACCCTGGATCCAAGGAGATTTTTTGTTTTTTTTTTACAAGAGAAGAAGAAGGAGGAATAAAGCAAGGAAGGCAGGAAGGAAGGAGGAGGGGTAGAAATGAGGGGGGGTGCTCTCCTGGGTGTAGCAAAATTACCCACACATCCCACTTCCTTTTTTCCATAATATCATTTAAGCCTGATAATAGCGAAAGCAATTTGTCTGAGCATGTTTGTGCGTGTGTGTGTGTCGGTGTTCGTACAGTACGTGTGTGTGTGTGTGTGTGTGTGTGTGTGTGTGTGTGTGTGTGTGTGACGGAGAGGCAGGAGAAGCCTCTGGTTGGGTCGGGCACACCTCAGAGCATTGTAATTACAGTAGCAGCTTTGAAGTGGTGGAATGTTTTGGTTGAGATAATCAGCGGGCTGTGCTGCGCTCACACACTATTTACATTCCCATTAAAACACTCATTCACACCATCACACCAGTAAATTGCACTGTCTGCGCCGATACTTACTGGGTACAAAGTTGGGGACGTAACATGTTAAAGTGTAAAAATGTGATGGGTTACATCACCGAAATGACTGTCACAGTTTGTAAATGTATGTAATCCTACGCAGTGTTGGTTAGCGGTTCCTTTCGAAGGTCCCTGTTTTTATTTTCCTTTTTCTACACCTGAGCTCTTTTTTTAGTTTGGGACCTGAAAGCTGTCAAGATGAAGACAAACCCAGCAGATGGCTCATTGCTGTAGGTTAACAACACCTTCAGTTCACGTGTTGAAGAATAGCTGAGTTTTTCAATCCAGTCACCAGGACGGCAGCGGACTCAGGGTGTTGGAAATAAAATAAAAAGGGCACCAGCTGTATGCGTTGGGGCACCAGTGCGCAGAAAGTCATGGTACATTTATTTTAAAATAGTAACAAACCCTGTATCCAATTAAAATGTTTTATAATGTGATTATAACCACGGCACTTAACCATGTTTCGTCCACTGAAAAGGCACTCTAGAGTTTAGGGGACAACCAATATGGCTTTTTCACCAGTGCGCCAGGATAAAATGTTGGCAGTTAAAGTGTCTGCAAACCACTGATACCTTCAAATTTGCACGTCATAGGCCACGTACTGTATTGACATTTACATAAATCTTTGTCATGTCACGTTCACATTGTATGTTTTATTACCCGATTTTCATATCTGGACGGGGAGGCAATGGTGATGGAAATGCAGGCGATAAAGCTGCCAAGCCGATGACCGCAGTTAAAATTAGTGTTTCGCTGGATATATTTGACGAGGGACCAGGGCGTTACAACGCTGTAAACATGACACCGCTGGATATTTTTAAGGAGACCTCGAGACAATCTCCAGCCATGTATGTGGCAACCAGAACACATATTTTAAGCCTAAACATGATGTTTTCCTAACTCTAACCAAGTGGTTTCTGTGCCTTAAATCTAACCAGGCCGTAAGTGCAGTGTTGTGACAAGAGAAAAGTTTAAAATTGAACATAAAGTTTAAAGTCTAAGCATTTATTCTGGTGATTGAGTTGACATGTGACAGGAAATGAGGGCAGGACTCGAACGAGGGATGTTCGAATGAAAGCCAGTATTATCACAAGCACCTGAGGAGAGTGCGTTTCCTATTGCAAGCTAGTGATTTTTTGAGCAGTAAAAATACATTTGAATTAACTGGAAATGGTTAACATCATAGACCTGTAGGCCCCCAGGATAACCATGGCTGTCCATCTACCGATATTCTCATTTTTCCTGACTGTTCGACCCAGGAAGTCATTTTGGAAACTAACCACTATCAGATGTGGTTGATCAGTTTTATGATATTGAAAAGGACATTTCTTTTTTCAATATCAATAAATGAATGCAAAATCTAATGCTTATCTTAATACTTATTTGTTTAAAAACATCAGCTCGGACTTGACAAGTTTGCAAAATAACAGCACTATGATTATATCTTCATGACACAATTTTACTGAAATTTGATAAACAATCATATTACAAATCTTGGTCCTACTTCTGATACATCTCTCATCGACACACATGCGTGACCATGCTGCAGACAAGCACACATGCTGTAGCCTATAGTACTGTACACACAAATCGTGCCCTCAGTAATTCAAATTACTTGTCAAACCAGTGGGACATGTCGTAAATAACTAACTGACATGTGTACAAACGCACACTAATCACATTGTTTTCACACAGATCCAAATGATCTTAGTGCTGTCACCCACTCCACCCACCCATCTCTCTCTCTCTCTCTCTCTCTTTCTCTGAGCTTCCCAAGCCCTCAGAGCCTCCGCCTGTAATGCACCTAAATGACTACCTTGAATGCTACAATGGCGCCAGGGCCAATTAGCTTTTAACACTGGAGACAGATCTATTCAGAAGCCGGAGAATGAGGCCTCCTGTAACGTGAAAGATTGATGCCCACTTTGCTAATGACAAGAGAAGGAGGCAATCTGTTGCTTGACTCAGCCCTGGGCTATGTTACAGGATAGTCAGCTGATTACGTTGAGTCTGCAGGGGAGGACTCCTGAGAGAATGGGAGATTGAGTATAAGTCACCAAAAGGGTTGATTGGTAGGACATCAACGCACAAAAGTGAAAAAAATGTGTATGTTTCCAACTCTGGAGGTTATATATCACGTTAGATTAGATACTATGAGTCTACTATCTCTCTACTGCCATTGTTGCATTAGGAGGTTGCAAGACGAGAGAGACGGCGTTATGGCAATATTTGAGTTACAACTGAAACTAACAGTCTAATTCAACAGTCCTGCAGTAAATCCTCCCGTCATGACAGTTTTCAGGCTATTTTTTGTTTGAACATTTTAGGGGTGTTGACTCAGCTATGGAGGCTGTAGCTTGTGGCGCTCTTAAATTATGTCTCATATATACAGTATTTACATACAAAAAGCTTTTTTACAACTCTTTTCACATGAGCAGTTGTACTTCCCAAGACCTATCAACAGACTTTGATGTGTAAAATCAGTGGAGTTCCCCTTTAAGCCCCGCTGCATGTTTTATGCCAGCAACAACATAAAGACACCCTTAAGTCTGAGAGTATGTATAAATAATCAGATTAACTTTTCCATACATATAATAAATCGTTTTCACGATGATGTGACCAAACAGAGCTCTATGGTATAATTGAGATATTATCTTTAATTGTAATTTCTTAAATAAAAGGTTTAGCCGTATCACAGTTTTCCAGTTTTCATCTAAAGAGAGGAGGAAGGAGGCTAATAAATGGCAAGTTGAAGTAACGAAGCAGCCCCTTCTCACCAGAAATATTTTGAGTCCGTGCAAGCAGCTTATGACGACCCATATTTATGTTTATTGCTCAGTGGCGTATTGAAAACAATGGGAGCAAAGGAGGAAGTCAGGTGACGTACTGAGGAGCAGGAGGTTAGGTGGATGGAAGGTAGAAACACATACAGACTTTGATCCGGAAGACCACTACCCTTATCTGGAGGCCGGTCATTAGTTTATGTTAGCGGAGCCCATTTCTAAACTATTGTTAGCTGCTGTCGCTTTCCGTGGGCAGAGCGGAGATATACTCGCACTCAATTCAGTTCTTTTTAGCGACCACACGGCCAAATCTGGTGGAGTTTATTGCTGGTAGTATAAGATAATACAGCTTCAGTAAAAACACCACACAGCCACAGTGATTGATAACACGTGAGATAGGCACAACACATGTCACATATCACCTTTGTATAACAGCTTTGACACAACATACTGAGATGCTGTGACGCACAAGACACACTTGCAAAATTGGCTTCGTGCCAGCAGCAATGTATCAGCTCCTCAATATGTAACAAACTGTTCCTTTGAAGGTGATAATTGCTTGGGTAATCGCCAACTGCAATTATATTTTTGGAACCGCTCTCTGCTCTTTGATGAGGTCTTGAATGCTACGTAGCCTATGTACTTACCCACTAATGTAGGTTCATAGCTTCACCTCACCATAACCCATCATTATCAGGTCCTCCTTTCAATTTATGACTAAGATATTACACCTTGAAGGGCTTTGGAAAGTTTGGGCGCATTCAAACTGACTGTCCTCTTGACCTTACTTGTATCCCATAAAACTGTGTAAATGGGTGTGCATTCTTTCCCCACGCAGGTTGGCTATTATATCACGAGCTCCACTGGTACCTTTAGCACGCTACTGCTAACTGTTAATGTTTAACCCTTGCGTAGTACAAGAGGAGTATACATTAGAAGAGTTAGCTCTGCTGACCGGTGCTAACCCTAATTTCTGATTTCAGAATATCTTCTCCATCTTGTGGGACATTAGAATTACATGCTCTTCAAAAATGGTGCTGTGTTGTAGTGTTTTGACTGAGAACTTCCCTGTGGCATTTTAAGTTATTAAAGGGTGACGCCACCAATTTTACACATTAGACTATGTTAACAGTTCTTGAGGAGTAATACTGCATATATTAAAAAAAAAGAAAGTTGTATAAAGCTTTTTGTGGCTACAGAGGAAGTTGCATGCAATCTGATAAATGGACTGCAGTGATGTCACTAATTGGGTAAATTGCATTGTGGGTAATGTTGGATTCATTATGGAAACAAATTATCAATATTGATACAGCATAACGAGAGATATCACTGTTTTATTCCACATATTCTTTTTCAAAACCTGGCGCCTACATTACCCACAATGCAACTTAGCTCCTGAGTGACATCACTGGAGGCAATTTATCAGATTAGATGCAACTTCTTCTGGAGCCACCAAAGGCTTTATTATGTTTTTTTCTCCTCAAGTACTCCTGTAAATACATTTTAATGTGTAAAATTGGTGGATTCATCCTTTAACTGATGCTGAACCCTGTGTAAACAGAGGACAAACTATTTAACGTTGAGCCAAACCATGTTCTTCAGTTGCCAATGTAAGGGAATTAAAATCCAGCTTCCAGCTCACATTGCATTCAGGCTTTCGGAAATTAACCATAGAGTGCCTTTAGAAACAGAGACGAGGAGCCTCATCCAACTTCTATGACTCAGTGTGCATCACAGACCTCATGACTTTAGTTTCCGTGTCAAACTCTCAGCCTCTGCAGAGAGAGAGAGGGAGAGAGATATAGAGACTAGCCAGGGGCCATCTGTTCCTTGCAAAGCCATGAAGATTCCCTTTGACACACCATAACTTAATCAGTTCTGACAGGTAGAATTCATGACAGGGTCGCCGTGTAAATCACAAGGAAGCTTGTTATTATGAAAAGGCACTGAAATGGTATAATTGTTTTTAAGTGGTGCTGTAAGGGCAAGTGTGCATGCATTGTGTGTGTGTGTGTGTGTGTGTGTGTGTGTGTGTGTGTGTGTGTGTGTGTGTGTGTGTGTGTGTGTGTGTGTGTGCGTGTGTGTGTGCGTGTGTGTGTGGCATGTGATCGTGTGAACATGCACAGTATTCTGGGAAGTGTTCCAGAGATTGGGGAAATCCACCTTCCACACAACAAACAACTTAAACCACAAAAACAAATCTCCTTAAAAGAAATTTTTGTCTCATTACGGCAAATGACATTTCATGGTAGAAAAAGCCACAACTTTCCCAGTTATTATGGCTGCGTTACACGCACCCTTTGGGTTATACGAGAGTGAAATGTGCTTACACACAAGAACAGAAGCGAGACAAATATAGTTTATCTGTGCAGCAACAATGAGAGGAGGGTTTTATTTTGCAACTGTGAGCGTAGAAAATCCTCAATGTTATGTTTCATTTACATCCAAAACCATGTGAAATGTTTTCAGGCACTTTGTTTAACGTTATTGCTTTGAGTGAGGTTTTCAGCTTAAGTTCCACCAATGTACAGTTTTAATATCCATGACCTTATTACTTTACACTTTACGTGGTGAGTAAGGTGCCTCATTGACTCATCGTCTCGGCCAGACATGAGCCGGGAGAGGATCATGTGTTCGGACATGTGAATGTACGTGTCCATGTATGTATCTGTCTGTAATTTTTGTGCACATTTATGCAGTCCAGTCACCACGATAAAATGTTAGCAGTTAACATTTCTCCTAAACCACTGACACGCGTCAGAGGCTATGTACTATACTGACATTTCTACAAAAGATTGTACTTTGTGTATTGTGCGCAATGTGTATTATCTGACTTTCATATTGGGAGGTGAAGGGGACGGTGGTGCAATTACAGGCGACAAGGCTGCCAAACCAGTGACCGCAGGTCGAGTCAGCAGCTATGCATTTGTTAGTGTGAAGCCACTGGATATTTTTAAGGAGACGTGTTTGTTGTGACCAAAACAGGTATTTTAATCCAAACCATGATGTCTTCCTAACCCTAACCAAGTGTTTTTTGTGCCTAAACCTAACCAGAGCATAATCACAAAATTATGACAAGAAAGACATAGCAAATTGAACTTTAATGTGGAGTACAAATGTAGAGTTGCAACATCAAGAAACATAACGTTTTAACTTATCCATGGTTTTGCTAACATTTCTTGGGTTTCCACCATTGACTGCAGACTCCTCAGTCCTCTTAATCATCTGGATGAGGGTGCAAGTGATCAACAGCTTCTTCAGTTAGGAATTAACGTGTACCTATTCACATAAGATTAGTCTATGCCAAATTGTGGTACCTATAGAGTGAGTGATGTTGTGAATTCAAATAAGCATTTATAAGATCTCATATGAGCCTATCGTAAATCTTAGACTTAGGTCTTTTCAGCAGAATTCCACATTTTAGGATATCTGTTGCAAGCTAAATAAAGGCATTTCCAGCAATTGGCAAGACTAAAAGTCAGTTGCAGGCCACATTTTGGCCTTTTTCAGGGTTCAAAAACTGACATCTATAGAAAAGTTTGGACCCATTTTGAAACAGAACATCTGCAGATGTATTGCATACCAGATATGTTATGATCCACTAAAGTTAGGCATGATACTTCCTATCCTTATCCCTGTGTTGCTGCCGTGTAGCATCGGGGGGATTTATACTGATTGCTCTCTTCTAGTTAAAAATTTTGACTTTAACAACAAAAGAAGAAGATTATATACCCTCAGATATTTCCCTCATTATGATCTTTTAAAGTCATATCACAGTCATTTCTTCATTTCTTTCATCCTCTTCATTTTTCCATTTAACGATAAAAGCCCACTTATCTTTACCATGATTTAAGCTTCAGCTTGTGTGTGTTTGTATTTAACTACCATGTCCAGTGAGAGCTTCTTTTATAGAGTCATAAAGAACAAAGCACTTAACTGAATAAACAAATCAGCCACTCCGCCAAAACAGGGAGAAGGGAACATCAAAGCTGGTCGTAATCATTTTAAAGGTCAGCAGTCGGGAAGTGGACTGGCTGACTCATTGGTTAGTTAGCTGCTGGGTTTACTGTGTGAGACGGCTCGTTGGCCGCCTGACGAGACGACTGAATATCCTCTTGGAGGACTGGCTAACAGAGCAGCTGATTATTTGACGATAGTCCGCAGAGACATGAAGTAAGGTGCAAAGTATGACCTGACACCACAGTGGATCAGGACTCTCCTCATTAATGAAGCCCATCCTGTCTTGCTGTGTGTGACGTGGCAGACTTAAGACTCAGACCTCCTGCTGTTTAATGAGCAAAAGACGCCACTCGCAGTGGGACCATGAAGGACAGAGGTTGAGTATGACGGAGAGTCCAGAGCACACAGCCACACTGATCTTTGCTGTGACCCTGTAGAGCCCTTCTTCGCCTACAGGGTCAAAGGTCACAAACCCTATGCATGTGCTCTTTGAAATGGAGCAACAGGGGCTTGCTGCTGGACTGATTGCAGGATGGCAATTACCAAAACGCTTCTGCAGTTTATCTGCCTCACCTTACAGCTGTAACACATGAGAGGGAGAAAAGGGCAGAGCTTTACAGCAAGTGAAGGTAGCAATCGACATCCTTGCATTTCTCTCCACAGACTTAAAATGGAAAGGGCGTGTTCAGGTTGCTTTTGCAATTTATAAATAAGGCTGTTGCTGAAATCTTGGCAGAAACTCGAATGACTTTCAGACCGGATGAAAGTTGTCAGCTTTGATATCTTTAACACATGCTTTTGTAAATCCATCCTAGAAAGTGCCTCGCATCACTTTTTGTATTGTCATATTCGTAAGTAACATGCAGAACACTTGATGTTGATCTTTGTTATTGGTTTTATCCATGTGTTTGTTTTCTACTACTCCTGCTGCACTATTACACATCTTTATCTACATTATTTGTTCTGTCAATATTAATGTAAACAGCAGGGAATATGAATCACCATAACTCATTCTAACCTTATCTGCTACCACCTATTGCATCAGCTAATTTCCTAATGGGCTTATAGGGAGGTTTGCTGCTGTGGGAGGCAGTGCTGTGAATGAATCCGGTCAAACCCAGAGAAATCATAATCTCACTCAGGGTAACGGTTCATTTCATTTGGTCGCCTTGTCTGCAGAACTTCTGAGGGAGAGTCGGAGACTGAGGAAGGAAGTCGGCAAACGTTACTAAAAACATTGTTAATACAATTTTAAACACGACCTCGCCTGTGAACGTTTCTGCCTGAGTAACGTCAGATACGTTTTCATCGCCAAGGGTGGTTGTTTAATAATAAAGACAACAAATCCCATGATCCCAAGCTACTTCTTGACCTCATAATCAAACCACATCTTTTGTTTTCATTGTTTTGACTGAGAGACCCCTAACGTGAGAAATTACATACTGTGTTTTTAACAATACATCAAATGAGCAGGTACATGTAAAAGTAGTATTTTCACCCAACTCTGTACTTCGTCTCAGTTAAGCATCTTTAAATTCTTTCTTAATTGTACTGTTTTGATTCACTCCCACAGCTCTTATCATCATTGTGTCCAGTTGCAGGAGGAAATTGTTTTCAGACGTCTAAACCTCTAAAAATAAATCCACGGTACAACAATATCTATCCATTACAAATTGCAGACAGGATAAGCTACTAGCTGGTGAAAACTGTGGACCATTTAGCACCTAAAGAAACAGATATCTCCTCAATGGTATGTGAAGAACAAAAATGGAGCACAAGACTCAATATTGGACTTAAAGGAAACCCATTGTGCTTCTTCTTTTCTCCCCTTTCCTTCAGTGTGTTATAAAGGTTCTTGTGCATGTAAAAGGTATTTAAAGTTAAAAAGCCTAAAGTCCAGGACAATGGGTGCTCTTCTCTCCCACAGAAAACAATGCACCTGAAGTACCCGAAACACCTCCTCAGTTATCCCCCCTTTTATTTTGTGACTTCTTGACATCGCTACATCACCATGTCACACATTTGCATAGTTTATGCCTGTATTCTCGGTAGAAGTGATGCTAACGGTGCTGGCTTGGGCGTGTGTGAGCTGACCAATCAAAGCAGACTAGGCATTTGGGAGGGGGGCCTTTAAAAAAACAGGAGCTAAAACAGCATTTCAGACAGAGGGGGAAATACAGGGCTGCAGCTGCAGACAGTATGAGAAAATTGATGGGATTTTTGAGCACTGAAGCGTGTAAAACTATTCTAGTAGTAACCCAAAATAAAATTATGAACCTGAAAAAGGAGCATAATATTTCCTTTAAATTCATCCAGGGGCTAGAAACACGACTCAAGATGAATCCACTGGCCCCGGGGAGCAAAAAATAATTTAAAGATTGGCACCTTAACAAGCTCATTCACATAATAATTTCTTAATTATGATATGACATTCTCTCTTTCACGTCCTCTCTGCTCCTGTGCCCCCGCCGAAGCCTTTTAAGTCGGGCTGTCTGCTGATGTGTAGATAATTGTTGACTGTAATACAAGCCAGGAAATGGAATGATCAACTCCAGATGACAAGACAAGAGCGAGGAGAGAGGAGAGAGGAGAGAGGGGAAAGAGAGAGAGAGGTGGGGATACTGAAGGAGCAAATGGGACAATTAGTCCACTTGCGTCCACTCTGCTCCTAGATGTAAAAAATCAACTTTTGATTAAAGTAAGATGAGCATCATGTGTTGTTAATTGCACTTTATTACACTGGTGTTTGTGCTGCACTTCAGTCTGTTCCGTACCTAATTGAACAGCAATTACTCGTGATTCAATAGTACTTGAGTAGCACTTAAACCCTATTTGCTTGTAATTTCCCCTGTGGCTGTGTTCTTGTTTAGCGACTACATCTGCCAGCTTTGGAGTTTGGAGAAGTGACATTGTTTGCCTTTGGAGTAATGGCTGTCATTATGGTGAATTACTACTCTACCCAAACACCCAAACATTCTCTAAAACCACCCCACAGCGCTCTGTCTCTATCTTACTCTCTGGTGCTGGTGCCTTGTTACAATCAATTAAGCTGATTACAAGCACTATCTTCACCACTTCAAAGGAGGGTCATTACAGCGGGTCAGACTAACTGTCTCTTTACTGCGCTGCCCTGTTGTTTGTCTCGGAGTAAGAGGCCTTGGATATGTTACGCTTTAACATTTGAGGTGCTGAAATCTGTTAATAGAGAAGAAGAAAAACAGACTGGAATCAGAGCAATTTTGTCACGCTAATTAAAGGATAAATGACAAGTAATGATCTGAAGACAATTGGTGTCGTCTGTCCTCTTTCAAGTTAAAGGTTGAGTCCTCGTCAGGTCAGACGACAGGTCAAATAATAAACGGAGGGACACGGGGAGAGGGAGCGAGACACCAAGTCTAGACGGGCGTATTTAGAGACCCTCCCTGATTTGCTTTGTTCTGCGCCATGTCTACAGGTAATTACCCCAACAAACTACCGGGAGCCCTGTCAAATCTGAGGCAAGTGAGAGGTGAAATAGACGCAAAAGTAAAAAGAATTAATGAATTAATGCGTCCGTGGGCATATGTGTGTGTGTGTTTGTGTGTGTGCTAACGAGGTGTCGCGCATGGATGAGCGTCAAAAACCCGCTTCTAAAAATATCGGCAGCAGAGTGTCGCCACGAAAACGAGAGGATATTACCAATGATTATGTGTGAAAACTCGCATAAATATTCACAGCTGCACTTTAGGGTGGTCTTCAGTCCAAACTGCAAGTGAAAATGGTTGTTTTACAGCTTCCTGGACAGCCCCTGAAGAAAATCTGTCAATGCAGGTTCATGGTGTCCACCTCTTCCACGCTTGTTGCCGTATTGCAGCCATCTGTGGCACAAAAACACGGTTATCACTTCTAATCTTGACTACAAAGCCCTGGCTGGCTCTGATGCTCTTTCAGCTGGGAAAGTGGTTGTCAATGAGCACAAGTACCGACATATCCACAGACCCAATCCCGATACGCCCCATTGCCCCTGACAGTTACCCAAACGTGTCCGTTTTGGATGTTCACATCTAGGGGTAGAGTGTCCGGATTCTTGTTGGGATAGAGGGGGAGGGTGAACTGTTAAAACTGTCAAACTGAGGGTTTATGAGATCTCTCTGTTTTTTCAATGTATTGTGGTCGTTTTCTTTATAACAAGCACGTAACAATCGCAACATTGGCTTATGTCTTGGTAGCTAACCAGCTAGCTTGCTAACATTGTTATTGCTAATTTGTGCATGACAGTCCCAAATGTTTTACTTATTTCACTGTTGCATCCCCCCTTTGATGGTATACGATGCCGTTTAACTGAAGTCCAGCATGAAGTTGTAAATGAATCGTGACCATCCATGCTTTTCTATTTCCATCAGACAAATGACATTGTGCTAATACGAGGATAACCACAGTGACACCAAGAAATCACCACAGCTGAAAACGGCATGTTGGAAACGTTGGAACTGAATGAAGGTGATGAGACTTTTATTTGAATGCTTCACACCTCTCACTTAATTGCATTGCAGCTGCATGAGTTTCATATAATTACATATCGCCGTAGCCTGTCAGCGCACATCTCTCAGGTGTTATTTTCGCATTAGTCACCCGTGTGTCCGCACCTTGCATGTACAAATGCATTTATAGCCGTGCATCACAAGTCTTTGAATTTTTATTAAAACACCACTTCAGATTTAATTATGTTAGAAACGCACCACAAGTCGTAATATTTAACAGAGGAGGGTGTAAGTTACAAGTGGAGGTGTTTCAAATGTTTCTTAAATGGGATGTTTTTGATTGGATCCTATCACAAATTGTTGAATTCACCATTTTCCCTATGTGGAAAGCCTGTTGGCCTGTGCATCTGTCATGGTTATATGTTCAAAGTCTTCCCAGTGTGAATACAGATCAGGAATGAACCTTTAATAAAATGTTTGGCACCGGTTGAAACTTTATCTTCATTGTATTGAAAACAGTCTTGTGCTGCCTCATCCTGTAAAGATGGATTGATAGCGATGTGCTTTGCTTGATCACTTTAGACAAGCCGTGACAGTGCAACAGACAATATAACTTTGGGATATACTGTGTGTGTGTGGAATTTAACTATTATTTAGACTTAGATATGATGAATTGTGGTCAGCCACAGTGAGAAAAAGCAGATTTCAGTTTTATGTTTTACACTGTTGGGCCTCTCTAATTATATCTTTGCTTCATTTTTTCACACTTAGAGTGTAACATGGACTCATGGCATACCAGTGAAAATATATGTAAAGTCATTGGGTAAACACAGTGCGATGCGTATCTATTATCAGTTTTCGCTGTTCCGATTATAGAGGGCTTTCACCTAACCTAACATTTCCTCTCGCAGCTACGAGTTCCTCTCTGCTGTATGTTGGCGCCGTGACGGCTGGAGATGCAGCAAAGTCTCACCATAAAAATGATCAGATGAGATTTCCTTCTGTATCTGTAGTGCAGATAACTTCAAGGACACTTAACACAAAAGTGATTGTTGCCTTTTCATTATCATGAAACCAGGGCATTAGTCTGAAGCATTCATGAAAGGGGAAAAAACGTTTTGATGGCTTAAGATGTAATCCATTATCACAGGATTGTTCCCTTCACAATGCTTTTGATATGAAGTCTCACAGACACTTGTGAGCAAATTCATGCTCACACACTCCCTGATGAAGGATAGAAGGCGCCAAATGTCGTGTCTGGGCTTCAACCCTGTGTGAGAAATTTGCATAACTTCCTTTAATTCGCCTTCAGGCGCATATTGATCACACTTTTCATCACGTGGTGAATATGAAGCCCATAAATTAGCAGCAGAGTTCATTAAATTCCTTACAGTGACTGACGATGAGAGTCGCTGATAGTTTCTATCGTAAATGTGTAACGTTTGTATCATAGCATGACTTAGAATCGACTGTTTGGGAGGCAAAGCTTTTTGTAGCAGGGACGTCAGTAGCCGCAGTTCAGTGTGTCATAGCTTCAAGTAGCCTGCAGGCCGAAGAAGCTGACCAGACATTGTTAGTTTAATCCTTAAATGTACTACAAGGTACTTTTAACTGGTTATGAAACAGTCTCAGTGTAATACTGATGCTTCTGACACTTGACTCAAGTCATTTTTTCAGTCTCAAGTAAGTCTAAGGTCATTTGTTGTCATGAGCCTCAAGTTTTTTATTTTCTGTTCAGTCAAGGTTCAAGTGATCAAAACAGTGATTTCAGCTGATTAAAGTCTAAGTCACAATGACTCGAGTCCACATTTGCTTTTATGTGACCTTCATAAGCAAACAAAACCATCAGCAGGGAGATCTGCTATTTCTACATATTTGTTATAGTTTTTCTTTATGCTTGTCATGGGGTCCGATTGTGACTTATCACGGTTGGATGAGTTCTTAAATTAAAACTGAGGATGAATTAAGGAGTGTCGAAGCCTGAGGAATGAAGCTGCTCTGTTGTCTGTTAATACAATGCGGCACTATAATAGCGTTTGCTTTGTTTTACCATCATCGTATTACAGTTGTTAATCATACATTGCTAAAAACAGATAAATTACCACCGGGCATCCTGCTAACAGCTGTGTTTAAAAAAGGAAAAATATGATTAAAAATGTGTTGCCTCTTTCTTTCTCTCTGTCTCAAAACAAACACACACTAGCCAGATCAAAATCTTTTTGATGGTGTCTTTTGTCCACAGGGGGCGCCAGAATCTACAACAAATGAAAGGTCCTTGAAGCAGCTTTCATCTCAAAAGTACAACTCCAATTGTTCACATTAAAGTTTGTTGAGTAGTACTACTGCATGCATGAAAAATAGTAGTAAAAAGCCTTCTGTGTCTCCAGAGAAAGATGCATGTAATCTGAAAAAAAGGCCTCCTGTGATATCACTCGATGGCTTAAGTGGCATTGTGGGTAATGTAGGCACCAAGTTTTGAAAAGGAAGAAGGTGCACTGGAGCTGCTGTATCCATTTTGATCATTTGTTTTTAAGTTAGTTAAACTTTATTGTCCCCGGGGGAAAATTCTTCCATGACACCGTACATCAGATTTGCATACATCATCCCACAGTCTGACAGACGGAAGTACATGAAGCACAGCACAACATCACACAGCCACAGCGGCAACTGTTCGCTATGAGTCCAACAGTTTTATGGACTGCTCTGCAAAACCTGGTGCCTACAATACCCACAATGCAATTTAGCCATTGAGTGACATCACTGGAGGCAATTTATCAGATTACATGCAGCTTCCTCTGGAGACACAAAGGGTTTTATTCTACTTTTTTCACATATACAGTTGTACTCCCCAAGACCTGTGAAGTTACCTTTCAAAGCAAAGGGGAAAGTGCATAAATATCGCTTTAGGAGCAATTGAAGCGTTCTTAAGCAAAACATTTCCTCTCTGTGTTTGTGTGAACCTCTGCAAATATTTCATGGATTTAAAAAAAAAAAAAAAAAAAAAAAAAGTTTTGTTTGAAGAAAAAACAACATTTTAAATCTTGGCCAAAACTGTCTGAAATGGATTGACTCCCTCATTTTAGTGCCTCTCCCTCTCATTTGCTTTGCCACCCAAAACCTCTCTCCCGCAACCATTATCCCCACCCCTGCTCTTTCACACACACCCACGCACACACAAGCAATATTGCTTTGTCAGCTGACGTTTAGAAGATTAACCTCGAACTTGCCAAAGGGCATCCCAGCTCCCATCCACCCTCAGCCACTTCCCCCCCACCCGCCTCTCTCAGCTTTTCCCTCCCTGCAGCTCCTGCTCTGTGAATACTTGCGCAACAAGTGGCGCCGCTGCAGAGCCCCCTGGGTATTAGAGGGTTGAGTGGCGTCCCAGAGAGCTGTAATTACACCACCACTCAGGTGATTTAAAGGTCCGGGAACATGCTGACCCATGCATGGCACCAAAAGTCCCACATTACACTGACACCTACCCATGTTCTGTGTCTCAGGACACATTATTTATTCTCCTGTCTCGCATTTCATTTTTTTATACTGTGCAAACATGAACAAATAATTTTCCATGTTTTGACAGGAGTGAGATGAACTCTGTCACATCCCTGCCAACATTTTTCCGTCAAGTCTTTCGATGCAATATCCCACAATGCAAGTTTTATTTAAATCTACAAATCCTTAGTGCATTTAGAAAATCATCAAGCGCAGTGAGCTCCTTAAGCCTGGTCTGTTTGTCTCCCTTTAAGACGAAAGCTTTGTGATCATTCTTTACAACTTTATTTGTGTCACCTGTTCTGTTTAGTGGACATTATTAGGAAAGGAGTAATAATCATATACAAGCGCAACTCACAAAAACTTGGTCTTGACAGGCTATAATCTGAGAGAAAGGCTTGATAATTGGGTTTGGTTGACTCTCCACCCCCTGCAGACATTGTGGTGACAAGGGGGAATGTTTCTCTTTTAACAAGGTCAGAGCTAATACTGGTTAATGGGAAGGGGATGTTCCTGTGCCCCCGTACTCTCCAGCTCTCACCTCTTCTTAGTCCTCTCTCTTATCTCCTCCCTCTCTCGCAGTTTAACAAGTCGATGTGACCGAGTGGTCACAGTGATGAATTAGTAATTCATTGGCTTGTGTCTGCTGCACAGGACTGAAAGTTTCCCCCCTCGGGAATCGTTAAAGTTGAGTCGAAACCTCCACCTCTTTGCATTTTCTATGAGGCTTTCAGCTATGCACCAACATTATGCCCAGTCACAGAGGTGCATGAAAACAGGTTTGAGATTTTGGTCTACGATCTGTCAGAGAATCCCTGAAGCAACTCATCTGCTGTCTTGAGCCACAATCAGGGCCATTAGAAAACATGCATGTGCTAATGTTAGTGAAAGCAATGAATCATCTCTGTTTTAAGCTTTTGTCTCACAGCCTCGGTGGCGTTTCGCCTCCAGAGGACTCACAAATTTAAGAAATAGGAGAGAGGAAGAAAAAGCCTGAAAGACAAGCATTAGGACAAAGAGAGATTATAAATAGTTTCCTTTCACTCAAGGTTTTCTCAGCGTTAGCAAATGAGGTATTAAAGTTTCCTTTCTTCCTGCTAAGATTTTGTTCCTGACAGCACTGGTTAAAGAAATTGTGCCTTTTCAGTTGTAATCCCTGCAATTAAGGCTGTAGGTGCGGCTCCATTACCTCAGCAGGATTAGTAATGACCCAGGAGAGAATATAATTGCTTCTTAATTTGAAGTTGTGAAGTGCATGAAATACCTGAGGCTCAGCCTGCCGTCTCAGCAGTGGTTAGTTCATGGATTAGCTGCTATTTTTCCCCCCAACTCCCTCTTGTTTCCAAACCGGGAGCTTTATAGTTCTTCTGTTTTAAAATGCTGTTTGGATTTGTTCCTTCTTTTCTTCATGAGGATCTCTATGAGTGATCTGTTAACCTTAAGATGGCTCCAAGAAGGTAATGGTGTATTAAAACAAGGAAGCAAATTGATGATATGTAGATATGGCTGAAAGATCTGAAAGGAGCGCTATTTTTTCTTGTATGTACTGTAGTTTATCCGTCCTTAAAGCTACACCATGCACCGAGTTGAGCGAGAAGGCTGCCAAGCCAGTGTTTGAGCCTGCGTTTCAACATTTGTAAGTGTGAAACCACTGGATTTATGGAGACATTTCTCGCCATGTTTATTGCAAAAAAGAAACCCTGACATTTTCAGAAGAAATCCAGACATCTCCAGTTTATAAGGCGATCCTGTGACATCTCCAGCCTGTTTGTGGTGACCAAAACAGGTATTTTAAGCCAAAACATGATCTTTTTCTAACCCTAACCAAGTGGTTTTCATGCCTAACCCTAACCAGATGATCAGCACAGTGCTGCCACAACATAAAACTCAAAAAATGAACCAGGAAAACATATAGTTCCCACATAAGAAATGTTAAGTTTCAACATGTTTATTTTGCAAACTTTGCAGACTATATACAGATATATAAATACAATACAATCATATGCTGTATGATATATAATTTACTAAATTGATATATAAATTAATTTAATACTTGCTTTCATTTGTTTAATCCTTAAACCATTCTCAGCAAAAGAGCCATATCCCAGTGGAAAAATCCAAATGATTAATATATCAATAAAGAGAGTTAAGCGAACTGATGCCATTAAACATAGTAATTCCTCATAATAAAGCTATTATGTAAGAAAAGCATGTGACAAAGACGAACATTTCATTCCATATCTAAAAAATGACACTGTTGTCACAGCGGCCAGTAGCTGAGACTGTAACACCCCTCATTATTCAGGCCTGACATCTGTCCAGGCTGACTAATACCATATAATTACAAGGCCTTTGACCAGCCATAATGGTCTTTTTAAGTCCTGTCTTTTGTCCCCAGTGAGACGTTTCCAAAGTGTCCATTAGTGACAATACTGCAGGCGCAAGCGTCACCTCACTGCTCAGCACGAACTAAACATGAAACTACAGAGATGTGATGTCATTGTCACTGGTTGGATTTAGTAAAAAAAAACAATTCAACAATTCAAAATAAATAAATTGTAGTCCAACAGTTAATTCAAATACAGCATTCTGACTATTTCATATAAAATGTAGATTTTTTAATGGACAGAGAAAATGTTCAGTGGTCCAGAACAATAAACATTATCAACTTGGCCTTGTTAGAAGACAGATCTTTGTCGCCACCGAGATATTTTTTCTCAGTAATGGCCATTCAGTTGATATAGTAGCTTCCCTTCACACACACAAAGGATTCACAGGACTCACATGACTGTAATTCTGTTATTACTGACTCTCTTTACACTGTAACAGAAGCGTGCTGGTGTAAGTTACTGCTATTGCAAACAAAACATTTCTTACTATGCTGCCAGCTCACATTAAAAGCATTCAACTGGTGAAGCACAGGATGCTGTTTTGGTGATAAGGCAGTCCCAACATGTATCCTTTAAATCGTGTTTACATGTTTATTAGTTTAAAAAAAAAAACGTTCATTTCTTCCATTCTTATACATTACATTTAGGAGTAAGAAAGTAATATAAGGCGTATTAAGATTTGGTCTAGTTTCTGCCTTTGGTTGAGTCTGTTGACTAGTCAGAGAGTAGGGTGGGTGATTTTGTCTTCTATTTATATCTGGGTGCCCTAAAGGTGCAATATATAACATTTTTAGCAGAAATCAACTAAAATGATCAATGGAATGTGAATAAACAGCTGTATTGACATGTTGATGTCTATGTTCTGTGATGCAGAGATATCTACTGAAGCTAATGAGCTACCTGCAGCTACAGTCAGCAGCACTTAGCAGTCAATCTGTTGATATGCAGCTTGTTTTAAGTATGATTTTGAAAGGTGGCCAGTTCTTACATATTGCACCTTTAAAACAGTGCCTGAGCATGATTGATTCTCACAGGAGTTAGCAACACTCACCATCAAGTTCATTCGGTGCAAACCAACCTAAATTAATCCCTAACTTTAAAAAAGGTGCTTGTGTTGCCTGACCTTAATCACCGACTGGAGTCAGTACACAGAACCTGGACTCTGGTGTCACAGGCCTGCACTTTTTACACCCACCATCCACCCACGTCCCTGTGACTGCAGCATGGTAGATTTTATTTACAAAAGTGAGCGAGCAAGGTGCATTTTTGTGTTCATTGAAAAATGTGTCTAAAACACCAGAATTGCCATTTTTAGTATTTTCTTTTCTTTTTGCAGTTACGTTCATTTTCTTGGTTTTATTGTTTCACTGTCAATTTTAAAAAGTTGACTTTACTTAAAAAAAAAAAAAAAGTCTAGAAACCCATTACCTTAGAAATACCAAGGAAAGTGGTCTTTTAAGATCACTTGGTCAGATTTTAAAATGTATGGATCATAAATAGTTGTGAAGTTACATGTTTTCATGGATAAGTTACCAGCTGTTCAAAAAGGGAATAAAACCTTCATTCAGTACTTACTAGTAACACGATTGAGATTCTCTTCTCAAGACGAAGGTTAAGGAGCTCTTAACCTTGTCAGCAATTTCCGTGTCATCCAATATTGTTTGTTCTGATTATTTTGTCCATGTTAGGAGCCATCAAAAACTTCTGTTGAAACCATGTCATGAGCTGTCAGTCTGAGAGATGGATCTAGTTTCACTTCTCAGGCGCACAAACACACGTAAAGTCAAAAAACAGCAGAATAAGAATAATTTTCCCAGACACTCATCAGGTGACCTGTATTGTTGGTGTGAGAATGAGGCACTGGTGTTCTGATCGAAGGAGCTGTAGAAAATTGAAAAAAAAAGGCTGACAAGCAACAGGATGTCAATTACACGGCAGCAGTGAAATCCACACTTCATGTCGGCTTAAAGCTGTCAACTGTCAATAGAGAGGAATGCCAGACAACCGTGCTGGAGACTGCGTCGGAGAGCGGTGTGTGTGCATGAGTGTGTGTGTGTGTGTGTGTGTGTTTACACTTTGTAACTGTAATTGGAAACATTCATTCATCCATGCACTTGTGTGCTGTACAAACAAATTCTGACACACGCACACAGACAACTCCTCTGACAGCAAATTAATGGAGAGAGAAGTGTTCACTTTTGCGAATGCTCAGAAAGTGATGCAATTATCACACATAGCTATTTTCTGCTTTTGTGTTGTGCTGTCTTCGGCTTTGTTGAGGATGGACAGAGATCGTTATACACGCCGGCGTGTATTTGCATTTGCAAGAGTTTAAACATAAAACACCAGCGGGGGGTCAATAAGGTGTTACAGTCTGTCTCTGTTGCATTGATTTTCTTGTCCCCTGTAAATTGGGCCTCTAAGTTAACAACATGAAATGTCTATAGCTCATCTAGCCGAGCTGTAAGGCTCAATACACAGAGGAAAACAAAACTGTTGGATTGGTAGAATATGAGACAACATAGTTCTTGCTTGAATTAGACTTTTATCGTGTCAGACTCAACTTGTCAGACCCAGCTTTACAGAACTTTCATCCGTCTGAGCTGCAATTTGTAAGACTCAGGTGTACTTATCATTCTGAAGGAAATACTGGCTGTAGAAAAATGTCACCATCAACATATAGATTGGATCCTCGTATACGTCGCCTCCACTGTGCCATTCGGTCTGCCACCAGGCTCGTGTCGGCTCGAAGCGTTTCTGCCATTGCACAACCCTAACAGGAAGAGGCATTGTTTTCCCCAGTCACTATCCCCAGTTAACAGTGGAACAACACACACACTTTCTCCACACTGCGAAAGAGAAAGAACCGCTGATGGAGGTGAAGAAGGCGAAGAGAGAGACAGTGACAGAAGCCGAGGTAAAACAAGAGTAAACAGACGGGCATTCAATGGAGAGTGCAGGTGTTATGTCAAAGTCTGTTCCTCTGCTGATATGTCTTTCCTTACCGCCTGGACTTGACACGGTACAAATTCTGCATTCTTTCTACTGGATCAGTAAGTCACCAAACCTGCCTTCTTATTATCTATTTTCATAGCACTGCGGTCAGGATTTCCAGGTGAAAATGGGATTCTTACAGTTGTTCTTTGCTTTGTTGTCTCTCTTTGATACAGTGGCACCGACAGTAATACCAAAGGGAACACTAGGAAGTTGTAAAGACGTCTATTTCCACTTGAATTTTTAGAATCTGCAAACATTTAGCACGTTAGCATGCTCACTGTGCATGACAACTTTTTCATCCAATATTTGGATTAGTCTTTAAAGGATTCTCGTAAAAAGAGTGTTTTTCAAATAGTGTGTTGTATTTATCTTTTAGGGGAATGAAAGCAACAATATGTAGAAATCTGCATTTTGTGCAATTTGGCGCCCCCCACAGTTCCTGAGTGCAACACCACTTTCATAAACACAAATCCCAGGTCTGTAACAATTTGTCAGACGTAAAGTAGGTGCTAATTACAAACAAAAGTCATTACATCACAACGATGTTATGCATTGAAAACTTGTGTGTTGAAGTAAACGTGTGTGTCGTTGTGATCCTACCCTCTCCCTGAAGCACAGAAACAAGTGGTGGGGGGCGGAGTGGCTGAGACACAGACACCATTCACCCTATTACAAGGCATTGCAACATCAACATGATTTTAAAGCTGTTATTTTAAGGTAAAAAGTTACGTCATGCCATAGTATCTTGAAACTAAACTGGGGTTAGGAAGTAGTTAATGATGACATCCCCATTCTTAATCCCACCTTGAAAGCTCTAATAGGTCAGTTGTTTCTCCAACCAGTGAATCAGCTGTCATCAAGCATACCAAAACCCTACTTAAACTGCTGAACAAACAAAATGGGGAATCCAGCAATGTAAGGCGAAGTCTGACAGGAATCGAATCCTCAATTTGTGTGGCATCATTTCATAAACTGAAGCTTTTTGACATGAAGAAATGTGGTCCTGTTAGAGGTGCTAGATTAAAAATCTTCATGGAAATCCATCTCAGAGTGATGGTGATTTCTCATTCTGAATCAAAGCGTCGGACAGCAAACAGATGTTGCCGCTTGCTGCTAGCATGGCAGTAATCAGCTTATAACATCCTGGACGAGTGTCTGATCACCACCCACGCTGGGTCGGGGGAAAAAATGATTTGCATGTTTGACTTTCAGTCGCTTTACATGAGAAATACATGATGTCTGTGTGTGATTGATCATTACGCTTTGTATCGTCTTTTGTTCCTTGTAATAAAGTAAATAAATAACTTTATGTCACAACACCATGTAGAACATAAAGCACAGAGACTACAAAAGCATGGACACCACAAACTAATACTGAAAATAGATTAAATATGATGGGAAAATTCAAATAGGGGGTAGTGGAATGACAAAAATAATATTGTAGGTTTTATTTTATGAGTTCTGAGTATTTATATATCTATCATATATTATTCATTAAAACATTTTTAATATAATATTTAGACAACTCATTAACCTTATCCCGTTTGACATTTTGACTTGTGTCGCCATATGATTCTCAATCAAAACACATCCTCATAAAGGGGAAAAAATACGACTTCGGTGTGCACTTTTAACCTATTTTGATTTTTGGTCGTCTTGCAAACCTTAATTGTCACCGAGCCAATTATTTTATCTATATTCTGCCACGTGCTTGTTGAATATGCAATGACAAGATGATAAAGTCGTGACTGAGGTTGATTCTCATTTACAAATATTTACACGAGTTGATGAAGCTAAATTGCAGATAAACACAGTGGGACTGTGGCGACTCGTGCTCCTCTTTTCAATCAGACTCATCTGCTGCCAGCCGGTGTGTAATCAGCCAGAGTCATTTTATTAGTCTCTAAATGGAGAACTGCTTAGCTTAATGGCGGAGGGCCCCCTTGGTCTCCACGTGCTCTAATTAACTAACCTCAATAGATTTTAAAGACACTCTGACACCCGAAACCAGCGTGTAAGGTAAAATAAGCTGCTGTCAAAACATTGAAATTCAACTTATATCAAAAACAACTGAGTGAACCTTCAGTCTGCATAACCTTCAGTTGAAATATCCTGAAACCAGAACCCAGAATGTGCAACCAAGGACACATGCACACACACACCAAAACCAAAATTTAGTGGGGAAATAACTCAGGCATGATGGGAAGCTGCTCTTGACCCTGCACTTGTGTGTGCGCGTGGCCTCTCGTGTGTGTTTCCACTAAATTAAGAACTTATTAGGACTTAAAAGCCCTATCCTATTTCATGCGGGGAACCTCTGGGGGGAAACGAGGATTACTCTTCAAAGCCTGCAGTATGGCTCTCTTTATGTTGTAACACTTAATATTTTATGTCGAAGTGATGGTCGGAGCGTTTAGAGAGGTCATATGTCACAGTCAGATCTTAACGCTGCGTGCACGGTCCTCGCCAGTAGCTAATTACGTGTGTGATGGATTTGATAGTGCTAACAAACAAGAAATAAATGGCTTCCAGCGAGCCGAGCTGGAGCTGAGTATTTTGATGTCTTCATCCCAAAACACATTTTTGTCTGGGCATGCAGAAACAACATTTCTCCCTTTTTTCTGTTGTCTTCCGTTCGCTTTGAAATTGAGCCTTGAATTGGAGACGTTTGCAGATTTTGATGAATGAGACTCAATTCTCTAAATGGTAAACCTCATATAAGAGTAATTAGAGCTCGAGATTGAAAGTGTCAAATTGATACTTTGAGGCCTCGGGGCAGCATTGACGTTTGCTTTTTTTTTACGACATTACAGGAAAACTCATATTGTGTCGACTTCTGTGATACGCATGATCCACATAAACAAGCTTAAAAATCACTTTTGACTTTGTCACAAACTGGACATGAACTGTGGCGTTCGGAGGGAAACTCTTATGAGACTACTGCACAAGTCTGACTTACTGGATGTAGACTGCCTATCTGCCTATAAAGCTGATCATTGGGCGCCTGTTTCCCCTTCTTTCTGCTATTTGCGTGTACTGTTTTCAAAATCCCTATATCTACATGAAACGACAATGAACCTCCAAATTATAACTTACAGGCCGAAGTTACTCTAACACTAACCTGTTCACTGACGGCACAAACGTGAACAAACTTGCAGCTTGGACGGTCGAGGGCCAGCTTCACAGTTGTGATTGGTTTCATAGCAAGACAGAGCATTTTTATCCCTTTTACCAGAATGAGAATTGGTGCAGCCAGACCTTTGCCCAGCACCGACACAGTGGTGTGGCACACTATATGAGGCTACGCCTGCACTAAAAGGGGAACTTCAGGAAGTGACGCTCGAGGGGTACTCACAGCAACAACCTTAGAAGCAGAGGGCCACTGAATAGGTTGCTGTATATGATGCATTTGGAGTGAGAACGGGCTGCAAACAACCCAGCTCTGATTGGTGGTTATGGAAAATAACACCCAGAGGACATTTTCACAATTTTCACCTCCCAAGAGAGACTAAAGTAAAAGAAAAATCACCACTGTAATAATCACACTGGCCTATATTCTGCTTTCTGCTGTTCTCTGTTGTCCAGCATGTTCGAGACACTGAACATCACACCAGAGACAAAACAGAAAGGCAGACTTACCTGGGTTTAAAAAACCTGCACACACGCGCTTAGATTGGTGTGAAAATGATAATTGAGTTATTTTAGGTCTTTTCGGCTTATTGCAAAGGAAGTCTCACAGACGTAGCATTAAGACGACAGATTCGTAGCATGGGGTTTTTCTAAACAGCGTGTCCAACCAGGGCCCCAAACCTTCTATCCTCATTACCTCCACAGTAAATACATCTCCGCATAAACAGGCACAGAGGGAAGATGTAGCTCTTTTACGGGGTGGTGTTAGGCCACAGAGTCGCCACAGTTGTAAAAGGCCCCTCGTGACTTCAGGTCTATTACAAAAAGACCACAGTCGTGATTAGAAAGATTTTTAGTAGTCTTAGTCACTGTTTACATACATGCCTTAATTAGGAATCAGACTCATGTAGACTGTAGTTAGAAAGTCATTCCAACTACGAAGATTGAATAAAATAGAATAAATATACATCTCAGAAGATAATTAAACGTGGAAGTAGTGCATGTAAAGTCAAATAAAATGAAAGATGGATGAATTTGTGTATCGGCGACAGCCACGCTGATGGAAATGGATAATAAAGTATGAATCATCGTGTCTTGCTCTCTTGTCACATCATGTTTTATTCAATGGACTCCTTTATTATGAGCAATCGTCTCTCCACCTTGTTCTACCTGTCATCATATTGCATTAGCTTTCTGGGCTAAATGCGCTGAGGGAGCATATCAGATTTCTGACAGCGATGAGACCGAGATGGATTGTGAATCAAAAAGACAAGAGACAGATCGCTGGTGGAGACACTCCTCATGTTCCTCTTCACAGCTGCTGCCAACAGCAGGACAGTTTGGTCTCATTGTGCTGTTTAAAGTCTGTGACACAACAAGGAAACTCTACCTGTCTCCATTATGATGGATTCACTCATAAATGTTGCGGCTCGGTTTCAAACAGAAGAACCTGTTTTGTGATTTTGTAAAGCTGCCACTTAACCTGCTCACTCCTCCCATTAAAGCTGTCTCTGGAGACATATATGATCTATGTGTGTGAGTGTGTTTGGGTGTGTGGTGTGTGGTAAGGTTACAAGAATGGAAGCAGGCTGTTTTCTACATATTTTCAGCGATCCTGCTATTGTTTGTTTTCTCTTTTCAGACACAAACAGTTTAGTCTCTTCCCTCAAATTATGCAAAATCAACAGTTTATTATTGTGGCTTGACATTTTGTAAATTTGCTCAATCTCTCAAAGTCAGAGGGACTTTTTTTATCCAAAGCTCCGGAGCTCTTATAGGTACAGCGTAAGCAGCCTTTTCAGCCGAATCTGAAAAGCTTCTGCTACGGCGGGACTTTTTTTGTCCTCATGTGACGTCAAAGAGCTCCACAGATCTATTGATGTTTTCCAAATGACCAGCAGCTTGTGCAAGAAGACCTTTACGAGGCAGTCCCCAGGCCTTATGAGTCCATAAAATACACTTTTTTTAGGAGTCATGTTTATTTTTCATGAATTACTTCTTTATGTTGAAGTTATCATCCCACGGGAAACATCTGGGAATACTATTTAATAATACATGAATAATTGAACTGTAACAGACTTTAGGCTATGGCCTTCTGCCAATTACATAAAAAAAAGCATCATCCTGATTATTATAACAATGTTTAACAAGATCAAGATCTATTAACTGAGGCCTCCAGCCAAAGTTTGCCCTCTGTTGACTCCTGGTTGATGACTTTGACCTCTTCCAGGTCGATCTTGTGACCAGTGTTTACACACAGCTGATGTGCTCTGTTTACCAGTTGTCATTCAGTTTCTTGTCAAAATGTTGGGTTAAGGTCTTTTTGTCAAACTTTTTTTTCAGCATAGTAAGTCTGACCCTCCACACACGTGTTTGCTAATAGGCTGCACCCTCACAGCCCTGTCAGATCAGTGTAGAGATCAGAGCTATAAGGAAAATATACATTTTCATGTCATTTTTGGGGCCCAAATGTGCGGTACTGTCACATTACTTTATGCAATATGCATTCAGTGCATTCAATGCATAGTGATTTTAAATGATGCTCAGGCTTAGGCCCATTTTATTTTTATTTTCAGGAGGTTTGGTTTAGTTTGCATTCGGGCTTCCACCACTTGAAGTGGCAGAAACAGAAACTGGACTATTTATGGATGACTTTTTTAAGCTAGTTCAACTCTCAGCTCACACTACTGTGTGTATTTCTATCATGATTCATGTCCACAAAACCTTTAATATTGAGAAATAGAAAGAAGACAGTAAATTATCTTGTGCAAGTGCTCCCCCTTGTGACGAGATCAGATGCTCACAACAACATGTTCTTGGTTCTCACAGGCGTTTCTGGTGTCACACTCTTAGACTGTGACATAGATGGCTGCCATTTACGAAAGCATATTCATTTACAGAATTAATTAAGAATAAATGAGAGCGTGTAAGTCATGTAAGCATGTGTGGGTGTATGATTAAATGTCAGTTACAAATGGAACAGAATACACAGCTGGAGGGGGTTCGTCTCAGAGAGGAAGGTTGTGGGTTTTTAAGGTGAGAGCACCACCCAGCCAAAGCCAAGGTGTCGGTCGTCCGGCTGGTGACGCGCTGGTTAGATGAGTGAGCGTTCACATTCTTTCAGCATTCAAGAGCAGTACACAAAATATGCTAAGGAAAACTCTTAAAAGCCCCATAATGTCTCACATTTTGGTTTCGACTCAAGCTCTATATTGTCTATGATAAAATAAAGATTTTTCTTTTATATTTACTGATGTCCTTGTACTGTTTGGATTTCCAGAAACTGGTCTGCAGTTTGTCTCTTTCTTCTCTTTTAAGGTTTCCCGTACAGTCTCTATGGGCTCTTCATCATCTACCAGTATAATTCCCATCAGAGAAATCCTCTTGGGCCAACGTGGGTCAAGCGTGATGCAGTCGTCACAATACGAGTTTAAAATGTCACATTTGCTTTATCAAAGTAACTGAAAAAAATGTTTTTTACTGTAATAATTTGTCATGTTTTAATGATACACCCAGATGAATAGTTTGTATTCAGGTTGTTACTGCAGATAGTGTTCACCACCGTATGACACAGAGTCATTATAACGCCTCCTCGGGCGGTGACAAAATAAAACACAATTTCCCGTTAATAAATCGATACGTAACTGTTCTGGAAGGTTCCTGGAAATAAAGATGTCATCATTCTTGGGAAAACGTGGACAGTGAGATGTTTTATTCCTAAATGAATTGCTTGTACAGACTAGATGGTGTTTTACTCTGTGGTACAAGTCAGATGATGAAGAGTGTCGTCCTGTGTGTGAGTAACACGTGCTGTATATATGGAAGAAAATGTTCATAATACATGAAAAATAATAATAAAACTTTCTCATATATTGTGCTCTTCTGTTTTCTACTGTATGTATTAACTGCTATATGAATCATTTGCCCCTGTGACAAACTCAATTTAGCAGGCATGTTTCCTTTAAATAGCATCAAAGACACGTAATCCTCTCCAGCCACAAATAACAGTTATTTACAGCTTCTTTCTAGGAAAAACGAAGGGACTCATAAAACTAAATGTCATCAGTGTTTCCACATCATTAAATGTGTAATTGCAACCACTGACAAGCACACTATTATAACATCTTAGACTGAAAACTGCGATCCTTCCCTGAGTAACATACGTATGATGGTGATGTTCTGGCACATAGCTGCATTTCCACGCCTCACTAAATCACTGATTCAGGGATCACTGCAGAACTATCTACACATCTCTTATCACACATCTTTTATTCCATCATCTATTACACACCTCTTACAAAAAATAAAATATGGAATGATTCATTAAAATAAGGCACGCAGATGTCTGTATAAGATGTTCTGCTTGACAGCTGTGAAGTTAAATATGAGTGAAGAATGAATTAATCATTTGTGGGTACATTTTCTTAATCCAAGAGTCCTTTCAACTCTAAATCCGTGATTCCTGAGTGAATATACACAGCCAGCAGGTGTCACTGTGCTTCCTCGGTAGGTCCCGATGAGAGACAGAAGGGATCACTCACACAGACAAACTGTCAGAGGATTTCTTCATGAAACAGACAGAACAGTGATAATTAGGGTGTGATGTAACTTCCCAGTCATTCATTTCTTTTTAAAAACACTGCTTTCTCATTTATTCTTAAAGTCAAAGGATCTGTGGGAATTTTCACAGAACAATATCCCTATAAAGGGTACAGTTTCGATAAAAATTCAAAACAATTGTTGACCTCCTGTGTCTGTTACGAGAAGACGAGAAGAAGCTCCACTTTGCAGATGAAAGTCCTCCGTGTTTCCCGAATATTGAGGAAAATCAGAATTGAAATCAAAGAAAGGTTTCAATGTCTTTTGTATGAGGCATTAAAGCGAATATGTTTATCAAACAGTGTTTTCTTTTTCAAACAGGGAGTTGTTGTGTTCTGGTTCTCCAGCTCCTGTTCGGTGTATCAGCTGCTGTGTTGCAGAGGTTGTCGACCACTGCACCAGAGTCTGTACAGTCCAGTGGTTATTCATACCCCGACCACGTACTTCAGAGTTTACTCCTTCTGGCTGCAGGACCTTACTGTGTGTGTGTGTGTGTGTGTGTGTGTGTGTGTGTGTGTGTGTGTGTGTGTGTGTGTGTGTGTGTGTGTGTGTGTTCTTACAGTGATAATTGCTGCTGACACAGGTCACATGCACACACACACACGCTAGCACACATGCATAAGAGGACGTGAAGATGTGTGCGTGTACACACACAGTGTGACCAAACCAACGTGATTAATTACTGAGCACCATTCACTCTCCCCTGCTGGACTCGTATCCACAGCTAACACACACACACACACACACACACACACACACAGTTTTCTTGTCCATTGGAGAGAGAGAAAGAAACAAAAGCAGTGAAACAGAGTAAAACATAACAGAAAGAAATAGTGGATTTACGCTTCATAACAAAGCAATTATTGATTTCATTCTCTTTTTACAGTTTTGCTGATTGCCTGAAGTATTATGTGCATTCAGTCAGTGGAGACACTGAAGACTGGATCCATTGAGCAGCACCTCAGTGAGTAAATTGGAGAGCATCTTGATTAAAATTTAAAATGATGTTTTTCATGGTTAGAATTAGATGATGCACCTATACAGCCGAGTTAATACTACTATAAAATGCTTTGCAGCCTGATTCACAGACATTCATGTTCTATTATATATAGTCAGGGCTCATTAACCTCTTCCTGTTATTGTGTTTTCAACAGTTTTACTAATATGTCCTGTTTAAAATGCATCTGCAAGGTCACACACACAGAGAGAGAGAGAGAGAAAAACATATTACCATTTAAACAGAACATCAATGTCCTTGTTGTTCTGGTAAAAGTGCATATCTATGGAAGCCCTGAAGGGCCATGCATTCATACATTTTATTTCCTCCGTTTTCCCGTGATAACGAGTTAATTTCATTTGTTTTCTCGAGATCTCGAGTTATTATCTCGAAATAACAACTGCCGTTTTCCTCTCGAGATCTTGAGATAACGAAACTTTGTTTTCCCGAGATAACGATATAATTAATTTGAGATCTTGAGAAAAATGATAGTGTAGTATATTAAATCATTGCAGGAAACATCATTCAGTGTAGCAATGTCAGAGGAGCAGGAGCATATCGATCACTGCGTCACATATCTTTTCAATCAAGGCCTGACAAAGGCTGAAATAGCATTATGCCTTGCTATTACAGATAATATACACATTCGTGTGCGTAATCTAAAAAGACGGTTAGCAAGGCTTCAGCTATATCGGCGGCGCAATCTAAGTGAGCCTGATGTCGTCGTTAACTACATAGCTGACCAGCTACGAGGTCCCGGGCGTCTCCATAATCTCAGGCCTATCATATCACAGTCATTATCTTGAGATCTCGAATTAATTATATCGTTATCTCGGGAAAACAAAGTTTTGCTATCTCGAGATCTCGAGGAAATTTTCCCGTTATCTCGGGAAAATGGCAGTTGTTATTTCGAGATAATAACTCGAGATCTCGAGAAAACAAATGAAATTAACTTGTTAGCCCTTTAGGGCTTCTGTACATATCAGCCTCAGGGTGTACACTAATAGTTCTAAGTATTCGAATATCTTTAAAGTCCTCTGCTGTTTAATAACACCTCTGTACATTTCACTGTTGGAACTGCAATATATCTAAAGTTTTGCCTTATTGTGCACATCTTTTACATGCTGAGCAGAGCGATTCAGCTTAAAGGGAAATTGATATGTGCGCTGAAGTGTGCATGTCCAGAACTAAGTGCCAAGTTCTTGCTTATGAGGGAGTTGTGCTGCACACAAGTGCATGTCAGAACTGTCAGCTGCTGTTTCGGACACATGCCCTCATCTCACACACCGCAGATGTTCCTCAAATAATTTGATAACCAGCAAATTGGCAGCTTGTTTAAATGTGAAGAAGTCCTGTGGTGTTTTCTCACCTTTTGTATTCAAGCCACCAAATTGGTTAATGTTTCATATTCAAATAAGGACAAAATGCACTATGCAATAATGCAGCGGTCTTTTTCAACGCACATATTTTGACATGTTATTATAAAGATGGCTCTGTTCAACAGTAAACAGTGACAGTGTGATACAGGACTCAAAAAATGCTAAATGGAATTCATCCATCGTTAATTTCATTATTTGCTGTGCTTTTCCTTACTGTCCGCCATTTTATCTGAGTGTACAAATTCTGATTGCCCTTAAAAAATCCATGACACATGACTCACAATTTTAAAAAAAACTAAAATTACCATTGAACAACTCTACACCTGTTGGTAATGATGCAAACAATAATGATAAGGAAGAATCCGATATCTCAACTTACTGCTCACTGTTGACTAACTCATTACAGTATACTAGTATACCTATACTACTGTCTCCATTTACAAAAAAACTACTTTCTGGACACAGCAAAGGCTACAGACATCCAATTATTATGTTGCTGATTAACAGTCTTGATATATAACCCTATCAAAACACAATTTAATAAGGTAAATAAGGTTGATTCAAGTATTACACTGCGGCAGCCAATCAACAAGTGTTTCCACTTGAAGTTGTTGAATGATGGTCAGATTTTCCTTTTTTCATTGAACCCCAGTGAGCAATGTGCTGCAACATTTCGGTCTCCTCTGTGTGAGGGTCAGCCAGGTCTGCTGGTCTTTTGATGAACGCAGTGGCACAATTTTTCCAGGAAATTCGCTGTTCACTCGCCGTGCAACAGCGCTCCGTTTGAGGGAAAAGCCTGCAGCACGGCCGGGGTCAGGGCTTAGCATAATGTAGATCCCACTTGTTGGAAGAAAAAAAAAAAAGATGTTTACTTTCAGCGGAATGAAGTGTTACACTACATGAGGCCAACACAATGTGAGATGCATGTAAAAAATATGGATTATCAGTCAGGTTGGCAGAGCTTATGCACTCATATTGCAGCAGCACAATGTTAATTTTGCTTAAAGTGAATATAGAGGGAGGCTGATTTCAAGGGTCTCATTAGAAATTTGCACAGATAAAGCACTATAATGAAGGGAAAAGCAAAAATAAGTCAATAATAATGATTTCCTTGTCCCAACCTGTTAAATTAGCCTTAAATACCACCATTTTTTAATACTAATATGCTCATTATTCATTTCTTTTGCATTTAAGAAAATGCCAAATTCTGAATGCTGCACAAAGATTTCGCAGAATGTGAACCTGAACTTCTCTCTGGATGGTCAAGATTAGGTCAGAGTTATTGACGGTGGCCTCTGTTCGGAAATAACAAGCTTGAGTGGCAAGTGTCACAGCAGCAGCTAATGTTGTCTGTTCAAAGAGCCGCACAGTAAAAGATTAAACTCCCCAATATGACAGATGACAGTAAGAACAGTATTTCTGAACATTGATAAAGTGTCAGTGGCAGATCGGGGGAGGGGACATTTCTGATACCGGCAACATGTCAGAAAAAGCAAATGACATTGCTACAGGACTCAACTGTAAGTCCTGTAAGTAAGAAAGAAACAACTGTATGTAAAGTGTGTCAGGCGTTTAGATACAGTAAAAACTGCACGTGTTGTTCAAATGCTATGGCCACTTCTATTGTGAGAAGTTAAGATAAAGTGATACAAAACTCTGCCTTTCTATGACTGATATTTCAATAGATGGTATGGGGGTGGGCAGGCAATATCAACGATTTCCTCTATGAGTGATGATGCCGCACAGAGGAGCGGTGTATTAAAATGTCAGAAAAGATATATCAGAGAAGTCACTCAACCATGAGAAAGGATGCAGTTTTATTAAAAATAAAAGTTAAAGAACTGTGACATGATGGCAGACGTTTGAGTGCCTTCTAGTTATTTTTGCTGTCAAACTGTTTAACCTGAGATTGATGAGATTTCAGAGCATTTCTGACAACACGCACTTCCTCCTCTGAATAATAAATTTCCCACCTGTGTGTCTTTTCTTTGTTTTTCCCACATGGTCCTTGCATTGATGTGTCTTGTTTGCGCTCCTTTTTTCTCCTTTTTTTTTTCCAAATTTCAGTCACGTAGTGTAACATTGACAGACGAGACAGAAGGGCATGGCAAGTGACAAATCTAATCATCTGTAAGTAACCAGAAATAACCTGTGAGGTTGATAATATGCAGCGCAATATGAACAAGATGACGTCTGCTGCTGCTTCCAGTGGAGTTTTCTTACCTTTTTCTGCAGAGTTGATGTTCAGATCCAAGAGAAAATGCTGCATTGTCTCTGAAGTAAACCAGTATTATATGTTTACCATATACATGTTGCTACCAATGTACAGAATAATCATTGGAGCACCCTTAAAGCCTGTAAATGCCCATGAATAGAGGTCTGATTAACTGAAAGCACCTGTGTGGGAGTACAGGTCCTTTAAAGGTCCAGCGTGTAGGATCTAGTGGCATCTAGCAGCGAGGACATGTCCCCATGTCCTCAGGCAGTGTTTCTCAAACTTTTTATTATGTGTACCACCTCCAAAAATGTTAGGCTCACCAAGTACCACCATTATGATGGACCTTAAAGCGGGCCTTCTCTATTCATCTTCATGTTTTGCGCCATTAGCTGCTATCGTTAGCAGGTGCTGTGAGCGCTCAAGGGGCGATGCTTGAGTAGCCACTAGCTCTCGTGTTCAGCTCGCTGTCATCAACTTCAGTTTGAACAGGGCTGTCCAAATATTCTCTTCCTGTTCTGCACTTCTCTTCCCAGTGGTTCCTGTTTGGAGCCATGATCGTAGGGTTTTTAAACCTTTCATTTTACCTCAGCTTACTATCTTGCATTACGGTTTCAGTTTAGCTCGTAACTAATCATGGATGATGTATTTACATGCAACACGCATGAGTGACGATGTAGCAGGCTGAAACTAAATTCTTACAGGAAAGATAAAACTTATTTTAAATTAACATTTCAGTTTAAGCATTTTAATTAGAAATACTGCAGGAATACCAGTGATGCTGATACCACAGTTTAAGAATGGTCCTATTTGCTGGTTTTTACGATGTATAACTAGATATACAATATCCTGCACAGTAGGTCACAGTGCAGCTTCCTTAAGTAGTTTCTATTGTGTCCTACATTATATTTCCTAAAATGATAAAGACCATTTTAAATAGAGTATTACATTTGTCCATACTGGGCTACTGTAGAAACATTGAGCGGAGCAGGATATGCTCCCTCTGTAGATATAAAAAGCTCCTTCTAAGGTAACGTAAACACAATGATTCTCAGTTTCAGGTGATAATACACTAATAAAAACATTATGATGAACATTATGTTCCACTTATGACAAGAGATTCCCCCAAATCCTACACACTGCACCTTTAAAGGAATAGTTCCCTTCTTAGTAACTAGATTTTTTTTTAGCTACATAGAATGAAAAAAAAAATGGGAGCCTTTTAATGTCACAGTGAGATTATCTTAGTTTAGC
Source organism: Pagrus pagrus (assembly GCF_965226575.1). NCBI lineage: Eukaryota > Metazoa > Chordata > Actinopteri > Spariformes > Sparidae > Pagrus > Pagrus pagrus. The sequence goes on from NC_140198.1 coordinate 11,345,417, forward strand.
TTAATTACCGAAATGTCTATGGGATTAGTAGCAGCTCTGATCAAAGCAGCTTCCCCCTCTTCCCCTCTTCACACACTTAAGAGCCCTCTGAATCCATTAATCTGTGCATCCCTTTCCATTTCTAGCCTCCATTCACATACTCAATCCCTGCCTTCCAGACTTACCGCCACGGCTCTGGAGATGTTCTGCCTGACATCCTCAGCTCCCCGTCAGCCTCGAGGCGGCTCTTTACCGTCTCCGCCTGACAGAGTCAGAGAGCCAGACAAAGCATTATGAAACAACAGAATGGAACAACAGATAACAATATCAGAGGTGAGGAACATCGTCATTTAAAAAAACATCTTTTTGTCATTTTTTGTAATTGATGTACAATGTGTTTGTTGTACTAAAGTAGTTTAAAGTTCATCACTACTTTCACAAATGCAGACTCACCAAAACAGTGATACTAACACCACTATGAGGGCACTACTCTCTGTTATTGGCTGGGCGATACACACCCACTGCCTAAAGGTTGCTGGCTAGAAATATCCCACACAACAGACAAAAAAGAAAATAAGAGGCAGATGGCACAGTCTCTGAAGATAGAGACACCCACATCTAGTAGGTCATAAGTGACGATTGAGAGGGATTAGTTTTGTATGAGTCTATACATTGTTTTTTTTAAGGAAGGATTGTATTTTGGGTGGCTACTAGAATAGGTTTACATGCTTTAATACTCAAAAAACACATCAGTTTTCTCATGTTGTTCAGTGCTCCCCCTCCATGTTTTAGCTCCTGTCTCTTTAAGGCCCCTCCTACTGGGTGCCCAGTCTCCTCTGATTGGTCAGCTCACACATGCCTGAGGCAGCTCCGCTAAAGACAGCAGAGCAGCTTACAGTAACTAAATTATCTCTTATGTGCCAAACTAGCCGCTAGGCATACATATGTAAATGTGTGACATGGTGGCTGTAGTGTGATGTCACAAAGTCACGCAATTAAAGGCGGGACTACTGACGAGGCGTTTCGGGAGCAGTGTTTTCTGTGGGAGAGGGGGGCTCCCATTGCCACAGACTTGACCTTTTTAACTTTCAAGACCTTTTACATGCAGAAGAATCTATACAACAACAAAAAACATAAAAGCATTATAGGTCTCCTTTAATCTGATTTTGAAGCAGTCGACTATCAACCAATCATTTATCAGTGTTGCAAATTGAACATCGAGCAAAAGTAGTCAGGGAATAATCCCAAAACTAATTAAAGAGACATGAGTAACTAAACTCTGAGGGGTCAGCAATATGCTGTGTTTGTATTGACGCATGTAACATCCAATATAGCCTATCATCCAGTTATCACCATTTTGCTTCCCTTGGGAGGTTTCTCACAGCAGTATCATCAGGTTTTCTCTGATTAGTAACTGACTCATAAGTGTGGCACAGTCCTCGCCGTGTAGCAAACTATTGCCACTTTCCTCCTTGTGGTTACCATGGTGATTACAATATGAACCAGCTGGCTGGGATTTTGTTTCATATTTTTTTACTCATCATTCCTTTGCCCTCTCCTCCTTTCTTACAGTTTCCTCTTTCCATCTATCTTTTGGGATTAAAGGCAGGGTATCAGCCCCTCTCCTCTTTTCCAAAGCCAGTCAGTTGCAGACCCAAGCAGTGAGGGGGATTATCCCTCTATTTCTATTAGTCACACACTCATAAGCCATGTATCACTCTGAAGCTTTGTGTCAGCAACTCCACACCAAGAGTGGAGAGACTTCTCATTATTGGCGGATTGAGAGGTTTTGGCTTACACAGAGACGCAATATTCTGAAAGTCAAGTCGTGTTTGAGGCAAGGCGAATGTATTTCACAGATTACGACATGCTGTAATATGTTTTTACTTTCATTGCTGCTATGACTTCCTAATTGGTACATTAGTTAAACTTAGATAAATGAGGCTACACTAGAAATGCTCTTTTATTACACACATTCGTTAAGAGACGTTAGAAACATCTTGTTTTTGTGTTGGCGTTATGCTACATTAGGGATTTTTTCTTCTGTTTCATGAGTTCAACAATTATGGTATCATAGCTTGTTGTTTGTTACGGTTATAGCACTACTTGGCACACTGACAAGTTGATGTATACATGATGAGGTTCTTGGACGGTTTTTTGTAATTGCTGCCTCAAGCAGCCAACTTACAACTGCTCCACCCCTTCCCTTTTCTGCAGACGCTGCCATGCTGCTCTTCTCCCGCATTTTTCCCGCATCACAGTGTGAGGGAAGAGGCACCTTGGCACTCGGGGAGACTGCATCTTTACTCTTACTCAGGCAGATGGTTTGAATGCACTGACCTTGAGTTACGACACTGGCCACTTGGCTCCCTGGACCCTTCTTTTCCCCCTCTTGTTTCACCGCCCTTCCTCGTGAGCCCCACTACAAGTCTAACTACAGTCTCTTCTCTCATCACGTCCTCTTTGGACTGCTTACTTGTACAGTACATGGCAGGATAAAATAATCATGTGAGAGGATTTTCATATTCTTCTTGTAAACCTGTCCTGATACATAATACTACTTCATAACTGCTAAAAATCATATAGAAGAATATGGAAGAAACGAACGTGAGCTAGTTCATTTTGAGCCGTGTGAGCTGAACTTTGAGGTATAGCTCTCGTGAAGTGTGAACTATCACAACACCGCCTCTTCATTAGTTGGTAAAGGTTGTCAATATTAAATTGGCAAGCCGTGGTTATGATATAGTGAGCACAATAGGCATATTATTCACATCATGATTAATATAGGGTTTCCTTTGTTGTTGATTCTATAAGTAAATTGAGATTTTGGCAACATAGTTTTTTTAGTAGAAACAAGTGTTTTCTCCCCTGTGGAGTAAATGAGTAAACTGTGAATGCGACAAGTTCTCTTATATCACTTGTGCACGCCACAAATCAGTTCTCACTTTCGAGTCTGTTAATTGTTCCCGCCATTATTGCTACTGAAGGATGCTATTTCTCTCCATTGTGCTGAAACACCTCGGTGACCGTTGCAAACACATAGCAGTTGCTTGGTTTCTAGCGCAAAACTTAAACAGTGTGTTTATACAAAGTTTCCAGTTGTTCCCGCGACAGGTCATCCAGCAGGTTCTTTATTTATTCCACCTCAGTCATGTTAGGTGCTTTCCAGTGGTTTGGACTTTTAAAACTGAACCGAAAATATTCCTTTTTAGATGCACTTTTACAGTATTCTTATTTGCAGGTCTTAACTATTATATAATTGATTGTTTATTACTTTTTTAATTGGTTGGTCAACTGAATTGTTTACTGTTTTCAATTCTCATGTCTTATTAAGTTAAGTTCTCATTAAGTTTTGCTTGTTTGCACGCTAATGATCAAATGATCTGTTGCTTGCTTTTCTCTCCTAAATCAATAGCGTGTTTATAAATTAATATATAATGCCGTAAGTCTGCAGAGTGGCTTAACCGTCATTTTAAAGGTATTTTGTTCCTAATAAGTGATGGCAAAGTATTAGTTTTCAGTTTATTGTAGAGGTGCTGCTACTGAGGGTGCTATCACAATATGTTCACAAAACAAACAACACAACAAGTAACCTAAAATACTGATAAAGCATGCATACATCATCATCATCAATCATCCCATCACACATAGGATAAAATAAAATGACCTGTCTCACACAAGAGATGTGGTGATGATGATGATGATGATGATGATGATGATGATGACATGCGTCTGTGTGTCTGTGATGTTGATATACCCTGTCTACAAAATACTTCGCTTACAATTAATTTCAACCGCAACCGGGGGAAGTGTGTGTGTTTGTGTGTGCGTGCCTGTGTGTGTGTGTGTCCAGGACTAAAACTTAATTCCCCCCATGTCACTTGAAAAAGCGGAAAGAAGAAGAAAAAACTGTGTGATACATTTTAATGCACATTCATCTTGGGGCACAGGAAACTGTTGATGGCAGAGTCTCTGTGCATTCAAATGTGAACGAAGCTCCAAAGGCTCATGCGGAGGACAGTTTGATACGATGTAGTATACAGAAAGTCAATGTACCATGAAAGATCCTTTGGACAATGCTGCAGGGAGGAATAAACATTTTATGGATCATTTTTTCGGTTTTCCAAAGGCATATAAACCTGAAGTCAATCTTTGTTTCAGTGGAGGACGAATTTTAATTGTGAATGTTCATCTCTCTGCCCTCCTTAATCTTTCTGTTCTGAGCGAGTAATGAGCACTGTTTCACTCAATCAGCTTCCATCTCTGCTCTAAATGTGATATATTCTAATTCTTTCAACTTTCGACACCGCTCTCCAGCCTAATATTAAGCACTTCTTTGAACAAGAGTTGTGCCTGTGCCATGTCTCTTCATTAAGTAAACAAATATCGAATTAGTGAGAGCATTTCAAGAGTCTCGAGCAAACACTAACTGGCACACTCCTGGGGCAGAAACTTCCTGTTTGTTTTATGCTGTTTTTTTAATGTGGTGTCTTGTTTTTCAGTGATGTGACCTGATTTTTTGCCAAAACATAGTGCAATCACAGGAAACCTTCAGGTCTCATTTCATTAAAATAAAGTAAAAAACGCAATAAGTCTAGCAAGAAATTCAGTGACCTATTTTCCCTTAAAGTCCTTTGAGACACACTCAGTCATACAACGAAAAGAAAAAGTCTAAGTTCACAAGTGCAATTCTGCATTTGCAAAATAATAATAAAGCTACTTTGTGTGTGTGAGTGTATTATTGACCAGCGATTAGTTTTTACCTTCAGGCCTTTGGAGCAGATGTGTAATAGACAGAAAAGCACAGTGTTACTGATAACATCAACAGAAGCTCCGACCTATTCAAGAGTCCCAGTAAGTCATGACAGTATGATGAAGCCAATGAAACAAGGAATTCATACATACAACAGCATATCGTCACCTTTTAAGATGACAAACTTAGCATGCTAACAGTTGCTTATTCACTCATTTAGCACTTACAAATCAACATCATCAGTTAGCCACAAACAGACTTTATTAATGAAGAAGTCCTATATTCACTCTCTTTTGTTCTCTATAGAGATATATTTAGCTTACCTGGCTTAATGCTAACAGCTAAAACTGCAAGTGAAAACAGACGGACTCAAGAAGCATTGGAGTAACTGAGTTGAGAATAAGGCCTAAAATAAACCCTAATTATCTTTTTTACATGTTCCAGCCTTACAATGATGTTACTGAGCGAGAGTGAACAAGTTTTTTTTATCAAGTGGGAAAAAAAAACACTTTAAACTCTCCTTTTTGGCAGCTAAAATAACTAAAGCTAGCCTTAGCTACCATTCAGTTCTCAGCATTGTGGCTGATGTTAGCTAACACTATAGAAATGGTGCAGCTACATAATTCACACTTGAATGTGTAAACTCAGTAAGCTCACCCATTTATTGTCAATTTAAACCACTAAATCTGTGTTGTTAACATTGTGTTAGCAGTAGGGAGAGACAGTTAGCTTAACTTACTTTCCAAAGTGGACTGTTTACACACTTTGATCCATCAGATTCCTCCAGGAACCCCTTTTGAGTTATTATAGTTCCTCTCATAACCTCTCCTCTAAATTTAGCTGTTAATGTTTCCTCCGAGCTTCTTTAATATCCCCAGAGTTCCTTGAGGCTCTCATAATTCCACGAATGTACCAACTCCTGAGCAAAACATGCAGCACTAAAGCTGCTAAATGTTCCATTTTGTTCACTGGTAAGTTGCTAACTGTGTCTGTCTGCTGTTCGGTGCTGAGAAGGTATTGTACAGTGGATATTTAAAGCTTCTCACGCAGGCAAACAGCTGCCTGCTGCAGCCGGAGAATGTTTCTATGAGATCGGTGAGAGGGAACCAAGAGTGAAGTTAGGGCCAGGCAGCTAAATAGCGAGCTCAGACTCACTCGAGGGGAGCTGCAGATCCAGACGATAATTTCTCTGCAGGTTCACCACATTGTCATTGTCAACCTGCGCTCAGCGTCGTCTGATAGATAGTTATTACGAAAATATAATTTACAGTCGCTTTCAAAAAGTGAACAAAGGTTGGAACAATGCATGCATTCCTAATTAAATTAATTGACAAGATGAGTGCAAAAATGAGTAATCGTGGCTCTGGATGAATGCGTTGGCTTTCAGTTCCACTTTCATCAGCGAGTTGTGTAAGGAAGACGTCAGTGAGACAACAACATCGACCCCCGGAGAGAGCAGAGGCTGCAGCTTGACTCATTTCCCATTCTCCTCACATCTTTCTTTAATTAAGGAGATCAATATTGTTTCCTGCGCCCCCGTGAGTTTGCAAGAGATTTTAATTTTGTACTTTCTGCCACTTGATGTCAATGTCAATCTCGTTCTCTCTAATAGACTGGATTTACCTAGATGGAGTAACCTCGGACTCCAGACTCTGTCCATCTACACATCTATCTGTTTAAACTTAATGTGAACCCTGCTTGTGAACTCATCAAGACTTGACTGGAGGCAACACACGCAGTTCAATTTATTGTGAATTACACCGTTCGCTCACAGTTCTCGTTGAATGATTCACACCTCAATTATATTGCATTTCTTCAACACAGGCTAAATAATGACTCGCGGCAACAAAGGTTGTCATAAGCACGCTGTAGCAGTTACACTGGCAGGGTGTGTGTTCACAGGTCTTGGCGCGTGAACATCTCAGCTCATGTTTGATTCATCGAGGTCTGTTTATTTACTTAAACCGAAGCTCATAGGAATGCGGGGCTAAAACGTGTCATCACTGCTGGATAACGAGTGCATTCACATGTCAGGAAATAATAGGAATCTGGATCAACTGTAAGCAATTTGAATATGTTTTCATTCATTCAGAACGACCACATCCGTTCCTCTTTATGAATATATATTGAAAACTTTGCACTTATAGGATTCTCTGAGAGCGCAGTCATTACCTCTGAGTCTCTGGGTCACACCGAATCGGCCCTGGTGTGATAGGCAGGGGGGAGGCATCAAACGCGCAGCAAAACCAGCGTGAGAAAGAAACCTGCTGTGTGTTTGTCTGCCGTGTGAGTGCACGACGTGTGCTAGCCGGGATTATGTTAGTGGATGACACGTGTGAAATAGAGGTCACTTCTTCATCTGAAACAGCGAAGGGAAGTCTTCGCCTACAATGCACAAGCTTTGACACTCCGGCAGAAGTGAAATATTTAAATATATTGCATGTGCAGGTGGGTGTGTGCATCTGGCTCAGGAACAAAGCGCGACTACTCATTTGAATTCCCTCGGAGTCTGATCTGCAGAGAAATCAGCAGCTGTCTTTTGCCATTACATCAGATGGCTAAGCAGCATGGAAGCTGCAAATGTTTTGAATTTAACTTGCCTAAACTTCCAAAATACAGACCGTAACTCAATCGGAATAAATTGGTTATTTCACAGAGACAGTATCTCCCTTACTGTGCTTGTCACTGTGCTGTCTGAGACATGACTGCAATGTCTTTTTGGGAGTATTTTGGCGAGCATGTATCACAGCTCCATTCCAACGCCACTCCTTTTAAAAAGCTTCTTGAGTGCAGTTAGGTTCAGCAGTCGAAAATATTTTCAGGGATCTATGGAGATGGATCCACAGATGATATATCATTTAGGAGCTAAACTGCAGGGGGGGAGTAGTACATCAGCCCCTCCAGATATCTGACATCGTGCAGCAGCACACCTGAATCCAAAATGCCTCTCGTTCCCCACCGCCCCCACCAACAGTGCAGACTATGAAGAATTCTGATCACCGACCCTGTCCTCTCCAGGCTGGCAGAGTCACAGGGCTGAGCGTGGACACCCTGGAGGCGGCGGCAGGGGGGCGGATGATTCATTTATCTCAGATAAAGCCTCCCACTCTCTCTTCAATGAGCTGATGCAGCTACATTGTACAAAGGAGTGCTTCAAGTGTTCATTTGTACCAACTGTCATGCAGCTGCACAAAGCTTTTTGCCACAGTCGATATCTATATCTACTCCGCTGGCTTTCTCTGTTCTGGCTATAGTGACATTGAATCTGTATGTCAGCAGTATGCTGTATATCTTTAGCAATATCAGGGGGAAAAAATGGCTGAAAACGTGTCCTCTTGGATGTCCTAATGGTAGATAAAATGTGATAAAGTGTCCCTTACAGTGGCCCAATGAGCATGAAAACATGATGCAGTGCACTAATGGGCTCCGTGAAACTTGAGGAAACTTAATTAGGTGCCACGTAGGCTTCTAGACATGCTAGAAAAGAGTTTGGACTTTCTGTACACTGGAGCCCCATCATATGCAGCTGCTTTATCAGTGTAATACCAATGTATTTACTGTATATGTTACCTTCAAATACACATCAGTCTGAATCATTAACAGTGCACACTGCACAGTCTACCATCTACAAGGTACAAGGTTAATTTTCTTTTATCATTTTACAACACCAGGGCTGCAAAACAAGAGTCCCTTTATGCTTCATCACAGAGAACAATTAAAACAAAGAAACTATTTGGGAGAGTGGAGTGTAGACGATGAACTGGAGTCTCACAGCCTGAGGAATGAAGCTGCTCTGTTGTCTGGTGGTAGTGAAGCGGACACTTCTGCATCTTTTGCCAGACCGTGGCTGGGGTGGGTGTTGTCTGTGCACCACTCTGCTAGATTGTTGATTGGGCGTCGTCCGCATACTTCACTATAGAGTTCTCTTGATGTCTGGGAGTGCAGTCACGGGTGTGATGTGTGAACAGGAGGGTGGTGAGCACACAGCCCTGGGGGGCTCCCGTGTTGAGCACCAACGGAGAGGAGGTTTGACTGCCAATCTGCGCTCTCTGGGTGTGGTACTCGAGCCCAGAGTGTGAAGTTTTCCAATCAGCTTCATGGGTTAGACTGTATTGAACGCTGAGCTGAAATCAACCAAACAGTCTTCTGATGTAGCGGCTGTTTTCAAGGTGTGTTCAGACTGAGTGGAGGGCAGTGGATATGGCATCCTCTGTGGATCTGTTAGTTCTGAAAGCATACTGATGAGGGTCCAGGCTGGCAGGGTCAGTATGGGGGTGTGTGCCACAGGGAGGTAATCATTAAGACTAGAAACTGCAGACTTTTTAGGTGCAGGGACAGTGGTGGCTGTCTTGAGGCAGGTGGGAACAGTCTCCTCTGAGAGTCTCTCTCCAGTCTCTGCTGATGTCTTTTCCTTGCCTCCTTAATATCAACTTTCTGTCTTGCTCTGGGGGTCCAAAACCTACTAACTTTTTTATCTTATAAAAATGGGATCTTTAAGCTACAATGGATGCTAAAAAAATGTTTTCTCTCAGCCTCCTCTGTCATCTCAAGATAATGTTCATTGCGTCTAGGATGCAGAAAATGTAATGTACTGAGAATGAAAATGCGCACATAGTAATGTACAATACCTGTCATTAAATACCATATATTTGTTGCAGCATTCTCAGTATACCCTTAAACTTTGTCCTTTCTTGCTGTTATCAATATTTTGCTCCCAAACAGACTCCCCTCATTAAAGTTTCATCCACTTATCTAATCCACTCTTTCTGATTAGGATAAAATGCAAGCTAAGGGTAAATTCAGTCCACATCAGCTGATAGGAATCAAAAGGATAAGGCTAGCATCAACCTCAGATGTGGATGTTTTGCTCTATACAAAAAACAGAACACAGCACAGTAGCATGAGGGAATGAAAAGAGTGACCTTCCTTTGTAAATACTCTCAATTCATTCATGTTTGTTTATAGTTTGGCTGGCCGTCGCTACAGCATGGAGTGGTGAAGATAAGCTCCGCTGTTTTAAACATCTGGCTCCAGTACAGCATTTGGTAATTACTGAGCAAGAAGAGGCAGAAACAGACACATGAAGAGGAAGAGGAAAGTGAGGGAATCGCAGGGAGTGAATACAAGAAAGAAGGAAGGTGGGTGTCCTGGAAGGTGTTTATTATGTGGCTACAGTATGAAACAGAAGGAATGTAACAGGCAATTTTAAGCAATTGTCCATGTTCAATGGCAGCCTTTGTTCAGCAGGTTGTAATTATCACACCCACGCATTCTCACAAATGAAAAAGCGACACTGGGTGTCTCTGAGGGGAGATCCGGTGAAACACTGCATACGGCACTATATGCTTTTCTGAAACCACATAGGCTATGTAAAACACCGAAAGAACAGATTTTTTTTAAAAATAGAACACAGATACTATAACAGACATACCATAATGTTGTGGTATGTTACGGTATGATGTATGTATGTAAACTATGTACAATGTTGCCAGTTTATTAGGTACATTAGGTATATTAGGTGCACCTAGCAAACACTAATAGGCTAGTACAACAGCCCAACAATAATCCTGTTTAAATAAATGTTACTGTTCATTACCTACAGTATTTATTTATTTATTTATGTCCTTTATTATTTATGATGATTGTAGCTTCACCACGTTTAATTTTGCTCTCTTTCTTGGGTCCTTTAGGGATGTACTGTTATTGTTCCTACAAGAATTATATCATAAGTTCAAATAAAATTCTTACAAGACAAGATATGGAAAAAAACCTCTTAATATCAAACCACACAATTTAACAGTGCTGGAAAAAACAGCCTTTAAAACGGTCATAGAGTACACTATAATCTTCATACATACACATATATTTTAAATTAAATTAAATTACCTTTCTTTAATCAGGTGCCAGTTGAGGGTGGAAACTGTTAGACCAAGCCAAGATTGCAGCTTATACATTTCACGCAAAACAAAAATCTTGTATCTCAGAGTCATTGATGTAAAATCCTTTTGCAGGCTGAATAGGGCAGAAAACATAAAGGGTTTCTTTCCTGTTTCTGTCTGCACATAAGAAACAGACAGCAGATATATTCAAGGTTTGAGGTTCATTTATTTGTGTACAGTGAAATGCAGTGGGCTCTGTGCAGACACCTCACTTCATCGATATCACTGATGCTCAGTAGTTGGCTACCAATGATGTTCTGGGTGGTTTTAATCTGACCTGTAGAGCCTTTCTGTCCGCGAACGGTGCCAGTTTGGGATGTTATCTGATCTCAAATGATGACAGCAAGAGGATCTGTGAAATAAGTTTGCATTCGTATGACTGATTTGGGAATTCAAACACAAAAATCTCATCGCACTAAAAAGATACCAACACACTACAGCCATTGCACTGGGCAGTCAGCATCTAGAGTACTTGAGAATGACTCTTCAAACCAAATTCCTCAACATATATACAAGGTAACATCAGACTATCTAAAAAACTAGTACTGATTGTGCAGTGCGTACTTTATAAAAAGAAAAAAAAAGACTGTTGCCAGCAGCACGGCCATGAAGCTATGATGTTACTTCAATAAGACGAGGGGCTGCTTGTACTGTGGCTCTGTGGTTTCGAGGCACATCTAGAGTGAAAAGCGGTATGTAATTTTGGCGAGTTGCAGCTGAGTCAGGGGCAGTGCATGGTTCAGGGATTATAATTGGCTTCGAATAGTCTAATGCACAAACAAGCCACGGAGACGCAAGCACACTCTAATACAAACAAAAGCTGCATGAGCTGCTGACCTGTTGTGGCTGTGAAAATAACCAAAATAAGCAAAAGAATCTGAAAAGGGAACGTATAAGCTCCTGGGTGGACGATAAAACAGGGATTTGTGTCTGAAGTGGGTGTGTATTTATACTTGTTTGCACACAGCTGTGAGCTGAGGGAGCGCACTGAAAATCTTGGGCGAGTCCCCTACAGTGACAGCAGGATGAGTCACACTACAGGGACTACTTCAGAGTGTATTGTTCAAGAGGTTTATTAACATCCTAACTGCAAATCTGTCTCAGTTAATTGAATGTATTATGTGGACAATGCTCTCAATCACAATCACAGTCAATTTGATTTCTTCAAGCTGCGTCTTTCAGCACTTTCTTCTCTCTCTCTCTCTCTCTCCCAGGGAGTGGCAACATTATTAGACAGTTTAATTGACTTTTAATTAACTGATTATTTGTTCTCAATAAGCAGCAGAACACAGAAATCTACGTATTGAATGCTGACAATTAAAGTTCTCTTTCTACTACTTCCAGAGGTTTTAATTTACCCAGTGATTGCATGTTGGTTAGGCTGTACTTTGAAAACTTGAAATGTTACAGCACCTTATGAAATGCATGGCTTTCACAGAGAAAAGAGATTTCACAAAAAAAAACCTGATAAAACAGAAAAAAGATGTACTACTAAGCATTATAGAGGATTTGTTGGCCAGAGCCAATGATTATAATTTCCTATTATCAGCCATTTTTACTGCTGTGTGTGTGTGTGTGTGTGTGTGTGTGTGTGTGTGTGTGTGTGTGTGTGTGTGTGTGTGTGTGAGAGAGAGAGAGAGAGAGAGAGAGAGAGAGAGAGAGAGAGAGAGAGAGAGGGAGTGACAGAAAGAGAGATCTTATTATCCGACCCAGACTAGAGGCCAGAAGGTTTTCATCACTTCGCCCTAATTATGCCATTTACAACTGCAGCTTTAGATAATTACGTTGATTTCATCTATTGAAACAGAACCACTGATTTCTTCGGTTAATGACCTTGGATGTCCGTGTGAGATTAGAGGTAACTCGTTGAACCACACACCACAGAGAAGCAGCTGAAAAGAAATATTCAACTTTCTGTATCTCCACTAATCTAAATGCGATCAGCCGCTGAGCTTTGTTTGTGCATTAACTGGGCATATTTATTTTTACTTGGTTTATGTTTGTGTAATTAAATTAGTTAAAATTAATTTGGCAGAACAACTTTTTAATTATTCAGCTAATCAGCTGCTATTTTCTTACAGTCTCTCCGCTCAGCAGCCAACTTGGCAGCGCCCCCAGGCAGTAATTTAAGGCCAGGCACCTACCTAAATGAATGGGTAGAGAGCTGTAAATTCAATGGATGCCCAGACATAAAATCTGCATGTGTATAATATCCAGTCAAATCTGATTTTAAAAAAAACATTTAAAAAAAAGTTTGGTGACTTTGCCCCAATAAAGGTTTAAGATGCGTTTTTCTTTCAACACATCCTCAAACCTAAACCATTGAATAGGTTGGTTTCCAGTGATGACAACAAACAACATGACCGTCACAGTGCGCCTGGCGTACCGGCCCTTTGTTGTATGCTCCTGGTTGAAATGCATGTGCTTTTTGACTGAACCTCCTCCATATTGTTGCTTTTTTGACCTCGCCTGACTTCCTCCCTTACTGCGGTAACAATTACTGTGGCCAGTAGAGGTCGACGCCTAGCAAGAAACATAAATATGGCATAAATATGTCATAAAAGGCTGCATTTACAGTCCATCTACATGGGGCGTCTCTGTGTTCATAGTTCTTCTATGCGAGCGCAAAGGTTTCACAACACAAACTTAATTTATGGCTCAACCCAGAGTGCAATGCCATTAACTATCCCAGTTGAGCCCTCATTTACTAACTTAACTTTAATGGGAATAAAACAATTTAATGGTACGGCTCTTTTTAGACTTTCAAAATAATATTGCACGGAATGGTTGATGGGAAAAAAGTCCTTTTGTAATTACATGGTTTGACAGCTGTGTCAAATTGGCTTCAAAGTCTGGTGCTGTTGGCGGAGGCTTATATCATACAGGTACAACATTCTGATGTCAAAGCAGGTTCAATGCTACAAAAACAATCAGATTCACAAGGGCAAAAGCAAATCTTGACAATACATATATCAGTAGGGTGTTACTTGGTGTATTAGAACTTATACTGGACAATTAACAGTGACATCTGAACTGCCTGTCTTCAAACAAGACTGTGATCAATGACTGTCTGATGAAACGCTGTCAGGCTCAATTTTGGGAAGTTCTCCATGTGCCTGTCATACACTGTGTTACACTCATGGAAGCAAACTCTGCTGGTCTCCATAGGCTCAGTATTCAGTGAGAACAGTTGGGCAGGCTTTGGGTGGCAGATTTTATAGCCAGCTGCCTCTGTCTGTTTACGGCATTCTCTGCTTATTATACATCATTTGAGTTTGCAATATTCAAATATAGCAAGAGCTTGTCAGTTGCTTTTTTCTGTCTCGCTGTTTGTCGTCGTCTCTGTTTTACACTGTAGTCTTAATATACTTTGTTTACCTTCAACCAACTGAGCAGCATCAGGATTTGAATGTATTTAATCCATAATTCCCTCAATCTTCCTGTCAATGTGCATAAATATCATAATATTGTGCTCTGCCGTGTATTTTGCATGGTCTTATGGCAGCTGTCCTTAAGGAAAAATGCAGAAGGCTAACTACATACCTAAAGACACAAATGTATAGGCCTGTCCCATACAGTATGGTTTGCTAATATGTAAGTTAGCTTGGTTCATTTTTCATTGTTTTATTAGACGAAGTGCTCATTAAAGCTCCTTTTTGTAAAATAGTTGATTTTTTTTCATCCTGAACTCGTCAAATACTGATGCCTTCGGATGGCGACTGACTAGACCTACAATCACTAAGTGTAGTATCAGTGTCAGTATTTGTTGGGAAACTCAAAGCATCAGCATCACTATCTACTACTACTAATACTTTAAAGAACATTGCTTTGAATGTGGTATAGGACTAATGATTCTCACAAACAATTCCTTCAAAACCTGACTGTTTACAATCTTTTCTATAAAGGGGTTTTAACACCTTTTTACCATCAATGTTATAATTCCTTCTTATGACAGAACTCCCTCAGTATGAGGTAGCAATTTAAGAACTGGAGCTCCAAGCCAGAAGGATGATTGGCATGAAGGTAATTAATCCAGTCAGAATGACCGCAGGTTGTCAAAAACTGAACTCTGTCCGTGCAAGCAGCTCCTAGAACAAAGGGAAACTTTGACATGTGAATTTACCACAGAAGTAAAGAGTAAGTCAGTGCTGTCAGGCTTGAATGGTAAATGTATGAATTTGCATTTCTCATACTGATTGTTCAATTAAAGTGCTTGTTACACTGATTTGCTTGGCAAAGTGTCAAACAAAATACAGATGATGGATTAAAACTAAAATTGGCTTTAATTTCAAACTGCATTTTTAATTGCACGTTAAAGAAAATGTTTTACTAATGCTTTTCTTATTTTTTTTTAAAAAACGAACTGGAGGCCCTGCTAGCAGTACATTTTTGTCGACGTCTTTGATGCAGCAGACTGAAATCTTGAAGGCCTTGATTAAGGTCAAGGTTATTCTCAAACAGTAATGAATTATACCCCGGATTTAATTTATAGAGGACAACAGAGTATTGAGACAAAGCTTGCACGATGGTACGACCTGTTTTCATGTATTTCGTTTTGGAAAAGAAAAAAAGAAAAAGAAGACACCATCCTCCTAACATGTTGAACATACCTGCTGCCACTAGGGGGCTCACTATCAAAATAAAACAAAAAACATTTGCCAAGTGTTGTTACAATGGATTCTGCCACGATAAGAAATTCAGAGATTACTTGATAACTTTTGGGATTCAAAAGTGGATTTATCTTCACTCCTGTTAATCAACCTGACTGCAGCAGCGAACCGCAGAGCTGACCTCCATTGCCGGGTGTTTATGTACTGTAATGTTGATGGCCGACCTGAGCTGGAGGTGAAATGTTCTTTACCTAATGAATACAGAGAGGAGAGGGGGAAAGAAGAGAGAGAACCAGAGTCTCTGGTGAGTGCTGAATTCACGGAGGGTTGACCTGAACTCAAGTCAGGTCAAGAAGCAGCGACGGGCAGCCAAATGAAAAAAAAATGAGCACCATCACGTTGCGTAAACTTGGAGATTCCTTTGGGTTTGAACATCATTGGAAACATTTGGGATAATGTAAGTACACAACTTATTAAAACATATAAAAGGTCTCGTCTTTTTTAGACATTTTAATGCAGAAATGTTAGAAAATGGCTGCTTTGAGTTTGGGATTTAGTAAACTTTTCAATGTCCTTTAAGGATTTGATGCTACAATGGAGCGATCTGATGCACTTACTATGGGCAAAAGCTATTTCTGCAGACTATCAGAAACTCAATTCCAACTCTCACTGAATCTCAGAAAACTTGCTGATAACTGATTCAGTGTCCTTGAGCAGTTCAGTGGGTTTGTACAAGACATGGCATCAATAATATAAGATAAGGTGCACGCACAGAGAAACACATTGGTGCACATACATTCATGCCACCTGGATGTGAGTGTGGTGTGAACTGATAAACGAGGTCATATGCTGTTAATACTGACTTTGAAAACAGACATCTCATTCAAGGCTGAGACATAAATTCCAACATTTTTGGGACAACATTTGTCGTCATACCTTTTGAAATGTCAGGCATTTCACTAATCTTCTTGCTGGATATCTGAATCGTATTTGATTCCTGCATTAATATTGGTCAAGTGCATTTTTTTTAAGTCTGAAAAAAAAAATGTTTTTCCATGTTTCTTTACGTTTTGTTTTAAAAAGGGACTTAGACTTAGACATTTGTAATATTATAGTTCTACACACACTTGTCATTCAAACAATGTCTTCTGAATCATTGATAACGTTAAAATTACTTTTTTTAAATTCCCTTATCTGTAATTATCATGTTTCGCTTTGCGATGCCAGTCACGACCATCAAAGTGACATCAGTGGCAGATTTCAGGGAGGTCATAGCAACAACCAAACAGTCGACTCCACCTCAAGCTGCAAGCTGCTAAAGGTGGACTTCTTATCCAGATGAATGACACAGTCGGGGATGAAAATTGTTCAGCCGAGGTGGCCAATAGCAAAATGTCTCATAACGGATCTTGAAATGTTACGTCTCAGACCGGAATCATGGTTCCCACATGCACAATTTTCTCTGTGCACAAAGTGAGTGATGCAGCGCAATGATTTTCTCTCTTAGAGTCCAATCTAAATCAGGCTTCTTTATCGGTTTATAAGGCTTCTCCCAGAGGTTTTCTGGCACTGCTGCAGATGAGTCAGACACATTACAAACAGCAGAGAAGAGATCCTACAGCCTAGTAGCGCTATTGGCTCTTCACAATGCATTTATCTGTCTCCCATCTCTGCCAGCAGTCTTGTTACATGCACGTCTAGTACTTCCCGTAATCGAACTGTTCTCAGAACACCTCTCTGCCGTTCGCTGCCTCCTCCTGAGAGTCCATTTTCTCTCTTCTGTGTGAGTGTATATGCGTTTGTATTAGCCTCTGTGTATAGCTGTCAGTACAGTTTCTCTAATACCAGTCATCTTTCAAAAACTGGCTTTCATATGATAATTTGCAAGGCAGTATTCAGTGCTGTTATTCAAGGTGTTTTGATGTATGGAAAGAGGCATACAGAGCAGATATGATGGTGAGGATGAAACATCAACAGAGGCCCAAACTAAACATGCAATGAGAGAAAATTTAAATAATAGGCACGTATACAGTGGTGGGCAAAACGCAATTCTCTGTATCTTAAAGAGAGGATATGTCTCCTGAAGAGCCTGTTCTGCACTATCTACACTTTGAATGTCATAGCTAATGCTTTTGATGATGTAGTGCTGCATCCCGTGGGACCCATCTCATGTCAAACACCTACTCACACAGATCTCAACAAAGTCTCACAAATAAATCTTTAAAATTCATTATTTTTTGTATTTGAAATATTACATCTCTCTAAGGACCAATCCCATTTTCCATTTTTACCCTTACCCCTTGTTTTCCAGTGCCCTCTTGCCCCCCATAACAGAGTTACAAGTTGTAGTAGTTGAAGTCTCCCCCAATGAAATGGGACAAGCTTAGGTCAAATCTCTTTTTACCCCTTGCCCCTACCATTTAGCCCTACTCCTCCACTTTTTCACGTTCATGCCAAGGGGTTGTGTGTCTGGATTCTTGTTGGGAAAGAGGGGAAGGGTGAAGTGTTCGGCCAAACAGCCCAAGCAGAGGTTTTTCAGAGGCACAGAGGGTTGTAAGAATTCTCTGTCATACGGAGCACAAAACAAAGATAAAACCACTGCTTATAGTTTGCTGATGTCTCGTTGGCTAATTGACTAACGTTACTGCCATGTGTATCAAAGGGGGACCCAAATGCAGAACACTGATGCTGGCAGGTTAAAAACTAAAAGAGAGCATTAATGATAGCTGACCAAAATCCAAAGCAAAAGGCAGGCAACTAAACAGGATTAATCCACAAAAAGGTAAACTAAGTACAAATCAAATAAAAATTACCGTGCAGAATAAAAGGGGACACAGTGCAGGTCAATGAGAATGGGAAGGCAGGACCCAGAAAAACACGAGAGACACAGGAACCAAACAGACAAACCAACAAAGAGTGAAGGGGCTTAAATACAAAGGGAGTGATTAACTAATGAGACACAGGTGTACACAGAAAAAGAGCTGGAAAACAGACAAAGCAAAGTGGCCAGGTAAGAAAGCTTTGTTCTTTTAGATTGATAGCGTGAACTAATTGCAAGTGTCCTACTTTGAGCGTATGAGGGTCTTGAATTAAGGGAGAATAAAAATATTTTCAAAATACAAAAAACCTCCCTCTCCAATACATTTTGGTGATTTTCTTCCACACATGTACTGTAAGATACAGATCTAACTTGATGTCACCTTCTACCTAAAGTGAATCCAGGTATGGGTGTCATGTGCATTTACTTTACACTGTGAATGTGTGGCTTTGTGTAGATCTAAACTTTGGAATAAGGAAAGGCAGGAGAAATTTAAACATTATCACAAACAGCAGACGACAGTTTAATGTGTCTCATAGCCAAAATAACAAAGACTGTATTTTCGTTTGCGAACCATACAGCACAATCCATTGCCTCAAACCCAGACCCTCAGATATTTCATTCCCACATTCAGTTTGGTTGTTCAAGGGAGATTAGGTTTATCAGCAGAGCAATTACCATTTCTAAAAAAGAGCCCGTGGTCGTCTTTAAACATAAGGATGAAGAGAGAGAGAATTCTTCTGATACCACATTTCTGTCTGTGAATTTTACTCCAACAGAGCGGTAAACAGATTAGGGGGATTTTTAAAAGCTCTCTTCGCTCTGCGGTGCATATACACAGACTGACATAATAATCATAGCCTAATGTATTGTCTGGAAATGTGCCTGAATGTGTCATTCATTTTTGTGGTGATTAACTGTGAATTCCTGAAAGGCACAATGGCAGTGCAGGGCTGCAGCTATAGTGGGTGTTGAATGGCAGGGCACAATGAATGATATTAGGTATAAAAAAAGGAAATGGAAGGGAAGTTAGCCTATGTAATGTGTAAAATGACTAGTTTTTTATATGCCAATGTGGAAATCCTTGAACCAGAAAATGAAAATTCAGTCGTTATCTACTCACCCTGCATGCCGATGGAAAGTCAGATGAAGTTTTGTAGTCCATAAAACATTTCTGGAGCTTGACAACAAAACAGCACTGCAGCATTCAACTGACGCAGAATTGGGACTTGGATCCAACGTCAAACTTGTTCGCCCTGTATCACTCTAATTTTCAAATGATCCATAACCGATTACCCATAATTTAATATCACAGAATTTTAAAGAAAGCAACAAAGATATATTCAGATCCACGCCAACAGTTAATGGGGTCTATTCTGGGTCGAGACCCATCCTCCATCCAAGCTTCATAGAAATCTTTTCAGTAGTTTTTGTGTAATGCTGTTGACAAACCAACCTACCCATCAACAAACAAACTGAGGTAACAACTGACAAAAAAAACATTAAATGGCTCTATACAGCTTGTTTGGTGTAATCCAAATCCCCAGAAGCCCTGAGATCCCAAATTGACTTTAAAAGACATTATTTACACTCTTTTTAATGCTAAAATCTTCACTGTAGCTGACAAGATACAGTAGCAACATTAGCGCACCCCATTTGAAGTGGGTGCACAAGCTCAGTCATGGTACAAGAAGCATATTTCCAAATCAGTGTGGGATCGCAGGGCTTTCAAAGACTTCAGTTACACCAGATGAGCTGTATGGAGCCATTTTTTGTTTTTATTTTGTTTTTGTTTTATATTCAGCTGGTTGGTTGGTTTGTCAACAGGATTACACAAAAACTACTTAACGCATTTCCATGAAACTTGGCTGGAGGATGGGTCTAGACCCAGAATAGACCCCATTGACTTTTGGTGCAGATCAGGATTAAACTAAATGGAGCCATTTTCTGACATCTATGCAGCACTGATGAATGGTATCAACCATGTCAGGTCGGCAGGGTTGAAAGCTCTCAGCATTTCATGGCAATGAACCTTACTTCCTTTAACAGAGAGTAATGTGCAATAGAGCACATTTAAAAGTAGATTCCCCACCTGCTCATGCGAGCAACGTCAAGCAGTCTCGATTGTCTTGTTTGAACGTGTAAGCCAGATGCTGTAAAGTTACCTCCTTTCTTCTTTTCCCTTGTGTTTTTTCACTTCAGTTGAACGTCGAAGTTCAACATATTTGTATTCCTTCATCATCGCCACCTGTGGTTTTGAATTTTCCAGTTAAAGGACCTGTCTAGACTTTCTTTTGAAGACACACTTAGGGGAAAAGTGTTGAACTAATTCCTTGGCAAAAGCACAACTGGATTTTAAATAAAACAACTCAAACAGACAGCAGCTGTTAAAAAGCAAAGACCCGTACGCTGTTACATATTAGGGTTGTTTTATCTTTCTGCAAACACAAGCAGACAGTCCTTTTGGAGGTAGGTCATTGTGAGTGTATTTTGAATTTGTATTTGAGTCAGTCGGAGGTCATTGAGTAAGCACAATGTCCTGTATAAATAATGTGTTAGGACTTAAGATGAATGATGCTCCATACTTCATTTAATTGAGAATAAGAGTAAATAACTAGTGATAGATAATTACTGATGATTAATTTAAACCTCAGTGTTGTTTGAAACAGTCAGTCAGAAAGTCACAATATTTCAGTATGTGTGAGATGTTTGTAAGCAAGCTTTATTTTGAAAGTCCAACCGCACAATGAAACATTTTAAAAATCTGGAGGTTTGCTTCTTGTCAGGTAAAAAAGAAAAAAGCATCCAAATGCTGGGAATTTGCCCCGACCCTGATCATCGCTGTGGCTGTATTTCAGTAAAACGCTATCCTTTCATACTATGAATGGACCTCAAGAGTAAAAAAAAAATAAAAAAATCAACAGAACAAATACTGCAATACTCCAGTGTCCCTCCCTCTGCGTTGGACATGTCAGCGGAGGAGGGTTTGTTGAGCAGTTTCTCCTTGGATGCACCCATCCGGTTCAGAATCTGCCAACTATGTCAGCCTCAGGATGTCAGGCATACACAGGAGTCCTCTCTCTGTGTGTGTGTGTGTGTGTGTGTGTGTGTGTGTGTGTGTGTGTGTGTGTGTGTGTGTGTGTGTGTGTGTGTGTGTGTGTGTGTGTGTGTGTGTGTGTGTGTGTGTGTGTGTGTTGAATCAGGACATACCCCGAGTACCTGAGTTCTCAGATGCATGTTTGCAGTCATGCTGGACTTGAAAAACCCCACATATATCTAAAAATAGCCTGGAAACGTTATATAAAGACACAAATATGAAATACTCCTTCTCAATACCTTCATGCTCCTTTAATAGAGAAGTGTAAACACTTCATATCCTCTACCGTCTTGACATTCTCAGAGGCATAAGAAGAGCTTTGGTCCTGTGGCAGGAGAAGTGATACTAGTATTAGTCTCGAAAAATGTCTTGACCTCTGTGAGATTGTCTGTCTTCCATTTTGTGACATCTCAAGTAACATGATAAGACGTCGCACATGGTGAACTTTTGCATCAAAGTCTGACGGTAGAGAGCACATCAGGCACAGATGGTACATTTTATCTTCTGTCTTCGCTTGTTGTTTTAATCACATCAAGACAATGGACATTATTTGTTTTGTTTTGTCTTTTTGTTTGTTTGTTTGTTTATTTGTTTTATGGGCTGGTGTTTATTTGATACCACAGGTTGAGTAGTCAACATCAAGAAATCAAAAAACCATCAAGAAACCAAAAATCCAAAAAGAAAATAAACACATTTTGAGGTCATTGTACTTGAAGTACATGGGGGCTTGTTTCAAAACATTAAAATTTGCAAATCAAGTCTCCGGTAGCTCTGAGATTCCAGATTGATTTGAGAGGATGTTACTTGCACCTTTTTTAAGCTGAAATCTTCCCTCCAGTACATAGATGTTAAGCTAAAAGTATTAACGCAACCCCGTCTGAAGTTGGTTCATGAGCTTGACCATGTCTTGAAGGTGTAAAGAACGTCTTTTTCAATTTCAGCTTTTTTGTTATTTGTTGTTGTTTTTACAGCGAGCCCCAATCTACTTCATTTGTTTTTAGGTGATTTTACCCTTTAATATGAGCTACCTGAGTAAATCAGAGATTTTATATTTGGATAAACAAAAGCCGGGACGGGTCGTGACACCAGGCCTGGGTTTGATTTATTTATTTGCACTTCATTTAATCCTTTTATTTGACTGTGGTTGTATTTTATTTCAGTGTGGCTTTTTTTCTTGTTTTTTGTTTTTTTGTTTGTTTTTTCACTCCCACTTTGTCCTTGCAACATTTGCATTCTCCCACTTCAGGCCGCCCCCACAACTGTACAAGGTTGCAAGCCAGATTCCCTCCCCCACCCCCACAGGCCTGTTCAATCTGGTTTGAGATGCGACTCTCACTGGCCAGAAGACTCGACAGCAGTCAGGTTGTCTTTCACCTGCCCATCCCAGCCACCCTCGGCCCCTAGAGCACGATCACAAACCAAGTGTTTGTTATGGAGCGGGTGACGGGGTGAATAACATATAATGGAGGACACATAAAAATAAGTGTGCATGAAACAGTAAATGAGTAAAAATAAATGTTCAGAAGGCAAAAATAATTCCAAGTCACGGTTTGATTGATTGAGAAATGGTTAAAAAATAACAATTTGCAGGCTGAAGAAAGCATGAACATTGATTTTTCTCGTCTACTTCCCGAGGCCTCAGTCGCTTCGGCTGAGGGTTGCGTTTGTTTAAGTTTTCCCTTGGATGCACCCATCGAGCCAGTCACGTCAGCCCCGGGACTGTGAGACGGACAACAGTACCTCATGTGTGTTTTCTGTGTGCGTGTGTGTGTGTAAGACACGGAGGCAGCCAGACAGAGAGGTTCCCGTGCTCGCTGTGTTTGTCTTGTGTGCAAATCAGAACATATCTGTATCCACTGCATGTTGCTGTGGCTGTCAGGGTAAGATCTTGATTCGATGGAGCAAACCTGTCATGCAAGGAGTATGAAATCAGATGGATGGGCTGCGAGAGAGAGAGAGATACTGTTCTCTGGATGTATATATGTCAGGCGCATGACTGGTAAAGACATATTTAGACCTTACTGTACCCTCACATATGGTTTATGATTCAACGTAAGCTGTTATGCCATATGAACGTAATGTCTGCCAATATCATAAATATATCACACCTTTTACGTATGGTCACCATATGGCACAGTGTTTATGCAGCTAACGATCATTTTCACAGGTAAATTTCAGCTCTTCCTCTTGAAGTCGCACTGAAGCGTTTGCTTTTGGTTTTAAACTGAGTACGTTTAGGCTTACTTAACGAATTAAGCAACCAGACCAAAAAAGAAAAGACAGTGCCGAGCTCCCTGAGGCAGATGTGATTAAATGCCACAAATAATTTGATATATTTAGCAGCTCTCGAAACAGCAGCAGGACCAGAAATGTCAGCTCTGCTCAAGGTGCAGTTTAGCTGCTAATGCTGCATTCAACTGCTGTTTTATATGTGTGAGTTTGAATCTGAATGCATCCGGGATGAACATTTTTCACAGCGAGATAAACATAGTGCAAGTTTGGAATTCCAAGTGGCTAATTTAAGTTTAGCTCGTGATTGATGCCAAGAAAACAATGCTAGAAGTCATATGTGTCATTAATATACTATACGTTTCATTTCAACAGCGACTGTTGGGGTTTAATGAAATAGCTCCATAACATATTTTTTTCCCTCCCCTCCTGAATGTCAATGTCAAAAACATTCGTTTCAGGTTGGAGCTGAAAAAGAAGTGTGGTCACTCAGCCGCAAAAGCAATAGGTTACCTGAGTGACAGTCAGGAGAGATAGATAAGAGATTACTGTTTCAAAATGGCAAATTTACATTATAAGAATGTTAATTACATGCCAGATGCACATTATTCCCTGCATTGGTTCCTTTGTCTGGAAGTCAATGAGTTTTTCAACTGGGTTTTTGGTTTAATGCCCTGAAAATAGGTCTGTGGTTAACACAAGTTTAAGAGATTTCTCCATTATGTTCTATGACATAACATATGTCAGTAAATACAATTCATCATCAATTATTTTGAAATTACCTGTCTTTAAAAAGTGGCTAAATGAGACGACAGAGGTTGTCGGGTACATTAGATATCATCGCTCTGACCACAGAGACTTGTCTTCTCACAAGTCTTCTCACGCGGCTTTAGTTGCAAACTTTTCCAACCTGTAAATTGATCACTTTCTAATAAAGTGTGTGTAGATTAATGTCGTAAGATGCTTAGTGACGGTGACCGCGAAGTCATGAGGGCACAATCTCGTTTGTTTAAAGCCTAGCGTTAGTTTTTTATTTCTGGTGATTGCATTTATGCGTCAAAAAAACGTTAAAGTGGTCATTTGTCAACATTATCTTGTTGAACAAAAACATATTTTTATTGTCTGCAATAATAACAATAATTGTCAAGGGAACCAGGGCAATGCTAACTTCTATTCCTGTCACTCTTTATGTAGCATGATATGAGCTACAAGAAGATACGAATAAAGTAGAACACACATTATGTAAAAGTATAGCATGAGCACAAAAACAACCAAACAATGACACCAATATACAACAATTTAAAACAAAACTTAAATTATTGCTTATAATCAGAGTCAAAGTCTGAGCTCTTCACATCTAAGAAGCTTTAATCTGGTCAAAAAACCTTTTCCATCTCTTTGTAGGATGTTAGGCTCATCTGGAGCCTGAAGAGAAGTCTGTTGTAAGAGACCGATCCACTTGTAATCTGGTAACATTCAAACAAAGAAGGAGACTGAGTTGAAATGTTGATGCCATCGTCATGTATTATGCAGCTGCAGCTCCCCCATGTTGGAAAAAAAAAAAACGAAGTGCCCTCCAGGGTGCCCTTCAAGTGGAGAAAATGCAGAGCAGCAGCCATGCAGGCTGCAATATACTATTCAATAGTTCTACTTTAAATCTGAGTCACATAATAAAACAATTTCAATCTTGACCAGGGCTTGAAACTGTTTCACCATAAATGCATCACAATTTTCTCTAAGCAGCTGCTCCTCTTTTTGTTTCTTTTCGCCCCTGTCCCTCGGACAGCCTGAGTCAGTCACCGGAATAAAATGTATGCTAATATGTTTTCTGAGGTCACTATGTCAAGTCTCAGCTGGATTTGTGAAAATTGGATGGATACTCCCCCTTTGTCTATGTGTAGAGAATATCAACCACCGACTTCAGGAGAGTTTCGTTGTCTCCCCTCAGACTCTTACTTTACGTTACTTTAACAACTCTGGGGAGTTGTTACGGGCAGACCTTTAATATTATAGAGAAATCAATATCCAAGATTATACCTGGATTGAGATTTTCCACCTGTGATTATTATTTGGTCACATCATTGTGATCATTTCTACATGTCATGGCATATTTGAAGGGTGTTACAGGTGAGAAGCGAGGCCAGTGGCTGCAATTTCGAGACTGCACTCGAGCATTTGTAAGTGTAACCGCAGGACAGTTTTACGGAGACCTCAGTACAATCTCCTGGTGTGTTTATGGCGACCATATCTTAAGCCAGAGTTTAAGTTTTCCCAACCCCATCAGTGTTTTTTCTGCCAAAACCTAACCAGACCATGAGCACAGCGCTGTCGCACTATAAAACAAAAAAGAATGTAACCAAGAGAAATGTCAAGTAACAACACATCCGTGGTTTTGCAGAAATGCTTTCAAACATTTATTGTGCCGATTGGGCTGGTGAACATGTTTACTGCATCTTTGAAATATTAGTCTGGTAATATATTCCCTCAGACTCAGTGTAGTCTTTATTTTGTTGCTTGGTTGTTTTCTAGAGATAAATAAAAAACCTGCAGCTGGGCTTAGAGGATCTACTGATTTTTAGATTTCTACACATCAATTCCTGTTCATAGGTCTTTGGGAGTTTGAGTGCCTCATTTAAGGTCTTGGGTCTCCAGACAGAGGTGCACAAAGTCTGATAAAACGCCTCAAGAAATGTCCCTTGAGTGTCAGTTAGGTCTGAAAACCACAAGTTTAAAAAGGATAGAAAATGAGCTGACATTTTCAGTCCTCCATAACTAATGGTTTGAACTAACAACTGTCCACTTTCACTCCTCCTCCTCCTCCTCTGCAGTCTTCTTTAATCCTCTGAGGTGAAGAAAAAGGAAACACATCATCTCTGTCTACAGGAGGAAACTTTACCATCTCATCTTCATGCGATTACCCTCTCCTTTCTCCTTTTCTTCGGCTAAAACTAGAGCGCCTTCTTACTCTGTAATTGTCTCTTCCTCTGTGGCAACTCTTTGTATTTTTTATGACTCACCTTCACTCACCCAAATTCCTTCTGCCGTCTTCTTTCGACTGAATTCATTCCTGTTTCCTGCGGGGGTAGGAGCAATGATTAGTGGAAAATTCGGTCACCCCCGTTTCCAATATAGCATCAACTTTCTTCTTTTTAAACAGAAGAGTGGAATGCATACGTTTGTTATTGAGGCTCAGCAGCAAATCAGTACAGAAGACATGGCAGACTTGGTTATTTCTGTCCTTCTCTCCTTCTCTCTGATTAGGCTTCAACGGCAGGTGATGGCGTGATGAGACAGATATGCTGGTGAATGAAGGCCCAATTACAGGATAATTAGAGAGCGAAGTAAAGAGAAGAGAGGAGACTAGAGGACAGAGGAGAGGTGAGGAAAGTTGTGAATATTAATTCGGAAGTGCTCTATCTGACTTTTAATGAGCGCCAGAGCTGTGCAAGACTCCTGATAACGACTGCAGACAGATTTTGATTTATAGTGGTTGTTGCATGAATCAGTAAGTCGTGTCAAAATAAATCCGGTGGTTTTTTAGCAAACTCAAAATACAAATTGTATGATTAACCAGGTAATATTCCATTCAGAGAAAGGATTAGTTGATTAATCAATTAGTTGACTGACGGAAAAAACATTTTCAACTCCAGAAATGTGAAAACATTCTGATTTTCTCTGGTTTATATAATTGGAAATTGAATATCTATGTTTTGATGTTTTAGTTTTATGTGTCCTTGTCAATCTTCTGAGGAATACTGCTGTTATTCATTTCATCATCACCTTAACCTTGTTCCTATAAAACAGCTGCAATTTGAGGGTCTAACCTTAAATTGCAAAATATCTCTTTGATGTATTCAAACAGACCTTCTCAGTCTCCTCGATCAGCCATTTAATACATTCTTTCTCTCCGAGTTTGAATTATGCAAAACTCTGTCTGCTCTTGGGTGAGATATGTTAACATTTAAGCCTGAAGATGATGTACTTGCACTGAATTTCATCCTACTGTACATTTTTCGGTCAAATGTTGGTTCTTAATGTTTCCGCAAACCACTGATTCGTTTCACATTTGTAGATGTCATAGGCTGACATTTCAATAAAACCTGTCACGTTACAGCACGGCAACAAGGCTGCCAAGCCAGTGACCACTGTTCAAGACTGTGTTTCAACATCTGTTAGCACAAAACAAAACAAAATTGGGATATTTTTTACATCTCCCACCGTGTTGTGGCGACCAAAACAGGTATTTGAAGCCAAAACATGATCTTTTCCCAACCCTGACCAAGTGTTTATGTGCCTAAACCAAACTCCAGACCTTAAGAACAGCGTTGTCACAAATTGAACCTGAAGAATTGGTTGCAACATCAAGAAATGTAAAGTTCATTTATTTATTAGCTAAAGGTTTGAATAATCTATAAGATGCTAATTGGATTCATTGGAGGGAAACGGCTACCGTCTGAGCTCGTTTCATAAATTCATTGTTTGCAGGACTGTTGAGTTTTATGGACAAATCGTCGGAGCAAAGTGTTCTGGTCTTATGACTACAGTTAAACAGTATCCAGCCCGTGTTGGCAGGTCTGGCCTCTTTAGAGGAAAATTAATCACAGGAGTCATTAAATGAACATACTTGTTGCCAGCAAATGTACATAAAATGCATCCAGGCTTGTGTTTAGCATCATCTCTTAGTAATCCCTGCTCTCATGGAAGCACAGTTTGTTGTCTGCCGCACACGGTGTCTTGGCATCCATTCGTAACTATGACTGACATCTGACCAGGGATTATCCCATTGCCCCAGTTTCCCTGGGACTAGCGCGTTACACAGACTGCTGTGTGTGTGTGTGTGAGTGCGGCCATATTCACTTCAGTCTGTGTGAGCATATGTTTATCTGCTTGGGAGCATACCCCCATGTCTGCTTCCAGCCTGCGTGTTTACAGTTTTAAGGTAGTTAATAAAAACACATGACAAATTTAATGAGTTTTATTTACAGCAGGCCATCGAGCCACATGCTCTGTTTTGTGCAATAACAAATGCTGCAGACAGCCAGATCATCATGCTCTGTGGCCGCTCCCTGAGAGACAGACACGACTAACATCCCTTAACTCAGACGTTTTTTCTAAATAATTGAACCGTGCTCGGTATTTTGAATATTACATGCAGCAAACTCAGCGGGAGCACCCCCGCAGCAGTGAGGGTTCGTGGACTTAACTGACATCCTCCTTAATGGGTTGGAGAAACTAGGCCAGAAAGTACAAACTCACTGGGGCACTAACACTTGGATGCATTAACCTTTGAACATTTGCATGCTAATATAGTTTAAAAAAAAAATACAGTGTCATTATGGCAAAGTACATTAAACATGATATATATATATTATCACATTCATTCATCACTTGAAATCAGCTTTTCAAGTGATGAGAGAGTTCATTTGGAGAGCCCAATGAATCTTGTAATGAATTGAAATGAGAAACTTGGGCTAATTAAATAGCTTCTTTGACATTTTAAAGTACTTTTGTACATTCTTAACACACCTACAGTAGTACATCACCTGTAATGTTAGTGTAGAGGAGTCCTACATTTTTAATGCAAAGTGTGGATTGTGTTGAATATTTTATGCTCTTCTTAAGTACGGTATGTTTCTTTGAGTACTGTATGTTGTGGCTGGATGTGCGAAACATACCGCTCACCAGCATCATCTGTAATCCAGCAGGCAGGCCAGCACACCAGTGGGATTTGGGATCAAGAGCGGAGTGTTGTGAGAGACCATCTGGAGCTGATAAGTTATAGTATTTACCATCGGTTGCGATGAAAAGCCAGACTGTCCATCATCAAAGTGACCTTGACCGATATGATTAAAGTTCCCTTCAATGAGTAATACACTGATGTAATGTTATTGAGTAAAATTTGCATGCAGGTATAGACAATACTAGTGGCCTGGTGACGCTACTGCAGCATTCAACATCAACCTTTTTTACAATAAGTCTCATATCATGTTAACATTTGTGAATATAAGCTGACTTTCATGTCAGGAGGTGGATGGGTTGTGGCGGCAAAACAGCTAGTAAATGTGAAACAGACATCTTGCCTAGTTGAGCCAAAACTAAGCCAGGCAAGATGTCTGCAAAGCAAGAAACCACTGTTTGAAACAGCGTTCAGACATTTGTTAGCGTGATACCACTGGATATTTTGACGGAGATGTCTGGACGTTTTCCAATCGTGTTCGTGGTGACAGAACTAGTTAAGCCAAAAACAGCTTGGCAAGATGTCTGCAAAGCTGAAAACTGAATCTAAAGAAACGCAAAGTTGCAACATAAAATAAATGTAAAGTTTCAGTGCGCAGACGTGCAGCTTACCAACATTTATTTTGGCGATTGGGTTGAAGCTAACAGCTATAGGCTAGCTATACAATGAAAATGCGAGCACTAGCTTTCTAAGCTTCGTTCTCATTTCTCTGTATAATTCCCTCTGCTCTCTGTTCTTAGGAAGTACATCATTTCATTCAGTAAGGAGGTCAGTTTGCAGGCCTCTTAGCTCGGTCACTAACATGACATTAAGTTTTTACAGTTTATTCAAAAGGTGTCCTGAGAACAAAACTGGTCTTTTACACCCCAACAAAGGAGGTTCTGATAAAATTGTTGGTGCAAAACAGCTAATAAGCCAAAAAGGATTCCACCATTTTGGACTCTCCAGCTCTCCATTCTCTCAAAGGTCAGCCCTGTCAAAATGTCTTGCTGCTGGTCAGCCGTGCAACTTGTGTCAAAGTTGAAATAAAAATTCAATGATGTTGGCGAATCCTGCCCTTTCCACTCGCAACGAATCATTTCATCATGTTTGTGCATTGACGGGAACACTGAACACAAAAAGGGACAAATCAATGTGCCAATGTGCAGGTCGGCCTGCAGACGCTACGATGAAACTCCCGATCGCTGCTTCTCTGCCATTTACCTGACGACTCTTGTTCTTTTAAGTCCCCTCAGGTCTGCCCCCCCTCAACAAACACCTCCTCATCTATTTCTCTCCTTCTCCTCCGTCTGTTTTCCTCCTCCACACCTACGAGGACCAACTGCCGAGAAGCAGCCTTTCTCTGACAGCAGGGGAGACGGCTGAGGGGAGAGATGGAGGTGTGGAGCGCAAATTACACAGATGGCCATATGTGTGTATGTTTGAGTGCATGTGGATTGATATGCGTGTGCGTGCCTGTGTGTGGGTGTATAGGAGGGAGGGAGTCAGAGGAAAGACAGATTGGGTAAGTTCATTTTTAGTTCAGTGTTGAGGGTTTTTTTGGTCAATTTTATACAGCACTTTTAAAATTAAGATATAATAAGAATAAATGGGTGCAAAAGTGTAACTGAATGGATATTTTGGATTGCGGGCGATATTAATCAGAAGATCTGAAGGGTCTGGATGGAGAACAGGGACTACAGATTAATTGGTAATGTACGCTAAATTTGTTCAGTGCATGCTGTGATTTAAACAAAGTTATACTACAGCCACTGGGAATCCTCTGTTCTGATCGCTCAGAAGACGTAGAGAGGATGAACTTTTAGTGACTGGACGAACTGGCCTGAATCACAGACGCAGCTGTGTGTCATCAGAGTAGAAAAGATAGTGGATGTCGAATAAGTTCGACTGCAAACAGACCCCGTATTTCAAATAAAATAGAGCCATGTGGTACACCACAAGACACCATGTTTTCAGTCTTACATTGTGTTGATGTTCAATGCTTATATTTGGATGCTGGAGTATTTTTGTTGTGTTTTCCCTAAACAATCAGTAACAAGTGTTGCATTCGTCCTGTCAATGATTTAAGAGCTGTTATTTCTGAGTCAAGTTACAACGACGCTTGCTGTCATTTTTGTTGCCATTTCCGTTTTGCAGGGATGTAGCCAGGGAGCTAGCTGGCTATGTCAAATTATGTTCCCAAATTTTAATCCTGCCCACACTGTTATAATTTTTCACTTGTTTCTCCATCCAGGGGACGTATCTGTGAGCATGAAACCAGACCTCTTTGAATTGCTTGATCAGCCATTTTAACTTAAAGGTCTGGAGCTGGGCTCGCATAAATGATTGCTCAGCGCAGTCCCCAGGATAAAATGTTGGTTAACATTTCTGCAAATCACTGATATGTTCACACTTGTACTTACCATATTGACAAGCATTTCATATCAGGTTCACAATACATGTTCATGACCCGACTGTGGTATCAGGAGGCGGAGGTGATTGTGGTGGATCTACGGGCGAGATGGCTGCCAAACCAGTGATTGCAGTTCAAGACTGTTTGAACATTTGTAAGCCTGACACCACTGGATATTTTAAGGAGACTTCAGGACTATTTCCATTTGTGTTTGTGGTGACATAATTAACCAAAACAGGTGTTTTTAGCTGAAACATGATCTTTTCCTAACCCTAACAAGTGGTTTTTATGCCTCACCTAACCAGACCTAGACATAAAGACATAAACCAGACACAAAGAGACATAACCTTGCAAAATCAGGTTTTAACGCATATTGCCAACATTTATTCTGCTGATTGGGTTGACTTGCTGTACAAAATAAAACAAACAGGATGCTGGGACTGTAAACTAATGATCCCTCATAATACCAGTCTTATACTATGAGTTGGTCTGAAGGACATTGATGTCTGAGGAAATCTGCAAAAAGTGTCAGCACAAAGCTTCCTCTGTTTGTTATAGTATAAATACTTTCTTTGATTC
The DNA here is from genome assembly GCF_965226575.1 of Pagrus pagrus. Lineage (NCBI taxonomy): Eukaryota > Metazoa > Chordata > Actinopteri > Spariformes > Sparidae > Pagrus > Pagrus pagrus. The sequence continues at coordinate 11,377,550 of NC_140198.1, forward strand.
CAACCAGTTTAATGAATGGCAGCTTTTTTTAAAGCATTCAGCAGAGAGCAAATATTTCCCTCCACTGGTTTCAGTCTAAGGTTGTTCATTAGAATACAAACAATAACAGTAGCTGATATCTTTGTCACCCTTGGTATTAAGACTTGTTCTCACCGATTCAAAAGATCAAAACAGCGCTGCCTGTTCGTAGTAGCTGAGAGCCGAGGGAGATGGGATATGACAGCAGTGAAGTGTGTGTTGAAATACAGTCAGGAAGACAGAAAGGGAGAGACAGGCAGAGAGAGAGAGAGAGAGAGAGAGAGAGAGAGAGAGCTTGAATATAAAACAAAGACAACAAAATGTGAGTGAAGAGAAGAACCCACATGAAGGCTGGAGGAGAGAGAGAGACTCAGAATACAAAGCCAAATATATATATATATATATATATATATATATGAGGCATACAGAGAAGCAGCTGTTATCATTCTGTAGTGGATACAAACACAACACCTCCAAATCAACAGTGAGTTTCCAAGTCTATCGTGTCTTTCCCTGTGTTGTGAGACAACAGGATGGACATACGGGGCTGTTCACTTCCAGATGTCGGACTTAATTTCCCTCCGTGCCAATCAACACAGAGGCTTTCTTCTCTCTCTCTCTCTCTCTCTCTCTCTCTCTCGCCCCCTCCACTTCTGCTTTCCCCGCCGCCTTCTTCCAACATCCCTCTTTACTTTGAGAAAACACCAATGACCTGTCTGCTACAATCAGTTCTTCTTCGCATCAATATCTAATATCCTGCACTGGCAGGAATTTAGCATGAATTATACTGCTGGAAGCTATTTGCCGTTATAATTAGAGAGCCAGAGAGAGGATTAAGCCACAGTTCATCCCATATCTGATTGCCAATTGTCCCTAGTAAGTAATCAGGGCCATAAGGTCTTTAAAATGAATGGTCTAATAAGCTTTGGGAAGATTGTAAGCTTCCGCAGTTTGAAAAGAAGAAATGGATCTTTTGCAGTTCGGCTTAAAAATCCATACATGGTGCATAGTCTTGTAGCAGTTTCAAAATGGGACGAGCGTTTGCAAGTGATGGGGGTTTAGTTGTCCTTTTTCGATGTTTTCACAAATAACTTCAACCAGTTTCACATCAGTTTAGTCACTGCTGACTTTAAACACACAGTATGCCTCGGTGTTTCTGTGGCCGTCCTTGTGGGAAAAAGACAACCGCGTACCTTCTCTTGCCCATATGAAGCCACCAGCTGCTTCCGTGCACCTGACCCCTCAATACACAACATGTCAGCGTTGTGTTTATCATTGTGTAAGCACTGCATAAGCAACCATCTGTCCACCTCAGACTTTGAGTCAGTTGTGTTGTGCATCCACATGGGAGTAAAGAAAACAGCAAACAACAGGAAAATCATCTTTTATTATCAGTTGTCAACATTTATGTCACGATTATTGTTAGCAGCCCCGCAGTCCTGCTCATTTTCACTTCTGATGTCCATAAGAAGCTCCTTCTGACATTGTGCGTTTGACTTCAGAGTGAAGTTTTAGCCACACTAGTGGGCGTGGCAACAGGGATTGCAATGACCATCTGTCGGCCAGTCCATCATGTTGGTCCCGGATGAAATGTCTCAATAACTTTTATAGCACTGCTATGAAATGTGATCTTTCTTGGAATGAGCTCTAATCAAATCAAATCAAAATTTTAATGACCAATAATGTGGCTTACATTTGGTTGACACTAGCGTCATCCACAGCCGTACCCTGTGTTTAGTGCTAGTTAGCAAATGCTATAGCATGTTTTGCTAAATCAAGATGGCCAACGTGGAAAAAAAGGTTACGTCCAGTACAACATGAGGCTAAGCAACAGCCGACAACATGTGCAGGAGTACAGTATATACTGTAACAAAGGAATACAATACATTAAGTCGGGATCAGACTAGGCGATATTTATGTTGTTCACGATAGTCACCATGTCGATAGTTGGGAGACTGGCAACACACGAGTATGACCCCGAATCACCGTCACGACCCTCCATAGGTCATCGGGGAGGCGGGACAGGAAGGTGTCAATCACGGCTACCGAAGCTAGCATGGCTAACAAGCAAGTTACTCACCAGGTTGCTGAAGTGCCTCCGCTTTCTCTCACCAACATTTTTCTTTTTTGACTCTGTCATGGTAACCCCTCGAGGGCAGAGGTATGGTTGCCACAGCAGCATCCCTCTTCCTCTTCGCCATGTTCACATATACGTGTCAGAGCACTCTGTCATCCATTGGTCAACGTCAAGGAACATGTCGTAGAGATGTCAAACTAGGCAGGAAGTACAGTGCTGCTGGTTTCTCATGATTCCTCGCTTTTTCCTCTCGGACATCGTGCAGTTTGGGTTGCTGTAAATCAGGCTACGGCAAAATAATATCCTGTAGCAACCCCTAGTGAAGGACATTGACAGGGCAGTTGAGCTTTAACTTACTTTTTTTTGCCATATTTTGAGGCAGTCATATTGAATACAGATGTAACTCGACTGATGTGATAATGCCGTTGTTTGATTGACATGTTGTTGCAGCTGTGGATGTGATGCATATGGATGACTGTTTCTTGTGCCGTCAGTGTTGCTGTGAGTTTTATGCTAATTATTTTCATGTTGTCACTGTCAGTTTTTTCCCTCAGTAATTATCCAGACTGGCCTCACCATCCAACCGTCACATCGCCCAAAATATCATATGTTTTTCAAGTCCTTATGGCTTTTTTGGCACAAAATGGCGCCTCCATGTAGGCTGTCATGCATACCATGTCATTGGAGTAAAAGGCAACAAGTGCAAATGATCAAGAGCTATCTAATTAACACCACAAGGGGCAGTTGTCTATTATGGACGACACTGTAAATCAGTGATTAGGACTGTCAGAATTCGATTTTTATGATCATTGTGATGGAGTACTCTCCTTTTTTTGCTGGGTTTTTGCCCAAAAACGCACATTTCTATCTCATTTCTTATCAGATTTTCTGGAAAATGTGTATCAACATAAACTGCTTGTGAAATAAAATAACACACAGCGTAGGATTTCATCGATATCGTCCGACCCCTAGCAGCAAGAACCACATTAAAAATGTTAATGTTGAAATGTTAAAGCAGGAAATTCTAGGAGAAGAGGAAGAGAAACCGTTTATGAAGCTATTATGGGCTCATTTTGAAGAAACATGGTCATGAGAAAAGAACAAAGAACGGCCCGATGTTCGTAGAGTAAATCTGTTTCCTGGCTCTAACTGTGAAAACATATAGTTTTAAAAGTAGACGATCATACTTTGGTTTTTACACGAGCTGACAACAGACTATTAGTGATTGTGTGCAATGGCTGGCTTAAGGATGAACCCCAGAGCAATAAAGCAGTATCTGTTATTGAAATAGGACAACAGGACAATTAAAGAATATACAAAGCTTTGTGTTATTGCTGCTATTATGTCTTTGAGAGATAAATGACAGTAATTTGTTGTTTTTGCACGGCAGACACTACTGGAGTTGGAACTCTGATGGGACTATAATGCGTCAACACGAGGTTGAAACTAGGGAGGATTCAGCTGATACCCATAACCGATAATTAATAAATAATGTTCCTCATGGCTGATAATTTCCCACTTTTCTAAATTTCTTCTTCTTTCCTCCTCTCCGAGCCCCTGTACAGAGCAATGTGCTGTATTCCTCTGAAACTGTAAAAACCATCCACACCAGCAACTTTTTTGAGTCTCTGGTCGTCTTCTTCTTCTTCTTGTTTATTGGTGGATTTCCAAACTAACTTTGCACACCACCATTTACTGTATTGCAGTGTATGAATGCTGCACTCTTGTAAATTAATGAAGCAATTTGGCTTCAGCTTATCAGCTCGATTTACTTTCATTATAGGCCGATAACCAATCATGTACATTTGCCAGTATAATGTATTATATATTGTGGATCCCCAGTCAAAACCTCAAACTTCTGGACATGTTAAATGCTAAATATACTGTTTATATTCTTATATAATTACAAACACAGTTTATTTTTGTCTTTTTTCTCTTTGAGTTTTCTTCTCTTTCTCTTAAAGCTGTTGCATTCAGCAGATGTGTTTTACTACACAGACAGCAGACAGATTCATTAAAATACAAGCCTCTAATTAGAAAAGCCAGTTATTCCTGTCACTCACTGAAGACACTGCGTCTTAGTGCTGCACACAAGAAAAACAAAGGCTTTATCTGCATTCACAGAGGTCTCTGTTGATGAATCATATATCAACTAGCCATTACAGACACAGGTATTCTTCTGCTGCTTCTGCTTTTTTTTTTTTTTTGCTGTCAATCACAGCTGCTCATCATCAACAAATCCGCTCTCTGCAGCTCTGGCGAGCTCTATACACAGACGGCAGCATACATATCTAATGTAGTATGAATTTGAGTAGGAGTAGGAACATGTGAATAATATAACGTGCTGAATGAAAAGCTGTCACTGTCATTCGCACTGCACCGCCTGGGGGCTGAATTAGGCGCCGTGCGAGCGCCAAAGAGACGCCGCAGTAAGCAGGACTGACAGACACACTCGGCACAGGTCACAGCTTGTTTTATTTTGAATTCAAACCAAGAGACAAGGATGCACACTGATAAATTACATCAAGTATCGCTACATATCAACTAACAACATCACGATATCTCATAAAAGCGCTCTTGACAACAGATCCAACGTTACAAAATGAAAAGTGACCGTAGAGGAACAAAACTTGGCTGCAGTTGAAGCCCATCGATAAACATACCAAAACACAGCAAAGAGTTTTGGCAAGAGACGGTGATATGCACAGTATTTCCTTTCCCATCTGCAACATCGTGTTCGAAGGAGCTACAAGACCGGCCGCAGAAGCAATATGTAACCAAAAGAGAAGAAAGAAAAGGAAGAAATATGCTAATTAAAGCTACTACAATGCATACACACACAAAAAACTAGCCTGAACGCACAGGTGTATGTACAGCTTGGGTCACTGGGGGGGGATCTCAGGATTTAAAATGTATAGCACAGCACATTGAAATGTCACTGAATATGAGCTATCAAACAGCCATGATGGAAAAGATTCGTTCAAACAACTCAGGACGTGTCGTCGATGTGGACATAGGCGTCAAACCTTCCTCAGAGAGTGAATTTTGCGTTTTGTAAATGTGTTACAGCAATACGAGAGCATACTGACATTTTCTGGATTGGAATATGAAGTGATCTGTGTGTTTGTGTGTGTGTGTGACGGACATATCTGAGGCTACGCAGGTTAGAAACAGGGCTGTGAATGATTATACAGTAACTACTAGTATACACACTCGAAGAAAAAAAAAACAGGAAGGTTGTAATTGAGCACTGACGCTTGTCTTTGTACAAAGAGTTGCCTGGTAATCACGTAAAAATCATCCGTACGTTACAGTAAAAAATAAATATATCATGACAAGTCAATAAATAATAAATAAGAGGAAGGGAGTCAACATGGTAACGAGAGAGCAGAGTGTGTGTGTGTGTTTGTGTATGTGTCAGCAAACGATTATAATCCCAAGAGAGCAATGGTTCAAATGCAGTCAAGGTAAATCAGAATATGATCTAGCATGTGCTTGTGTGGTTTAATGTCTGCATGCATGTTTTCACTCTATATTGGCATTATATATGTAGCTGTTGTGTTTATGTGCGTCTCTTTTTGTCTATATTTCTACATATTCACCTACTTGTTCTTGTGTATCTGCCTGTGTCAGTATGTCTTCATGTCTGCGTGTGTCTGTACGCGGTTTACAACACCCTCGAACCGTTCGGCCAGCTCAGTGGCCCTCGCCGCTCGGGGGCTTCGCGTCGTGCTGCTGCTGCCCCCCCGCCCCTCCGGGCAGCCAGGGGGAGACGGAGTGCGAGGTGGTCTGCTTGGCCATGCTGTAGTGGCTGATCACTGTGTAGAAACGGCCCCTCGAGTTGGCGTCCTGGGCGGCGTAGTAAGCCTCCAGAGAGGCTGGGATACATCGCTTGTGCTGAGGAGAAAGAGAACAGAGAGGTTCATAACATTGAGCGGTTAATTCATTGTTAAAAGTTTTTTTATTTCAGATTTTATCCAGCCAGCCAACATTAGATCAGTGGAGTAGCAGAGCATTAGCAGGATAGCTAGAAGAATAATAGCAATTTTATGTAGGCCAGTAAAAAAATAGTGGACTATGTAGTGAGCTTGCCATTTCGTACTGCTACCCCAAAGTGTAGTGGGAATTATTATCTTCTATATAGTTGACTCATCCCACAATGCATCATAAAAAGTAGTGCAGTAGTACAACTGATAATCACTAACCAAGCATTATATAACATCATGCATTGCGCTGGGGTGCAATTTTCATTTGACATATGAGCTCACTACACACTCCTCTATATAAAACTCCCTCGGTAGTAAGTACTGAATGAGTGGGTGATTTCGGACACTACTATGGATATAGGTCACTCAGCCGATTGAAGAAATTGCTTCTCACCAAGCTAAATATGTTACGAATGTACTGCTGGGTAAAACAGCGTGCAGAGCCAGAGCAGTTTCACATCTTAGTCCCTAAATTAAGGGTTTATTTCAAAGAAACTGACAGTTTTGGTGATCGTTAATTGGTTTCTGTCGTGGTTTCAGTGGAGTCTGGTATCTTTGAAGAAAGGGGGATTGCCTATGAGCCCATTTGTTTTGGTCTGAGATGCTGGTACTCCAGTGCGACACCTTCAGGGTAGGACAAAATAAAATCGACTGCACCTTTTCATAGAGCTGACAGATTTGAGTAAAATCTTACGCAATTTTTCTGACTAATTCTGAATTCAGACATTTAAAAGTGCCATGTTCAAGAAGCTAACAGTAAAATTAGCCTCACAGACTTAGACTGCTGCTTGTGTTTGAAAACACACTCATTTATATTTAGCTAAAAACATATCGCACATTTACATTGAATAAAACATAACGCTTGTGTTTACTGTTTTTGACTGTCTCACAAAAATGTAGAAAATGGAAAATGGCTTGATTAGCTTAGATTAGAAGAACTGTGTTTATTGTCAGGGGAAAATCTGCTCGCCAACTGAAAAAACATCCAAAAGTCATAGTCATACTTGTATATTTCCCAGTTTTTTTATCAGAGAGGATAGGGAACAGATAAGAGAAGCCATTTTGCATTACCGAAGCTAAAAGTACAGCTCTCTTACGAGGGAGAGTGGGCTCATAATACCGCATGGAGTGCATGCTTATATCACTGCATTTTGCTCCCGTATAGCATTAAAATGTGCTTAAGTGTGCATACATTATCAGCCCCGTGTGCAGTTGGGTTGTGCATGTGCCATAGTGTGTTTTTCTATCGACACATTTGCACCTGGCGAACGTGCATGTGACACTTCTAATAATACCTCTGCAGACTGCAGTCAGAGAGCCCCTGCAGAGGCTGTGGGCCTGAAACTAGATTTATTCCACCTAAAAGACCAGATTCGTCCAGAGACACAGACTTCCAAGGTGACCTCACACAAACTGCTACGAAACTTATAAGTGCAGTGCAGTGGAAATCTATAAGTACCTGGGAGGAGAGGATGTCTGCATCCACCTCCCGGAAAAAGATTTAACACTGATACTGTGCACGTCAGGGCAGCAGATTGTCGGATAAGGATGGACGACCTCAGCCATATGGATCAGGAGTTAGTGATCATAATGTGGTAATTATTGTAAAATAGGCAGTAAGTCTAATTTTCATTTAATAGCCGACACAGCTAATTACATATCTCAATGTCTTTCTTTGGCTTGGAGAAAAAAAAAGCTTGAAATTACACTTGATTACACTCGTCATAACAAAATCACTGATATCATTCATTGATGATTGCCAGTCTAATAAGCCTCGTTAGCCTCCTCCTGTAGGATGACCTCAGACATTATTAAAAGTAGGACGGGAGTATTTTATTTTTTCCCTCTCCCATAGGAGACTGGGCAATGCACTCACCTTTAATTCTTTATTTAGAGCAGAGGGGAAGAAGAGAGGGAGATGGTGAAGGGCAAACAGTCTCGTGTAAGGACTCTTAGGAAGAGAGAATATACGACTCCAGCTGGAATAATTCATTAATAGAGGAGTCGTTTGACATTTTGTGAAACACGCTTACTTATTTCGAGAAGATTGGTACACTCTCATATCGGTCCACTCTGAAGCCACAGCTAGGGTTGGGCTGATTTAAACATTTTCAAACTGTTTTTTACCCAACCTTAGTTACAGCCAGCAGTAGGTTAGCGTAGCACAGCATAAAGACTGGAAACAGGGGGGAACAGCTAGCCTGGCTCTGTCCAAAGGGATAACTGGGTGTTAAGTGCTGGACTAGTTCTCACCTCTCTAATAATCAAATCTAATAATGGACTTGATAATGATTTATTGATAATAAATGGATAAAAAGAAAGCAAATAAATGTTCAGTACGGAGCAGCTAGTTGAAAAAGTCAGTCTGGAGCCATGTAGGTGGATTTTCTCTTAGTTTTCAATCTTTGCGCCAAACTCATTTCAGCTAACTGCTCTGACTGTCGCTTCATATTCAATAACACTAGTTGTGGGTGCTGTATGTACAGTATGTGTGCTTCTATCACCTGTAATGTGAGTTTAATTGCTCTTATATAGTTGTATGTGCTTATACTTATACATTATCTCAGTTTCTTCACTTAAATGTTCTTATTTCTGTCCATGTGCTGTTAAAACACCCAAATTTCCGTTCTGTGGGATCAGATGGGATTATCTTATCTGATCTCATCTTTAATTAATTTCTCAAGCAAAAGTGCCAAGAGTCTTACATTTTCTGCTTTTCTCCATTTTTATCAGTATAAATTGAATGTTATTTTTGTGAACTGACAATGTAACCAATGAAGTTGTGATGGGCATTTTAACATATTTTTCGATATTTTGTCGATGAATCAAATCAAAGACATGTACAAATAAAATATCAATAATGAAAACCTCCTGCGAAGGCTAATCTTAAACCCACTTCACATTTGAGCTGCCCTGTTCACCTCCTGACTATCTCCTGGGCTGAGTGATGGGTGTGTAAAATGAAATATAGGCCAATTACTGGTCTTACCTTATAAATGAATCCATCTGGGCAGGCGTGGTCGTAGGTGAAGGCTTTATAAACCACCAGGAACACGATGCAGGCGAGGAAGGCCAGGGCCAGGATGATCAGAATCGTCACCTGGAGGGAGGACAAACACTGGTCAGTGTGTGTGTGTCTGTGTGTGTGTGCCAGAGCAATAAAAAAGGACTGTGAATGTGTGGTTTATATACGAGAGACAGGGTTAGGGTTATACAGTGAGAAAGATGGAGTGTGTGCACTGGTGTGTGTGTGTGTAGTCATAATAAATGGGACAGTGAGATGCTGCTGACTGAGGTCAATGGCTCCTCAAGGCAAGGTGTTCCTGTTGAGCTACGTGATGAATGACTCAGGTTGCGACACCGTGTATGGATAAATATAAGACATCAAGTCGGTGACGTTAATCAGGAGAACATGTGGATGATTTGCTGTGCTCTTGTTTTCTTTCTGTAAGCTGCGCTTTTGTGTTGCTACAGGATTTATCTCTAAATATGCATTTTCAGCACACGGACCTTTGCCCTTTCAGCACTACAGACACAGCAGACCTCCCCGCTCTTTATGCAAATAAACACCGGGACGAACACAAACTGCTTTTTACACAAAGAGAGAAATATCCTCATGCATAATATTTGCCGAATTAACAAAAAGGCATATATAATTAAGAATCTGTTGTGGTAGAGTTTCACAAAGTTTATAAAGTTTCTCCCAACGCAACAACTCACAAAATTGAGCGTTTTTTTCAGGGAGTCTGGGGACTTTCACAAAAAAGGTTGTCTGTATTGGTTACTGGGGGGTTTTTTTGTAAAATTTGACATGTTTACTGTCAATAAAATGTTGTCTTCTTTCCTAAGTTTTAAACATAAATGGTGAATTTACTTGAATCGGTGTGTTCAAACAGCTACTACATGTTTGCAGGCAAGACGCACTTCAGACACCGAAGCAGACAGGCTGGAAAAACTGCAGAATTTACAAGAAGGTGTGAATGATTTTAAATTTGTCGTAGCCGTTTCACAAACTTACACCTGTTCTTGGAGCTGTACACTTGTGATTGGATCACTAAGGATGCATGTAGAAACCAGGTATGAACACCAGGACACTGAAACCCTAAAACTGAAGGTGCTAATTGGTCATTATTCATTCCGTTATTTACACCTGTATTTTTTTGCCCAATTGTGAAATGTCAAAGGGACAATTTTATATATGAACTTCTAACAAGGTTTCTTAACTCCACATTAATTTACATACGTCCTGCAACACTTACAGAACAAAGCTCAGTCAAGCTACTGCTGACTTGTCTCGGCTTACACTCAATCTTCTTTTAATCCTCAAAGTTATACCTCCTGTTATGTTTTAACAATGCACAGTACATGAAGAGCAGCTGGGCGTCCGGCTCAAGGACTTGTGAGAAACTGATTGAGTTATCATTTGATGAAAATTGAATTTTGCACGTCTCAACAATGCAACTACACTGAATATCAAATTGATTCTTTTATCTGGGCTTTAACCACACTGACTGCTGAAAATTTAAAGGGTAACTCCACCAATTTGACATATAATGTGTGTTTACAGGTCTCGGTGAGCTCTACTGCATATGTGGCAAAAAAAGTAGTATGAAGCCTTTTGTAGCTCCTGAGGAAGCTGCATGTAATTTGGTAAGTTGCCACCAGTGATGTCGCTAAATGGTTAAGGTGCATTGTGGGTAATGTAGGCGCCATGTTTTCAAAAGGAAGAAGAAAGCGTGGAATAAAAAAAGTGCAAGTCCAACAGTGTTATAGGTGGGCAATTTCAGACCAGTGGACTGATTTTCAAAAACCTGGTGCCTACATTACCCACAATGCAATTTAGCCATTGAGTGACATCGCTGGAGGCAATTTATCAGATTACTTGCAGCTTCCTCTGGAGCCACAAAAGGCTTCATTCTACTTTTTTCACATATACAGTTGAACTCCCCAAGACCTGGAAACACACGTTAATGTGTACAATTGGTGTAGTTACCCTTTAATGGAATTTAATTTGAGCAGTATCTTGTTTTTGAATCAGCCTCATGAATCAATCAGCATCCTTCCTGCGCTGAATGTCGGTGCACTCAAGTCAGCAACAGAAATCAATTAGCGCTCCATCTACTTTCTGAATGTCTCCAGCCGTTCACAGCGAGCAGCAGAGGGCAGAATAAAGCTCAGAGGCGACAAACACATTTATGAAGCGCATTCTTCTGAAACCTCGAGCAGCTCCGAGGTGTTCGAGTGTGCAAAAGGAGAAAAACTGGAACATATTAAAATGTTCCGGTCAGTTTTTTTACAACAAGCGACTGTGAAATGTTATCAGGATTTGCTTGGACAGAATCAAAATGCATCTGTGGTGTGAGAAATGCTTAATAGCGGCAGAAAAGCAGAGCTAATCTAAAATGATGGAAATAACACATTTATTTTGCCGTGCTGATGCAAATAAGAGCGCCTCTGTGTAGTTTGAGGTGTGAAATATTCATTTCCCTGGCAGGCTAGACAATGTCGTAGTAAAGCAGATTAACATATAAAAGGATTTGTTTCCTCCTACTTCATAGTTGACACCCTGATTGGCTGCTTTTGACTGAGCATTTAATTAGAATTATGCAAAACAAGTGTAGCCGTGTTATAAAATGCTACTGTCTGCTAAGTCATAAATGCTGTGTGGTGCATGTGTGTCTTTTTCCCCTCCACATGCTCAAAATTAAAATGTTGTCATGAAAAAGTCAGATTTATCCCAGTGGGCAAAAACAAAACGCAATCCTTCCTCAATGGATGAATATTCCTAATGTCCTGTTTGCGTTTCTAGAACGACATTAAAGCCATTCCCGATTTACTGCTCTCTATATGATCTGTCACAGGGATGTCGGAGCAATTACACATGGGTGTGATCATTAGTCTCCATCAGCATTGTGTGGGTGGACAGGGACACGCAAGCTAAGTGACTGTTTACTCGGTGTCAACTGGGGGACACGACTCTTAGCCTTGGTCGCCGCTGACACTCACCGTAAATTACATCTCCCACATCACACACAGCGATGCATTAAAAGGACGCATTTAAAGTCACGGCGACCCGCCTTTAGGAGCGGCGACAGACGTCGAATGACTGATTAAGACCCACCCTGACCCCCTTTTTGAATAGCGATGCGCATGAGACGGCTTATTAAGAGAAGGGATTACTTTAAAGCTCCTCGTATCATGGAGCGAGCAGTTAGTGTTTTATGCATGCGGAGACCCAACTTTGCTTGGACACTTTGAAACATGAAACGGAGACTTAAGTCTCTAAACACTGAAGAGATTTGCGCTTTTGCTCAACTAAACTGCTGGCATTTGAATTATTTGTCAACGCAGCCTAGACACGAAATTCTTCCTCATGACATTCACTAAAATACACTCATCACGGGAGGTGAACTGATCACACACAGCATTAATTAATGGTAAATTTATAGTTAATTCAACTTTATTTAGTAGTTATCAGACTGTTATCAAACAATGAAATGCTTTATACACCAGTGCTTGAGCAATTATTCATTGTTAAGTTGCAACTGATGTCTATAAACCTTTTAATTCAAAGTGTAATTAGCTGACCGAAAAGCTAATACAGACGACAGGCTAGTATACAACAGAGAAATAGACCGTGACAGGTTCAATGACTAGTCTAAATGTAGGATATTTCCCTTAATTCACAAAGCAACTGCGAAATTATTAAAGTGGAAGAAATAACTGAGCCGTGCGGTCCATATTCAGCGATATACATTTGTAATCGAACTGCAATTTAAATGAAATAATAATGTTAATAATACGAGAGCATGGTTCTACATCTGCAATTCAGCAGCTTATTTATTCAATAAGGCGTTTCCTACATATCATCAGACCCTTTAATGATGCTCAAAATGACAGATTAGTAGTCTTAACCCGTGCATGAATAGTAGCGTATACATACATTAACGCTCGATTAATCTTTCAGTGTAGATTCAACAGAAGAGCCGCAGCAGCCGGAGCAACGGTTCAGAAACACACCCCGACCTTTGTAATAGAAACGATCGCTTGAGAAATCCCTGTTGATGCAGCCGCGACCATGTGGTGTATAAATCCATTAAAAATCTATCCTGACCTTTCTCCATTATTCATAATCTCGCTGAACTCCGCAGTAAACCATAGGAGGTCTTCCTACAGCTTGTGGATGAAGACTACCTCCACGCATGAAGTGGATTCATACGTTTATCTGCCTGTATCTCCTGGCCTGATGCCATATTCATTTATGACAAGATAATGCTCTTATCAGCTGAATCTGTGCCAAGGCTGTGGTCATGTTGATAGCAGAGAAAAAGAGAAATATAGTAGAATACAATAAAAAAAAGAATAGTGCTTATTTAGTCGACACAAGGCTATATCTTCCAGCGCGGTAGCCTCCCCCGCACACATCAACATCATCCTGTTTCCTGTGGAATACAGTCGATATGGCTGTTCTGTCATTAGCGCTCCAGTATGTGCCATCCTACACCACTATCACCTCCGCCACAACCATCATCCTGTTCGCTGTGCAGCACAGATAACAGGCAGACGTTTGTTTTTCTTGGATGCAGGTAGGTGCACAGCATGCTGCTGTAATTTGGACTAAAAGCAACGTGTCCTTAACAAGGACCAGCTCCATCAGCGAAGACTGGGCTGACTGCATGAGCTCTAATAGCCTCCAACCAGGGCCAGTAAACGTTTCAGTTCGAATGGATAATAAAAACTGTTCTGGTTGGATTTAAATCTGCACTGAGCAAAGGTTTTTATTCAGAGAAACATTTTACCAGCATCGAGGTCCTCCTGCGTTTCACACGGTTTGTCCACGAGTTCTCTGTCCTGATTGGATAAAGTGGGCAGGGATACCCCAACATTTCTTTCTGGAGGGGAAGTAGAGACATGGGCTACTGACCGAGCACTCTATAACTGTGTTTACTGTTGGAATATGGAGATATTAAACACTTATTTTAATAAAAATGTATCGCTTACAGCAGCTTTAAAGATACGTATAAGTATTTTGACAGAAGCTACAGTCACGATTTGATTCATGATTAGTGGGAATGATCATTTTTGCATCACAATTCATGACGATGTGACATTTGTTAATGACTGATTTGTTTTTTTACCTCTGGAGAGAAAGATTTGTGGGCTGGGACATCTCCGCAGCACATTCATTATAATGCTGTTTGTCACGCATTTTAGCTTTATCAAAACACTGCAGCTTCTTGCAATCTGAATATTGCATGTGGTCATATTGTGATTTCGATCACATTTCAATTAATCTGAATCCTTTATCTAAACAAGATTAGTTTCTTGGTTGATGGATGAATAGTTTGGGCTAAAATGCCAGAAATAGTCGAGCGTGATTGTCGTGTTTTTCTTGCAGACGAGAGCTGACGTCGTCTGCTTGTTCTGTCTAATCAACATCAGAAAACAAATGTAACTTTGAACACTTTATTTCTCGAACAGTCCTGATACCTAATCAATTTTCATTCACTGAAATGAATAGCAGCTAATCTTTACAAGTGAGAAGTTGGAACTGGCCAACTGGAAAACAAACGGTGAAGTGATTAACAAAACTGCCGGCGACTATTCTTCTGTTGATTAACTTTCATATTCCTCATATTTTGATGCACATGCTGCATATATCCTGTCTGTTGTTTTTCCTCCTATCAGTGAAACAACAACACGTGCGTGCACCTACCGACAGTCGTGTGTTACGGAGGAAAAACAAACAATCAAACCAGATTATAAAAGATCCGGTAGGATTGTTCCTCTGTTCTCCAGCTTCCTCATCTCTGCCTGCAGATTAAGCATCCACAGTCAACCTATTGTTTATGTTTACCTCCATCCTTCATAGCACACACACGCAAACACCACCTGCTTGTTTTCCCTAAAAAAAATGCCTCTGGATGGTAGAAAATAACTGATTCATGAGGATGATTTTTTCCACAAAATCCACTTCCCTTTAATTATTTATGGCAGCACAGTGCATCATAAGTTCAAAGGCGGTTTCCTAAGTGGATATGCTTCTTCACACCCTATTTCACCGGAGTTCAACATAAGATTTCGCTCCCCCTATTTTTTTTTTAACACCACGTTATGTTCGAATGCAACACGCCGCCCACACTCTTACTGCTGGAACTTGACGAGCCATATGGGGTTGCAGAGCAGACACCTCCTCGCATTCACTCGAGGAAAAAAAAAAAAAAAAAGGGGGAGAATGTGTAAGCGAGGAAAAAGGGGAAGGTGGGTGTGACAGGAGAGAAAAAATGATGCTGATAAAAGCAGATAACAGAGTGACAGAATGGAGCAAAGTGAGAAATAAAAGGAGGCGATGACAGAGACAATAAAGCAGCGAGCGGAAGGCAGACAGAGAGCGAGCGGTAGAGATCAAGGGGCAGATGCTGGATCTCGTTCCCTCTCGTTGAGACAGACAGACAGGCAGACAGACAGACAGACAGGCAGGCAGACAGACAGACAGACAGGCAGACAGACAGACAGAGAGGCAGAAAGGCAGCAAACACAATGGGATATCAGTTGATGCATCAATCAATACCCCACTAAAGGAGGCACACACAACTATTTTTCATTCATCTTCCTTTTTACCCCTCTAACACCGCCTGAATAGCGGCACAAAGGCGACTCCGTCCCTCTGGTTTTTAAAGATTATCATCTGCCCCGTCTACACTGACATGCCAAGCTACATGCATTAAAAAGAGCTATTAATATCAAATGAGAAAAGTTCTAATATTAAATATATTTTATCTCGGCTGTAATAATCTGTAATGCCTCGAGGGCGGTTTGTTGATTAATGAAATTAATGAACTTGGCGACAGGGTGAGCCAGCGCGGGGAGAGAGTCTCATCAGAAAACACGGAGAGGCTTAAAGGTCACCGGTCAGACCGCTGCAAAAGCCATTATACGTCCAGCAGACTCGACGTCCAGCCGTAAAGGATCATTTAACCATCAAACGTTTACCCATCAATTCTCTCTATTATAAAAACATTTGTGCTCGAGTTAATTAAGCGGCGACATCATTAAAGGGGCTCTGTGAAACTTCTGTGTTGTGCCGGAAGCCATTTTTTTAGTTTTCTGTTAGCGACTAGATTTCTAAACTAACGTTAGCTGCTGTCGCTTTCTCTCAGAGGCACTGAGACGAGGCACATCCATTGGACTGTGGCAGAAAATACAACCTCCACAAAGAAATCCACCGTCCAGCAGCATTAAACAACTCAAACAGATGTCCACAGGCTTGTTAAGCCAACCGAGAAAGACGTGGAAGTTCTCATTTTTCTCATCACGTTACAATCCACTAACAAACAACAAAACATACAACAGTCAGTATCATCAAATCGCTAATTGCAGCCCTACTCAAAATGAGTCACAAAATTGTTCACATAATAGATCACAAAGAGATCACGTCCAACAGACAACCATAGGAAAATGGTTGTCTGTTGGACGTGATCTTCTATGACTTTTTCTGTGCGCCTTAAAGATAACCTAAAGATCTCTAAAGTAAAGGGCTGCAAAAGCAGGCAGAAAAAGTCATAGAAGAAATCGCAAGAATGTATTAAAATGTATTAATAAGAGAAAAATGGTGAAATTAACCGTTTTACCTGGTTTGTTTTTGACCTTTGCTTCTTTCTGTACTTTCTTGCACACAGTTTTCCTGTTTGATTAGATATTATTACCAAAAAATAATGTGAGTAATCTGATATTCAAACTGCTGGCTTGTTTACAGTCTGTCTGATCACCTGAACGAGTGAGTGTCTTTCTCAAGGACACAGCTTTTTGAAGCTGACTGAATTGAATGAATTATCATTTAAGAGTTGGCAGCACATTAGAATCAGTTTGGACAACAAGCAATTTAATTTCGAGTTCTTCGTTGGCTCGCAGCGTCCTTGACTGTGAGAGTATTCAAGATTCAAGATTCATTTAATTTTCTCGAGGGAGGTTTGTCTCGGATAAAAGGCTGCCACATAAAAATACATATCATATCATATCATAGTAGGAAAAGCCATCCTTCCTTTCATTATTGTTTTGAGATCTTTTTTTGTTTTTGTTTTTACAATATTGGAGGTTAAGGTTGAGTACGACAGCAAAACATCAGCCTTCACATACATTTTTAATACTCGACAGTGATCATTTTAACCTATACAAGCACGGTACTCTTGTTTATCAGCGTTTAATACGACAATCATCAACTACTTGACAAAAAAAGCTCTTTTTGCGCCTCCAGTCTTGAGAGTCTGCCTTCCTTCCTCCCCCGCCCTGAGTGGCACATGGGTAAGACAACAATCGAAAACCAAAAACAAACCATTCAATCTATTATTCACACCTGTACTTTTTCCCACTGTGACATGTCAAAATGTCTTCTGTGAAAAGCGCCAATTTATCAAATAAGCATGGAAAACATTCTCTGCTTACGTCTTGAAGATTCACAGCTTTTCTCTCTCTCTCTCTCTTTTTTATAAGATTGTAAATTGCATATCTGCAGGGTTCAGACGGCCGGACCAGACAAAACAAGTCATTTGAATACATCACCATGGGAGTCTGGCAACTTTTGACTTGTGGTGTGTGGGCATTGTTTTGTTCTTTTTAAAACTGCTTTCCTACAGAGCAAACAGCAGATAATGAATATATGTGTTGCAGCCATAAAGTCAGACATAAAATTAAAAAAAATCCATTCCCTCTGAGACCAAACAACCGAGCCTCGAGTGTAGATGGAAATGTGTCCTGCTGAAGTGTCTAATCGAGGCACGGAGCCCTCGCCTATTCATCACATGTAGAGAGGCGTTCAAGTCAGGGATCAGCCAGCTACATAAAAATGTAAATGAAATATTCTCTTATCATCTTAAGGCACTTTTGTAATGATGAAATTAATGAGGTGGGTGATAGCATACCTGTTAGGGAAACTTCAACCGATAACGGAAAAGGTCACGGGTTTGATCCCTGCGTGTCCTTGAGCAAAACGTGGAGCTACTCTGTCACTGTACATGGAATATAAATTATTTTAAAGTCAAGCGCTAAAGCAAGGACAAGACAGAAGTGACCATTTGGGCTCCAGAAGATATTTCTTAAACCTTATGTTTTCCCTGTGGTGGAAGAGGTATTCAGTCCCTTTGAGAAAACATAACAACGGTAGAAAATACGACATCGCAGCTCATCAAAAGAGGACTCAAACACAGATACAGAGGCAGCAGGTTGAACGACAAAACAGCAAGCTTTAATGATGAGGTGATATCCAAAATGCAAACACCAGGAGCCGCAAGAGAACAAAGCAGGAACACACGAGGATCTGAGATCAGGCACAGGAAGACAAGAGGTGCAGGAGAAACAGATGAACCAATAAAGAGTGAGAGGAAAACAGGCTTAAATACAGAGGAGTAATTAACTGATGGAGCACAGGTGTACACAGACAGAGAGCGGGAAAAAGACAAAGACAGGAAGTGGAAAGGAAAACAAGAATAAGGACAAAATAAAACAAGGAAAAGAAGCAAGCCAATACTCCAAACCATGACAACTCAGAAGTACTACAGGTAAAATGTCCACTATGACTGATATATTCATATAATGCATTACAAGATAAAGCCTGATGCATAAATAAGGATTCAACTGCTGTAACGTCTCCGACCGGAGCTTGTTTTACATTTCCGTAGTGGTTCACAACCTATTGTAGAGGCCAAGCCCCCGTTCTAAGGGGTCACAAGACAAATCTGAGGGGTCATGAGATGATAAATGAGATAGACAAGAAGAAGTTCTGCTACATGACTTCACTGCATAATCTGGCCTCTTTTAGCCTCGTAAAATGACTTCAAAAAGCCACCATAAGAAGATTACACGGGAAATCTCAACCCAATCGCCAGAATGAATGTTAGCCGAGTATGTTTCTACACAACTACAGATAAGTTTAAACTTAATGTTTCTGTGTGGAGCAACTTTATGTTTGTTTAGGTTGAATTGTATTTTTCTCTCTTGTCATAACGCTGTGCTTATGTTCTGGTTAGCTTTAGGCACTTCGGATGAGGAAAATGTCACGTTTTAGCTTAAAATACCTGTTTTTGGTCGCCACAAAAACACCTGGTGATCGTCCACTTTCCTGTGACAAATAGTCAGCAAACAGCTGGAAATGTCCCCACATTTGGTACAAATGTCAATATATATATATAATAATATATATCCTGGCAACTGGGATGTCTTTTACAATATATCATCTTTTTATAGGCTTAATATATGTTTATATTACTATATACTCGTATATAGTCTAAATCTGACCAGTATCTATTAACTGTAGCTGTTAGATAAACGTACAATACTTCTTACCTCTGAAATAGAGACACTAGCGTGACACCACAGTCCAAGAGAAAATCATGTTTCTTAGACTGACATAAATTTGAATGTGTCTTCTTCCTCCGAAAGCATCTCAGTGCAAAGTTCTCTCTTTTTTTTCGCGGAACAAAGTGAAGTCTCAGAGCAGTGATCTTTGGGGAGCAAGCTACCTCCGAGCGGAGTATCTGAGACGGGGCAGGGGGATGTCAAGGAGACTGTGTACGGGGGGATTTGGGCTCTTGAGGACTGGCTTTCCGGTTGTAACAAGCGCGGCTACAGTAGTGTGGCAACAAAGCACAAACACTCCGCTGTCGACATGCATCGTGTCTCGGATGGAAACACAAACTGTTAAAATGCCAACCTGAGATAACACAAGATTTTCCTCTCAGGTCAGCTGAGGTCTGCACACAGGAGCGCGGCTCCCTCTGAGCTTTTTGCAGGAGGTTCTGTGAGGTTTCGTCCGGTGACGTCAACAAGCTGCATTGTTCAATACTTCCCAGAAACAATGAACAGAACAAGAGGCTTAGTGGACTCTGTGCAGTGCCCATGCTGTTTTTGTTTGTGTGTGAGGAGATTTCATTATAGATCTACCATTTTATATAAAGGTCACTCGGATGCAATGAAGAGAACGACTCATTCAGGTGGTGTGTACGTTGACGACAGCAGTCTTGGATCACTGAGTGCAAGCCCACAAACTGTCGGCCGGTTTGAGAGGCATGGTTAATATTCACATTTCTAATGGTTAAAGTTAAGCAAGACATGTTGACGGATGAGTTGAAGTCTTCAATGTCATTTTTTATCTTCATGGTCTTCGAATGGGCTGCTTACATGACACTGTTTTTTGTATTAAATGGTACATTTTTGTTGCGTTTTGGTTGTCCATTCACGCGACAACTTTTAGGGGGAACTGAAACTCTCACCATCGTCGTGTAAACTGGCATTTCCCGTATTATGTGTATGTGTATTATGTTGTCATCCCAACAGCCACGCGCAAATTCAAGAACAAGGTTGGACTATCAAGCTTTGTTTGTGCTGCTCACTTTACTGAACAAATAAGTCAATACATCTAAGCTTAAAATAGTGATGATTTATCATCAATATGTTGTTTTTTTTCTTTTTATAATTTATGGTTTTATGAATGAATAACTGTAACTGAATATACTGCACCAAAGATATCCTTGAATCTTCCCTTCGTCGAGGGATGATTGTGCTGCTTCCAATAGACGTGTAGGACTTGAAAATGAGTGAAAAATGAGTCCACAGTGACTGAAAATGTGACAGGAGCAAAAAAAAAAAACACAAAAAAAAAACGCCCAGACACTGCTTCTAATTCAGAGGGCTGACACCAGACTTCATTATGTTCGAGCTTTTATGCTGTACATACAGAAAAGAAATACAGAAATGCACAAAGAGAAAGACTAAACTCTGTCTGGTGTGAATAAATACAACCTCCCTCTCCCTTTCTGAGCACATCCAGAGGTGAATGAGTTCCAAACACTTTGTACTTGAACGTCCTCTGCAGCCTCCTCCATAAAAGCGCAGCAAGAGTTGCTGAATTTTTCTTTTCACCGGGCTGGCAATTGCACTGACTTGCAGGAACACAGTGAGGGCTCTGTGCACTAAAAGGAAGAAATACCAGCCAGAGACGAATTACAGGACTTTTAAGTACAAACATCACACATGTAACGACTTCATTTTACTTCAAAACAATCGTTTGTTTTTTTTTAATCATCTCAAACCACGGGATCACATCCATAATAGCCGATTCGACTGGTGAAAATCAAACGTTTCCGATGTAATCGCGGCGGATCAGACTGCTCTGGTGCCTAATTTGGAGACGGGAGATTTAAATCCTGCACGCTATAAGATAACGTGCGAGTCTCCGTAGTGACTTGGCCTATTTTTCAGCGGCGCGGGCTTCTTACAATCACAGAAAAAATTTTTCATGGGAAAGTTAGGATGATAATCGGCCTTCGTATCATGTATTGTGTTTCCAGTTTTAGTGAAGATCAGGCCTTCTCTCAGGAATAATGCTTTTCAGAAATGTCTGGGGGGCTACATGAGGCTAATGTACAATGAGGGGCTGTGACCGTACTGTCATAATAAAGGTGTCTTCTGTGTATTTAGATAGTGTAAGCTTGAATTTTTTACTCCCTCTGCTGTTTTGTAGAAATGCGATTAAATAGCATCAAAAGTCTTTCTCTTTCCCGTGCACACGCTCCGGCAGCTCAGCAGCGAGTGAGACGATGCGTGTTCAGCAGGAGATAGATGCTAATTATGCTAATGTATCCCAATTAAGGATGGTCTCTATAGAGACAAAACTTCAAAGGTTTTGTCGGAGCACGCTGTCATATTGGTTAGAGACGCCGCCCGGAGGAGAACGTGCTCTCGGGGCACAGACTCTAAGTCAAATAGCAGGTGGGTGAAATGATAGAAGCCAGAAAAATGCATAAACAGGAGCCAAATGAATAAACATCACACGCGCTGCGACCCCGCGAAACTCGTTCCAACGACACGGCACCCGATCGATTCGAAGGCTACAGTGTACTCTCGCACCTGGCCTGAGGAAACAGACGATATCCAATCAATAAAGAGGACAAATCTGAATGGATAACGTGAACACACGAGCGCACACATGCAAACAGACACTCATTATGAATCAGTAATACGTCTCCGAGGAGACACTAAACATCTGGATAAGATTTGCTAATCAGCTCGTACTGAGAGATGAAGATGTTGCAAGAGAGGAGATTATTAATGATGGGACCCGCCTCTCAACACACACACACACACACACACACACACACACACAGACAGAGTATACTTAGCACACCTCTAAACAGTTGTTTACATCACAAGACAAGGTTCATTACTCTAATGTATCCCCAGCTCTCAGTCTCCTGGGCATGCTTTATGTTCCTGCATATGTAGACAGCTGTGTGTGTGTGTGTGTGTGTGTGTGTGTGTGTGTGTGTCTGTGAGTAAATGTGCTGTGTTGCTGCAGGTTAGCATGTCATGTTGATGGATGACTTGAAATTCACGTCTTCTCCAATTTATTAATTTGATTTTCGTGGTTTTCCTGAACCACATTTCATCCGAATCATTTTTTGTGAGCTCTCCTACAGCGACGCGAATACTGACCTTTGGTTCATTCACACGACAACGGCATTTTGGGAAACTGAAAGCGCAAACTTTTGAAAGCGGGTTTCCAGAGGTCAATCTTTTGAAAATGCCACCCTTACCGTCAGTTTTTTTTAAAACGCAAAGGACGAACTTTTCTGTTTTTAGCAAAACTGTTGTCA
This sequence comes from Pagrus pagrus, assembly GCF_965226575.1. Classification (NCBI taxonomy): domain Eukaryota; kingdom Metazoa; phylum Chordata; class Actinopteri; order Spariformes; family Sparidae; genus Pagrus; species Pagrus pagrus. The sequence goes on from NC_140198.1 coordinate 11,400,277, forward strand.
TGTAAGCCTAACTGTGTGATTCCACCGGGCACGTGTTACCTGGCATGTGCGACACTGTTTTGTTCTGTCCACCAAGCAGCTTCGTTTCCCACTGCGAGCGTTTTAGGGCCGCAGCGTCACGCCGGCCTGATGTTGCTCAGATTGGGTTTATTTTGTAATTTCTCCTTGATTTTTGTGCTTCTACTGCGTAGAGTAGGCTACGTAATGAAATTGTTTCGTCATTTGTCTGTTTTAAGTGTGTTTATATTGTTAATATTTCTGACAACATAGTTGTACTTTGTATCCCAAGTCTGCACGGGGTGTTTTATTTTTTGAAAAAGACCCGATGCACTTTGCTGTTCCACTGTTCTGACTTTCAGCCCGGCTCGATCTGCTCTGCGCAGATTGACGTGTCTGCGGTCCGCTTCCGTCAAAAACAGACTCGCTTCTGGGACGCTGCTAAAACGTGGAAACACAAGCATCATCTAGAACGGCCGGGATCAGCTCCAGTGGCAATATCGCCACTGTAACACAACTGAGAAGGGCCCGATGGAGGTTGAAGAAGCGCCATTAATCGGCTGCTGATCGTTATCGGCCGATATTCATTCTGTAAATAGTTTGGTTTCTATTAAGGACCAACAGACGAGACCTTTTTTTTTCTACACAGCGCTAAAATGCCGTAAGGTACTGCAGGGGTTGAGACTAAGTGTCCTGTCGCCTCCCAGTCAGGAGTGGAAAAAATATTAATACTGAAATTTTCCCACGTAAAATGTCCATCTAGCTCCTCAGCCGCAAACGACTTACTGGCAGCACCTGCTGTTACAACAGAATAATCCCAAGAGGAAGGTGTTGAGAGGAAAAATCAAAGAAACCAGAGTTGAGCAGACGGATAAGAAGGATTTTTCTACTTGAGTGAGCAGATGGGGAGATTTTGGAGAGCTATATCATTCAGTGGGGAGTAAGGAGTGCGACCGTTTGATGTCCAGAACATGTCGTTTTATCAGCATTTTTTTTCCTACATATAGATGGAGAAGACGATCAATGATACTAATAGCAAATAAAAGAAGTGACACTGCTGCTGTCTGGACCGCGAACACAGCATGAGTGACACAGGGATAGGGGGATCGATAGCGAGGACAAATGTTAAAGTGAGAGGAAACAACAGAGGAGTGAGAAGTGGAGGGTCAGACTGGCCATCCGCAGTCTGTCTGTCTCCTAATTGCTCCCAGGGCTCGGCTTGTCAGAGCAACAGCAGCAAAGTGAGGAAGGACTCCGGCTGAGGACACTCACTCACTTTCTGCCTTCACTTTTTATCGTTTTGGAGACATCAAAGCGTGGCTTTTTCTCTGGGCTCCACTTCTATTGATGCAGAATGAACAGATATTTACTGGCCACATGAGATGCAGCTGCAGGAGGTTGTTTCTTTGAGTCTTATCAGTCTTAAATTGATCACATCTGCACAGGGCTTTAATTAAAAGATTACATTTCAGGGATGAAACTAAAGGTAACAACAGGTCCTCTGAATTAAAACCGTTGCTGCAAAATAAAACATTTTCCATCAGTGCCATGGTTAAAGTTTAGTTTGGCTACGGATAATGAATCATGGTTTTAACCTCACCTGACCGGTTTTCATTTATTCGTCTTCTATCATTTTGTGATCTAATAAAAACCTGATTGGCTCCAGGTTTGCTGTTAGTGGTGCTTTTAAAAGAAAAACTGGAAAGAGAGCACGCGCGACTCAGATTAGCAGCAGTCTGCATTAATCACAAAAAATCATTTAAATATTTAAAAGAAAATCCCCTATCTTGCAATTTTTTAAAAAAACCTTTGAATATTGCTTGATCAGCACCAGACACTAATTACTTTTTCCTCGGGTGATGGCCTAATTTTCCACCAAATTTTCCTGAAATATGCTTAAAAGTTTCCGAAATATCCGGCTGGCTGTGAAAACAAAAGACACGGATGATAATTATGTTCACAGGCAGTTTCCAACCAAAAGAAGAAGAAGAAGGTGTGATTTGATTAGATCCCCTCACTACAAGAGCTGATGGGCTGTTACCACTCCTGCTCTGAGATGAGGTTTTTAAAGCAAAAAGAAAACTAACTGAAACAAATCAGCCTGCATTTTATTATGTATGCCAAGAGATTTAATGCTGTCAGACTGTTTTGCCATCAATCAGGCTCAGAAATGCTTTATAGCCTTGGCAAACGCCTGACAACTGACTTATTGAGTCCAACAATAGAGTTTGGATGCAGCCGCCACTGTGTCATCATATAAAAACACACAGGATTGTCAGTCTTTGACTTTCTGTAATCACAATTTATGTTTTTTTCTTTTCCTAAAAGGAACAGTCCACCCAAAACTAAAAATTCACTCATTATCCACTCATGCTGATGGAAAGTTAGGTGAAGTTTTGTAGTCAACAAAACATTTCTGGAGCTTCACAGGAGAAGTGTTGCAGTACTTTCAGACCTTGTCTACGAATACACAGGTATTTTTAAAAAATTCATTTTTTTTTGCAACCGTAGCGCACACCCTGTCTGAACAAGTGAGTAAATAACAATGTTCGAAACCAATTTTGGTTCTTGCGGCTTTGCAGAGACATGGATTACACCGGACGAGCTGTTTAGAGCCAGTTCATGTTTAATTTTGGTTGTTTTGTTGCTTTTTTAAAACAAGTTCCCATCTACCTCAGTTTTTTAGGCGAATGATGCAACACTGTTGTGCTGTGAAGAAATGTTTTGTGGACTAAGAAACATCACCTGACTCTCCGTCAGCATGGTGGTGAACAGATGATGACAGAATTTACTTTAAACTTTGCGCCGAAGCAGATTTGTGCCAAACATACTTTATTCAAGCCTCCCTCATATGCTGAATGGGTAAGAGATGATTTATGTTTATGTCTTCACATCTGCTGATATTGATAGACAGACAGTGATTGAATGCTGCCGTCCTTTGAGGTGCTGCCTGATACGGGATCTGAAAAAAGTGGTAGAGCAGAACGGGAGCCATCTGGACTCATTACAGGTATCACTCACACAGCAGCGACGTCTGTCTCCGTTGTGTCTGATAGACAGTATCAGGTCCTGAAGATTGCGTGTCTGTCTGTATGTCCAGCCTGTCTCGTTGTCTGTCTGTGTGTCTCGTATGGCAGCTGACACAGGGGGACCTCTTTGCAGTGACAAATGACTCAGAATCGAGTCGGCACCGAGGCTTTTGGGACAGCGGACTGACCTAACCAGGATTGTGTTTGCGGTTCAGTGGAGCGTGAAGACACACGTACGGGACCATCCAGCTGTACGCTGGTTTTGATTTTTTCGATATTCAGCCTGTTAACAGCATCCTCTCCATCTCTGTTTCACGCTGATAACTGATTATCTCGCCCATACGAAGCCAATAACAACCGTCATATAAGGATGAGGCCAAAACTGAACTGATTGATAATTTAACTACGACATCAAGTGTAAGTGTGTGTACTTCAAGTGTGTGTTTGTGCGCACGCCAAAGCTCTAGGATCTGGGGATCACATCTGGCTCGTTCATTTTATCAGAGGCCAATTTTTGAACAATGAGATGTCTGTGACTATCGGCCAATAGGAGCTGGCACGGCTCTAACAGGAACTGTGAGTGTGTGTTAGAAGTGTTGTAAAACGCTTCCCAGAGCCGAGTTAGATGAGAGAGTGCGAACGTGCTGCCGCCGATTGTTGGCCTGTTACGACACGATGGAGAGAAAGAGAAGAAGAAGGAGAAGAGGGCGGCAAAATAAAAGCCTGTGAGCTGGACAGATGATGAGAGGAAGAGAAGGCAGGGGAGGGAAGGAATACGTGTCTATAGATGATAAGTACCCAGTACGGTTGCCAGGTTGAATCCGTGAACAGGTTAAAAAAAAAAAACCTTGGTTACCAATTACTTTCGAGTTGCCTTTGGGCAAAACCACAGCTGCTGAGCTGCAGATAATAATACTGCAAGACGATTACTGCATTCAAGTCAGCTCAGGACTTTAAAATGTGTTCAATATATGAAAAAAAGTATAGCCCACAGGCATGTACACCTTAGGTTGAACGTCCATAAATGTAGTCACGTAAATGCATCTTCTATAGTGTATTACTGAGGGATCCGACAGAAGTTCATAGAGGTGTAAATACTTTTCACACTCCCGTAAGGAAAACGCAGTTTCTTGTAGGTGTAGTTTATTTGGGGTTTTTTTTTTGATGAACATTTTCTGACTGAGTCCTCTGAGGTCTTTTGATTGCAGCTCATATCCACTGTTATGTGAGTGTATGAGGATAACCTCGAGCAAAAGGCGTAAAAGGTCTCGATTTTGTCTATATTTTGCGTCTGGTGGCAAAAGAAACTTCAGTAACTTCTGGATGGATTGCCATGGAGTTTCTTACAGACATTTATGGTCCCCAGGGGGATGAATCTTAATGACTTTGGTGATCCTCTGACTATTTGCCCATTTTCTACCATTATTGAACGGGTCCCGTTCTTGTTCAAGCACCTAATTTTTAACCTTTTGGAGCATTTCTGTCAAAAATAAATTGGGTTAGAACCTAAAAAGTTGATTTCTCAGTTGGGACCAAAAAGTCATCATGTTATCTCTAATTCTAATTTCCCTATCTTTTCTCTAATTAGTTAGTGATAGCAAGTGAACTCACGACTCTTCTCTCTTCTGGCGCCTCAGCGGTGGAACGAAGTCCCGACCAATGTCAGGACAGCAGAGTCACTTGCTATCTTCCGCAAAAGACTCAAGACTCACTTGTTCAGACTTCACTTGTATGTTCTTACCCTTAGCACTTAAATCATAGCACTTAGGTACTTAAGGTATCCTTGATAAATAGCAGCTACTACGCTCAGATGAGGGCTTGAAAATTGTTTCTATTCTTGCTTTTCATTCTTACTTTATCAACAGTGATATGTTGTGGTTTCTTTCTTGTGACAAATGTACTTATTGTAAGTCACTTTGGACAAAAGCGTCTGCTAAATGCCCTGAATGTAAATGTAAATGTAACTCACTAAACTAACCTGCTATTAATCAGCATGTTAGCATTGCTATTATTAGTTAGCATGCTGACATTATCATATAGCTCAAAGTATAACCTCACAAAGTCTGGAACAAGCCTCTGAAGTAAAGTAATTTTGAATTTTATATTTGATTATTAATTAAATGAAAATCTAATTAAAATCAATTGTGAAAAATGTGTAAATTGGGTGCTTAAAGGTGCAATTTGTACTCCTTTGCTACCCTGGTGCAAAGTTGACTAGTTAACGGCAGCTACAGATAGCAGTTACTCTGGTGATATGCTGCCCCCTGTTGGTTTTAAGTATGAATTCTATACTTGTCTGATTCTTACATATCGCACCTTTACAGTAGCATTTGAAGCACAAACAGTCAGTAATTTGACTGTTAATGTGTTAATGTTACTTCACTAGAGGGACTTTGTTGGTTAATCAGCAGCTTATTCATATTTTATTCATACTTCCCTTTCTTTTGTTGGACCCATATTCTGACCTGACTTTATCATAAGAGCCACTTGATTAGCGTAAACTTAGCGAGTCTTCTTCAACCTCAAACTGTTTTTCCAAAATATGGGACAACCCCGATTCCCAAAGCTGAGGGAGACTGTGTGAAATGTAAACAAAAACAAAATGCAATTCTTCAATGATTTTCAAATCCATTTCAACTGCTAAAACTTAAATACACACTAATTATGAACTTGATGGCTGTAACACAAAAAACTGAGAAAAGCCACAGTGTCCCAGTTATTTTTTTTTTTTGGAATTGAGCTTTCTATGAAAGTCAGTAAAAAACAAAAACAATCAGAATGAAACAAACAGTAGTTTAAAAAGTATAGATTTTTTTAAAAAAAGCCTATGACCACGGCCGAGTCGATGCTCACTTACAAACACATTATCATCTCTGTTTTCATGACACCTGCTGTAGTCTAAGTGCAGCAGAGGAGTTTGGATGCTGCTGCTCCCACATCAGCAAAACAAAGCATCCGCGCTCTCCTTTCCTTCCCTCTGATGTTCTCCCGCCTTCAGCAGCACACAAAGTTCAGAGCATAATACTAGTGCTGAAGGTAAATCGATTGTTCCCCACACTGCTCACTTGAATGTCTGTGTGTGTGTGTGTGTGTGTGTGTGTGTGTGTGTGTGTGTGTGTGTGTGTGTGTGTCTGTGTGTGTGCATCAGTGTGGGTGTTTAACAGAGAGCAGACGACGGCCATGAACACTCCCTACAATCAGCCTACTATTAGTCATCCGTACAAAACAAGGAAGAACAATACGTGGAACAGGAGGCTGTGCAAGGTTTTCGAATCACAGCAGTAATTACCTCCAACCTGACAAACAGAGGAGGCCTTCTGTGGAGGCGGCAGATTGCAGCAAAGCTTTTATCAGACGGGGAAGTGAAGGTAATAATGGGATAATTGTTTTGGACGATGGCTGCCTCTCCCGTTGTTACCTGCACAGGCCTGCTAACTTCTGCTGGCACCAAGCGGGTTCGGCTTGGCAGCCACGGCGCTGTCATGTAGTCAGCGTGTGTGTGTGTGTGCATGATGAGGTTTGTGTTGGCATTTTGTCCGCGAGTGTGAGAGTGTCCCTCCTGCAGGAGTGGGCGTGTGCACGTGGGTTTGGAGTGCGCGTGTGGGGCGAGAGGCGGCCAAGTACACCATGTTTTCTGGATGGCGAGCGTGCCAGAAACCGAGCAGGACAACACAAATTAAATTTCCTTTTCATCAATCTCCACACCTGCATCTCTCAATCCCGGCCCTACTGCGCCCAGACTTATCCATTTCCTTTTCATACTAGTCCTTCCTCTTCCACGTCTTCATTTCAAAGATGCTCTTTCTGCCGTTTCTTTTGATTACGAGGTCTGCAGTTGAGCGTGGTGGTAAAAATGGAAGAGGAAGAGAACAGATTGTGTGCAGCAAAGGCCACGAGCTGAATTTAAATCTAAAACATTGCACAAACATTACCTTTCATTTCACCCTACTGCTGATATTCTGTTTTCATATTTAGATATCTGAATCAGAGCTGTTACAATTAGTCAAGAAAAAGGGACAGTGTGACACAAGCTTTCCGAGCCGGAGCCAAAGTGCTTTTGTTGCCTAAACCGAGCCACAGACAGACTCACTACGCCCACCATCCGCCCTGACCAGCTCCCCGTGACAGTGGTGCAGTAGATGAATGTGGTGCTTCCTTCAGAACAAAAACACTGCCTCTGAACATGTTCGGTGAGCAATAACCATTGCCACTACAACATAACTAAAAAAGCATATTAGTTGTGTTTAAATGACAGCATTGTTAGATTTTAAGCCACACAGAGGTCACAAGGAAGCAGTCAAGGTGGGTAGTGATCGTTCAAAGGGAAGGAAATCATGATTTACCCGTTACAAGTTGATATTGTAGGACAAAACAAACTAAATATGATACAACTGAAATTTGACTTTGCAGATGTATTTTTTCATTCTGTGGGGATTACAAGTTGTTTTTTTAAGATTTGGGTCCAATAAATCAGACACCAGGACATTTTCCAGTTAAAAAATAACCTTGTAAAAACATAACATTAAAAGTCAATACAACAGCAGCATTGTTAACAGTAAACCTGACAGTACAGTACAAAGGGACCAATGAAAAAAACATTAACAGAAGGAAAACAAAATCAATAAAGCTGGGATGAGAAAAACATTTAACATCACATGAAGTATTGTGTGGTGTGGACAAGCCTGATATTATGTTATACTTAAAATCAACTGTCACCAGTGACTAATTCATCTTAGCTTAATGTATGTATTAATGTATCCTTAATTCAAGGTTATACCAGCTACATGAGAGGTTTTGCAAACATTATATACGTCAACAGTCTCGCCGAGGCCTGTGAAATTCAGGAGCTTTCATTCTGACTTTACTTTGGCGAGTTAATGAGGGGGGAAACGTGCGCTCCTCGGCTTGTTCATGGAACAAAACAACGACTGCTGCTCAGGTCTGCTGGGAGTAATCATAAAGACAGAGAGAGAGAGAGGGAGGGGAGGAGGAAGGAGGGAACCGGGACACGGGAAGCGATGACACATTAACCTGGTCTGAAGGGAGGAATCTTTGGGAAATAGAGAGGGATGAAAGAAGGGATGAGAGAGGCAGGGAGAGATGACAGGAAGGTGGGAGCTCTCATGAGAAGCCATCATCGTATATGCCCTACTTACACCACATTATAACTGTATTTCATATTCTGTATGCTTTATTTTTAGGATGTGATATTGGATTTTTTGTGGATATGCAAAACGCAGATATCTTCCAACTCATTTTGCCGTGGCCGATAGCGATATGTGCACAGATTTTCAGTATTTCCATGTAAGTGAATCAACATCAAGTCTCTCCTGAAGTCAGTTTAACAAAATTATTGTTCCTACATGCAGACATACAATGTTCATATTCTATATCCCTAATGCATTGTGGATGTTAACATGTCTCCAAAGAGAATCGCCCATTTTTCCTTTTCCCCATTTGCTCCCTTTCTTTCTGCTCTCTCCTTGCAGAAGGATCATTCTGTGTTCACAGTAACCGCCGTCAAGGGCATGTGTGTCGGATTAAAAAGCTGCAACTAAATTCCTGTCTTTTACAAAACAAGCTGCGCAGCGTTTCAAAATAAAACAGCTCGAATCAAAAAGGAAAAAAGCAATGCAGTAAGCAAAATCGTGCAGGAGAGGAAGGAAGGGAAGGAGAGAGAGGTGGAGAAAAGGATGGAGAGCTGGTAAGCAGGAGCAAGGCGGTAAGGGAGGGCAGATTAGAGAGCATTTTACACTCTGAGCTCTTCATCCATCAACACAATCTGCAAAGCTTTGAAGAGAGAAGAGATATGCAAGCTTTTCATCCAGAAATGTTTGCTCTGTACTGCACAGCACTCTGCGTGTGTGTGCATGTGTGTGTGTGTGCCTGCAGAATCAGCTCTGTCAGTCAAGCAAAGCAAGCGGTTCAGTCAAGCACCCAAAACCAACCGACATCGCACAAAATCGCACAGACTGAAATGCATTTCTTCCTAACAAAAGCTGACATGGTGTGGCGAGCCGGAGATGACAGGAAAGTCAACTGCGGCAACATTTTGGGCCAACTCTGATGAGCAGCAATCTCCAACCAGTTAGCTCAGCATAATGTGTACGTTTTTTTAGGCTGTGTCCTGATATGTTTTCCCTCCTGCAAGTCTCCAGAACACGTCAAGTGTTTCCTCACTGATTTAACATCGCAATCCTACTGTATAACACTGTTACACAGGCTGCCTGTCTATCAAACTACATACCTGCCTACCTGCATGCACACTGCTCTTTGCACTGTGCACTCACTGTGTATGAGTCTTTCACAGGGCCGGGGGTGTATTGCTAAAGCTATTAGCGAGCTAGTCGCACAAGAGAGAAATTCAAAGAAAGTGCAGCCAAAACTTCCTTCTACTAACGTGCTAGCATAACAGCAGTGATTATAGCCATGCTCATTGTTCACGTTCATTATGATAAAATTACGTGTTTTCTTACATGTGATTGAGACATGAGGTAGTTGGATACAGTTAGCGATGACAACATATGCTGCGCTCACAGTACACAGCCGCAGAGCCTGTTGTTCAGCAGCTTGCAAACTCAGTAGCACAAAGCACACAGCCCTCTGAACCATAGAGCAAGTAAGCAGAAGCAGTAGAGACAGACTGTCGTTCAGCTGCTAACCAAGTACCACAAAGCACACAGCCCAAGAGCCAAAGAACAGAGAAACTGCTGTAGGAACAGCCTCCTTCAGCAACTAACCTTAGCACAAAGCACACAGCCCCTGTGCCAAGCTAACCCAATTAGCACAAAACACACACCTACAGCAGTAAGGAGTTACACTGTCATTCCAGACCTAGCCTAAAGTCAGAGGTTTGGCTATGTTATTCTAGTAACAACAAAAGTAGCATTTCCTATAAAGCCTATTCAAAATCAATAAAATGTAAACACTTAACTTCTCTGTTCGCTCCACATTCAAATGCAGATTTCTCATTAGTGCTAACTCTGTAAAGGCGATATGATAATATTCACCAAAAGAGGAAATTATTTAGAGATTTTACTGTACAATTATACAAACGGTACTATAGTTAGATAAGGACTTTGTGCGTACCGTATCATGATTTTGTATTGTGATTTAAGACAAAATTAAATCACACACCGTGGCAGAAGAGGCAGGAAAAGGAGTGGGGTCCTTGTGATTTTAGACTCAGCTCAAATAAGGCTGACGGACGTCCTACTCAGGTTTTTTTCCCCCATATTCCTTAGATTCCTAAAATGTTTGTACACCATGTCTGCATTTCAAAGACACCGAGCTCGTCACATTGCTTTTGAGGCCCGAGTGATGCAGCTTTCCACTTAACCTTTGTGACATGCTCTGGCACAGCTTCAGTGTAGCGGTGTGTGAATATGTGCGCGTGTGTGTAAACACAGTGTGTCATCCAGACAGATTTCACAGCCGCTTTTGGTGTCTGATATCTTATTCTGTTCTCCTTCCCTTTGAAGGATCTTTCCAGCCAGTGCTTCACTTCTCATTTACACACACGAACACACCTCTGCTTTAGCACTCTCTCTCGCTCTCTTGGTTGCCATGGACGGAGGTTTTTCTTTGCTGCCATGATGTGACTTGTCTTTGGTCTCCTCTAACACACAGCACCTGGATGATGTCGATGTTTTTGGAAAGGTAACTCGGTGATTCACACACTCAGCTGAAGTCCTACTGTTTGCCAGGGAGGATTAGTGGTGGAAGGAAAATTCAGTACTATAAAAAATACTCCAAGTCCAAGTCCTGCATTCACACTTGAGTAAGCAGACCAAGACTGGTAAGGATCCGGGACAGCTTGGTCCAATCAGTCGTAATGTGTCGTAATAGTGTCCCCGCCTTTAGACAGAGGTTGCAAAAGTACACACATTCTTTACACAAGTAGAAGTACAGATACTTATGTGTACAAAAACGTATTGATTGAAATATACTCTGAGTATAAACGTAAAAAGTACTGAAGGACATTTCTACTGGCCATTTCTGTGCAAAGCTAACTGAACCTCCCGTCTAAGACTGTTATCTACTTGCATGCATGTGTGTTAGATGTGGAAAAGAAACCCAGACAGAGCTTGAAGTTCATGTCTGGTTGAGATGATCATACTATGACTAATTCTTCCATTTGTTTGTCTACATCTCTGCTTGCACCACTACCTCCTGAGTAATTACATAGCAAACCTTCCGAGTCAATTGTAGGTGCATTTCTAAACCAGACTGGCAGCTCAACCTGGTCAAACTGATTTAATTTTGGTAAGCCGAGTGGAAATGTTAGATGAATAAATATCCTGCTTCTAATTGGAGCCAAGTATAACCTCAGCCCACGCACAGGAAATGTTCTGCCTGGAAAGCTGTCGTACTTTCAAACTACAGATCAAGTACAGAATGAGTCATTCTTGAGGAAAACAATGATCCAACAGAGGTCAGGTTATCAGCCGATAGCAAGTGCCAATCCAGTACTAGTGCTGGAGAGAGTGCTGGACAAATTCTTACCTTAAGTCTCTCAGACACCCCGTCAGTAAAGCTGATGGTGAACTCCTCCACCTTGGGAACCTTCAGCCTCTTCTTCTCTGTCTGGTACTCTGTGCGAGTTTTCACCACCACCTGGAGGAGAGAGAAACAGTTAAATCAGAGAAATCCTCAGGGGATATGACGGCGATGAAGGGTAGATGGATGTTGTTTTTTTTTTTTAAATGTCACCCTTTACTCTTAATACACCTCACAACAACGGACAGTTATGTTAAGGATCTAGAAAACAAGATGTAGACGCATGTAAATGATAAAACGCCTGTGAGAAGATGGCTGCCCTCAAGACACACACACACAAAAACAAATCAAACCTGAAGACGAGAAAGCTGAGCAAACAGGGCCAGTGCAAGTACTGTCTATAATGATGAAACCAAGCTTGTTCTTTATTTGATCAAAATACATGGGTTTTATTTGATACAGCGGTCAATGAATTAAATATGATGTGCAGTATGACGCCAACACCATGAGTCCGCAAATGCAAATCACAACTTTTATAACTCGACATCATACTTGTCCTGTCTCATTCAAAATGAGACTCTTTACTATGTTGTAACTTGATGAATTCCAGGTAAATGATTTAAAATGCAGAGTTTAGGAGCTCTCTGCATGTCTTTCAAGTATTTGACTGTATAGACTTATTCAGTGTGGTTTTATATTTATAGATATTACACTGTGCATTGTTTTGAAGTCATGTATGTACGTTTAAGTGGCACCTCGATTGTGACCAACTGACCCTCCCTCATCTCATCCTCCCCTCCAGTGGCCGCCAAAAACACAGTAAACACGAAAGGCCTTCTCTAGAGCCGCTGTTTGATTTGTCTGTTTTGGGCTACCGTAGTAGAAATGCGGTGCAACATGGTCCACTAATGAAAACACAATTACTAATATTATCCATTTCTGCCAAAAGATCCCCCTAAATCCTTCATACTGGACCTTTAAATATGAACTCAAAATGTGTTTACAGCTTTGTCTGAAAATTCAATATGAAGAGCCAAAGAGCTCCTGAGCTGGATGGGACACGGAGAGCACATCAGGAGGTCAAGCATCTTTCAACAGTATTACATTCTGATAAAGCAGACATGTCATAAAAAAAAGCAATTTAAAACAAAGAGGTCGAGATGAGTGCTCAATACACAAAGGTATAAGGAAGTATAGAGGGATAAATGAAAATGTAGGTTTTTATTGGATGTGGAGTCTGTAAACAAACAAAAAAAACATAAGGCACTCATATAATACCAGAACTGTAAATAAACAGTATCAGTGGAGTTTATTGTAAGAGCAGTGAATTCATGGACTCCCCCTTTATTTTGGTATAAGATCAAACAAAGATAAATTACAACCAACATAGCTACAAACCATCCTGCAGCAAACACCAGTACCGGATATCTGTTAGGGCTCTACTGTACTTTAATAAGGTCTGCTGCCCAGAATCCAAGAGCCCCAATCTGAAGGGAGAACACTGTGCTTTGTGCCGGCAGCTAGATGGAAAAACAGAGGCAGGGCAGTTCGGCTCTGCCCCAGTACTGTCAGTCTAACACTCCTCAAGCAAACAGGTTTAGAGGGCAAGGAGGGACACGGGGAAAAGAGACGGAGCGAAACTCCTAAACTCTGACAAAGACTTCGAGCAGCTGTGCGTGTTCTGACCGCTGTCGGTCAGTAGCAAAGGACCAAGTCGGGGTGAACTGATGGGTCAACAGAACGTTGGACTAAGGTGAGAGATCGCTGTCTCCTACCAAATGTCAGTGTTGGTTTCTTTTAACCAAGATCAAGACTGTCCACTAACCCTTACTCAGTAGTAATTCTATCCCAAACCACGATCTTTTCTGTCAGTATGTGCCTAAACTGCCCAAATCTTAACCATAGTGTTGCCAGATCATAAAATGGATCTAATTTTCCAACAGCGATTCATCATTTTGTTGGAAGGCATAGACAAATGATGTTGTGCTGCCGATAAGGGAGTCACATCAGAGAAAGGCTTCAATCAATCATTCTGGATGTCAGTAACAAAAAAATTATAACTGTGTACTCCTCCAGGCTATTGCCTGAAGACCAGCTGTAGTCAAGACCACCTAAATCGAGACCATGCCATGGCCAAGACCAGAGAGTACCGAGACCAGGTCAAGACCAAGATTTTAAGGGGTTGACACCGAGTCAAAACAAAGACCAAGGCAGGACAAGACAGAGACAAGACCAAGACTTTGAGGGGTTGAGACAGCGGCAGGACAAGACCCAGTCAAGACCTAGACAAGTTTGAGTCCCTTACTGAATGACACACTTAAATAAAACGTGGAACATGTAAACCATAGGCTCTCATTAAATTCATCTGAAAGAGCCATAATCGCGCTAAAAAAAACCAACAAAAGAAATTTTTTTATTGCCAAAATGTGTCCGTATAAGTGTACCATGAGAAATGTCTGATAAAACAATCAAACAGTTGTAGGATCTTCAATCCTACAACCTTTATTAACTCGTCTTCTCAGCTTTAGCATCATCTCCTTCTCTTTGGCCCTGACTTAACCGAACAAAATAGCTGCCGTCACCGGGTTTCACCTCATCACCGCACTTGCTTAAAGAAGAAAGTGTCCCTGCTGTTTTGTGCATTCACTGTATATTAATGCACGCCAGCGGACGGGGCAGATACAGAGAAAGGTGTACAAATGACAAGGCGGAGGAGAGGTTGGATGGAGAGAAAGAGAACAATGTCTCAGTGTCCTTGTGGCTAATTGCTCTGCCTCTGAGCGGCTCTCCGTCGCTTTGAGACAAAGCCAGGAACTGCTGTGCACACAAATGGGCTCCACTATCTGAATAACAACGCTGTCAGTTGGCTGTAGAGAGCTCTTATCTAAGTGTTGAAGGCCGCAGTAGGTGTACCGACTACAGTGCATTTGATTGGACCCCTGAGGCTCCGAAAGCCTCATGGTGTTCAGTGCGGCAACACCCGGCGTCAGGCTTGTCATAGTCGTAACTAATGTCTTCATTTTGCCTCAACTTTCTTATTCTCTGTCTCATTTCACAACAACGTGCTGCCGAGGGGCCTCTAGGTTCAAACACAGCAGTGCTTTATGTTGCTTCATTACTCTCCTCCCCCTTGTACCGCTCGCTCCTTTATTCCATATTACCCAATGAAGTGGCGATCAATCAACGTTGCCTCATTTACACAGCCCCTTAGCGATCAGCAGCTCATAGAAATCTACTGGACAAAGTGCCACCTTCTCTGATTAGACAGGTCCAAATACTTTCTGAGAAACCATTAATATGTGGACAATTAAATCTTGTTTAACAAAGCCTGATGTGAAAAACATCATATAAATGATGCAGCCATCAACAGTCGTGACAGGATCAATGAAAATATAATTACAACTGGCTTTATTATTCCACAGAGGTCGCCCTTCATTTTTCATTTGTGATTTCTCATGACAATCTATTAGTTTGTTTTCTATGCGGCGTGACTTTGGAGATAGCAACGTCAGGTAGTTCAGCCCACGACTTTGGTCCAGACTGACAGCTTAACAGCTCTGACGTGAGGATGAATCTGACTTTTCCGTCACCAAGAGGTTGATATTTTGGGTTTAAGTGACATATCTGAACAACTATTGGGTGCACGTCTAGTAATCTTGTGCAGGCATTCATGACCCCCAGAAGATCCTCCAAGAACCGAAAACTCAGTGACTGCTGTGATCCTCTGATTTGTCCTCTCTCATTTTGTAGATTATATCCTTGTGTGTCATGTTTTACTCTCCACTTCCCGTCTTTGTTTGTTTTCCTGTCCTACACCTGTGTTTCATTTGTATTTAAATCTGTGTTTTTCCTTTACTCTTCGTTGATTCGTCTGTGTCTCCTGTGTCCCTCTGTGTTTCAGCATCGTTCTCTTTAACTTCTTCAGTTTTGGTATTTCTCTTTCGTTTTTTCCATGACCTGCCTTCTGGCCTTTGGATATCGCCTCCATTAAAGCTTTGTGTTACTTGTTCCTGCCTGCCTCTGTGTCTGCATTTGGGTCCTCGCCATTTTGCAAACCTTAACACACTTTTGGCTCTGTGAAATTGGGATGGCCATTTTTCATACTTTTGTCTACATTTTATAGACTTCACAGATGATTACTAAATCAATCATCCATTTAATCACTAATGAAACTAATTGTCCGTTTGGCAGTTATTGGAAGGATTGTTTTGAAATGTTGTACGTTCATGTCCGCCATAGGCAGCAAAGCCAGCAGTTTATAGTGTGGTGTCAGTGTCTACTATTAATTACCTCAACTATTGCAGGTCACCAAAGTCTTATTCGTCCACAGTTTCATGATCATCTGAAAATATATTCCACTGCTCATAATTGCATTAAAGATCTCTAACGTTTTGCAGCATTGCTTAACCAAAGAAACCAAAGAGGGTCCAAGGCCAACCCATCATAGTCCCATGAAATCCTGTGAAAACACTGGATGTCATACTTAGAGTTCGTACTGGTACTTCAATGTCCTCTATAACCACCAGCAGCTTTTTCCAAATGAACATCTGATTAAGGCAAGCTTACCTAAGAACTGCCATGAGCAAAGGACAGAAGCATTTGTTTTGATTGTACTTGATCCACACACTGTAGTCAACCCAGAGAACATAACATGGTAGGCTAAGTCATCTATGCAGTAGGATGGCGTTTAACCTCAGAAATCACTCGTAAGTCCCTCATTATTCCAAGATGTGTACCACTTTTTCTTAATGCTTCTTACCCCAAAACTCCAGCGTTGGTGAGGGACCATGTTGACGACATTTTCCCAAAGCCCCTTTTGTAAACTTACTGTCTTCGTTCTGTATATTGAAATACGTTCAACCATAATTTCTTTCACAGAATATCAGTTTTGTTATTTTTCATTTTCTCTAAAATGCCCAGTTTTACTACGACTTCTTACTACTTTACTATTACTGCTACCTCGTAGTCTTGTTTTCTTTTACTATACCTACATTTAAGTACCAACACAAAGCAGTTTTATTTTATTGCTACCTGATAATACAACAAAATGACATGGCAGGCTGTATTATAATGTGTTACCATGGATCGTAATAACTTTGACATTTCTTTTTGATTTCAACTTTTATCCATCTTGCAATTTGCTTTTCTTTTAACAGCCTCATATCATGACTGTTGACTTGATTAATTTAAATTTCCTCTCTCACTGTGACCTTTTAATGTCACTAAGACTGACAGGGACTTCTACATCAGTAACAGGAAGTTAAATGATTCCAGCGCACACAAAAAAACATCAGCCTCAATTTCCTGTGAGAATCTATTCACGGATATTCAATTAGCCGTGTGTATTTTATGGAAACGTCTTGATTCACTGTGACCCGTTGATATCTCCATGACTGACACAGAGTCACTTTTGGATCTGTAATAGAGATCCACAATTTACGTCTGTGTGCTGAGATAACAGCTTTGAGTAATGTGACGCTGGATGGCTGGATTTTTAAGTCAAACTGACTCGATTTATGTTTTGTTTTTTTAAAAAGCACTTTAGAGCTTTTTCAGTTTTATATTTGAGGGAATGAACAACAGTTTGAATGATGCAGAAAAGTACATTTCAGAAAAGGACATTTTAGTTTGCTACTATCTCTCCCTCTGTCTCAAATCCCGGTAGGTTTTATTTGATATTCCCTGCGGAAGAGCTGTCAAAACTTTTCTTCTCCCCCCCTCTTCCCCACTATGTTATTCCTCAGACCTGTTATCACTATGATTGCTGTTTCATTTTTGAATCCCCAAAGACTGAGCTGCGAGAGAGTTGGTTTTTGGTGAAGTTTCAGTGTTGAAGGCAGCTGCAGACATTTTTTTGACACGTCTGATTCTAGTTTTTCCTTGTGAATATATAACAGTGAATGAATTGCACGCAGGGGGAATCCATCTCTGTGGCAGCTCGATTGGTACAACATGAGGTCTAACAGGATGAAGCGATGATATGATCAAAGGTGAGTGCTGTTAAGTCAACTGATCTTTAAGTGCTTGGATATTTGGTTGATTTAAATCAGACACCCCTGCAGAGACTAAACAGACATGAAAATTGATTCTAAAAAAAGATAGGCACTGTTTGGAAATCAGAATCCTTACACGGATCTGGTTAGAAATATAAAATGCAGACTTTTGCGGATGTAATTATCCAATAACACTAGTGGTGGGAATCTCAGGGCACCTCGCAATTCAATTTTATTCTGAGATTGTAAAACAAACACCACAGAATCGCAGGTGAAAAAATCCTGAACAAACTAAAAAAACTTACTGCTGACGAAGGAAGCAGATAACGTTGTTTGGAGAGTGAAACAGAAAGGAGAGGCAAGCCAGTGTGCGTGCACTAGGCTACACTCAGATCAAATCAGGTGGTGTGGCGAAAACACAGGTCTTCAGATGAAATTAAATTGAAAGTAGTCCATTTTGGCTGCGGCGGTGCTAGCCGCAGGGGGTTTCCAAAGAAAAAAGTAGCCGGCTGCTGTGAAAAAGATGAAATGGACTCAACTTTTAGAGGAACACAGCCCGACGTTACGTTGCGGTGTCCAATCACATAAGCTGGTGATCAGACTCACAGCGTGTGTATTCTCTCAGTTTGACACCTTTATTTTAAATCTGTGGATGCTGACGATCACTGTAGAACCAGCATGCTTAACCTACTCTGGCAGAGGCACGACTAGAGTTCAGAGGTAGGGCAGAACAGGTCAGTAGCTGGGCGAGTTATTTAGCATGGCTAAATGCTGCAGAGCAACGGCTTTCTCTTTCTCTTTTGTTTCACTTGTGATCACTTGGTTTGGTCTTGTGCCCCAGTTTAAAACACAGTAATGATCCGCCTCACATCCTGGTTGTTTACTATTATTTTTAATCTGTTGATGAGGACAAACAATCAATAGTAGGACCAGCACGCAAGTAACATGACAACATAGCAGCTTTGTCTTTTCGGCAAACTGATCAGCGGAGGTTCCCAACACGTCACACACATGGATCATGGAGTGACATGCTGCCTGTTTTAGTCTGAATGTACCCTTAAGGTGGACAATTAAAGCAACACTATGTAATGTAGGCAACCATCCCACCCCCATGCCTATTTACACATCAATTAATAACTATAGCAATCATTTGAAGTTGTGCTTTCGCCCACCTGACGAACCCGATGTTCACAATATTTCTTTTGGCTCTTCTCTTGGCCTCACCAACTCAGAATATCTGGCTCTTAAGCTGCTAAATGCTCCACTGTGTTCACCAACTAGTCCCCAACTGTGTCTGTTAGAGCCTTTTATTCTAAAAGCAGCTGCCTGCTGCCTCTGATAATGACTATTAAACCAAAATGATGAGCTGAGATATAAATATATATAAAAAAAAACAGATGATAGGAGCTTAAAATATAAATAAAAGCTTTATACCATTAAAAATAAACAATCACTGGGCTCAAGCCCACTGTTGGTTCTCTCTTCATCCAGGTAAGTACGAGCGTTTATTTGCATTCTCCTGACATCTGAGGTGTAGATCGATATCCATGTACACAGCCAGAATAAAAACCAGCAGGGCTCAGAGTCCTGAGGAGAAGGACTGAAAACCAGCTGACAGGCAGCTCTGCAGTACTGTTGGAGTGTACTGTATACAGAGGAGCATGGAGAGAAGAAATATAAAGTAAAAACGTTACTAGTTCCCACTGATGCTGTGAATTTCCTTCTATTTATGTATCCTACAAATTTACAATTGCAAACATGTTTACAAGATGTGTGCTCAGTGTAGCTGGAGACTTTATACATGAGTGGAAACAGCAGGTGATGTTAAATTTGCATTTTTATCACATCTACAGATCATTTTTCAGCATCCCATTTAAATAGGAATTTAGTAAAATAACAACCCTGAGCCAAAGGACTAGAGCCATTCAATCAAAACTTAATTATATTATTGGAGGGAACAAGCTGCATTTTACTTCAGTTAAATTAAATTGTTGACTTTTTCGTTTCTATTAGAAGCATTTCAGTTGTGTGTACTTGAGATACGGTAAGAGGTTTGTGTCTATCGGCATCTGACATAAAAGCAGCAAGATAAACCTAAGGTCTATTTTCATTTAGAAAGTCCTTGACTAGAACAGTCTACACTATAAAAAGCTGCGTATAGGGATCTGTGTGACTCACCTCAGTACATAAACATTACTGAAACAGAACATGGATCAGTCTGCAGTGTATTACACGTGTGCTGTAACCTTCAAAGATCTTGTTTTAGGACAGGGCACCTCCTGAACATCACAAACACCTTTGGCAAATGACATCTTGGGAGCAAACAGGCTCTGTCAGTGTGCAGCTTTTCCTTTCCACAAACAACATAACACTGAGTCATAACTATAATACATTTATTTTCCCTGAGAAGTCACAGCTACTCTCACCGTCTCCGTGCGCAGCTGACAGATAGAACAGAAAACATTATGTATAATATGTGATCATTTGTAAAATTAAACTTGGATGGTGATGGCTCGTCTGGTTATGAGGTCTCACTGCACATAAGAAATCATTCATCGATCCATTACTGATTTAAAGCGCTGACTGAGGATTCCTGCTCCGAGGAATTCCTCCCTAATTTATGAGGATAAGAACACACAGGCGTAAAGATTGAATGAGACTTAAGAGCTCCTCCACAGGAACCGAGGAGAGGAACCAGAAAAAGGATGAGGGTGTGTGTGAGGAGACGTGTTGGACAGGAAACGTCGCAGCCTTTGAAGCACGGCTTTGTACCTGAGCTTTGATCTCGGAGACACGACAAAAGACAGAAAAGATCTGTCCGTCTTTCTGTTTGGAGTCAGTCTACCTCTATGTCTCTCCGCTCTCCTCTGCTTGTTGTTAGGTTGTTGTTGTTTTTTTTCAACCTACCAGCGATCCAATCAAGATATTGGTGACCCAGCGGTGGCTGTGTCGCGTCGCTGCCCAGATGGAATCAAATCTAATACCTCTCTAATGCCTCAGCCTCTGTGGGCCACAGCGGTATTGTTATGTGTGTGTCTGTGTGTGTGTACTTCTGTGTCGCCGGGTAACCCTGCAGTCGGGGAGGTCACACAGTCATCAGGCAGGATCAGGGTGAAAACAGCTGGGGTCGAGTTCGTAAAGCTGCTCAGAACTCAGCACGGCTGATCTGGGGTACGAGTCAGGTCACATGACACGATAAACCCCTGCTTCAGCTTTAAAGGACTGAAAGAGGAAAACTGGTCTCAGGTCAGACTCTGGGAGGCGGATGAAAGCTGATTAACAGTGGACTCCTTCTGGGTGTGGTGGCTAGCAAAAACAACAACAACCTTGAATTCAGTGAGATTATAGAGATTTTCCTCACAGAGGTATTATTGGTGTACCGTATTTTTAGGTTTAGAGATCGAGCCACACAAAGGTATGGCTTCCTACAACACAGTCACTGTCCTTGAAGTGCTTTTAATCAATACTTGGTTAAAACTATTTTTCAAATTACAACGTAAAATCATTTATCACCTGTTTCTGCAGCTGCCCTCGGTTTTATGGAGCTCTGTAGACAGGTCTAGCTCATTGTTTGCTTTTCTGTTTCACTCCCACCGCTCTTTCAAGGTAGTTTTGACCTGCAGATGTTTTCAGCTAAAAAGCCCACTCTTCTACACTACCTGCTCACTACCAAACAGAAGACAGACACGTTAAGTGTCTAACTGGTGAACAATGGGGAGCGTCTAGCAGCTAATTAGCCAAAATTCTCAGAGGAGTTAGAGACCAAAAACAGTTACAGTTTCAGCGCACTGATGTAATTTCAGACAACACATTTAATTATTAAATGGTAAAACATCCTGCCTCAAGTATTTGATAACCACTTTTGAGGGATCATTGCAAAATTGTACATTTATATAAAGAATATATCAGACTTTTTGTATACCTAATACCGGTATTGGCCCCAGAAATCCAGTATTCATCGGGCTCTGGTGAATATTTGCCAATAAACTGGCTGATATCATAGGTCACTGCACATATTCGGGCTGTCGCGATATCAGATTTTCACTACACCATCATCATGACCAAGTATATTAATGATAACGATATATCACGATATCTATAGAAATGTCAAATGTATCTTTAACTGTTTCACTGTGTGATTTGTCTCTTTTTTGGCGTAAAAAGTACAATATTTGTCTCTAAAATGTAGTGCAGTGAAGTATGAAGTAGCAGAAAATGGAAATACTCAAGTACAACTACCTAAAAGTCGTACTTAAGTTCAGTAATTGATTAAGTTACATCCCATCACTGCTCACCATATCATAAAAAGTCAGTTTTTGAAGATTATATATTAAAGCGAGATTACAGTAGAGAAAACTGGCACAATGAGGCCATAAGAAATACTGCTGCGTGGTATTTTATAAGGACAGAAGAGCGTGATCACACAGTGTAGAAAAGTCTGTTAAATACAGTGTTCAGATTTCCATTAAAAGAACCGTAATAGCCATCATCAACACTTCCCAAATGCTGACGTCTAATTACAGTTTTCATTATTATTCCTCTCGGCCTCTCTTGTGTTCATGCATCACTTGCCAGGAAGACGGATCCCCGCACTTACAGCTGGAGACACACTCACAGATTTAGCAGCAAATAGACCTTTAAAACTAAAACCACACTGTCCCATGTAAAAACAAATGGACCCATCACATTATGATATATAAGAAAGACATTTTCGCTTAATGCCCGTAAGGGTGGGGACAACTTCGACCTGCGGTTATGCAGCGGCTGGGCTGAGAATCTCTCAGAGCTGTTTACAAGTGAGCAGCATACTAAAAAAAAAAAAAGGAAATCTGCATCAGCTGTCAGCGAGAGTATCCGAGAGCAACAAGCAAAAGCAATCTTTGTGCCTGCATCTCCCGGGGCATGTAGAAATTCACTGATAGTCGACCAAACAGCCAGCCTTCTTCTCTGACCTCCTTTGCTTTCAAATGCCAACAACAAAAAACACGCCAGGATATCTGAGGAGCTCACACTCCACCAAGGTGATCCTCCCTGTCTCTCTACCTGTTCAGGTGAGCAATACAACTAAGCAATCACGCAGTGCAGTGACGACGTACAGTATGTGCGTTAGCTTTGACCACAACCAGTATGTAGCAATGTTCTCGAGTCTACTGGGAGTAATTTAATCAGTGTAAAATGACTGACAGCTCTATGAATGTCATGTTCAGAACTGGTGACCAGTGACAGGAAACGACTTGTCACTCACATGTTCACGCTCCTTCAGGATGCACGTAAGCTCCATTGTGATTTAAAGTGCATTCTTCCTGTTGTGTGCTGACATGTGTGAGTGAGTGCAGTGAATGACAAGTCCCTCCAGTTAACAGGTATAATATGAAATAGAAAAGAGACATTAAAAGCTTTAAAAAGTATAGTGAAAATAAATGTAGACATTAATCAATTTATAAAATGTGGCATAAATGCATTAATTGATATTTCTGTTTTAGTTTGTCTCTGTATTTATTGTGTATTTATTACCAATGTCTATAATGCATTACACCGCATCATGAACATACAGCACCTATCATGCATTATAATGCACATTCCTATAGCACTATACGAAGCCAACTGTTGCGTCATCTCCAGCTGCCTGCGTCTGCACATGAACACATCACAAAGCCAACTACTGTAACTACTGTAGCTCGTACATTCAGCGCCGGCATGAGAGATAAGAAACTCTCCATACCACAAGGAGGCAGTATTCTGTATTCACGACTGTGGACACACAAACCATTGTTGTGACAAAGCAGCCCATATACCAACTTCAAATGGGTGAAATCATGGATACTACAGCAACAGACTCATGGGGCTGTACATTTCATTTTCCGTTTCTCTTCGCGTGCACTGACTCAATTAGCTTAACTTCTCTCACTGATGGACTCGCCGCTGATTGTACCTGCTCAGTCGGCTGTAAAGCCACCAACAAGGGCCGACTAGAGCCACAGACGCTGACCAACGGGCCCAACATTGCCCATGTGTCATGGCCCTTATATTTACTGTACAAACATGAGAATGATACCTATCCTGTCATCTAACTCTCACAAAGAAGGTACGTGAGCTTCTTTGCTAAGATTTTTAACTTTTCCTTTAAATTTACAAATAAATCTTGTACTTAAAGAAGACATATTATGTTAATTTTTAGGTTCATAATTTTATTTTGGGTCACTACTAGAATAGGTTTACACACTTTAATTCTCAATAATCACATCAGTTTTTCTCATTCTGTCCAGTGCTGCAGCTCTGTATTCCCCCTCTGTCTGAAATGCTCTGTTTGAGCTCCTGTCTCTTTAAGGCCCTCCTGAATACCCAGTCTGCTCTGATTGGTCAGCTCACACACGCCTGAGCCAGCACTGTAATAACAACAGACTAGCTGTGCTAAATACATTTTTGTGTGCCAAGTGAGCCACTTGGAATAAATTATGCAAATGTCTAAGATAGTGGCGTAGTGTGATGTCACGAAGTCGGGGAATTAAAGGCGGGACTGGTGATGAGGCGTTTCAGGAGCAGTGTTTCCTGTGGGAAAGAATAGCTTCTGTTGGTGCAAACTTTTAAGACTGTTTACATGCACAAAATATAATATTTAAAACAATGAAAGAAAGTTTAAAAAAAAAGAAAAAGAAAAAGCATGACAGGTCTCCTTTAAGTAACTAGAATCAGGGAATGTTTGGCATTTTTGCCTAAAAAATGGTCTAAATTATTAATTAATCAAAAAAAATGGTTGGAAATTACTTTTCTGGTGATGCAATTATCAAGTTTATCAAAGGAGAGTCTAAAGCTTTCCATGAAGGAAGTCTCTATTTCATGTTGCAGATATCAAATGTCAGATCTCAGGTAAACACTGCACACACGCCGACATGAAGGGTTTTTCACATGAAACTGCAGATAATGCCGACTGTCAACCGAGGAAGTCTCACCAGCTTTTAAACAGCACCGCTGTTAAAAACTGGTTCGAATAATGATGTAATCCTTCTGATACCATATAAGATGAGAGATAACTGACTGGTGCAACGATTGGGGTCCTACAGTAAGTCACTGATCAGCAGCTCAAAATGACATCATCACGCTGTGCCACACAATCCATGCATCACAAAGCTCTCATACGTGCCACGAGCTCGCCTGTCGTCTAATTCCATTCATTTCCATCACTTGCAATCAGTGCAGCTCTGTGTCCCCGAACCCTGTGGCAAACACCAATCGGCTCGCCACGTTGCTCTGCCACCATGGTAACTGGATTAACGAGCGGCGGTGCAGTTACTATGGGATGTCGAGATGATAAATGACAGTCTGTCTGGCACCAAATCTGTCTCCTAATCTCAGCAGGAAAACAAAGGACATGGCTGGGAGACAGCTGAGATGAATGAGCGTGTGAATGAATGAAAGGGCAAGCGTGTCTGCGTGTGTGTGTGTGTGTGTGTGTGTGTGTGTGTGTGTGTGTGTGTGTGTTATTCAGCATAAGAGGGTTTGAGGACAACGTAGGTCAACTGCACTGAGTTAATAGAGGCAGAAGGAGATTAAGGATGCACAAACAAGCGGTGAAACTCTCACACAAACACACAGTCGTCTGGGCTGCGCTCGTCTCTCACCTTGTCAGGTGCTTGGCTCTGGAGGCTGCCAACATCCAGTGGAGTGATGAGGGGCACGTTCTGGAAGCCGTCCTCCACACTCACAGGTTTGGCCCCTTTGTCTTGAAGATTACTCCCTAGTTTCACCATCTTTCACCGCCCGCGTGTTATATTCCCTTATTTCCCTGAAGACTGCTGCTCCTGGATGAGAAAAAAAGAGGATTTTTACCTCACAGCACTTCAGGTCAATGAAAACTGGCAGATTATGTGATGGAGATGATTTTAGATTGAGTATCGATGAGATTGTTTTAACTTGATTGCGGCTTTAAAGTACATATGAATATGAGGAAAAAATGACTGTTCACTTAAGGGGCATGGCAATTAAATTCAAAGCGTGGGATTATGGATGATCAGCAGAGCAAAACACTCAAAATAAAGCTCAGTTCAGAAGAATAAGACAAACCTGTGCTGGTAACATCAACATAACCTGTCTCCATTACAACAAAACAAAAATGTAAAACACCCCCCCCTCCCAAAAAACAAAAAGCAGTAACTTACAGCTGCTCGTCCTTGTCCGTCCGTTCCCTCCGTGCTGCGGCAGTGCTTGTGTCTGGTCTCAGAGGCGGAGGGAGCGCAGATGATGAGGAGCAGGTGAGGCTGGAGGCTGCGCTGCGGTGTCGCTGCTGCTGCTGCTGCTGATGCTGCTGATGCTGATGCGGGAAAGCAACGCTGCACCGCCGGAGACAGAAGTGGATGTCTGGCGGCAGGTTTTCCTTCCAGCAGGCAGCCCAACCCCCTAATCCAAACACAGCCTCTTCTTCTTCCTCACCGCTGCTGCTGCTGCTGCTGCTGCTACACCCAGCCGCCGGAGCTGCCACTAGGGGGTTTTTTCTGTCCTCTCAGGGAGTCTCGTTTGTTTGGGCAAAGTGGGAGACGAATTAATGATGCCTTTGAGGGCTGCTCGGAAAATCCAAAGCTGAGCCGGCAGGGCGGAAGCATATTCATTTTTATCATTCTGAATAATGAAGGTTTTTGTATTGAAGTGGATTGTTTTGTCACGAAGAGAGCAGTTTGATGTTGTGCGTGAGGAATAAAAAAAAACCAATTCACTCCCAAACAATGAAGTTAATGATTATTTCTGCCTATTGCATCACATCCCAACAGAAAAGTCAAACTTTTCCAGCAAGAAGTTTGAAAGAGAAAAGGAAATCCGTGGATTACACAGCACTTGAACGCAGCATTAACCATGTGCGAGCCAGATTGGCTCTTTTGGTCCTGCAGCGCCATCTGGTGGTTCAATCAGTGACACACTCACACTCAGACCTGAGAGTAGTGTCAGCAAAATAAAAGAAATTACATCAATAATCTGACTGTAAAAGCACAGATGCTGAGATGTTTAAATGTTTGAAACAGAGAGGTTAATTTGAATTAATTAGAGATCAGGCAAATCTGTCTGATATATAAATCATCCATAAAAGTGATTGAGGCATGCGGAAATAATAGAAATAAAGTCCCAACAGTCAAACTTAAAAGTAAAAGTAAATATATTGTGTTAAAGGGGCACTATGCAGTTTTGGAGAAGAAATTCAAAGTAAGAATTTTAATATTTACAATATTAATGAGGTGATAATAAAACTTTTATTTTTCCATAACTGAATAAACAAGCTGTTCTCAGAGGAAAATTGGAGCTGGAAAGGTGGCAGGGTCCGCCACATATACACAAAATAAAACTGTATGAAATTGCGTTGACCTTCAAGGTCGGTTTGATTGTTCAGTTTATCCAGTCATGAAAACAAAGAGAGTATTTTCCATAACATCCACTAAAATGTGGTGGGGTGGAAGTACGAAGTTGCAAAAAATAGGAAATGCTCAAGTGCAAGAACCTCAAACTCGTACTGAAGTACGATACTATTAGAGTAGATGTACTGCATTGAATCAGTGGAGGTGAGTAAATGTTACATTACATAAAAAGCATATTTAACCTGGACCTGATGGGGACTTGTTTTAAACTTAAAAAAAAAAAGTCCCCATCTACTGCACTTGTTTAGGAGAACGCTGTTTTGTTGTGAAGCTCCATAAATGTTTTGTGGACTCTTGAGCTTCAACCTACTTTTCATTGGCATGAGGTTGAGTAGATAAAGACTGAATTTTCATTATTGGGTGAACTTATCTGTTAACCGTTCACTGAATAAGCACAAACAAATCAAACTTCCTCCAGGCAGCCCAATCATCTGTATCTCTGCACTGGAGAAACAGGCTCCTCTGGTTGTTTTGTACTTTATGGTAATGCACCTGATTTCCTTCATTTCCTGACACAAGCTCTTGTTTTCTCATGGACATTATGCTGATGAACCTTGAAGTGGATATTAGCATGAAGTTCTATCTTCTGGCAAGAGGTGTCATGGTTGCATTCATGTTAGTGGGTGTGATATATTCAGTTTACTGTCATAGAGTAAAGAAACCAGATAATATTCATAACTAAGAAGCTGGAATCAGAGAATGTTGACTCTTCTTTTTCAGAATTACTCTGACAAATTATTGTAATACATCCCTGCCAACAACTAATGACTAATGCTGACTAATGTTTCAGTGAGTAATAATGATCACACTTTCTTCAACTCACACTCAACAGTACAACACACCACCAGCCGGTGGTGTTACTGAGCCATCGTGTCTGTTTGCTCAGTTTTTCCTGGAATTTGAGAAAACAACACATGACCCAGTCAGCACTCTTGCTTTTACTCAGAAGATAGCATGACATGTTTTTATGGATCCACAAAGTGAATGACTCTGCAAACTGAAAGCCCTTAAATGAAGGGCTTATCATGAGTTGTTGTGTAGAAATTCCTCCCAGGATGTCACAAGTTTTTTTTTTTTATCCCTTTCAGTGAGCTACACACACTCCTACAGTATTGCACAGTAAATGTTGAAGAGTGGTGTATGTTTTATTTCTATAGCCCATCACAAATCACCAGTTTGCCTCAAGCTGCTATATATTCTGTGAGGTGCACAACACCCTCAATCCTTAGACGCTCAAACCAAGAGTGTCCATTAAAGGGTCAATCCGTCCCAAAGCATGCAGTCAGTGGTGTGCTATTTCCTCAATGGCCGGCATTGACGAGCATTTTTTAACTAATGTTGGAATACAAAGACAGAATAATACATGAACAAACTAATAGTTAAGAGAGCGTTAAGTACCTCAACTTCATCTTGGAAAATAAACTGAGCTTTGATCACCACACCACAGATATCCAGAAACACTGCTAACAAAGTCTCTCTGCCATCCACAAACTTTTGTCTCTCTCTGTCAAACCCCACCCATTGACCCCCATCCTCCTGTACTGCGCCACCTGCTGCTTAACAAAATGCTCCCACTCTGCAATAGAAACAAGCTTCTGAAAATCACTAGCATATCTTCTCAAACAGTCGACAACCCCACTCCCTACCTGGCAGCGCTCACTGACACT
The DNA here is from genome assembly GCF_965226575.1 of Pagrus pagrus. Taxonomy (NCBI): domain Eukaryota; kingdom Metazoa; phylum Chordata; class Actinopteri; order Spariformes; family Sparidae; genus Pagrus; species Pagrus pagrus. The sequence goes on from NC_140198.1 coordinate 11,428,860, forward strand.
GCTGCCAATCGCAGAGCACTGACCATAACACATGACCCCCTGCCATCTCTTCAACCCAGGCTTCACCCATCTTCCCTGTGGCCACAGATATAGACAACCAATCTGTGGAATAAAAATTTAAAAAAGCATTCACTGAAATCACTCAACTTATGTATACAGACTGCCAAAACAAGGCCATTGGCAATTCTAACTCCTCACACCGCCAAAAGTTAATTTCTGTTATTATACGTCATGATCGAAGTGAGTGTTTATTTTCTTTTACTGCATTTTTACACCATGGAGCCATATCAGAGTTTTTCCAAAGAATTTTCTTCAGCTCAGGAGACACATTTACAGGATTTCCTCTGTACAAATGGGACCAGAATTAATTGATTGTATGATGGAAGTGTCTGACCTTTTAATTCACTAACTCAGTAAAGTGTATTCAGTGTTAAAGAGCAACTTTGTTGTCTGAAATTCACAGTTTTGCTGACCTTTAACTTCTCACGTTACTTCTGTGATGTAGAAGTGCACTCCAGGGTGTGGTCAGGACACCACGGCATCACTGCTGGGTGTGGTCTTCCAGCCTGTTGTTAAGGTAGTCTATAATTAGTTACCAGAGACAGTAAAGGCTCTAATGGTTATCTGCTCCACCTCACATTTTTAAAGAGTAACTCATTTAAGTGACGTTAAAGTGTGTTTACAGGTCTTTGGGAGTGCTACTGCATTCGTGGCTAAGTTGTATTGTGGTTCTTCTTTCTTATCAAAACCTGTTGCCCACATTACCCACAATGCAATTTAGCCGCTGAGTGACATCACTCAAGGCAAATCTTCTTCTTCTGAAGTCACAAAAGGCTTCATACTACTTTTTCCACATATGCAGCAGTACACCCAAAGACCTGTAAAATTGGTGGAGTTTCCCTTCAAGGCCAAATATGAACATTTGTCAACTGTACAGAATGACAACAATGAACATGTGATGGGTTTAACTGATGTACAGTCAGAGCTGAAGGTTCACGACCATGGTAATATAACGACAGAGTCAAGCTGTGATTACAACAGAGGGAGTCGACTGGTGAGCAAATCCACCCAATCAACGCTTCAAAGACCGAGCATGAATAAGCACACCAAGCACACATTTTCATCACAGTTAAGATTTATTTCATTCAACATTTCACATTACAAATATTTAAAAATTATGCATACTGTTATAAATAGTTGGCTGCAAACAATTAAATAACATTAGATTTTTCTTTTTCGTTTCACCAGAACTTCTACAGACCAACTCCTAGAAATATGGACATATCCGTATTACATAACTTAATTAGAAAGGAAAATACAAAAATAGGAACTTATAAAGTGAAATGACAATAAAAATTAAGGTGATATCTTAAGTAAAAAATGCTATTACTAAATACAACAACCTTCCCATACACAGTTAAAAACTATTGAAATCTTGCCATTAAGTAACATCATTAACAGACAACAATTTAAATATTTATTTTCCTTCAGAAAATGTGAACCATATATTGTGGAGCACAATATAGCAATTAGTAAAAACTAGACACTTTAACATATTAAAAGCTTCACCTCAAAAATATAACAAAAATCTGATCAAAATTATAAAAATCAATTATACATTCCAATTAAAAATATACCAATAAACAGCTAAATACATTGTTGACCTAATAATTACAATGCAATCAATCACAGTAGCTTAAAATAAATAAAATAAGCAAATGAGCACAAAACCTTTAATGTTTTAAAAATAACTTCAATTATTTATATTAGTACAAATAGTTTGATTTCTTTTCTTTTTTACAAACACCAGCATGAAAAGGATTACAATAACAGTAGAAAATGACTGTGAAAAACATATTAACATCTTCTTTAATTAAATGTCTGCAATTAAAAATGGCATTAAAGAATTACATTGCAAAGAGTCTTTATCTGGAAAAAGGTTCAAAAGAAGTATTGCACATAACAACTTGAAGTTAACTTGCAACATTTACCACATTCAAGTCTTTAAGCTCCCCTTCCTCCAGATAGGTCTATATAAGATCACCTCGACAGACAGCGGGGATGAGTTCTCAAGTCTTTTAAACAGTGTTCTAGAAGGATGCTCAAAGTCCTGCACTGCCCGAAAAAAATCGATTTAAAGTTCGTTTCTGTCTTGTTTCTCGTCTTTTTATCTCTCCGTCATGTGCATCCTGCAGAGGTCTGCGAATGGGGAAGCGAGGAGATCGACACGTGGGGGGAGGGGAGGAGCAGGGGAAACGGGGGTGAGGTGAGGTGAGAGCGGGTTTGGGGTGTCCTTAACAACTTAATAGTTGAGAAACATTTGGTGCACACCACAACAATTAATTTTAATAGCTAATTCATGTACTTGTCATTTTCTCTTTTTTTTGTCATGCATGCTAAGGATTACAATAGGTGCTAGTTGGCAAGTTCAAGAATATATATATACTTTTTTTTTTTTCAAATATTAAAATATCTAAACACCAAACATCCATTCTTGTGATACAAGATTCAGCGTTAAGCGTGAACCAAATTTTGCATTCTCCTTATAATATGTTATACTCCATCTATGGAGAGGAAACCAAGACAGAAGTTACCATTGTCCAACTAGTATAGCCATGTTTAGAGACATTAACATCAATTTTAATTTACAATCTTTTTTTCTTTTTTTTAAATTCTCGCCATGCTGTTATTGACCAGATTGACTGGAAACATCTAGTGTACGAAAAGCTAAGACCAAGAGAGCGTTACACTTTGGTCTCTCCTCTGCAGATCTGAAGTCGCATCAACACAAGTGCGCACTTAGTTGTAAAGTTTCCTCAGCACTGAAATGTATAAAAAGCATAATTGAAAATAATATATATTGAAATCACTCAACTTTTTTTTTCTTAAAATGAACATTTCCATATATGCAGATCTCTCAGTAACAAAAGTACAAAAGCTACCTTTCACAATGTGAAAAATTGAGGTATTGCAAAAAGGAGTTTCCCCATTTGTGAAAAATGTGCCTAAAATGACTGTTGGAAAAAGAAAAAATATTTAGAAAAGTAGTGCATAATAAATGTTTATATGTGCATGACAAAATAATTTAGCTAGAAAACACTGTACCAAAAATCAGCAGGCCATGTATAAAATAATCTTTTTTTTTTTCATCTCATTTAACAGCAAATTCTTCACAAAGTGTTTTAACTTCTAAAATGCTCACCCACCGCACCAAAACTAATGTCCAGGGTGCAAAACTGGTGCAACGACACCACGCCGATATGAGGATACGTGTCTCACTAGTGTGTATAATCAAGTTTCTGTACTAACTCCCTGACATATTTAAATGCTCGGCTAGTAGGTTGCCACTGAGTGACTTAAAAACGTCAAACAAATGTGAGGATTAGTTTTACTTTCGCTGTGTGAATGTGCACGTTATGTTAAATTGTCCCCAAACACGCAGACCTATTTGAGATTAAAAAGAACTAGTGCCTACCAGCGTGCACCTCCATTTTGAGCTATGGAGAGTGTGAGGCCTTGTGTGTGTGTGTACGTGTATGTGTGTGTGTGTTTGTGTGTCTGTCTGCAAGCCCTGTTGTTTTTTTTCCACTGGTGTTCTAATGGGTTTTGACTGCTCTGTCAGATATATATATATAAATATATTATGTTCAAGGCCAATCTTTGGTTCGCTGGGCTTGACAGTTAAGCAAAACTGGGTAGAAGAAGTGACAGATTTTTAAAAAAATATATATGAAAAAACGTCCTTGAAGAAATGAGAAAGAAACTAAGAATAAAAACCTAAAACAAGAAATGAGCTACAGTATGACCCACTACTGCACAGCCATCTTTGGTTCCCATAAGCCACTGCGTAGAACCGACTGCTATCAAGAGCAAACTGCATGTGGGTAACAAGTGTGCAGTAGTAGAGCACACTGCAGAGACTATCTTCATTTATGCTTCAAAAACACTGGATGCTGAGTTGGATTAGCTTGGCGGGAGAAAGGATAGAGGGTTCGCCGAAAGGGCAGATCCCTCCATGACTCAAATGTGTGCCGACGATTTTTCGGAAATCAGATAAACTTTAATTGCTTCTTTCATTAGACGTAGCTGACTCTCGGATGCAAAGTAGAACCTTTTCATTAAAGACTTGGGAGAATTGCACAAATGCGTTTAAAAAAAGAAGAAAAAAACTCTAACAAAGACAGGCATTTCCCCGTAAAAACTGCAATATAAAAAGGTGGTTGCTCGACCAGCCTTCTCTCGAGGGGCTACCTTAACCTCAGTCCTGAAAGATGTGGATCCAAGCCCTGCGAGTTTAGATCCCTTAACCTCTGTTAGCTGCTAGCTTAGCAGCAGAGGCCGCAGGCAGACATGAGGAGGGGGGGAGTGGGGCTGGACTTATCTCTTGACCAGTAAGCCTGTCTGTCTCTCCTGTAGCCTCCCTACGCCATACATTCCCCTAATACGCCGTATACTGTACCATGCTCTGCTCTGTCCCTAGCACAACCCTGGGTTTGATTACAAAAATAAGGAGGTGATGAAGCAAGTGAGTACAAAACTGTGCCAGTCACATCACACTCTGCCTGTTGCATCACTTCCCTTTGATTATACTTCTAAGGAAAGGAGAACACCAGCGGGTGACAATGTTTTCTTTCTTGCTTTCTTTCTTTTTTTTTTTTTTTTAACTGTATTCGGCACATTAGCAGCTGAGTTTGAGGTATTAGTTTTTGCATGTCAAAATGGAGATCAAAACCCAAATATGTGTGTTGCTATAATTTCGTCGTGGTTTTTCAAGTAACATCAAAATATCTGTATGATCTTGGAAATCATAAAAAGAAAAGGTTCAAACATTTTGATCTGGGAGGGAAAAGTATCCATGTCGTTCTGCAGTGGGCCCTCTCTGTTCTTTAAAGTTAATTAAGATTCAGCTTTGGTTAACTACTAAGGGTCTCATATACTGGATCTGCACTCTTTAAATTGGAAATAAGTGCACTCTTCTTTAGCAACACCTTTTTTCAATTCACATTTGCTCTGGAGCCTCTTGCGTCAATAGATAACTCGAATCGCAGCTCTCAAAAAAAACAGCCAATCGTAACTTGTTTGCTCTGGAGACTCGGTACAACACAAAACGCAATAGCTCTGCTACAAAAGAAAGTCAATCAAATGTCAAATGAAGTGTATTTGTTTTAAGGGGGTCTCGCATCAAAGTTAAAATTAAATACATTGTTTGGAAAAAATATGCCAATTGAATAGCAGAGTACCATATCACACCTCAAACGTTCTAATATATGTATTTTTTGAGAACTCATAAAAATATTTCAAAAATCAAACGCATAAATAAAATTATGTTACACATCTTTTTCCTTGCTGGACATATTTGGATATAATTCCAGTTTTCTTTTCTATCTTCAAAATATAGATATATATTAACTTAGAAAAAAAAAAATGAGAAAAAGGTTCAGTGAAATTAGAGCAAAAAGGAACCAGCAACAGAAAAGTGCATTTATTTGTACAATGATTTGCGACTCCTGCACTACCTGCCCTCCTGCTCCCCTGTTGCCTCTCCCTCTCCGTCCTCCGCTCAGTTCCAGCGGAAGGAGATGTGACGGGGTCGGTCGCCTCCCTCCTTCACCAGGGGTTTGTGAAACTCTCGTCCGGCGCGCGAGTGGATGGCCGCCCAGCAGTACTCGCAGTAGTACTGCAGACAGGTGACGTTGGCGCAGAAGAACGGTGCAAACTTCCCGCCGCAGCGAGTTCCCTGGCACTCATCGCACAGCTGGTCATCCAGCACGTATGGCTTCACTTCCACCTGCAATCAGAGATGGGAGTCATTTGAATTTGATTCGATTTTTCCTTTACAACTTTTTTTCTGTATACTAAAGATTCTTAATAAATCAAAGTCTTCAAGATGTTTTTCAGCAAACTTGCAGGATACAGTTCATGGTCTGCTTATCTGCGATAGTCAATGTACATATGTTCTGTAATCTCTTTTCTAAAATAGTTGTTTTTCATTGTTAATGGCAGACTTTGCTATACCTTCCCTGGATTCAGACCGCACAGGATTCACAGGAAATAGAGCATGCCTGTAATACAGCTTGCTGTTACTGCTTTTAATCTTATCTTACTTTATCAGTCTCAGGGTTAACTGTTCACTCTCCTAACACCGTATCAAACCTCGGCCTGACACCAACAATACTTTTCGTTATCAATTAATCCGCAGATTATTTTCCAAATCAATCAAGTCATCATTAAGTCTATAAAATGTTAAAAATTGTAAAAAATGCTATAATATGATGCTGAAGCTCCAGTAAGAGCTTTATTAAGTGTCTGCTGATGCAAGTTCAGCATTTCCTTATGTTGATAGGTCATTAAAAGGTGCAATAAGACGTTTTTGTTTGAAACATGTCAGTTAACAAAAATTGTCAGCAGAACGCAAAGACATAACAGTTTTGACGTTATGACAAAGACACCTCTGTATTGTGTAGCAGAGATATCAACTTAAGTTAGCAGGCTAACCAGCTCACCCTGGCACATCCCTTCTCATTTTACCACTTTGTGCCTAAAGAGGCAATAGTCCAATAGTGAAGCTCAGGCCTTCACAAGCCTGACTTCTCATGCTCCACACCTGAACCCGCCTTGTTTTTGTTGTCCCTGAGCCAAAGTCCTGGTTGGGACTGCTAGCTGCATGGCTAAGCTAACTTGTGAATTGCATTTCCAGTTAATACTGGAGATATGCTGCACCGCTACCTGTTCAGAGTATGAATTTGACAGGTCAATTCTAACATACTGCACCCTTTAAAGATTTCAACCAGGGAACGCCGGATGACTCTTATTGTGAAGCAGTCACATGAAATGTGTCGACAAAACAAAACATGGCAGTTTTTGCCAGCAGACTGGTTTGAAATATTGCAGAGAGTAGTGGAACAAAGACCAGCCACAGTGAGCTGTTACATGAAGAAGAATTGCATGTGACTGGCTCCAAATGTTGAAATTTGTGGATCTGAAACTCCCTTTCCAGACCGTACTATACACCACTCGCTGTCTTTTCCGACTGCTCAGTGATGAGGGACTGTGCTATTAGCAAGTGAATGTCACTGAGGCACTCTAAAATCTACACACCAATTATGCAAATGAGAAAGCAGCGTACTATTATTTCAGCATTTTATATTATGATGTTAACTCGATGTTTCTGCTCTATCTTGTTCACTCACCTCTACTGTGCAAATGTGAATAACATTGGAGTCAATTACAGGTCGCCTTAAGCTGTGATACTGTAATTCCTCCGCTGCTGGAAACAGTCAATGACAGCAAATCTAAACACTTAGACCTCTCTCTTACTTCAACACTGTGCTCAATAGCTGGCCTCCACCTGCCTGTAACTGATAGAACTGAATCTGCACTTTATCACTCTATTCTACTATTGACTGTTCCTGTTCTTTACTTCCTACTGTAACTGATGCTCTCACTCGATGGTAGACATTTTGAGTCCAGTTTGAATTTGAGAAAAATTCTCTTCTTAATGTTTGAAGTCAGGACAAGCACAAAGGAGCTTAAACTAAAGTTTGTTTTGCAACCAGGTTTGAAGAAATTAACTTTGTAACCTAGTAAACAAATTCTGTATAAAGTACGAAATGTTTCACTCCTAAAAAAAACAAACAAGAGCTTCCGTCTTTTAGCACAACTCAGAAATGGGGCAAAGGTGAGGAAAGTTAGAGAGAAACACGACAGGAAGTGAGACGTGGGGGTGACAAATGAAGAAAGAAGGGGGCCGAGAGGGGAGGACGAAAAACACTGAGCTCTCTTTTCTTTCCACTCACCCGTTTATCGATTTCTCCATGCTGCAGCTGTACAAAGCGAGCACTGATAGCAGCAATGTAGCTCTGCTGATTAGAGAAGGCGACCCGCCCCGCTCCCTTGGGGTACTTCAGCTCAGGGTCTGTGTCGATGCCAGCGTAGCAAACGCCGCCGTACAGGCGGTCCATGATCATGGCCAGCTCCACTGCAAGACACATAGAACTATCTGAGCAAAGTATTCACCGAGACAAGTTTCACGCACAGAAGCAAAAGACATACACATATAAAAGAAACATTCATACGATGACAACGCGCACACACAGGATTAAAGGCGCACTATGTAGTTTTGGGGAAGAAATTTTACTTGTAAGAGGAAGATCTTCATTGACTCATTTCTTTTGTCTAAACAAACTCTTTGTTTTTATGACTGAATAAACAAACTGACACAATTTCATACTGTTTTACTTTGTTTATATTTGGCGGACCCTGCCACCTTTCTACCTTCAAACAGTGTTCTGGGGACTTTACTTTCCTCTGAGAACAGCTTGTTTATTCAGTTCCGGAAAAAATAAATCATTCTCAGTTTGTATTATTACCTCATTAATACTGTAAATGTTAAAATTCTGAGTTTGAATTTCCTCCCAAAACTACATAGTGCCCCTTTAATAGATGAAGCCAGTGAACACAATCACTGAGAGTTGTTGATCTGGCAGCTTAAAGCCGTCTGCACAGGATGGATTTAAGTTCAGCAGCGTTTGATGGGGCCAATATGAGACAAGTGTCAGCTTCTAAAATGGCTGCAATAAATAGATTAAAGTTATTTAAAATCTGTATTGTGTTTTTCTTAGTAGCAGTTAACAAATATGCAAATTGGGAGGAGATAGCCCTGCAGATTTACGATGCAGCTTTACTTGTTAAAACATGAAAAAAGTCAAAATGGCAGTTTTTTTAATATGCAGATTTTGCACATGTAAATTTAGACACAGTCTCATAAAACATTTAATGCACTGCAGGGTCCTGTGACCTTGGTCATTACCACAACTACGATGCGGTGCAGACAACATGAACACACAGCACAAATAACATTGCTATCAGGATAAAAAGGAATTTAATATTCTGCACAGCACAGCGTGCCACAGAGACTACTTCCTGATGGGACCGGTGTAGGTCAAAGCCGATTTTCACTGGCACAGTGCTTCTTTTAGCTCTGCCCTCTAGCAAGTCTAATGTTTATTATGAACACAAGCTGATCACGTTGCAGTGTCTCACAGAAAGGAGAATTTTGCTAAAAGCTGGCACTTCAAAGATTAGGATGAAGCATGAGAAGCATAGTAAGTGGAGGACTAGTACTTAGAGTTGTTTATTTGTGATGAACAGTTTAAACATTTGCAAAAGAGTTACGTGCTGATTTACTGAAAAGATAAGAACAACAAAATAAATGACACTGAGAAGTCCTTTACCAAATAAATAAATAATAAATAAATAAAATAAGGGAATGACACATTAATAAACACACAGGATTCAACCCACATGCGTAGTTTACTCTCAAATGTTAGTTTTGTCATCGCAAACTCTCATTTGTTGTTAATTTACCCGAGTCTTACATAAAAAGATAAACATAAAAATGAGGGATACCTGCACGGAGCGGACGAGGGACACCTCCCACAAAGATGGTTTTCCTCGGGTCCAGAGGCTGAGATCCATCCATCACAAAATCACTGTCGTTCAGGTTCCACGGGCGGATCTGGACCTGTCGCACACAAAACCAACAGGTTTCAGCTCTAGAAATAAACTGCACTGTGCACAGTAACAAACTTTACTTGTAAAGTCAAGTAAAAGTCATAACAAAAAAGTTCCACTGAGCTCAGAGGACACAGCCAGAGCAGATGGGTGCGTTTGTGTGTGTTCCCACTGACCGGCTTGTCTTTGATGGTGGGGCTGGACACACAGAGGTACAGCTTGCCGTCCTCTTCAATGCAGGCATCGATCAAAGCCTGCACTGAGCTCTCATCCTGGAACAGCAGGAAGGCGTAGCCTATACAGAATACAGCGGGGTTATTCATGCTGCAGGAGACGCAATGTATTGACAAAGACTCACATTGGAATTTAGTGCAGTGATTACTGCGACTGTCAGTCTGATCACAACACACTGCATTCACCACAGGAGGGTATAAACAGGAAAAGGGTCCAAACACGGTCGCAAAATGCTTCACGTAAAAAGCAAAAGACTGCACAGATGCACACGTATTAACAGTGGAAGTATACTGATACAAGGCTAACACACAGTGCTGTAACAACAACTCAGACTTCAGTCTTTTGTAGTAATAAATTAAACGGTAAGCAATGAAAAGAGAAAGCAGCACAGACTGAAGACACAGTCATCTTAACATACCTTTAGGGGGAAAATAAGATTTGCTCTCCGCTTTGTGAGGCCAGTCCACAAACAGATGTCCAAAACGCCGGAAACTGGCTGTAATCTCATCTGAAATAAAGCAGACAGAATGCATACTCACCGACAGTCCTCAGGTGTAATTATCTGATGGCATCTTATGGTATAACTTTCCCTCAAGTTACATCTATTTTCAACCGCCAGAGATGAAAGAATCAGTTTAGATCTTAATGCGACTGCTTTACCTTCATCTATGTCCGGGGGCAGTCCTCCCACAAAGACCTTGCGCGAGTAGCGCTCGACGCGCTCTCCGTTCTGGTGCGGGAAGCAGTGTGGCGAGCCGAGGCCGGCGAGACCCTGATCGCCACGCTCGTCGTCAGGGAAACCATCCTCCATTGGGAAGAGAGAGGAGTGGCCTGAGAGAGAGAAGAGCAGGAAAGGTTTATTTCCTGAAGAGAGAACTACAAGGAAAGGTTGTCATGGTGACAACACTGAGGTAGTGATGACAACTGTAGGTTAGCAGGATTATCTCATAAGGCTGCTCATTCACTTTTGACCACAAAGAGTCATCCACCTGTCTTTCATTTTTCTTGACCTGACAAAACTTGCCACATCATCAAGACATGTAATGCACCTTATAAGGGATGCATTCAAACACATTTCTATTTCCTTGGACAATATGTGGCTTTAATACTCTCTGGTGAGCTGAACCTTTTTCCAGACCCTTTAAAATCTTTAATGGGGCACTACGTAGTTTGGGAGAAGAAACTCAAGCTCAGAATTTTACAATATTAATGAGGTGATAATACAAACTTTGATTTTTCCATAACTGAATAAACAAGCTGTTCTCAGAGGAAAATAAAGTCCCCAGAACACTGTTTAAAGCTAGACAGGTGGCAGGGTCCGCCAAAAATAAACAATTAAAACAGTATGAAATGGTGTTTTCCTTCAAGGTCAGTTTGTTTATTCAATCAGGAAAACAAATGAAGATCTTTCTTTCTTCCCCAGAACTACACAAACAGACAGAAAAAACACCAGTAGGAGTGAAGCGTAACATGCAGAATACAAATGTTAAAAGGGTATCGTAATCTAAAAATCATAATAATACTGTCTATTTAAAATTAGGAGAAAAAATGAAGACACAATCAAGAAAGTCAAGTGGTTATGAGCATGGAGATATTGCAAAAAATCTGGACTGAACGATAAACTGAAATGGACAGACTGTCATGCGCACACACAGCCAGCAACTGTGATGTCAATAGAGGACTGAACATGCATGCAGGTTGTCTCAAATAAGCACAGTAGTCCTCTCAGTAAGCAAGTCTAAATAGTGGACTGTGCATGTTTGTGCAAGTGTGTGTGTGTGTGTGTGTGTGTGTGTGGTAGAGGTTAAGCCCTCCCTAACCTATCCCTGCTCCTATACAGCATGCCCTGAGCTGCTTTATACAGATTTATGCAAGGGAGTTAGCCTGAGCTTACAGTATGTACTGTGTGTGAGGTACTATGTGTGTGCGAGTGTGTCCGGCCAAGTGCCTGACCGGCGTGCACTGAGGTTTTTGTTGCAGTGTGTGTGTGTGTGTGTTTTTTTGCAGCTATTGTGAGATGTAAGAATCTCGCAAAGTGTGTGCGGAAAGAAAGGCAGCAAAGCATAACAAGAAAAACAAAATAAAAGGATGAAAGATGCAGAAAATCACGTCACAAGCTCATGGCAAGGCTCGACACTGAAGACAATCATGCAGACAAACATCTCACTGTTTGCACAGGCAACAACCAACGCCCCATAACCAATAGAATCAGAACGGCTTCACATCGCAAAATACGTAAAAATATTGAGACCTGCAGTTGAACTTCAACTGGAAAAGGGACATAATATATCCATGATTATATTTTACCTCGTCTCCTGCTATAATTCCTGGCTGCATGTGGAATAAGGACAAATCAAAGAGAGGGTGATTATAAATCATGCATAATACACTGTACCGATAAATGTGCCAGGTGGTTCATGAAAATAGAGCGATGATTCATTGTCTTCCTGCCTCTGTTTTATAAACCATCTGTGAATCATAGCCAGCCAGTGAAAACTTCACTGCACTACTTCATCGATACAAGTTTACACCCAGTTTACATTTTATTTATAGTTTAAAGGTCTGTGGAAACTGGCTAAACAGTAGTGCAACTTCTCCAGTTCAGCTTAAATGAAGGTCAACTGTATAATATCATGTGCAACAGCAGAGGGAGATATCCTGCCCTTTAATTATGACCCAGAGTCATATAAAAGCCAAAACGAAAGGGGAGAGATAAAATTGTCCAAGAAGTGGACCCTGAGGCACGCCACAGTTAATCAGGAATAGTGTAAGATAGTTAGATAGTGGAGTACACACACTGCTTCAGTCAGTAAACCAAGACACGAATCCACTCAAAGACTTCATTACACTCAAGCAGCACTAACATATTCATTAGTATTGAAAAGATTGATAAATCACAGGGTTCATACTGATATTAAGAGTAAAAATTCATCACTTCAGACTCTTGAAGCTTTTATCATCACTACTAAACTGTCAGAGTAAATGCAACTGCAAAGAAGTTTACAGAATTCCTATACAACTACAGCAAACAATTTATAATGTCATTTGATTATTTTACCAGGTATTCATATCAACATTGATGTTTGGATCAGGAAGATTTAATGCTCAACAATTTGGACAAATGTATATGACAACAGAACCGTTATATTTTAAATAATACAACATTTTTACATAAGTGATTGTGAAGCACAATTATGCTGAAAATCAAGCTTTTTTCGCAGAGTATATATGAATTTAACCTTGAAAACATAATGGTTAAAATTAAGCACTTCTTTTAGTTAAGACTTTGTACAAATCCTGAAAACAGCAGATTCAGTGCACTCTCACTGACTGACACAAGACTGAAATTCAACACTATGATGTAAGCTTTCCCAGTGGCAGCAGTTTCGTTTGTTTGTTTGCTCCTGTTGCTGATACCGGAGCAGAGTAGGCACTACTGTGGTTAACTATAGGGGGGTGAACTGTCTTACACAAAAATGAAATGAAACTACAAGAGGTAATTGCAAAGCAGTTACCAAGTGTTTCATGCTCTCCTACGATCATGCTTTAGACCTTTCAAACAAAGCGCATCTATGACAGCGAGCGGTTACCATTGCGACCTCTATTGTTTCCAATATAAACACGATGGCAGCACTGCGGTCAAGGAAGGCAGCCTTCCACTCTTACGAACATAGGTAGACACAAGGCCATCTGCCTTTGTTGAACTCTTCCAGGTAGCCACTATGTGCTCGCTGTGTAAACGTGGCAGGAGGCACACCGAAGTAAACAAAGCCTCTTTTCACTATTTGAAAGCAAAGTAGTATCTTCTAAAATCTGACAGTGTTCAATCTAAGAGCGATTAAAAGAGTGATGTTTCACCTTTTTAATAATTCTGCTGAGAAGGTATGAAGATGGTCTTACAAACCTCTACATCACCTTCCAATTCTTGTGAATGTGAAATTACCCCGATGAGCAGCACACTCATTTCTTTTTGTTTAATTCATTCCACGAAAATCTCATTTCCTGTTCTGCCATAAAACATGTCTGTAACCCATCTAACAGGTTCATCAGCCCACAATGCAGTTCACGGTCACATGTGTACACAAGACGATGCTCTTTTCACTCATTCCATTTAATACGCTCACTGGGAAATAATGTTTCTTTGCGCAGAGCTGTAGTGAAACAAATTAAAATGTGGACACTGGGGAGATTGAAGCAACGACCCCGTCTAAAACTGTAAGAACACGGAGAGGATGAAGAAGTGGCCAGAACACACAAGCAATAATCCTCAGCTCCCTCAGTGGACTTTCCAACCCAGATGGACATTAACTCTGGAGGGGGGGGGGGGGCAGGGGGTCAGAGAGAAGTAGAAAGGGAGAGGGAGAGGGAGAGAGACAGAGAACAGGAAAGCAGATTGAAAGAGAGCGGAGAGTGCTATAAAAAGAAATGTGTGTGAGAGAGAAAAATAGATTGGAAGAGATGGAGAAACAAGCAGATAAAAAAGCTGTGTGGGGGTGAGAGAAAATGAGAGTGAGCGTGAGCGATCAAGAGAATGAGGAATGCAATCTGTGTACGCTTAGGAGAGAGAGAGAGAGACAGAGAGAGAGAGAGAGAGAGAGAGAGAGAGAGAGAGAGAGAGATGGTGAGCAACCTCTGAATCCTGCCTATCCGCTGGCACCATCTGTCTCAGGGCTTGATGACAGCTCCTGATCATGTGATCTCACCATGTGACCTAGCGATCTTGTGAAAGGACTGCTGGCCCTCTCCCGTTTTACATGCTGGCCCCAGGATCAGAAGGCAAAAGCCACAACTACATGATTATAAGGGAATGAGGCAGTGTAGAGTCAGTGCAGTATTAAACTGCTGTTGTGGAAACTGCAGCATGTTTGAGAGATTCTCAGATGACTAAATAAAAATCTGGTGAGAGGAACTGTCATCTGATACAGGCTTTCCATCTTGTGTTTACCAGGAACATATGAGGAACTAGAAATTCATTTTAGGATACATATATTCAAAGTAGTTTTTAGAAACACAAGCAACACAGGAAGAATATATTATAGAGTCAAAAACAAAAAGCTACAAAAGTGCTTCATTTTTTTAATCAAACCCTTAATCCAGGGGCTTCATGGCGGCCTATACTGACCTAAGAAGAATACCACATAATGGCAACATCCCTGGTTTGAATCCTTTGTTGCATGTCACCAACCAACTATTTATTGTCTGTGTATCTATCAAATAATAACAACAATCTTTAGCTCCTGTCTATTTAAGATATATATACAATATGTAAATATAAAACACTGAAGGAAAGGAGATAAAGGAAAAAGCATAAGAGTAATCCACCAAACATAAAGCCATATACTCAGAAAGAACAATAGCACTAATAATACTAGTTGAGCTAAGTTACATAGCTATTCCAATCCTAATGTCATTTTTTTTCTCATTCTCATTCATCCATATCTCTTCTATCCCTCTATGTGTCCATTAATTTTCACTGGTGTCAGAAACCTCTCCATCCACTCATTCCCCTCCTCATCCATCTATTCATTTGAGGGACCGTTGTGAAAGGTCATCAACAGAAATGCTTGTTTGGTTAAAACTGCTTTTAAGAGAACAAACGTGGAAATGTCAATGTTTATTTCATGGTGGCATTTACGAAGCAGAGGGGTGCTGGGGAGACACACAACGTTTTGGTTGGATTCAATCCCGGGCGAGCTTGAGCACACAAAGCTTCAAAGTCACCAGACACAAACAATCAAGGTTAACTCACACCGTCCAGCTATCTGTGAATTGTACTTAATATATGCCCACTTAACTGGAGAAAAACTGACATAATACACCTGATGGAGCATGTTTTTAGTACAGGGTAGTTTTTGCTTGGTAATATTTTATAGCCCGTCAAATGAATGAGCGATTTTAATTTAGATTCAAGGAAAACACAATTTTAAAAAGGGGTATCTGCTCTAATAAAGATCGACATTTAATTCAACTATGTTTTTAAGGATATCCAATCATTTTTTCATTTGACAAGATAATCATCTATTAAATTTTGCACACAAGCTCCTTATGATTTGATGTTAGTGGGCCAAGGAAAACCTGAGCAGGTTGCTGTACGTACCATTAAGAGGCAGAGGGTTGTCCCCTCCTGGATGGGGGAAGCCCAGACGACCTGCATAGGGAGACACAGAACAGAAATATTTAACATTATGACACACAAAGGGAGAGTTTTTACATTATTTTTTCTGTCTGAATATATCAAACCAATGTTTTGTGGTGGGATTCGTTATTCTAAACCAAAATCTGTATGTTTCAAGAGGAATGAGAAGATGAAAATATTATGGGATTTTCCAGACAATACCCCCGCTCTCCACATGGCTTTGTGAATGAATGTGGTGATAGTAATTACATTTTCATTTTGAGGTTTCAGCCTCATTTTTAGATTTAACAGAAATGGCAACCACAGAAATTAAAGATTAAAAATGTGGAGAACGATGGCACTATTATCAGTTACGCTTTTCGTGGTTTGTCAAGAGGCTTCGACCATGACGAGGGTCTTGATTACTGCCAAGCTCATATTAAGGTTTTGGTTTGAAAAAGCTGATTTGTACAGAAGAGTATATTATTATTAAAGGGTAATTCGACCAATAGTGTGTTTACATGTCTTGGGGAGTACTACTGTGAAAAAAAATAGTATAAAGCCTTTTGTGGCTCCAGAGGAAGCTGCATGTGTTTTTCAGGTTTTAACTTTCTTTTCAAAAACCTGGTGCCTACATTACCCACAATGCAATTTAGAGGCTGTGTCTATAACAGGTATGAGCAAACCCGAGTGTTGCTTCCACATCAATCTTATTAGAGCCTACATCTCTGGGACATTAACCATCTCTCTTCCTCCCATCGACCTCCATTTCCCAATGTGTGCCTCTTTCTCTGAGCCTCATATCATACATTTTACATTGAGCCACTTGCCAGGCCTCATCTCGCTCGCACACGCACGCGCACACAAGTACACACACACACACACGCACCCACACAAATACATGTTATGATGCCAAACAAGCTTCAAAGTTATTCAAGGCCCGCTCGCTGCAGAGGGGATAATGAGATGAAAGAGCTGAAATAGTACAACCATTGTTGTACGGGTACGGACCGCCCTGTGATTGGTGCATTCCGATGCCTCGGTCACATGGAAATCTGCTGGCCCCTCCCCCACACCCCGCCTATTGAGCCTCACAGTGCTCGGTAGATGTGGTGCATAAAACAGAACTAGACCACAGAAACCAGGACGGACCACCCGTGGCTTCGTGAACTACTATAGCACACTGTGCTGTAGGTTTCCATACAATCAAGCCCGTTTATCACACTGTGGACGTTATTGGCATCAAAGTTCACTCTGTTACTGAAACGCTCTTAATTAATTAACATAAAATCAGAGGTGCCAACAAAAAACAGGTCACACAGTCGAGCTCGTTTTATCTAGGCTGTACTGCAGAATCAACAGTTTAACTCCCTCTGTAATTTCACTTTGTAATACATGAGCCGGTAGGCGCACCACCCAAAATCAAAGTCCATCTGAGCACAACCCATCATATTGGATTTTAAGAGCCTTTAATAGTCTCTGAGGAGCAAGTGTGCAAGCACGTAATCACGCCACATCCCTGTGTGTCTGCGGGCTCGTGTGTGCCCGCTCTGTGAACCTTATTTGCAATCTGCTGGCTGCCTACATGTACATCACAGTAGCAGTTAAAGCACATGCATGCACGAGCACACACAAGGCAGTGCTGTGTGTGCGAGTGTGACTGTGTGTGTTGTGGCTGAACAGAGAGATCCTTTCTGTCAGTCAGGACAATGCTGGAAGCGATTCAAAGCCACTTCTACAGTAGACATTTTGCCTCGCCTGTTCTCTGGCTTCATGGCTTGCACTTTGCTCAATATGTTCTGCCGCAATGAGGAATTTGCGCTCCGATTACGTGTATCTAAATGTGCTTGTGCACGCAAGCTGTCTGTGTTTATTAGATTTGTGTGTACATGTGCATGTATGTGGGTGACAGGGAGCAGGAGGGAGTAAGAGACAGTTGGCCTGGAGAGGAGTCAGCGCTCGAGGAAAATCTGCTGTAATTATGTTTTTTTCTTTTTACTTTGCTGTGAGGAGAAAGGAAGGGACTCACTTTGGTCCCTGCTACACTTGGCACGATGCTGTACAAGCCTAAAATATAATTATGAAAACAAGGAATAAATAGAATAATATTTAGCAGCATGCCAAGGGATACAAGACAAAAAAAGATAAGGGATATGGTGTGATGCATCATGTGAAAACAGTAAAGAATGGGGTACTGTAATGTGAAGGGAATGGCTGAGAAAAGACGGTGAAAAATGAGGTCAAATTATAGATGTGAGAGGAAAGACAAACATGCTGTGATATGGAACCGGACAAAGAGAAGAATGATTTGCGAATACAGGACATTCATTTGCTGTATCACATATAAACACTGCCAGACAGGCGAAGATAAACAGCTGTAACAGGAAGTTGGTGCCAAAATACTTCTGCAAAACTTGTTCAATTCGAACATAATTTCAAAACTCTACATGGTTTGATTTCTAATGAAGCAGAAGCTTGTGGTCTTCAATTTAGAAGAAGAACCTGTTTTGTTGCTGGTGCCAAGCTCCTGGATCTAACAGACGCAGGAATGTGTGCCAGCATGGCTGCTTCTAAGACACCAAAACGTGGCTAATGAGCTAACCTTTCAGACTTATTCTCTTAATATTGAGGGAAGATTTACTTTGGCTTGACAGCAGAACATTAGATCACAGCTGGATGTGGCTGAGCACTGTGGGTGTGAGGCAGAAATAAATACGAGGTGATGGTGAAGTGTCTGCAGCTCAGAGTTTTCACTCACCTTGTTATTCTGGTAGTGAAATTGTGCATTTTGTGTTTAACACGACAGGATATACCGTATGTATCCATATGATTAAATCAGGAATAAAGAGAAATGCAGCGGCTATGTTTGATTTTCTTTTTTTTGCATTGTAAGAAATGTAACAGCTAAAACTGTAGTCTATGACCCATCAATCAGGGTTCCTTTCAAACGGTGATCACTACCTGCACCACTCCTACACGCTATTCCCCCCTTGACCAATAGCCAATATCGGCCACAGTCCTTTTTGTTAACTAAGCTCTCCCTATCTATAGTTACTGTCAGTTACTCCCCCCAAAACAGTAAACAACACTGGCTACCTGCTGTATTCAACAACCTATGTCTGAGTTACCATTGACCAATGTTACCTAACAACATTCAGCCAATAACGGACATTAAGTAGTCTCTATCAATCAATAACTAAAGTCAGTTAGAGTCCAGTTTCCAATGCATGATTTTGTTTTTTAGCTAATACAAGTGTTCCCCCAGAGGGATTGACCTATATGAATTTTCGGGGCTGATACACATTTGTTCCACAAGATAATCTTCATAGATGAACACCACTTCAATGATTTTTGCAGTGTAAATTCAATCACCAGAAGTGAAAAGTTAATGTTGGGCTATAAACAAAGTACATCCAGTTGCATGACTTCAGTGTCACCCCCACTAAGCTTCTTACTAAACTATACTTTATACACTTTGACATATTTTTGTCGTAGAACAACCGTGAAAATATCTTAAGCATGCGTTAACCACAGACCTTAATTTGGGCATCTAACTGAGAACCGAGTGTGATACATGGTAAAATGCAGAGCATCCGGGCTGACAGTCGGCCAGGCCAACAATTGATCGATCTCTCGAGGATAGGTTAAATACACCGGTCAATAGAACACAATATGTACCAAAAATCAACATTATAACCTTCATGAAGGAAGGATTATTTGAAGGGCTGTTGTATTAGACTGCATTAGTTTTAGTGAGGTGAACCTAATAAATGGGCAACTGAGCTCATACACGTGAGCAACAGCAATTATCTAATCAGTGGAGAGGTTTAAAGAGCAGGAATACTGCTGTACCACTGTCAATGTCTCTTGAAAAATGTTCATTCTGATTTGACTTGATCTGAACAGATAAACAACAGCAACCTCACACTACTGACAACAGCAACAGCAAGCAACCTTGCGTCATCGTGTTGTGAAAAATTGTCATCATCCTTTAGAATGGGAGGCTCCACAGCCGTGATTATTAGAAACGAACAATGGCCAACAACCTCACTTCAGATCAGTGGGAGTCCTTCCCTCTCTCTCAAATCCCCTCTTAAACACAGAGCCTAAGCTTCTATCAGACGCGTACTCTCTTTGCGTCTCCTCTTCAAAATGCACAAGAAAGAGGTCATACTCACAGCACCGCACTCAGGCACATAAAAAAAAAAAACTCTTTTGTTTCTAATTCAAAGTGGGAAGAAGAGAGAAGGAGGAGGAAGAGAGGTGTGAGCTGACTGCTACGCAGGCTAACCTTTCTTATTATTGTTCATCATAACACCAAAAGAAGACACAATGTCTCGTTGTCTGACCTGTGGAGGAAGTGAAACTTCTCCGCTAAGAATTGAGGCGTTAAATTGTGAATAAGTGTGAGTGTGTATCAGCTCTACCTTCAAGTGTAGCGCTGCCTTTGGCTGCTTGGCCAATGAGATACAGTCAAGCTACACACTTATCTTTATCACGTAGGTTTGATGTGAATTTATGAAAGAGTAGGGTCGGTTTACTTTTAATTCTATTATGGTCTATATGTTGCCATAACATAGATGGTTTTTGGAGGCTTGATTGTTATTTTGCAGATTTCAACTTACATTTCTTAAAACAGGGCTGTGTGGTGTGGCCTTATTCTCACATCCTGTTATAGCTCCTTTCATATCAAGATAGCCACAATATAGCACATTTTCTGTCAATTCGGTGGCCAAATAGTTGTTATAGAAGGACCACACGAAAAGGCCTTTCACATTTTGACTTGTATACACTAAAAATAAAGGTATTCACTTCAATTTAATTATTTGTTTCCTTTGATTTTGAATATTTCTGCAAATTCTCAATTAGGTATGTGACAGAATGGAAAAATAATGCATAAACTCTAAAAAGGTGCCACTGGCAAAAGCCTCTTGCAACGTCTGGTTTGTTTTGGGCACTCGACTGCACTCTTGTGGCTCTCATCCATAGACTCTCTCAGTAGCGTTTGACATAATTCTTGCGTAGCCTCATATCATTTTCTGTCCCTCCTGTGTGTTGATTGAGGGTGCTTCAGTGTGTGTGTGACGATTATTGTTTTTGTTCACTGCTGGCTGAAAAATGAATTGCCCCTGGGAGATAAAGTTTATCTTATCTTATTTGAAAGAGGTTAGTAGGTTTGAGTCTTTTGTGGGGACCAGTCTGCGAGATTATTTACAAAGTACTATTTTCTCAATCCAAGTCCAACCGGGAGTAGTCGCCCTTTAAGGTTCAGAATTCCCCCGTTTTGTGTCATGTTCACGCTCCCCCACATCTATTTGTCTTGCCTTCATGCTAGTGTCAGGCAGAAGAACGTAAAGCTTTGTCCAAATGACAAAAGATATTGTCGTAAAGAGTACAAAATTAAAAATATACGATAGAGTATTGCTGTCAAATATATTGATGTTTTTATACATATTGATTTTGAATATTTAAAACTGTTTCAATACTTGATTTCTGCAGCATCGATACACTCTCTTCTCTCGGACAACGATTTGACTCACTCACACTATTTTTATAGAGAAAAAAAATAAATGCTTCCATAAAAAGAAAACCTGTTCTATCAAATGTTCACTACAGTCACTCTGCTGTTCTCTTCTACGAGCCAAGAAAAGAATAGTCGTAACTTAATGTCATTTTAGAGACTCGTTATATTTATCTTTTGATAAAGATCTCAAATTGCATGCCCTCACTGTTGTGTCAATTTCTCTGTGTGTGTGCACCCTTAGTGTTAATAATCATGCATTACTCATGTATGGGAATATGTCATATCTGTAAGCATGCGAGTGGTGACAATTACTTCCACCTGTGCATCCCACCTGTGCTAAAAATACCCTGTAACAGAGTGTAAAATGATAACGGCAGCACTTCTACTTGTCTGGTGAGTGCTTCGTGTGACTGAGTGACAGGTGACATCATCACCTTTCAGGGTGTCCTGCTCAGCCCTCATGATGTCGATCAGGGAGCTCTCCAGCGTGTTCATGTTGAAGCTGTCGAATGACCTGGTGCGTTCCTAAAGAGAGGAGAAAAAATAAGAGAAACACTGTTTACTTCTCTTCACCTCCTCCGAGCCTCTTTAAACAGTTGACCAGCAGGTCCACGGGAGCAAAAGGAGCAATTAGATTTATCTACATCTTCTAATGTAGCATTGCCTCAATTAACCCAAGATGGGCAAAGAGCACAAGCACACACACACACACACACACACACACGAGGAGGAGACAGCATTGAAGTTCATTTACACAAGAAAATATACTGCTTTGCAATTCTGGCTGCTACACACTCTACTAAACATAGCCTGAACATTCAGCAGATGAATAAAAGAGGAGCAGCCAGATACTTTCTCTGTTATTTATGACGGATTTCTCTTCATTCTCTTCTTTTCAGAGAAAAATACAAAAGACATGACAGGTCACTTCATTTGTATCAATAGGTGAAATACTTCTTTCTTCGTTGCTTCAATAAAAGGGGATATAAATGCAGGCTGGTCTCCTACTTTAAGATTCTGACACTTCTGGCATTGGCCTAAATAGCAGCAGTGACAAACAAAACAAATTAGAAGCGGGCCCTAGTTTCCCATAAGCATCACTGGAATCTCAAGTGATTCGCTAATATATTCTCCAAGCAAATACTGAGATAAAAAGGAAGTTGGATCAACCTTATTAAAAAGATTTTATTTCAGGGCCAGTGTTTGTTTTTCAGTCTCCTGTTTTGGTTTTCTAGCCACCAAACAGGAGCTCAAACAACCCTCTCAATGGCACAGGTGTTTGAAATGCTAGAGTAACACAAGGATTTTTTATAAGACAAACTCTTGTTATTCAAATCTCATTTCTGCTGTCGGCATACATTTCTCTTTCTCTTAGAGCCTCGACTCCAAAAGAGTTGGAATTCTGTGTGAAACAAAAAATCACCTTCTGTTTTATTTATGTTTAAAACAACATCCCTGCTTTTTCTGAATCAAGGTAGTAACTTCAAAGGGCACTACATATAACAGAAGACAGTTTGAAGGAAGAAAGGCGTCAGGGTCCGCTAAACATAAATAGAGTAAAACAGTATGAAACTGTGTTTCCTTTAAGGTCAGTATTTTTATTCAGTTTATTCAGTCATGGCAAAGAAGAGTTTGTTTATTTAGTTTGTTCAGGCATTAAAACAAAATCAGTCTATGAGGATCTTTCTCTTCTGATTAAATTTCTTTCCCAAAACTACATAGTGCACCTTTAAACGACTAACTAACTAAGCTGTAAACTCTCAGCAAAATAGAAGACAACAATACAACAAGCAGTAGATCTGAGCAGGGGCCGAGCCTTTTCTCGACAGACAGCTTTGTCGCCCAAAACAAGAGCGTCCTTGGCATACCAGCCATACTGGAAATATTTCTGTGTGTAAACACCCATAAATTGTGTACACAAAAAATATGCGCACACATCAGAAAAACACGTGCCCACGCACACACACACCAAGTGTCATGCTGATAAGGCTTCTGTCTCGACTCCACCTCAACCAAACAAAATATGCAGCCGCTGACAACAACTTGTTGACAAACTGATCAACTCTTCTGGGTCCCTTCTATGCAAAATAACCACAAGACAACGCTGCTGAAGAACACAATATGAAATCCATCTTGTTTACTTTTCAAAGTTGGCACCGAAGGTCTCATGTGCCCCTGACATCACGGGATTGTCTCATTCCTTCCTCTGTCTCTTCCCCATTTTTCCCAGTCAGAACTCCATATGCGTGCCACCTTAAAAGCAGAAATACCTTAAAAAATAGATTTCTATTCCTCTTTTATGCGTCAGCGATCTCACACCACACAGAGCCGGTGACTCTTCTGGCTACAAGTTGTTGTCCAGTACGGTGTGCATCATGACTAAAATGTTTAGTCACGATGCGTTCTTTTTTTTGTCTGGTCACGACTCAAATAAAGTTTTTTTTTTCCTGTGTGCATCATATTTATTGTATCAACCGCTACAGCTGTAACAACAAAAAAGACAAACCAATGAAATATCAACTGCAGAAACCACTGCTTGACTATTTGCAGAGCTACTGTCAAAACAGAACTCTAAGCAGCAATTTTTTAAAACACAAACAAGCAATTTAACACCAGTAAAAACCTCCCTATCGAGAAAGAGAGCTAGCTGAAGTATCAGAACATCTCTTCAGGCTCAGTTCTTTCGATCAGATTTAAGTCTGAAAATCACCCCCTTAAGAGTTGACTGAGCATGACTTGACGCCGACAGACCAATCAGGAAGGCTTTAGTTGGTGACATGGCACACAACCTCTTGAAGCTTAATAATCTTGTGAACAATAGGGTGTTAAAAAGCTGCAACAGCTTCTAACCTTTATTTAGCAACTTAATTGGGTGCATGTGAAGAGCTGCCATGTTTATACAAGTTTAAAAACCAGAAGCAAAAACCAGCGTCAGCCAAGCCAGTGGTGCGTTCATCCAGTCACGTGTGGCAACAGCTGACAATGAGGTCTGATTGATAAAGAGTTGTAATTTGTCTATTGGGCAGACTTGAAGTCACATCCTCCTCAAGCATAAATAAAGTGAAAGGTGACAATTGTGGGCTGATGTTGCCGGGTTAAAAATGACACATTTACGTTAAACAATTGGAATAAAGTGCTGATGATGAATGTGCCGTTTTTATGTTGAATTCACCTCTCCTGAAAAGCCTGAAAAACCTCCTGACACCAACAGCGTGTGAGCAGCTCTGGCCTCAACTTGACTGATAATGAGCCGGCCTTGCACAACAAGAATTAGCCAATGTGTCTGTCAACCTGTAAGTAACCTATTTGTACAGCCATTCACCACTTTGTCCTCCAAACAAATGTAGCCATGCCTTACCTTTCCAGTATTTATCCACTAACCAGGTCAAACTGCGGGCTAATGTCTGTGGAGAACAGTCTGAAAGAAAAACCTCCTGAGGGGAAGAGGAGCTTATAGTATACTACATTACACCATGAACTCCGCAGGGGTTAAATGCTAACGGGTTCAGAAAAACAGACATGCCGCGTCAGTGAGGCACATGACCAAGGGTCGGACGGACGGGAAACTCACTTTTTTATCTACTGTCTGGTGTCTGCTGTGGCTCCCAAAAATCCAATAGCTACTTTTACTATCTGATCAGCCAAAGAGCCTGGTTGGACGTCAGCCACACTGGCTGGTAACAGCCAAACTTCCCAGCTGTAGCCAAAATCTTACCAGCAATCCTGGCTGGTGCAGATTTCCCACACTGACTGAAGGAACATGCTAAAACAGACATGACATGGTAAGAAGAACACACCCAGTGCACACGCTCTCCCTCAAAACAAATATCAACACAGGGATGGAGGCCAGACTGTGTCGGCTATTTTCTCATATCCGCCTCAGTATCTTATGTGGACTTAGGGTATTGCTTTAGGTCAGTTAAACCAAACATTCAAAGACAAGAAAGCGGGACAAAGTGAAGGACTGGTTACTGAGGGAAGTATACACCACTGGTGAGTATATCCTAGCATAGGCAAGCACACAAACAAATATAGGTAGCAGAAAGGTGCAGTATTTTTACTGTACCATCTCCTTGTTTTATTTTAGCAGCTGTGGTATCGCATGGTAATCCTATTAAATTATTTCAAGAGAATGGGAGTTCATTTTGTGGCTGAGATGGACATGAGGCCTGGACGGTGCTCTGCAGTTGCTAAGCATTAGCCAGGAGCGGTGCAGGCGGTGATTAATCATCAGATTCGTGCGTCCTCTCTCAACAACTGGCCAGCTGACCAGCAAAGTACTCATCCCTGACAGATTGTGGGGCGTGCACAGATAAACGCTGACACACACACACACACACACACAGTGTCACGGTTGCTTGTCACCTCCAGAGAGAGAGAGAGAGACACACACACACACACACACACACACACACACACACACACACACACACACACACACACACACACACACACACACACACACACACACACACACACACACACACACACACACACACACACACACACACACACACACACACACACAAGCTGCAGGCGAGACACACACAATTTATAGTGCAGTCCACATCATGTGTATCTATGAAAGCTTGCCCACGCTGACCCAAGGCCAGAGGTATAAACATAGAAGACACAGCACGACACGATTATTTGCAGGCAACAGTGAAGTGTAGCTCAGTGTATAAACAGTTAAAATATAACAAGCACGACGCAGTCTGGTTAAAACTAAAAGGATTTAAAAAGTGAGACACACCCCTTTCCTATCTTGACCGTCGATACCAGCATGATGGATTGATCCGTTCTACCGAGGCTTGTCGCCATTTCTGAACTTTTGACTTCTGAGTAAACAAATGTGTACTGAACTGACCTACATGTACCAGGATTTTGCTGGTAGTGTGAAAGCATGATCAAATTTGAAACCATCAAAAGGACACGTGTGCTCACGGGATCAGAGGCTGTGCACACATCAAATAAATCAGACGCTGGAATCATCCCCGTTGCTGTTGTTGACGGCATGTAACTCCGATTTGGGCATATTAGATTAGATAAGCAGGGCCTGTAAATTCATTTAGTGTTGTTTCTTGGAATTGTTTCTCCTTATGAGGGGAATGACCTTTAGCTTAGTTTCTTAGCATAGTTTATCAGCTGATGTCGATACTGAGAAGAAACCACTGTGAATAACCAGAACTTCACTGTCATAGAAGCATAGAATCTGAAATTAGTAGAGCTGCAACGATTAATTGATTAATCGATTAGCAGTCAACTATTAAAATAATCAGCAATGAAAGGTCTGATTCAAGCTTCTTAATTGTGAATATTTCCCGGTTTCTTTACTCTTCCATGGCAGGGAACTCTTTTGGTAAGACATTTGAGGATTGTCATCTTTGGCGTTTTATAGACCAAACAACTAATCTATCAATCTAGAAAATACATAACAGATTAATTAACGATGAAATAATCCAATAAACCTGACTTGTTTATTTCGCATAACCAACATTCCAAAAATTAAACCTTTGAGGGCTGCATCTGATTAACTGTTAAGTGAAAAGGCTGAAATAACAAAATGGACTAGATTGTTTGCAACAGCCTCTTAACTCTAAACAGGGTTGAATCTAAAGCATCACACACCAGACCAGGCAGGGCTACCTCCTTCATATTTTGATGGCATGTATGGATGTAAGGAATGATTAAATACAGCATGCTGTGGGTGATTAATTCAAACATTAATCTTCCATGTCACCTGCCCCTTAATGAAAATTGGAAGTTGAGGGAGGGTGAAAGAGAGGAGAGAGTGACAGGGTGGTAAGAAAGGTAAAGATCTATACAGTAGGTGCAGGTTGGAGATTATTTCGACATCAACCTCCGACTCATTGGTGGGATTGTTGCCGTTCTTTCCTGATTTTGTGTGCCTCTAATCACATCTGTGAGACATCAGGCAGAGAGAGGAAGCCCAGAGCAAAGAAGGGAAGGGGAAAATGGCAGATGAAAGACGGGGGGGGGGGATGATGGAGAGTGGGAAGGCGAACTCGCAGTGAGGTAAGGCGAAATACAAAAAGAAGAAAGGAGGACAGGAAAGGGAAGCAGGTTGAGCTTTTGATGCTTGCGATTATGTTTCTTCCTGGTCAAAATATTTCAAAGACCTGCTATGACATTAAATACCCCCTACTGTCAAAAACAACCCATTACCCAGTGTTGGCTGAATGGTGTGTGTATGTGTGCATTTGGGGCGTAACAGGAGTGACAGAGGCAGGGGTTCCGGACAGTATTTGCACTGCTTAGGGGATTAGACTGCACCGACTCCTTTATTGCATGCAATGAGCTAGACTAAATACAATATGACACTTCCACATAGACTCTGCTTTGTCTTCTTCCTTTGTTAAGACACATGTGCAGAAGACACAGTCCAGGGACTAATTAGGGCTCGTGCACACATGGGTATGTGCACATACACACACATGCACGCAAGCTCTCTTTCTTCCTGTTTCAGAGCGTCTGTCAAGGGTGTGAGAAGGGCACAATGAGGCTGTATGAGCAGCAGAGTTATGTGCTTGCCAGCGCAGCTCAGGCCACTCATTAGTCTAAAAAAACCTTTCTCTCATTTAACACCAGTGTCACAAGGACCAGGGGTAATGGCTGAAACGTCAGGCTTTATGGGCTTAAGGGCTCAGAGTGTTTGTTTGTAGACATTCATGCACACATCATGAATATGGGGAGGAAAGCTACCTGAAAAGAACAAGGCTTGCTCACTTTGGAAGTCTCCTGCCAAACCATGCACCATAACTATGAATCCTTAAGTTTTCCAGAAGCAAAATACTCAAGTATGACAACAGGTGCTCAACATTTGTTTCCACTGAAGGTGGTTTAATAACCTACCTTCATATAACAGCACTGTTATAGGCTCCAGCGTATCTAAGCTACACAAACAGTAAGGAGGGAGCTGTGACCAACAGTTACCCAAGTAGCTTACTGAGACAATATCCTGTCCTGGCTTACCCGCCTACAGGTCCTGCAGGTTCACTGGCCAAATTTACCAATCCCAAGCTGCCCAGTACACCTGACACAGCAGCAGGCCTCTGACCTTGGATTTCACAGTCAAGGAATTAGAGAACAAGGAAAAGGTTTCCTCCCACAGTCCAAAGAAGTACAGGTTATGTTTAACTGGCAAGTCTAAATTAGCTGAACAGTTGGTGTGACTGTAAGCATGAAATGGTGTCTGCCTCTCTGATTGACTGTCAACATGTTTATGGTGTTTGCCTCTCAGCTGGGATAGAGAGGCAAATTCCCTCCCCTTCCAATGAACCACCACAGGACCTTATTTCAGAGAAATATGTATGGTGCTGAATGGTGAGAGACCCATCATTTTATTTATCATTTATTTGATTTTAATTGTTCCATGATTTACACATATGATGTTTGTCAATTTAAAAGACAATTTTAAATGTTGAGAAAATGTCATAAAATTTGTTGAGGAATAAGACTTTAGAAATACGTAATAGGAAAGACTATACATCCAGCAGTCATGTATGTGACGTCGTACGTAAATACGTTGTAAAGCCAGTCTTGTACACTAGCTAGCTGAAAAACCGGCTAACTCCCCCTTCACCTAACTGCAGCAGTGGCCAGATTTGTAGTGATTGCTCATACTTTTTCTGCGCCAGTGTTACGGTCATGTTGGTGTTGGTGACGTATATTATGCAAGATGATGTGTACACTAGCGGTGTCACACAAAACTAAATACTCGCTATCTTTACAACAAACTGGCCTTCTTGACTTTCATTCTTGACATCACATATGTAATTGTGTAATGCGTAATGAGTGCATGGGCTCAAAAAATCATGTATCTCTCGACATTAACCACCTTACATATCTTTGCTGAAATAAGGTACCATGAAGGACACCGGAAGGGCAGGGACTGCATCTCTCTACTGGGGGCAGTCCCCCCCACAATCCTCCATTTCAAGTTTGTGTAGCTTATCGGCGGAAGGATAGAAAGAATGAAAAGGGGATGTATGGTTGGTTTTTCTGGCATCTCAGTAAAAAATTCTGGTTACTAGCCTGCCAGTGTACTACGTAGCAGTTAGCAGCAGTGCGCCTGGCCTGAAGCCCATCCCCAATACTAAAGCTGCTCTTATACAGCAGTGCCCCTGCCTGCTGCAGCAACAGCCACAGTACTGGAACATTTTCTCCCTCTGTGTGCCATGCTGCTGTACACCACTTTGAATAGAATATCCAGCAAATGGCACGCAACCTTGTTCTTAAATTGTATCTCCATATTTGCTCATGTACACACAAGTGAACGCGATGGCCTAAGGCGATCACAAGACCATGAAGTCCATGTAAATGGGCAGAAAAGTGTGTTCCTATCCGCTGAAGAGCATCTAACTGCAAATGTTATACACGTGCTACTTTATGGGAGTCAACTACTCGTCTCTGTACAGTCATGTGTTACAATCGCATCTAATCCAAAAGGATACAAAGAAAGTAACAGTGTGACGAACTAACCGATTGTACAAGAACAATGGGAGGGCGAGAGCAAAAGCCACTGATCCTTCATCTGTTGTATCAGTGTTAAAATGTAAACTATGTGAGGCAGCTGGAGTAAGCTCAGAGTGAAACATTGTGACAACAGTTCCTCATGGGGTATGTTTAGTTCAGAGTTACAGGAGCTACAGTATTGCACTTACCAAACCTTGGGGCGCCTTGTGTAAGTCAGCATGTGTCATCAGTCATCTGAACAGTGCATGATCTCGACAAGCACCTTTTTGAGTTTTTCTTTAAGCCATAGTTCTATTGGTTTTGGCTACAGCAATTCTTCAGCAAAGTCAATAAAATGGGACTGAATGAAAAGACAACAACCTAACAGCCAACAGATCTTCAAGATTGAACTACACTGAGTCGACCTCTGACGAGTAAACTTGACACTTGGTTGGCTGTGTAATAATTCAACAGTGGTTTCTACAGTGACAGCTCCGACGCTGCAACGTGATCTATATGCTCGCACCAAAATGACACATTTTCCAATTCAATTACAGAGGGTGGAACAATACTGTCAGCTTGCGGTTCAGAAAAAACAAATATATATGGTTCATAAGCAGGAAACAAACACCTTAGTTAGGCCAAACCCTAGTTTCCAAAGCATACAGACTAAATGCTTCCTGGAAGTTGCTTTAAACATGAAGCAATATTTAGAAGCCAAATTAATTCAGATGTCATTGGAACATGTGAAAATGGGCAAAACGATGCAGAGCCACATTTAGCAGCTCGAAGTGAGGCAAAAAAGGAATCTGCTTAAGCAAACATTTGCATTCACGCCAAGTCTCACTTCTCCCTACATGCATAGATTCGGGAGTAGAGAAGAGATATTCTAGAGGAAAAGCAGAGGTCTTAGTAGAGATATTTGCTGTGACGACAAGCATTGTATGGTTTAAAAACCTACTGACAGTCGGGGAGCTCATCCAGCAGTTCTAAAAATATCAATTACAAGTCAAATATTTTAAGGGTTAACTGTCAACGTAGGCTACATCTTAATTTCTTAACAGCCATCTTAACATTTTTTCTAATCTAGGCCTTTATAACCAAGTCATTGTTCTTTGTAAATGGTTTATACGTAGATAATCAGTCTCACTCACACTCACACACACACACACACTCACTCACACACACACACACACACACACACACACACACAGTAAGGCCATTCTGCGCCCATCCTCCATCTGCCCTTGCAGTATCAAGAGGGCAGGAGGACAATGCTACTTTGGCTGATCTGGCAACATACTGCAGCTACAGTAATGCTAGCTTTAGCTTAAATCTGTAACAGAAGGGCCTCTCTACTGCTCAAAATGGACGCAGAGTCATAATTCAGATGAAAGAGACTGCGCTAACAGAGCTAAGTGCTAGTTTCATCTACAGCCTTTTTATTTATCTGTACCCATTCACTGTTGCTAAGTAAGTTGGGCAGTTTTAATGATATATGCTGCTCGTAGGGGTTGATTTGACCACAATACGACTCCAAAATATTAACAAGTTTGGCTCTTAGCTAATGATAAATGGCTGCTCAGAGCTAAGCTTTGCTACTTATTCAGCAAAAAATTACCCGAGACATGTCAGGACATGTCAGAACAACGTCCTTACTGTGTGGTACTGTTTGGCCTGTGGTGCAATGTGAGTCATTAATTGCACGTGCAGATAATGAAATACCTGAAAAGGTCAGGGCAAGCATCACTTTCTAACTTTTAAATTGGGGTAATTTGCTCTTTTGGAGGAAGCGAATGTGTTAAGGAAAATGGAGATGACGACTCTGACTCTCCCCATGGCTGGGCATGGCCAGGAAATGAAGTAGCCCCTCACTGGTGGTCTCTAAGGCCGATTAGTAATGCTGTTAGGCTATTGACAGACTGCTGAAACTACAAAGGCGAGCAATCACTCAGACAATTTAATACTATCTGCTGCTCCATTGAAGATGACATTGGGAACCGATGGTAACCAAGTACTTACTGTATGACTGACCAGGAGTTAATTTAACAGAGCAGAAGGAACACTGTCCAAAGGTAAGAGGGCTAAGGATATGCACAGCACTTAAAGAAACCTTTCATCAGGTCACCAGGACTAGCTGGGCCTCTAGTAACCTTCCTCTCTTCAACCGAACGACTATCAATCAAGAGCCAGATCAATAAAA
Organism: Pagrus pagrus; assembly: GCF_965226575.1. Lineage (NCBI taxonomy): Eukaryota > Metazoa > Chordata > Actinopteri > Spariformes > Sparidae > Pagrus > Pagrus pagrus. The sequence continues at coordinate 11,460,924 of NC_140198.1, forward strand.
TGAATTTATCTCCATGCTCCCTTTAGCTCTTTCCATCAATCCTATCGGCTGTTTCCTACACGTGATAATGCAATTATTTGAGCTATCTTCATTGTGTGTGGACTCAAAATTAGACTACAAATAGGTTGGCATTTTGAAAACGAGTTGCTAGGCTATGGCAGCCATGACCTGGGTGATTAATAAAGCCGTAATCCTGAAAAATCATTAGGCATTAGGCCCGGGCCATCAATCTACAGTACCACCTCTGTTGGTTCTTTTGGTTTGTTTCTGGCCGGAATAAAAATAAATCTTGTGGTGATGTCTACTTGATCACCAGAGAATCAAGATTTTTCTTTACGTCTCAGACTGTCAATCTCAGTTGCTCATTCCCGCGATCGCTTTCCCCATTTATAACCTCCGTCTCCGATTACCATATCCTTCTCCCCATCTTTTTCTCTCCATCCATGATGCCTCCCCCACTCCCCCCTCCAGCACCCCCAGCCCTTATATGTGGCACACACCACTGCAGTGACAGAGCCACATTAGTCATCATCAGGGACATACAGCTGTGGAAGTACAGCACCCAACGACTGGTTTCTAAGTTAATACGGTAATAAATGCATCATGTAAATCCATGCCCATCCCCCCTGTCTAAAAATAGCAGATATAAAACATACTGTAATAAAATTAACAGCTAACATAAATGAACCACAGATGTTTAATCATTCAGACAGCATATGTCCACACTAATGTGCATAAAGAATAAACAGTACAATGTGTTAATAAAAGGAATAGTATTCCAGCATAACTGCTAAATCATACAGTGAGACTATGATAGGCAAACTGACCTGAAAGGGGAAGATGTTATCACTGCGACCGACTCCATCATCCATCCAGGATTTGGGGTTGAAGCCCGCAGGACTGTTTCGAGGGTACTTCTGGGATGCCACGTGGTTGTTAGGGAAGGTCTTCTTCAATGGAGAAATAGAGTTGATGGGGGTCATCCCGCCGTTCAGCCCTCGGCGATAATCTCTGCCCTGAGACCCTCCCCAGCCACCGCCACCACTACCATAGCCTCCTCCGGGACTCCAGGAGGTGGAGGAGCCGGGGGAGGGAGAGGGGCTCTGATAGCTGGCTGGACCCCAGGGGGACGGGGGCTTGTTCAGGCTATTAGACAAATGCGGCAACTGGCTGAAAGCCGGATTCCTGTGCGGAAAGGGCGGCGGAGGGTGTGGAGAGGCCGGTGAGCGTCGATGCTGCTGGTGTTGGTTGTGGGGGTGTTGGAAGTGGGGGTGTGGCGGGGGAGCGGGGTGGTGCTGGGACAAGGCCGCCGCTGGTCCAATCTGGGGAGAGAAGTTCCCACCAAAACCTGGACTGACGTGGTGTGAGAAGTTCTGGAACAGCAGGGGCCCATTGTTGGCAGACGCCGGGTTGAAGAAGCTGACGTCCTCATTGATGATGGTTGATGGCGCCGGCGGGATGGCAGCTGACCAGTTGTTGAAGCCAGTAAGCGATGACGAGGTTGTACTGGACTGGACCGGGCCAGTCCCACCAAGACCAGATGTCTCCTGGTAATCAAAGCCTGTCAGGACAGGAGACTCAAGACGTAGCTGCTTCTCCTTTCCGTTACTTCCTTCTGACACGCTGCTGTCTGTCTTGGCTTCCTCTGACCGGGCTTTTTCCAGTTCTGAAATGATCCCACCACCACCTCCACCCTCCTGGTGACTCCCAGGGGACAACTGCTGCTGCTTTTCTTGCGTTTCTTGCATTTCCTGTTGCTGCTGTGCTTTGGGCTTCTCTGGGCCCCCCAGGATTTCGTCTTGCACGCTGTTGTGGGTGGCAGAGGCAGGGAAGAGCCAGGGAGAGCCTCCCGTGGTGCCATTCCCTGCGGCTGTGGTGCTGTTTATGAAAGCAGCAGGGCTCTGCGACACATTTTGGTGGTGGTGTGGGGGCTGCAGATGCGGGTGGATTCGGACCGGGAATGCAGACTTGTTGCCAGTGTTGTTTTGAACTAGGACTCCAAACCCGTAATCCCCCATTTGTTTTCTCCCCCCACACACAAATGCTATCCCGTGATCGTTTGGTCCTATTGAGAGAAGAGCACACAGGATGGCATGCACTGAGTTAGCAGTCAGCCTCTCTCATTCCAATATAGATCAAGGGATTTAGAAACAACTAGGTGATGGCCATTGACATTTTCTAATGACAGAACAGATCTTCCTTTTCTTTTCTGCTGGGTCTGTTTCACACTTAGACATATAATATTCACGTGGAATTGTCACGAATGAGCTCATTCTTCCACTGGAAAATGTACCCTTATAAGTCTGGACAGTTGAGAAAAGCCAACCAGTTAACGTTACATCTTTAGCTAATTATAACCCCGTGACGTTGCCAGCTTGTAAGTCTACAGCTGAGCTGCTGGCAGTCACCAATATAGCTGGAAACACTGCTGTGTCGAGCCGACACATTCTCCATTTGGAGACAGTTTCCTAACGCAGACCAACTGACAGACAATTAATCACCCGTAGTGTAACCTTAAAGAGAACACAGCAGTACGAAATACTAATGAGTGTTGAATATATTAACAATAAACCAACAAAATGTTCAGAAGAAAAACCCTCGACCTTCTTTGACAGCTGTCAGGAGTCTATAGAGAGTCCAACCTCCAAATTTATCAGATATAAGTCAAACACTTATTCACTTTGGTCGAATAGTAACACACATTATTGTTCATTATTACAGTTGAGCTAACAGTCGACAGCCAAGCGGTTTAAATCAGCCAGAAACGTTAGCTGGCCAGCTAACATTTCTCATCCGTTGCTAACGTTAGCTAGCTAGCTAGCTATTTAACCGTTAGCAGAAATGCTAGCTAGCTGGACAGCTTGAACACAGGCGAGTAAAATTTCTTTTCACCTTCTGATCACCACCTTCGACCTCGGCGATGTCTTTGTCGAGATCCTTCCCTCGGGTCGAGAACAAGGTGGTGTCCTTGAAGAAAAATATAGTACGTCAGGCAAAGCTTTTCAGCGGCGATTTGATAGCTGACTCGTACAGTGCAGTCGGTCAGCTTTTTTCTTTTTTTTTTTTCTCCCTTCTCCTGACGTGTCCTGCCTGCTCAATGACACAGCTCTCTATCCCGCTGCCTCTAATCTGGACCGTATAATCAAAGAGCTTTGTTAACGTGGCAATGTGTGAAATATACTCGGCCGCGGTTCTTTCACAAGCCTTATTCGATCGGTTTCATTGTTCGTTTGATTTCAGTATATTTCTCCTCGCTAACTGTCTTTTCCTACAGAGCCAGCCGATTCCTGTGTGCTTCTTGGCTGCCCCTCTCTCCTGTAAACCGACCGTGGCCGAATGACAGCGAGAGATCAGCCGAGACACACTTCCGCTTCTAGCGCCGCCCTCTGCGCCGCGGCCACGCCCCCTCGGAGCCACACCTCGGTTTGCGATTGGTCGGCCGACCGGCAGCCTCGCTGGATTTCTACAACAGTGAGCGGCCGTGCACCAATAATACACCCATGCCGTCGATAAGCACGGCCCACTGAGGTCGGGAGTGATGAAAAAATAAAAAAGAGAAATCCTCCCAGCACGGTCCTGTCCTTTCACGATGCAGCCGGTATCAGGTCGTGAGAAAACTGAGATACCCAGCCCCCCTCCCCCTCCTCCTCCTCCTCCCTCCCTAGAAAGGATGGGAATGCATCAGAAAAAGAGCATCCTCGGCCTAAGCTCTTTGATCACATGCTCCTCCATTGTAAAAGTGGAAGTGAAACAGGAAGGGATGGTATCATTTCTATATTTTGTTCTTGGTATTCCTATAATTTAGGTCAACCATATTTCTATATATAGGCTATATGGATTCCCTGTGCCATCAGTTCTATTTTAATGCCTATAATGCTCTTTTTTGTTGACACTGTCATGGAGGTGTTATTCAAATGATATTTATTAGCATTGAGGACATAGTGATTAGGCATTAGTCAGTAAAACACAATCTGTCCTTTAACGTTACTGATATCAATAATAAATATATAAATTAACACATTTCCAACACTGTCAGTAACAAAAAATAGCCTACATATACATTCAGTATATATTAGGGCTGGGCAGTAGGGCCTGAAAATAATATCACAGTATTTTTAGGCTGTATCGCAAGACACAATGTATACCTCAACATTTTTAAATGTCCTCAAAAGCACCACATAAACACTTGGATTAAGTGTCAAGTCCCGATATTTATGATCAAATACCTCAAAGTCTGGGGCAGCTGTGGCTCATGAGATACAATTGGTTGTCCAGTAATTTGAAGGTCGCTGGTTCGATTCCCCGGTTCCCCCAGCTGCACGTAGAAGCATCCTGATGAGCAGGCGGGCACCTTGCATGGCAGCCTCTACCATCAGTGTATGAATGTGTGTGTGATTGGATGAATGTGACAAGTGTTGTGTTGTTGGTCAGTAGACTGGAAAAGCGCTATGGAAATGCAAGCCCATTTACCATATTAATAGTGTGACAATATCACATGGATGGCTATTAGTACTTTCACAAAACATTAGCACATAAATAATCATCAGTCATGTGGATAAAATGACTCCGACAAGGGTAAAGACAAGTATTAGAACAAGTACAACAGGCTGTTAAGTTCAGAAAATTACACCACTTTACTGTAATGCCACCTTTAAAACCAGGAAAAGACAACGGTATATAACGGTATCCATAATCTCAGACAGTATATGGTCTCTTATCACGATTGAAATATATATTGTATATATTGCTCAGCCCTAGTATATATACAGTATCTTATATATTATAAATTACATAGATTATGTGTTAAATAATGCATTACTGTTTTTTTCCTTAACATATACACATAGCCTACACAAATATATATACACGTATGCTGTGTATGTATATAGTAGTGTACACCATATTGCTGGAAGTTCCTGTACAAAAAAAGCACAATTGTTCAACTATATATTTATTTGATTATATACAGTATGTGAAAAATGTGAAAACTTCATTATATCATGTAAATTTATCACATTCCTACGTGTGAATTGGTTTCCCATCTGTACCCCGGCACTGTCTTTAAAATCTTTCGGACAGACTAGAGCCGGGCTAGCTGTTTCACATTATGCTAAGCTAACTGCCTACTGGTTGTAGCTTCATATTCAACTGACAGATGTGAGACCTCTCATCTAACATCGTGCAAGAAAGCAATAAACAAATTTCCCAAAATGTCGAACTGTTCCTTTAAATAATCCTCCTCTTTTATTTCAAACCTATAAGCAATGCAACAGTTCCCTGCACGCACAACATTCTGTCACATAATAGTTTTAATCTTAATCTCTTCCGGTTTCTGTAGAGTATATCACACTATTTTCAGCTATAACCCATTTAAGAGTCTGCAGCTCTCTACTATCAGATGTCTGAACATCCAACCATCTTTGCTTCACCCGCCCACACCATTCCCCATGTCTCTTTATCTCCCCCTCTGTCCTCCTCGGTGTCCTTCTCTCTGGTACGGTCATTATCACCTCGAGGTCATCAAACAGCTTTGACTCTGTCAGTCTCACCGACCCTCAACTGGCAGCATTACATGCAGCCCGCAAATGGCTATCTAATAAATCTGTCACTTCAAGTCCAGCTGGGAGAGAGTGATAAATTAGGGAATGCGTTGTGCTCTGAATTATTAAGTGTGTACAGACAGAGGATGAACAGGCGATGGGCAGGTGGATGGCAGGTATTGGCAGGGTTAGGGAGCGACCGGCTTAAAGTAATCCGATTTAAAAAAAAAAATAGATTACAGATGTCTGATAGGAACACTATTCACATTTAGCTTGCAAAATGGAGCGAGCTGTGCAAATACCCTCACATGTGATAGAATTTGGAGGCCGCGACAGTGGATTTGAGCCATTTAGTTGCAATTTTGGAGCTTTAAATAAATGCAAGCCCTCCATACCTTATTTTCACTGTTCCCCTTAAAGCTTGGGTGAATAAAACTGTAGAATCCAGCAAGAGAAAACAACATTTCGAAAGCATCCAACTGAAAAAAAAATCCCATCGCCTCCGCCCAAATCACGTGAACTGACAACACGGACTGCCTCGTAGGCCAGCTGTGAGACAGATATGGCCCCGTGTCCCCCTAGATTTCCACCATCTTTTCAGTTGCTTGTCAATCAGGAAGTGGTAAAATGCTAACAATTTGTCAGATTCTCTATACAAAGTGCAAGCTAGAAAACAGCAGCTAACACTATCCAAGCATTCGAGCTTCCCACCCTGTTAGAGCAATACGGCCATCGTGTGAATACGGTCTATTTTTAGTTCTCACCACTCCCAAAGCAAGTATGTTAGCTGTGGGAAAAACTGGCTGCATTTTCTCTTCCGTTCTCGTGCAACTAGCTCGCTAATAGCTTTAGCTATATATATATCCGCCTAGCCTTGTGGAACACTCCAGTCATGCACAATGAGTATAACTCACCGACCCCGGCTTTAACCACGACGCTGTTAACTGTAAGAAATTCCAACCTCTGTACATCTTTCCACCACAGTAGGGAACAAAACTGATTTTTTCATTGGAGATTAATCCCATTTTTAGAATGGAACAGAGCTAAGGTTCAATCATTTCCAGATAAAACAAAAGACTTCCAGATAGCCGAAATCTGTCAGTTCCCTTTAAATGTAACATGAGGCACTTGTCATTAACGTCATAAAACACGACTCTGTCTGAATTCAGAGTGGCCTCGATCCTCTCTGGAATAACATGATCAGTCTTTTAATTGTCTAATGATAATGATGTAGCCTAATAATGCAAGTCATTTTATCTGCATTGCTTTTTAATCACTGTAATAGGCGCTACGGCAGCAGCAGCAGCAGCTCCAGCCTAACACTTTCTGTCTTGCGATTTTCTGTTTGTGACCTCCATTTCCTTTTTCCCTCGTTTACTGATATACTCTGCTCCGCAAACATAAGTGTTCAAGTGAAATCTTAATCATACACCTGAGGGCGAGAATCAGCGGGAGGAAGGAGTCATGTTTGATAGTCCGGATGTGTTCCAGCTTTACGGTATCTCCTCCTGCGTAGGACAGAGTATTCCTCTCACAGCGGGGTGGATGATTAGGCAGAGTGCTCCGTACAGTAAATGGATTTCTAGGACGGAATAACCGGTCTTACTGGCCTCACTCATGAGACAACACCCTCTCGTCCTCTTGTCCCTTTTTCTGTCTGTCTTTCACTCTCTGTCACTGTCTGACACACACAAAGGTCTTATCGAATCCCTCATGTCCAAAGCACAGAGCAGAGGGGAAATGGCACACATACTTATTAAATAATTAATGGCATCTATATGTGTACAGTTTCAGCGCTCAGAGCTACTGAGATGTATTATTCGTCTACTGTATGAAATAGCTAATAGCCACTTTTACCATGTGTTCTCTTTCTGGCAACGGTTTTGTGTGTACTCTGCCGTATCCAAGACTCGATAGGTGCTATGAATAAAACATTGAATCCATTAAAAAATTAATCGCCTTTTTACCTTAGGCATAATTATGGTGCAATTCCTCCCAGAGTGAATGTGTGTGTGAGTGTGTGAGTGCGAGTGTGCATTTGTGTCCGTGCTCAGAGGGTGCCTAAGTGCATATGTGCACATGCTAAGCTCATAACTCCAATATTGATGATTTGTATCTTAAAACCTCAACATTTTGAACATTTTTCCCTGCTGCTCCGCTGGTAGAGAAAAACGCTACGGCTTTTTGGCTCGGCTCACTCGCCTGATTGGACGAGCTCAAAAGAGCGTCGCGATCCGTCGAAAAACATGGCTGTTTTCCAAGTTGACATTCAGCAAATACGAGGTTTTGACCTGATAGCGATCGTATTTGTGTAAATTATGTAGATGCTTGCGTGCACGGTGTCTGAGAGAAAGATGGACGGGTTTGAACGATGTAACAAAGCGCCACATTGTGCTGTTGTGGGGTCGTGTTTGTGTCCCATGAAATATTCAGAGAGTGTACATGGTGCTAACAAAACGGTGTGGATGCACTCGTGGGTGAATTAGATGATGCAAAAAGCAAATATGACAGAGGAAGATAAAAGAACTGTGGTAGATAAGGAACAGGGATAGATGCAAAAACAAATAACTATGTACGTGTGTAGAGGCTCCTATCTGACAGATTTTATTAAGAAACGATGTTAGATGTTCAGATAAAACATTTTCCTTCCTAATACTGATTCCAAGGCCTGAACTGTGCGAATCAAACGACACCAAGAACCGATCCGACACCAGCGCGTCAAAGATTTCTGCCTGAGCCACGTCACATAGATTTACATCAGCAATCATGGGTTAACAATAAAGACAACTCTCATCATCCCACGTTACTTCACCTCGTCAAACTCCGTCTTTTGTTTCACTGTTTTGATTGAGAGAAATAACATACTGTGCATTTAAACGCCTCATTCCAGGATTTGAATTGTGTTGCATTCATTTCCTACACGATCATTTATAATCTTCACACACAAAGAAGACTTGATTGATGTGGCAGAGCCTCAGTCAGTTCTCCAATATTTCTCCCATAGTCTTATTGATCTGCCTTGATCAATCATTTATGGCTATTGAGAACCTCATTCGAAATATAAATAAAAACCATCAGAGTCCTTCACTTTTTATATCAGAATGCAACTCCTCTCCTCAGTGTGTTTTTTCTTCTTCTGACATTGTGAGATGTTTCACATCCTTCATCCGTCCAGTGGATTTTGCCCTCATGTGCTCTCCCTGGGGACTCTATACTAATTAAGCCAAAGAGGTCTCTGCCGGGTAGCGAGCCGGGATGACTGTTTGAAAAAGGACTCATGGACTGTGTGTGTGTGTGTGTGTGTGTGTGTGTGTGTGTGTGTGTGTGTGTGTGTGTGTGTGTGTGTGAGTGTGTGTGTGTGTGTGTGTCAAGAAGGCCAGGCTGATTTCACGACTCCACTGGGTACAGAAGGGATAATAAATTACAACAGAGCAGCAGCTGGGGGTCTGTGAAGTGAGGGTCAGTGTGTGTGTGTGTGTGTGTGTGTGTGTGTCTTTGCAAACACTAGATTGAGCAAATATACAGTTAAGTGAGTTAACACATATTTCAAAATTCAATATTTTGCACTGTAGCAAACAGTAAAATCTGATGTTTGACTCAGTTCTCATTTTCATTTTCTAATTTTTTTTCCTGCTGGAAAATATGACACATGATTAAAAAAAGAATTTAGTCTTTTAAAATTGTATTTAAGAGACACCAACTTCGGGGATAATTACGGGAAAAATTTGCATAATTACTATAACTGCCGTAGAAAATGAGGACTGGTGGATTACCCGTTATTGCCCATGGTGGCAGTCACAATAATCAGATGTGAACTGCGCACATTAACCCCAAAAAGTTTCACAGAGAGCTATGTGAGAGGAGATTTAACCCTCTACTCAAAACAACATCATTGATCCCTTTCTGTGGGGAAACTGGGTCAATGATGTACAAAATAGCTGTATTTCTTTATATCGTTCACTGTGTCCCTGTGTCTTGAGTGATTCTTGTACTATATACGGCAGTCTGCAGTGTGTGAATTTGTTGTTGCCATGGCAATGTCAAATTTGGGCTACTTATTCATTCATTCACTTTTGGTGACATATAAAAGGGATTCTGATTGTGCGTATTTTCATCTATTTGCATTTTTATTGTACTTATGAATCAACCCAAGAAAAACATTTGGAAACGGGTATTGATTTGCGAAAGGGTCATGTGTGCGTGTGCATGTGTGTGTGTGTGTGTGTGTGTGTGTGTGTGTGTGTATAATTCAACAATGTGCACAGATGTGTGAGGGAAATCAATTGAGAAACTGTGCCTCCGAAGCAGGAGTGGTTTCATTTACCTTCTGGGCACTTCTCCATGGCTGATGAGTTTGGCTGGGTGACAGTTTGAAACGAGCCAGGACAACAGCGGCTGGATGTGGTGGCCAGCTTCAAACGAAAATCCACCATTTTGATCTTTTTCTCATGTAACGATATGATGTTCAGGTCACAGATCAAGTGAGGTCAAGTCTGAGTTACTTATTTTCTCAAGAAGTGTCGTAATGTGGAGAATGTCATGTAAATGTCACAGTGCAATCAAATGTCTTCGTGTGCCTCGTCCAGTTCTGTATCATTTAGTCATTTCCTTTGTCTCCCACAATGACTTTTAGCCTCGCTAGCAGCACAGCTCTATGGACGGCAATGTCGGTCGGTCCACCACTTTATTCCAGACTCAGCTTTATGACCAAAAAACTGCGAAGTAATGACATTCCCATCAGCTTTATTTTGTGTTCAGTGCCAATTAGGAAATGCTTGCATACTAACACACTAAACTAAGATGGTGAACATGTTAAATATGCATGCTAAACATTAGCATGTTAGCATTTTCTTTGTAAGCATTCTGACGTTAGCGTGTAGTTCGATGCACAGCCTTGCCAGGACCACTGGCAGAAAGGTGCCTTCAGGTCCAGGGCTAGCTGTTGGCATGCTAACTTCATTAGACATTGACATCTTTGACATAACATCAAAACTGTTATTTCTTCATTCATTATTGAATGTTTTGAACTTAAATTCTTACTTATTGTACCTTTAACATTGGTTGAGTCTAACTGCCTGTGGTTGTTTATTGCAGCCATTTTGTTTTTTGACGCCAAGCAGGAGATGATGTAGCTCTCGGAAATTCCCAAAATCTTCAACCCAAAAATAACGACAAGGAGGCTGACAATGCCACTATGGCGCTAGCAAACTTGTACAAGTCTGTTTGTTGCCCGCTGATCTGCTGCTTGTACATCTACTCGGGCTGTGTCTCCTGTAAGATCTGTCTGCGTGGGGTTCATTGTCTGTGTTTGTCTTTCTCTTGTTTTCTCTTTCCAGTGTGTCTGTACACACACACACACACACACACACACACACACACACACACAGTGCTGACTGAGGCTAAAAGAAAGAGCCATGGACAGAGGAATGCTGAGTCAAGCAGAACTGAGCTACCCCCTGCCCCAATAAAGGTACAGAGCATGTGGCCTCATCAATAATGGAAAGTCCTCCTTAAAGCAGCCAAAGTCACTGATATATGTGAGTCTGTGTGTTTGTGTGAAGGAAAATAATGTGTGCGTTAAGTCAGTCTGTTTATTAAGACGTCAGACTAAGCACAGGGCGTGTGTGTGTGTCACAAAAAAGAGATGGTTAAGCTTATGGGATATCCAGATCACTTGAACTGCGAGGTGGAGCTCCAAATGTTTCTTATCAGTCGACACAGATGTACCTCCGAGGACACTGCGATGTACTGTGATGTGCGTGTCAGCCGGCAGACGTGGTGAAAGCCAGTCTGAATGATGTGCAAACTGTGACTACCAGCCGGAGGTTGCCAGACATGACTACACATTACCCCCTCCAGCAACTCTGTAATCCCCCAAATCTTAGTTTCGTCAAGTGTGAGCTGAGAATTAGCTCCTACAGGCTGAACCTCACACCACATGCATGTAAAGTGCAACCATTTGACTTTGCATTGCTTTGATCCATCAGTCATCACTTGTGGCCGTAATGAGTGCACACCAAATATCTGGGCCAGTTCTTGAGCTTATTGAGCATTGTGTGTTTCAGGGAAACATATTTTTATTGTAATATTCTCATAATTTTAATTTGTCAAAACATGATCTAAATTATTTTTAAAAAATAAGGAAATTCAAATTATATTCTGTATAAAATTATATATATATACATATATATATATATATTCTCCCTCCTACTGTACCCATAGCATGTCTCAGTGCCTTGAGTTCGAGTTTTTATAATTTTCATAATTTTATAATGTTTGTCTGGTCCAAAATGATTGTTTTGTTTATGACTGTGTAAGAACTCAGCCATAAACAAAAACAAAACAATCATTTTGGACACTGGCATACACTGAATGCCTTCTCACTGAGAGTTTGATGAAGAGATTGATACCATTCTCATATCTTGTTAGCTTAGCTTCGCAAAAAGACTGAAAACAGGAGGAAACAGCTAGCCTGGCTCTCATCCAAGGGTAATAAAATATATATACTATATATCTTGCTTGTTTACTCCACTATGAAAACCAAACTGTAAATAGATGTGATGCATGTCATGTCACAACTCTTGTCTACTATTATCAGTATATTGTCAGACCAACGTGTTTCAGCTCATAGCCTTGCTGGGTCATCATGACAAACATTACAAAAACATTTAAATAAGATTAAAAAACATTAATAAAATTAATCCTATATATATATTTACATATACACTATATCATCCAATGGGGCATCCACATTCACGGATGGGCTGGGTATATGATCACATTGCTACGGCTAATCACAAACTGGCAGAGACACGAGGGCGTGCCCAGTAACCCACTAACCCTTCAGAGATTTACAGATAAGAGATTGGGAAAGAACACAAAAAACACCACTATAAAAACTCATTACTTCTTCTTCTTCTTTCTTTTATCTAAGAAAATTGGCATTTCCACCTCTCTGGCTGGGTTTTATCACCTCTATGATTGCAACAGGACTGGAGAGATCATTTCTCTTGCCGGAGCTCCTCTGTTCGCTTACTTTAAGGGAACAGCTCGTCTCACCTGTGCATATTTTACGTGGTTATTGTAGCGTGTGTGTTTCTTCCTCTTGGAAAAGTGACCATAATGTAGGCAGATCTTTAAAGGCTTTGTTCAGTGATTGGCTGTTTTGGAGAATATCATGTCCTTGATGTTCTTAGTCTTAGGGGTGAATGTAGTAAATAAGAGCAGCTCATATTTAGGGCCTTACATCTCCTTGAATCTACATACACGCCAGTCTTCTTTGTAAATTACATTTGGCATCTCTTCTTAACGTTTCGTACTCCTCTGGATCACCATATTTTCTTTTCAGCCTGGTGATTTGACTTACCGGTGACCTTCTTTTAAGAGGGTTTGGATGAAAGGAAGCTTTGAGCATTAAGGGGTGTCTTCTGATCTGTAGGTTAGGTGTAAAGAGACTTTTTTTGTTACATTTATTAGAAGTAAATTATTTATTTTTTCTCAAGGCTGTAGTGTGACTCATGCCTGCAAAGCTACCATTTAAAAACTCTTATAGAGCAGGGACTGTTCTTTTCTGAAGTAAAAGGAGAGAACAGTGGTTTTGTGGTAGATAAAGCTTTTTTTTTCTTTTCTTCAAGGTGACCAACAATAGACATGGAACACTGAGTGCTATTTTCGTGTTCATTGCAGCGGCAGAGATCTGGAGGTACTTTACGTAATGTGAAAAGAAGCATTTTCTCTTAAGATTGAAGGAGGCCAAATTAACAAAGAAGGTGGTCGAGAGTGTTGTCACTGGTCTGGCGTTTGGCGGTTTTGATGTATTTCTGGTTATGCTTGGGAAAAGACAAATAAATATGAACCAAAAACAAAACTCATGCTATTTCATGGACGAGACGATGAGCACGAGCAGAGACCTCAGCGGGTCGCGTCATATTTGCCATGGAGACATAGAGTAATATCAATCCTCTTACTTATCTTTAAGATGATGGCTTGCGTTCACCTTGTCAGCCTTGGATGAAACTAAGTAGTAGTATTTCACCTTCGCTTTTATTTTGGGTTGTCCATTTTCATATTAACACCAAAATTAGGGAATATATGTGGATAAAAAATAAACAGAAGGCAATCAACTCCTTTCCGATTGCTGGGGGACGAGTTTGTCTTTCTGTTTTGTTTTTTTTTCTGGTGTGTCATGGTCAGCGCCATGAACGAGCCAGGAAACAAGGAACAGTGACAATGTTACAGTGGTTACGCTTTTACATCTTTTACCTCAGTCTCTCTTTCAACCTCAATGCCGACAGAGTTACGCTTTAGCGCTTTCTGAACGGATGTAACTTGTGGTCCCTGGCGCCAACTTATCGCCAAGGGCTGAAATTAGCATCCAGGTATCGTCTTTCCATCACTGCCACTCTGAGCTGCAGCTGATAAATATTGTGACTACTGCAGAGTCAGATGAACCTGGAGGGAATGTCAATTGGACTATTTCCCAGCTAGATGCAAGTGGGTGTTAGCAGGTTTTTGTCCAGTGTGAAAGGCATGGTGCGAGTTATAATCTGAGCTTCACGGGGGGTCTCTAAAATAACTTACATTAGGGACGGAGATGAATCAATAAATAATAGCCTAACGCACGCTTTGTATGAGAGAGCACATCCTGCTCCTCTTCTGAACTGTCCAAGTGTGTGGTGGCCCCACATTCTGCAGCATCAGGTCTGAAAACGTGCTTATTGTGGCGTTATTTGTGATCAACGTCCGTAACTCAATCCCTGGTGAAAGGGGTTAACTTGCATCATTCAATAAAGCAAACCGCCCTCCTCCCTCCTGCGGCACAAGGAAATCCCTCAGACTGTATATCAATTCAAGTTTTAATGAACCATACATTTAAACAATGCACCATCCATCACACCAAAGCTGAAAAATTCACAAACACATATTGTCGTCGTTGCGAGCCTGCTGAGAAATTTTAATGCGATGGGTTTTATCAGGTTCATTTGGCAGGTCTTCTATATCAGGAATCAGTGGGAGTTGGGAGCCTTGGAAGGAATAAGTGATTCCTCCCTGTCAACAATTTATATGCTGAGAGCCAGATTGTTGTATCATAATTACTCCTCCAGATGTTTCTGTCTTCGCCGTGGTCCCGTTAGACCTCAAAGGTCCGCCAGCCAAACGCTAACTGGGGCTAACTCTCTGTGTCGTAATCTTCTCTCTACCTCAATTTCCCCTCAAAATCAAACTATTTAAAGCACAATTCAAGCCTGTTTGTCCAACCCCTCAGTCCTGTGGCCCGTTTTTTCATTGGCTGGGAAGACGGTACTACTGAAGCCTGCGCTTGCACCAAAAAGGGCAGCACTCGCTCAGACTTTGTTGGTTGCATAACACAATACGCCACGTGACTTCTCAATCTGCAATCAAAATGCTGATCTCAGACAATAGCTCAAGACTTAGCATTTTCAAATAGATCAGAGGGAGGGCTACTGTAAAGGGAAGGCCACAAATGCGCAGGAGGTCACAGGAGTTTACAGGATTTCATTAATCCTATTTGATGTCTGGGAGGGTGATGATTGCTGTACGAGCTGCGTTAGCATTATTATCAAGCAGAAAGACTTTGTGACCTTTCCAGTGAGCGACAGTGCGAGGCAGAGGCCTTTAGTAAAGAGATTGATCCCCCCCTCCGCCCCCGCCCCTCAGGGCCCCCCAGGATCTGTTGTGTTTATTGACCTCAGTTTGCAGAGTTCACAATCTGGCCCATTGGTAGTTAGAGCCATTGATTGGAGTATAACACATAGATGATCAATCTGTTAAAATCGCACTGGCTGGGAGCTCAGCCAGTCACCAGCCTCTGGGGTCACAGAAGCTGCACACAGCAACGTGACTGTTGAGGGCTGGGGCGTGGGGGGGGCGATGATCCTGGACGCATGCATGCAAACAAAAGACCATTTTGTGCGCATTCATGCAGATCTGTACATCATACATTCATCACGCACAGAACAGCGAATGCACTCTGTAAACATAGCTTAATCATGAACAAGCCACATACACTCTCACACTCTCTACACACACAAATGTCACGGCACCCAACAATCAATACCTCACAAAATCCATAATGAACTGTTTAGCATATTCTTTGATCATCTGCTGTGTTGCCCCCAGAAAAACCTTTCAGAGCGGATAAATGAGCAGCAAATGTCATGAGTATGCTTTCTTCTCTTTCAATATTTAGATTTTAAGCCATCCTAGCGGCAAGGCTCTGGAAATAGCCATGTCTGTCTGTCTGTCGTTGTACGATCAGACATATCTTAACAGCGGCTGGATGGATCGCCATGAACTCTTCATGGACAGGAGGCGTTCGTCAGACAGAATTACGACGGGCTTATGCATCTAAAAGAGTTCGGAGAATCTGACTTGGGAGTTACATCTTTTAGATAACACACATATTTTGTTGGTTCTTAGTTGTTATTTTGGGTCGTTGTTCTTAATTGTTGGTTTTAGTCTTTGCAACAATCACTGACAGTAGTGGCTGCTTGTCCGTGTTGTTTTATTGCTAGTTTTTACATCTATTATAGAGCGTTGTATCATGTTTTTCAACCAAACCAGGGACTGAAAATTAGCCATGGCTATAAGTGCTATATACATTGCATCAGCTGCATTTTAATTTGATGTAACAAAGCCTCATATTGTCCCTGTCGAATGAGGCCCTTTGTGTCTCCACAGGGGTGATCCCTTGACTTTCCATACAGCACTACCATCGGATCAAAAACTGTATTTGTTCCTGCAAAAGTAATTATTTGCAATTATTTTTTACAGTATCTGTTCAGATGCAGCATGGCTTGTGTAGGCCAAACAAAATGAGCTGTTAAATGACATGTGGCAGAACAAAGGCTAGCAGTTTGTATTGAGGAAGAAGCTATAGCTGGATCATTCAGCGAACGTAAAGCATAAATCAGCAGCTACACATGAAAAACACATCTTTGTCAAACATAAGCAGAGAGAAGCCTTTCGGATATATACATCAGACAGTATAGAAGGTCATCTGAGCGAGGATTTTTCTTTGACTTCTTCTGATTACTTGTGTGGCCTACTTACTTCTTGCTGGGTCTCATCATTCAAGGTTCAAAATTCAACTTTATTGTCAATCTTCAATACTGGATTGCACAATGAGATGTAGCTGTAGCCTCCTCCACACAACACACAGAGAACATTTACAAAAAGAAAATGTCATATATTTCAATTAAATAGAACAAACTACATAAAAGCAGCACTAAAGGAAGTGATATAAAGGAGAACTAATTTATGTTTGCAAGGAAGACATGCAGTTACACTTATACAGATTATATTGACTGATATTCACCATTATTTGTAAGTCAGTCATATCATGTTCACATTACACGTTTATGACCAGACAGGAAAGCGAGTAGAGTTAGAGGCACCAAGCCAGTGACTGCAACTTCATTTCAACAT
Organism: Pagrus pagrus; assembly: GCF_965226575.1. NCBI lineage: Eukaryota > Metazoa > Chordata > Actinopteri > Spariformes > Sparidae > Pagrus > Pagrus pagrus. The sequence goes on from NC_140198.1 coordinate 11,477,912, forward strand.
TTAGAAGTTTGACGAGGCAAAGCCAAATTGCCAGGATTTAATGTTATCAGTTAACGTTTCTGTAAACCACAGACACGTCCAAGGTTGTTACCAAACGTGGCATATCACATTCACATTATCTGCTTATTGGCTGACTTTCACATCAGGAGGTGGAGTGGACAGGGTGGCGTTATTACAGCCGACATGGCTGCCAAACGGCGGACGCAGTTCAAGTCACACCAGTCGATATTTTCAAGGACACCTGGGGACATTTCCATCTGTTTTTGTTGCAGCAAAAGCAGTTTCTTATTTATTTATTTTTTTAAGGAAACTATGGACATTTCCGGTGGTTTTTGTGGTGACCACAGGAAGTCAGACCATCTCCATCCGTGATTGTGGCAAACAAAACAGGTACTTTAAGCCAAACCACTATGTTTTCCGAATACTAACCAAGTCTTTTTTGTGCCTAAACCTAAAAAGACGTAAAGTTGCAACATAAAGAAACGTTCAGTTTGAACTTATTTGTGGTTTTGCAGAAACGTTAACCAGCGGTAATTAAGAGTTATATGGTAAACAGAGCTGAGTAAGTGTGACTAATTAGATTAGTACATGATATTGATATTCTGTGGTGTATAGTAAGTGTGATAGGCACATTTTCTATATCTATTCTGCCACTAAACTACCACTATTTATGTAGCACTTTACCAAATGTCTTTATGTCCGTGATATATGCAAAACTAGATTATACATTTCCCATATGTCATGCAAACATTCCACATAAAGGCCTGCCATCCTAAATCTTCATTTAATCACACATTCAAGGATGAGTCCTTGGTAATGCTGCTCACACGATACCATCCAAACATTTCCATCGTCCTGTTTTATCACTGCGAGTGTTGGCGCTGTCTATTTTAACCCAGTCTCTCTCTCTGCTGCTCTCTTCCTCTTAGCCAGCAGTAGTGGACAGATGGTAGGATCAAACCCCATCAAACATTTACAACCTCACTGACACAGCCTCATCACATTCACTCCCTGACATCAGAGAGGTCCGTCCATACCACCCCCACACGTACATACACACTCGTGCACGCACCTGCACTTACTGCAAGCTCAGAAATTTTTCAAATTAAGAGTTTGACGGCTGAATACAGTAGCTCTTCTTCCCTAATGAACTCAGTTTTTAAGCAAAACAGATTCTATATGCTCGGCTGTACGTGATCACACTTAATGGTATTTCTGTTATATTGTTGAAATTTTGGTCAAGGACTTTTTAATCAGGACATATTGAATTAATCAGACTTGTTTTACTGCAGCCTTGAGTCCCCAGGGTCCTGTATCTCAAACAAAAGGAGAAGGACGATACAGAGGAAGGGAGGACAAGGATGATGAGTCAAGGGAGAGAGAGAAAAAGAGTGAGTGGCGGAGGAGGAGGAGGAGGAGGAGGATGACGGTGTTGAGGAGGATGGGAAGACAGAAACACAGATGATTAGCAGGCGGGGGAGAGAGAGGAGGAGGTTGAGGAGGAGGAGGAGGAGGAGGAGGCGCAGGAACTAAAATGGATAGCTGCATTGCTGTCATGCTACAATGTCCTTCAGGCTTTCACTGAAAGAACAAGCACCCACTGAAAGATGACGATAATGTGCAGCAAACTCTTTTCACACAGAACAAAACTACGGTAAGAAACCCACAAGTCCTGTATGTAAATCGTAGTGCGTATAGTCCTTACAGAGACACACAACACAGTGCATTGAGACATGAGTTAAAAAAAATCTTAATAATGATCAGTCTGTTTCTATCCCAACAACCCCACAGAGATTTGGTTGCCAAGTCAACCACGGCCACCTCGATGACAACCATGCAGTAGTCAGCTTGTCTTCACCTCTATTCTATATTCAAATGAATCATGCTCGCTGCATTTCTCATCATTTATTTGTATTTTGATTCTCTTCTTGACTAGGTTGACATGTTTAAGGTGCTGGTATTGATCATTAAATTGTTAAGTCTATATTGTACCTCTATGACAGGGAGTTAAATGAGAGACAGCTATAATATATATTCTCCTATAAACAATGGATCACACAAGTACTTGTATGTGAAATAGGTTGCAAGTAATAAATATAGAGCTATGCATTTAACATCTCCCCGCTCTCATAGCGTTGCCTTCAGATGTCTGTCTTAAACCAACTGTGTGCTACCTGTTCAGCACTGAACGACAGAAAAGCCAAGTAAGCAACCGGCTGGTGAACATAGTGAAACATTTAGCAGCCAAAATAACAGATTTTCCCCTCATGCAATGGTGGAGACCAAAAACCGAGCTAAAATAAAAGTAAATAATGATGAAAACTGTGAGTTGAAACTCATAGGCTTTTTATTTTTTGCAGGGTGGTGTGCCTGGTATTATTCAGTCATGACTGACAAGTCTAACCTCTCTCTTTATTAGTTTCATGGTTTGCCCTTGGATCCAAAGAGCACTTGTTTTTTGATAGCTGCATTTGTGAAGCGGCACTCCTGAGCCAATATGCATTTGCTCTTTTTATAGCAGTAAATACCTGACTTACATTCATCAGAGGGATGTAACCAAAACTCCAAACGAATGCTGATGTTGTTTCATATTTCTTGGATGTATGAATAGGGAAAAAGTGATCATATGTTAGTGTTCAGAGCTTTTTTCCACTGCCCCGATGTGGCCGATACAATCTGTTGTTGTCAGGTAAAAACAATAAAGAATGAGCATCACACGCAATCAGACAATTTAAGCAATTAGTTTAATGTAAAAGCCATCAAGAACTAGAAGATTCAACACGTTCTCACTCCCAACTTGTCAAGTACCATACTGACATTTCTACAAAATGGGTCATATCTGCTGTTTGCAGAAATGTACATTGCCGACATTTATTCTGGCAATTGGGTTGGTGCAGGAATATGAGTGGAGATAGCAAGTTTACCGTTTGAGAAAGTAGCCTTTCAGTATCCGGGATTCATTGATGTGATGTCAGAAAATGGCTCGCAGCCTACTCATGTTTCAACTCCTAGCTTATATTTCACTTCTAACTTTTGCTTTGTTACATAATCTTGTTGAAGGAGTGCATGTAACCAAGACATCAGTTCTCATTGTGGTAAATAATGTGCCCTGGAGTCTCCAGAAGTTTACCATTATGAGTCATAAAAGGTTTTCACTGGGAGTAACAAACACTGGTACTAAACCGGCTGTCATGATCTGCAACCCAAACAGAGACGTGACGTGACTGTTGTTATACATCATCCTGTGTGAGCAGGCTGTAAGTGTTTGAAGAGCTTTAGGAGAGCACGATGAAAGCCACGTACGTACCCAAAACGTATGCCTGCTCACATGCATGGATTTACTCACTCGCCCTCCCACTGACACTTTCGCTCTCCATGCTGCTTATTGTCACGGTTTGGCCTATAATAAGCCTTGTGAGTCATCGAGCCTTTTTTTTTTTTCAGACAGGCAATTACCCAAAATGACACTGGGTATGCAGGTCACCAGGACGGCACAGGTGGAGAAGAAAACAGAGGTCACAGCAACACAGTATCTTCTCTTTTACGGCCGTCAGTGAGTCTGTTAGCAAAACACAGAGGGTTAGACACAATGTACATTAAAAGTCCATCTTTTATTTTATATAGAACGATACTCTCTCTCTCTCTCTCTTTCTCTACCACTCACACACACAGATCCAAACACACACACCGGCACACACGCACCTTAGCATGCAGGCACTCGATCTCAGAGCCAGTGATGAGTCTGAATGCTCTCCCAGTGTTGACAGTGCTTGACTCATTCTGCAGTGTGCCTGCTGTCATTAAGATGCATAGCAAGGTCTAAACAGAGTTCTGCCAAGTTGTAGGCAGCCATTTAAAACCCACCAACACACATACACATACACACACGCACACACACATATATATGCATGCAGACGGTGATGCAAAGAAAGGCAGAGACACAGAGACAAGGATAATGTGATAAGGCAAATTACTTGAACCATTTGCTGCTGAGGTGTCAGTTCAGAAAATAGTATTGTTCGTGTATTTGTAGTGTTGATACCTTTCGAGAGAAAATTAGTACCGCATACAAAGAGTTGAGTGTTGCAGAAGTGGTGCATTTTACCTGTATTCTTACAAGGCTCTGTGAGGCTGTAATTATAGGAGCAGGAGAGCTAAATGCTAATGTCAGAATGCTAACATGCAGATGTGTAGCAGGTAGTTTAATGCAAGCCCCCTGGAAGAGCACCAGGCTTTGAAACCAACGTTAGTAGTGGTCAAACTGTAATAGCAACGCTAGGCGATGCACTGGGGCCCAAAATTACTTACATTTACATTTTTCTGAGTGTCACAACCTTCGCATCATAATTTGAGCCAGTCAGTCTAATAACATTCATTCATCATTGTATTCCCATTCAAGTTAGCCGGGCACTAAACCAGAAGTTAGCCAGCTCGGTCGGCGGACGTCTTTAGTGCGCACACTCTTTGCGGGCCACAACGCCCCCATTGGCTTCCACAAAGCGGTTGCTAGTCCTCAGACTCACCCTTTTGGGACCATGAATGTCTGTGCAAAATCATCTTTAGCTGTTTAGCTGTCAGGATGTTGTACTGGATTGTGGGTAATGTAGGTTTTGAAGAGGAGGAATCTGTGTAAAAAATGTGATATCTCCGGTTCTGCTGTATCGATTTTGATCATTTGTTTTTAAACTGTTCATTATGAATCCAACTGTGTAATAGGAGTGCAATGCTAGACCAGTGGACTGCTTTACAAAGAGCTTCCTCTGGAGCCACAAAAGGCTTTATATGACTTTTTTTCACATTGTCTGTCGTACTCTCCGAGACCTGCAAACACACTTGAGTGTGTAATACTGGTGGAGTTACCCTTTAGTGGCATCATCCTTTGTTGGCGCAAAGAATACAGTCAAGCATTACCTTTTGGCTTGTGTTTGTTTCTCCTACCTCTCTGCCACAGTAAACAAAAATAAATAAATAAATAAACAAATATTAGCACTATAAAGCAACATTTGGAACTGTTTTCCTCTGCTGCTCCTTTGAAAAGATAAATGGCGCAGCTGCTCATGCAAGAAGAGCATCACTCGATATTCCTGCTAGGGATGACGAAACAATGCAGAAACACTTCAACACCCCTCTTAGAAGTACAGGTTACATAGGGGCAAGAGGTGATGTATGTCATCTGGCATCCAGGTTGGTGCCTCAAACAGCCTCATATTTGTTCATTTTGGTAAATAAGCATGATGGGTTTTTTTTGTTTCGCTCTTTAGCTGTAAATGGTACCCAACTTACCCCGTCTTTACGTCTAAAATGACACTGTGGTGTGCATCTAAGGGTGGTAATGTTCAACAGTCCATCCACCAGACTGAAATATTTCAACTATTGGATGGATTGCCAGGAAATTTTGTTGAAACATTCATGGTTCTCAACGATGTATCCTTATGAGTTTGGTGATACCCTGACTTTTCCCTGAGCGCAATCAGCAGGTTGATATTATAGGCACAGATATTAAAGGTCCAGTTTGTAAGGAAGTTGATTTTTGAGTCTCATTCACAACTCTGCAAATACTGACGCTTTGTTCAACCCGACCCACAATCCCTAAGCATCAGTATTTGACAAGGAATGAGACTCAGACTTAGCATACTGACGTTCCTATTTAGCTCAAATCCTCACATCCTCACAGAGCTGCTAGCGTGGCTGTAGATTAGTCGTATGGTCATGTCTTTGCTGTGGAACAGTAAAAGTCCTGCTGAAACAACTCAAAATGAATACCTCAATGAAATATATTATTCATGTATTCATTAATAATACCCCTTCTTATGATCGCCAGGTGTGGAGCCAATTAGTTTGATATCACACCTCAGGAAAGCTGCTGTTGAACTCTCAGTGTGGCACATGCAGTGGACTCAAACACATGTTTAGCTTGAATTCCAAAGAAAAGCACAAAGCAACAACATGATCTATAATCTGTGAGGAGCGTCCTGTGGAACAGAGGTCATGAGGCAGCAGGTTTATCTGTGTATATGTAGGGGGAAGGGTTATCACGATGAAGGGAAGCTCAGTCTGCCAGCGCAGCGCTCAAAGCTGATAATTTAGCATATTTTCATGTCCATCTCGACTCCATCAGCAGTGAATGCTTTCATCGTGTTCGAGCTTCCTCTCTCTGTGATTATAAGTTGCAGGTTTAGAGGTAATGATGTCAGTGTGAATGTGTGTTGTAGTACCATAATTGATGTGTCATTCAGTCAGATGATTCACCATTTGCTTCAATGCATGCAAAAGCTACCGGTCTGACTACCATGAAATGTGGTGTGGATATGCATGGTCCCCAGAGGATGGTTCTTCATTATTTTGGTGAATTTCTGGCCTTTTCTAATGCGCCAACATCAGGTCACATTTTACCGACACTTAAAGCACAAAAATTAAAGGCCAGATTAGCATTAAATCTGCTGCAGATATTCATGGTCCTTGATGATGATTGTTTTTGGTGACCCGTCCCCCCTGATCTTTCCTTTTGGTTCTGTTTTAGCAAACAATAGGGTGAGGACCCAAATACAGACATGAGGCAGGCAGGTAAGAAACAAAAAGCAAGCTTTAAAGGAGCTTTATATAAGAGTTTTAGTTTAAAACAATTAGTTGTGAGTCTGAAGTGTTGTCAAAGACGTCTATGTGCTGTGTTGCAGAGAGAAGCATTAGTGAATTACTGTAGTCTCGAGTTTGCCCTCAGCCCAACATGAGAGGATGAAGAAGTAGCACATGAGGATATAATCTACAAAATGTGAAGATTAAAGAAGAATGACCCTATGCCTTTCACTTAGCATCCGTCTTTGGACCTACCATGACTTGTTTCATCCATTTACCCAACATAGTGTGTGAGTGTGACTGTCATTACAGCCTCTAGCAGAGCCCGACAGTGAATGAAACTGTATATTATATGAATATATTTGCAATAATATATATATAGTATATATACTTATACTATATTACACACAAGCACTCTAAAAACACTTAACCGCCTAAAAAGGGGTCATTCAGTCGAAAAAAAACCCCTTCTGTCTCCGTCCAATTACTTTTTTGTGTAAAGCTTATTTTTAAAGTTTAATTCCCTTGAAATGAGCTGCCAGTAAAAGAAAAAAAACATTTGGTGTCAAGTGTCAAACACAAGGACGTTTCAGACACTGCTGCATCAGTGTGAAAGAATTTGCCATTTTGTTTTCATTACTATTCAGTCAGCTAATATTCCTCTTTGCCTGCTGCCCTCGCAGCAGAGTAGACTTCTGACTCTTTCTTTTCTATTTTTCTTTTTTATGAGAAAAATGATAATCACCTGATCCTGCTGTTATAATTGGGGTCAAGGAGAACTCATCACTTATGAAGAAATATCCCCCTTCTCATCCCCTTTTCTCTCCCTCTCCCTCTTCCTCTCCATTTTATCATCTTCTGGGGAGGGTGTCATGGCACCCGGAAAAAAAAACTGTGACCTTGCTGTTCCACTCCAATTCATATCCATCTGTGTGTGTGTGTGTGTGTGTGTGTGTGTGTGTGTGTGGTCATCTAAAAAGGGCCCATTGGTGGTTTTTGTCCCACATAAGCTACCTGACAGAAATGTCTCTAAGGCCCATAACAACCAGACCGCAGACTCTAGTGTGCACACACTCACATACACTCACACTTGAAAATGAATATACGCACCTGGAGGCAGAAACAAAGGAAGGAGGAGCAGGACAGAACAAAGGAGAGAGGACCATGCTGTCAGTTTGCATCCTGCATCATCTTCAAGGGAGCTCCTCAGGAATGAAAAGAGGAACTGCATCGTCACTCCTAGCAGGGACTCCATTTTGTTTCAGAGGCAGTGAACAAGTAGACTGACTTACCATGTGTATGCTGTTGGTATAATGCAGCCATGGGGCCGTATTTCAAGTGGTGCCTTCCTCCCTTCTGCTATCTGTGTATTACTCGCCATGGGAAACAACAACCTCTGAGCTATTAACCTACAGGCAAAAAAAACGGAAAGTTACCCTGCCCCTGACCTGGTCGTTAACGGTACCAACCTAAACAAGCTAGCGAGGATTTAGCCATTTTAAAAGAACAGTTCACCCAAATATGAAAATTCAATCTTTATCTACTCATCTCCATGCCGATGGAGAGTCAGGTGAAGTTTTGTAGTCCACAAAACATTTTTGGAGCCTCACAGCGAAACAACTGAAGCAGATGCGATTTTTAAAATGGGAAGGAAAACAACCAAAAGAAACATAAAAAGGCTTCATACAGGTCGTCACGGGTAATCCTATTCTCCTGAAGCCCCACGATCACAAATTGATTTGAAGAGACATAATTAACACGATTTGACAGCCGAAATCTTCACTGTAGCTGCTAAGCTAAAAGCGTTAGCACATTTCCCATCTAAAGTGGGTGCACAAGCTTGAACGTGCATCAAGGGTGTGAATAAAAAAATAATTTGGGATCTCAGAGCCTCTGGAGACTTGGATTACACTGGATGAGCTGTATGGGTATGTATTTTGGATGTACAGTTTGAAAACAAGTCAGGTGTTTAGGAGAATGCTGCAACGCTGTTTTGCCGTGAAGCTCAAGAAATGTTTTCCCCAGCGCTGACACAGTTGTGGCTATGCGAGACAGGTGCACCGCTAGATGATCAAGGTTAGGACTGAGTTACCCATGAGGTCACGAGTCTGCATCTCATTCATGATCCCACCGAATTTCACTCAGACAGTTTGTCCTGAAGTGTGTCAGTAGATGTATTCTCTTTATATCTTTGAGTCAAACATGAATTTTTCAGTCACACCCGCTTTTATCTTCCCCACGCTCTCTTCTTCTTCTTCTTCTTCTCTCCTTTTTTTTGTGATGTCTCGATGCCTGCCATTGCCTCGGGTAGCAAAAATAAGATGATGAGATTACCATGACAACATGAGGGAGTGACGTGGGGGTTATTTCTGAGGCCGCACAGTCAGCGGAGCAAACTCAGCGACACTGATGATGAATCATCTAGAGAAAATAGGGCCAGTGCGCTCTTCCCCCCTCCTCCTCCTGCCTAACATGCTTATTCAGCGTGCATTTACAGTATGTATACGTGTGTACTGTAGTGTCGACTGTGGGAGTTTAGCTAGCGCAGTATCATGACTTTTTTAACGTAAATCGTCAGAGGATGGTTTGTCGAGTATTCGTGGTGTTTTTCAGCGTTGCCGTCATTCACATTAACGCTGACACACCATCGCACTCAGTGGGCTTTGCTCAAGGGCACCTTGTCAGCAGTGGTCAGGGGAGGAGAGCGCGCTGCTCATTGAGTTTCCTCTCACAGGCTGAATTGTCATCTCTAACCTTCACAATCGCAGACTTGTTTCGCACACCTTCCTCATCTTTTGCGCCTCATACCTGACGTGTTTTTCTTTCTCTTCCTCGTTGTTTTTCTCACCTCCTGCCGTCTCAGACTTGTCCCACTTTGCTTTTGCCTTCCCCTTCCTGTTCATCACCATCATCATCACTGTTATCGTAGCCCCTCGCCTGTCTGTCTTCTGCAGTCGTGTCCTCCATTTTTTCGCACCCACAGCCTCGCCTTAGCAACAGAAGTGACTGCGCGACAGCCTGCACATCGAGGAGGGGAAAGAGGAGAGGAGAGGCAAAAGAGAGGGATGTGAAGGCAGGGAAGAGGGAAAACAGAGAGCTGAGGGATGGAGGGAGGGCTGGCAGAAACAGTCGTCTGCTTGAGGAAAGATAGTGAGGGGAAACGCCAAGCTTTGGTATCCGAAAAGATAAGTAGGTCAGTCCTAATCTGGGGTTGAGTTTAGCACATAAATAAATAATGAAGTCTGCCTCACAGTAAAAACACCATCTAGGTGGAAAAGCCTCTAAAGATGGAAGCCCACAATACTGCGCTATGACATATACACAGGTAAGGTCCTCTAATCTCCGTGTATGACACTGGTTCACTATCGCCGCGAAGCATCACGGTGATGTATGGCCCGAAGAGGCTGAATGTACGACAGCCAAGATACAGTAGATAGTGAGGAGGTAATCAGGAGCAAATGTTGTCGCTGTGTGTGTTGTGGTGTGTGTGAGAGAGGGAAAGAAAGCCTGGATTTTGTTAGGGAGATGGCACTCTTGGAGATATGAGGTGCATTAGACAGATGGGGCATGTGATAGGTCACATCTGGTAATGGGTGGGAGAGGAGAGGAGAGGAGAGGAGAGGAGAGGAGAGGAGACAAAGGACAGTTAGATTTTTTGCATCTCTCAGTTTTATGAATATTTCTTTACCTTTCATGGAAACTACATTGAAAAATAAAATGATATTCAGTGCAGTCGCCAGGATAAAATGGTAGCAGTTAACATTTCTGCAAACCGCAGATACAACCCAGGTTTGACATTTACAGCTAACGTGGCATATCACATTCACATTACATCCTTTGACATCAGGAGGTGGAGTGGATGGTGGTGGCGTTATTACAAACTTGTGACGAGAGAGAAATAGAAAATTCGACCTTAATAAACTTGCAACGTTAAGAAACGTTCAGTTGTAACTTGTTTTATCTGTTATCGGCATCACATAGTTGAGGATTTTGCTTCCTTTTTTATGAGATTTATTTGCACATCGATATTATATTATAATATCAAAACAATTATTTTTGTCTTGAGTACATTCACACAGAGATATAACGCGGCCAAAACACATCATGATTAGATTTTTTCTGGGATGGAAGGCATCAATCAATCATGTTGGACAAAACGGAGGTCCTCCACGACTCATGTCGATGTCGGACCTGTTGATTGTTTATGTTAGTCGTCATCCTGTAATTTATGACAGAATTATAAAGACAATGTGACAAGAGTCAGTTGGGATGACTAACCTCGATTGCTTCCTGCACAGACAGACATATACTATGTGGGATTTGTGGATGGGAAGCTGAAGTTGTTGTATCCATCTCTGCTCTCTTCAATCCACCAGACCTCCTTGATCATTTTACCTTGCAGGATATGGGATTTGCTGGTCTACCACTGCCTCGATTGGTTAGTTTGTCTGTAATTTTGTTGTTTTAACATATTAAAACATCCCTGTAGAGTCAGTTATATCTCACTCTCAGAGATAGTTAATTGTGCATAATGTTGAACTATTCATTTAATTAATAATATACAGTCTCCTGTCTTTTGCAGTTGGGAAACCAGCCAAAACAGACCTCGGAGAAGAGGATGGTGCAATCCCCGCTATTCTCTGCCTTAGTCCATCTACCGTCCCTGCATGATGCCAACAATTTCCTCAGTGTTATCAGGCTTTTTTTTTTGTCAGTTTCTAATCAAAAAACCTTTCTACTGATCCTGTTGTGCACAAACCACCTACAGTGGGTCCAACGGGACACGTTTCTTATTCACATGTGACTGCGAAACAAAATAAATGTGGTCAGGGTGAAATGTACGGGTCAGGATAAGTGCCTAGGGAAATAAATTACCCTGAAAATTATATTTTTCTTTCCCAGACACTTGTCCTGACCCGGGTGTCAACACACAGCTCCCTTTAATAACCTGGTTCCATAACATACATCTTAACACCTGTACTTAACCCCGGCGCTGATATCTGGGACACCGCGGTGCTGCCTGACACACTTCTTTGTCACCATCAGCCTCTTCTGATTGGATCTATTTTTCCTTTGCCCTAATAGGGTATTACAAAGCAACCTTTCATTTCCCTTTGAGCTGAAAGAGACGAAGTGAACAAAGGCTGCGGTGGACCCAGCCAACACCTTCCCTACTGGCATCAGGCTTTAGTTTCCTAATCTCACCTCACAGTTGCTCTGTCATTTTGTTAACCCCATTCACAGCACTGAAATCTCAAGGGACTTATAGATCACCATGTAAATGGAGGTGATATAACTGAGTATATAGGTTGTCTCCTGGAGTATCATGGTGTCGGCTGTGGTCTTGTAAGGCACATTATGGAACGATACTGCCATCGTCCTCAATATTAAAGGTGATTGTGCTTGTACATGCAATTGTCCTTCACCATGACCGAATGCATTTCAGTCACAAGAAAGTGCTCAGTGCTGTTATTTGTCTTTTAACCTCCTCCGCCAAAACCTTCAAATGTGTCACGTTGTGTAAATTGACTTCTGCTGCTTGCGGTCACATCACAGCTGGAGGGAAATGAGAGACTGATTTACATCGTGACAGTCCTGCACAGAGCCGGTCACCATCTGATCATTTTTCTGTGGGCATCGTCATGGTGACAGGGCAGAATGTGTCGGGGTTTGCGTTTTAGTATGCGCCTATAACAATATAATAATCAGCATTTCTACAATACGTTCAAATTACATGTATGTGAGCTAATTTTCTAATCAGGATGGGGCGGGGATAGAAGCGAGAGACCACTGATTGAGACCATTTCAAAACCGACGTTTACTTCCCCTTTCAGTCGACAAAACCCGGTAATTTTAGCAACCATCAGAACATTTTGCAGCTGTCTTTGTGGCTTTGTTTCCTAAAGCTAAACCTGTTGTCACAACATAAAACTGAAACGTAAAGACATGTAATGTTTCAGCATTTCTGTTGTTTGCAGTAGCGTACAATGCCAACATTTATCCTGGCAGTTGGGTTGCCATGAAATGGGCTTATTGTGCAACAAGCTAATTATTCCAGTTTTCAATGTATTTTTGTAATTAAAACAGAACGGCAACGTCAGTGTGACATCTTATGTGTGACTGAAAAAACTGAATAAGGTGGAAGCATTAAAAGTGCAGCATGCATCTTTTACTGTGCCTCGTCCTTTTAGCCTCATTCAGAACTGCGACTTTGCACTCAGTATCAACTGGAGCCACTAGAAGTTGGAAGTTAAAGGGAAAGTTCGGGTCTTTTGATGTGGGGTTGTATGAGGAACTATCTTGCTGCTGGTTTGACTTACAGCAGCACAATGCTCTGCTTCCTGTCGGCGCTACTCGCCGCTTGTCCACACAGGGGGAGAGCTGACGGTCATCTACTGCAGGTAACACACTGACTCAGGATATGTTCCTCATACAACCTCACATCAAAAGACCCAAACTATCACTTCAGGAGAGATGAAACAAACAAGAAAAGGTGGGGGGAACTAATTTAATAATTTGGCGACTTTAAAAACTGATCCAACTAAAATAACATGCGTGTTTTTTCAACTTTCACTTTCCTCAAATTTACTGAAGAACACATTTCAAGGTCTGGTTCTACATTATAATACCACTGAGAAACTGTAAACCAGTTCGATGTATAAATGTACCAGTTAGAGGAGTGCTGGCTGTAATGGGTGATCTGATTCCCCGGGACACTGAGTGACCTCACCGTGTGTTGATCATGACAGCCTGGTTTGGACAGTTAATCCCATCCTATCAGCAGAATCTTTCCGTTTCTTTTTTCTTTTTTTTTTTTTGCTTTCCATTAACTCTCCCAACCCCCTCACCCTCCTCTCTTTATCCATTTCTAACCCTTTAGTACTGTTTTTTTTCCGTCACTCGCTTCTTAAAAGAGCAAATACTCCACAGTAATATTGCCTTTTCCAGCCAGGCTTATTAAAATATGCTCAAAGATTAAACAAAACAAATACTGAACACATTTTTGTGTGCCAGCATTTTTACTGCCAGTACCAGCGGGGTGATGAGGCTAGTTTTTATCATCTCTTCTGATTTCTCCCATGGGCTGATTAGGAAAAAATTAAGAAAACACAATCTTGCATTGAGCAAAACTGCCATACAGTAAGTCACACATGCCTAAGGAGGTAGGTTTTATTTCAACACTGGGACAAATGTTAAATAGCAGTTCTGGGGGCCCTAAAACACTTGATTACCTGCATTCTGGTGATTTTTTTATCCACTGATTTGTGACTTTTCTGCATCAATCTATGATGGAGATGTCTATTTGTATAAAGATAAACAACTACATGTCAATTCCAACTGATGAAATTCAAATTCACATTTTATGCCAGATCATAGCCGTTGCTTTTGAGGTTGCAAAATGCTAACAATTCGACCTACTAGGCCATAGACCATAATCACATGGCGGCCATTTTCCTCTGACATCACGCTCAGGGTGGGAAGCTTAAACATTGTACTGTTGTGTTCAAGATAGCCAGAAGTCCTATAAATAAGGAACATCTGAAAATGTAATATCATTTTACTGCATCCTGATTGATCAGCAACTGGGAAGACAATGGACGGTAAAAATCTGGAACAACATCGGGCCATTTTGCATGTGTACCTTGTTGGAGTACTTGTAGGTCTGTTAGCATGTTAGCATGTGTTGTGTTGTTGTATGTTGCTGTACCCTAATTACAGCAACGACCCCTTTGACTTTTTTACAGTTGCTACAGAATGCAGCTGAAATTCAAATGAAGATTGAAGATTACCTTTTATTAGTCACACAACGGGGGAAATTTGCATTATTACAGCAGCAAAGTGGATAGCAAAAACAGAGATCAGTTAAAACAGTCATAATAAATAAGAAAAAACATTGAGACGCTTCAATTGCCCATCAGAATATTGATCTTACTGTAATATCCAACATAATTACATATCAGACTTTGCAAAAGCATAATCACGTGGTTTTATTGTGAGAATTTACTGTGAGAACATTGTGTTTGTTAACAGTCAACCGTTTGATGAAAATACAGTAAATCTATTGTATCGTAACAAAGCAACTCGCAGCTCTGTCCAGCTGTACTTTGGCACGGCAGTGATTTGAGCTGAATGATAATGTTATCATGTTGATGCAACTGTCCAGTCGGTGTTTCACATCAGTTATTACAATTCATCCTGAAGGGAGATGGACATTTCATAAAAATTCATCCAATAGTTGTTGATCCTCTAACAAAATGTCAATCTTCTGGTGGCAGTTGATGAAAAAACAGGATTCATCACCTGGTCGTCGTGAATATCTCAAACAAATCTGAAGCCTAGTAGATATTAAGATATTCCACAGGGTAGGTGGAAACTAACCTGCTGGTGGTAGATCGGGACAAGTGCAGGGATCACCAAAATCATTAGGATTCATCCTCTGAGGACCACTGAAATTTCATTTTCAGTCCAACTCCATGTTTGTAGAGAAATTTCAGTCTGAAAGACGTTGCCTCCTCTGTGGATCACTGCTGCTCGTGTGGCTAAAACTAAAACCCGTGAAATGCATGTATATAAAACACACTCCAGTTGCTTTCATCACTTTCCATGTCTTTCCCTGCTGCACTCTGTCACCTGAGAGTGGGTTTTTATAAGATCAGTGCACTGGTAGACTGCACTGTGTGGTCTGACCGGGCACAGCTGCTGTTTATGATCTCCTGTTGTTATTCCAGCCCCATTAGGACACCACAGAGCAGCTGAGGGACTCAACAAAGGCACACTCACAGACACAGGCATAAGTATGCATGCACATATCCAGGGCACTGATTGGCTCTAAACCTGGCAACTACACAGCACACATTGAACTGTCTGGGGGAGCAGAAGTGATCAGGTACACCTAGCTAATACTAATGTAGTCCAATACAGCAATCCTACAATAAATCCTACCATCATGGAAAGTTATACTGTTCAGTTTACATAGGCTAAATTTGGTTGTACTCCCTGTCTAACCAAGTAGCTAGTTAGCAATACTTACCATGAGAGGCAGTTTGATTGTTGAGATCAAGCAAGGTCACGAGATCACATGAGG
Organism: Pagrus pagrus; assembly: GCF_965226575.1. Taxonomy (NCBI): domain Eukaryota; kingdom Metazoa; phylum Chordata; class Actinopteri; order Spariformes; family Sparidae; genus Pagrus; species Pagrus pagrus. Next base: position 11,493,570 of record NC_140198.1, read on the forward strand.
ATCCATCTTGCATCAGTAGTTCAGACCACACAGCATCTTATAAGGAACTACCGGAAGCTACCGAGGTGGTTCAAACAGTGAGAGAAGCGACTGTTCATTCGAAAACAACAGTCGCGGCTAAAGAGGTTAGCTTAGCATCGAGTTATATCAGAACTGGAGAGTATGTCTCCATTGTAAGAAGAGCAAAGAATGGCACCGACGGTTTTCCTCTGTGATGTTTGTGCTCTTCTCCCTGATGGCTCTTCTAGTTGATCTGATCAGATTTTTCCATAGGACTTTGGATTATTGCAGAAAATGAGCTCTCTAAGTTTATGATACCTGCACATTCTGTTCAGAAAGATATTGATCACAGATGAACACCACTTTTATGATATTAGAAGTGCAAATGAAATCGGCAGAGGTAAAACTAAATAGCAGTCGCATGACTTTAACATGACCACCACTATACGTCTTACTATACTATAGTTAGAATAGTTTGCAACTGAAGTCGGCCTGTAAAGATGGACTAGTGATTAGTGTCAATAAATGACTACTTTTATGTGGACAGCGCTGTCATGACTAACCCTCAGATCTACAGCGCTATTAGCCCATTGTTTTGGTTTTACATCCTGCAACTTAAATGTTTTGTTCCACTTTCATTGCAGTCATAATTGTTGTTACCAGATGCAGGAGCCATCACTTTTTAGCAAAAAAAGCCCTCTACAAACCAACAGTATATTAACTGCTCAACGCCTAACAGCAGACGAACAAAATTAGCGATTATCTGGTGAACACAGCGGAGCATTTATCAGCTAAAGAGGAAAATATTTCCCTCAGGAGTTGGTGAGGACCTCAAACGAGAGCTTAATATTGAGTGAATATTCGATTCACATTCTTCAGGCAGACACAAAAACGCCAAATGAATGTTAATGTTGCTCAGCTGAATGTGTGTCGTTCAACTTAAAAGGCGATGATATGCCCGTGTTGTGTTTGCAGCTTGTTGTGCTGCCCCCAAGTGACAAAAAATCAATGAGCACAGGTTTGAGAAGTTAAACTCAGTGAGTATCCACGCTAATTTACATACAAATATTCATACATAATGTATTATTTTCATCCTTCTTGATGAGAAAAGAGCAACATTTGCTGAAACAACAACAATCTTGTGGATTACAATACACCCTTTACAAGTGCAATCCTCGTGTGTTATCCCATCGATCGACCTCTTTCTGTCTCTGCTCCTGTATAGTGTGACTCAGAGATGTTGTTGTTCACAGCAGCATCCTTTGGAGACACCTGTGACCTTCCCTCCTCTCCTTTCACCTCCCTCCCCCCTTCCCCTACTTCTTCTTCTTGGCCTCTGCCCACCTCCCTAGTCTCTCTGCAGTCATTTCATTCTCTGTCTCTTCTCTCTGGACATTGCAGTTGGAGTCGGATAAGAGTGGGGAGATGGAGTGGCAGATAGAGGGACAGAGAAAGAATACCCAGGAGGGCAGGCTGCTCCTGAGACGTATAAAGAGGTCTGAAGAGTTCAAGATACATTTTGTCCAAAGAAAATCTATATCTGAAGCCTCATCAAACTCATTTAAACTTCACGTAGCGACAGACAGACACAGAGACGTACAAGTGTTGAGTGTTAGAGGGACAAACCTGCCGTTTTACTAATTATACAGAAGAACAAAATGATGTACACAAAGAAGCGTTACACTCTACACTGACATTTTCTTGTTTTCCCACCAGCATTTATTAACAAATGCACTTTGACTCTTTTCACAAATATGCCAACATCACACTACTCAACATAAATGCCCGCTGAGTTGGTCACCATCTCAGACATGCTACACATTGACCTCCATTAACTTGCAGGCAAGTGACCCTTCCTAAGTCCCGCCCATTTTTGACCTGTGGTCCAATACCAGTTGGGCAAGCTCAATACCTGGATGTACCTCGCTCAACTTTTACTGTTAAACTTATATGTGCTATGGACTAAAAGATGTTGAAGGTGTCCAAGAACAACCTGCGTTTGCTATAATAAGGCACCATTAAGGGGTAAAGTCACATAGATGCCACAATATCTATGGAGTCACATCTTATGTTAGCTAATATTAGTAAAATGCTAGCTAACTGGCTAGCTAACATATAATGATCAGCACATTGGTCTGTAGTCTGGAATAAATACTTTAATAATACCAAGAAGGGCAAAAGGTGACGTAATCGGCAGTGCAGGAGCCATGTTGACTGATCATCTTGTCATCCTTAACCTCTACGCTAAGTCTGGCTTCTCTCGTTTGATTCAGACAGGAATGACTTTGCCTTATCTGCGTCATTTTCCCGTGTTCATTAAACTTAACAAGGTGAATATATCCTTCCATCACGTACTGTTCTCAGGACCGCCATTGCCATGTTTCTTATTGAAAAGCTTGTCCGGCTTAGCGAGAGTCACCAAAGGGGTCGGCGCTTAGGAAGGGTCAGTTTAGAAGCACTTTTGTTATATTTCTTGGACTCTTCATGGCCATCAATAGATAAACTCTGGTATCTGTGGCTGTTACTGCTAAAGCTATTAGCAAGCTAGTGGCACAAGAATGGCAGAGAAAGTGCAGCCAAAATTCGCCAGAACTAACATACTTGACTGTAGTAGCTGTGAGTATTAACAATAGCTAAGTTCATGTAGTTTGTTAACTCGATGGCACATATCAACATTTTCTGATTCGACAAAGGTTTGGCTAGGCTCTGGCACAAAACGACGCGGAAAAGACGAAGATGTGGATTGCGATAACTACTTTGTCTGTGTGCAGACAAAAGGATGAACAGTCGGTGCTGACCCGTCGAAGCTCCTCCCAAGCCCTATCACACTACGTCCTCCTTTGCTCCACACATACAAGTGTCTCTCCTTTTATTGTCATTGACAATGACCCTAAATCACTCCTGCATCTTGAATTGTTGTGCCAAACGCTATTCATCCTTCCAGACGCTCCACTTCTGTCAGATTGGGCCATTTCGGGGCTGATATTGGGTTTGAAATCAGACAAAATGACACATAATGCCTCACAGTTAATCCTCACTGTCAGACAAACAGCAAAGAGACCAGTCACACACACACACACACACAAGCACACTTACAGTTCTGTTTTTATCAGCACAATCACACACTGACACACACAGTGAGAGGATTGTTGTGTGAAACCAGTTCACCAGGCCTCAAGCAGCAGCACATGGTGAGCCCATGTGACCTTATCCATGTGACCCTCGCCTCTCTCTGTCTCTCTGTCTCTCTGGGGCACATCTGCACAGCTACAGGCTTTAGGATAAAGAACATCTGATACACACATATGACATACTGTGCCGAGCTGTGAACGTAGCACGTATATGTTACTGTAAAAAGACACGTGTTTCACAAACTTGCATAAAATTACGCTCATAAAATGACTCAGATTAAACTTTAAAGTGATCTGCACACACACACACACACACACACAAACACAAACACATCTGTTCTTTGTTGGTCAGAGATTCATATGACACTAATCACAAGACCGACTTTCACTTCACTGCGAGGCTCTCGAGCCCAAGTCATCTCGATGCGTAGCAAACTGAGTTAACCTCGGCAATGACAGGCGATAATAAGCACAGCGTCGTCTTGGAAACAAGCCAAATGACCATGTGTAAACACTATTTGACAAGGTAATTATTATCCTCCGAAACAAGCTGATTGTCATAATGTTTTATCTCCGCTCTAACAGCCAGGTGTGATGAGGAACGTCACGGCTGTGTTAAAAACACAAAAGGGGGCGAAGGCGCTGCAGCACATCGCAGAAATAAATCACCAAAACAGTCAAATGCACACATTAGGTAACACACAGTCATCACCCGACATTTAGTCGTGCCAACTCGTTTGCAAAAGGTGCCGAAGGTAGAATGAAGAGGGATGAAGGATTGCCTCAGTGTAGCGATTTGAATCAACGTGACTAAATGCCACAAATGAAAAGAAACAAAAAGTCCCAGTTTATTTTTATCTTACAAAAAATGTAGGTCACCAAATATCCGAGGTGTCTCAGACCCAGCGAGATCTTCTGTGTCAGGGATAATGTGATGAACACACTGTTTGTGATGCGTTTCTGATCTGTTTCTTGCATTATTTATCTCTCAGCATTTCTTTCATTGGTCTTACTGAAGAAGTTAAATGCGTTCCTGGTTTGCTGCGGCTTTTATGCTTACTGCCATTTCACTAAATTCAGCTTTTGGATCCTGTTTCGATGCTTTCTCCTATCAATTCAGTGAGCTTTTTCTGTCTTCTTCAGGGGGGACATGTCAGAAAAAGTTTGAAAACAACTGCTGTATGCTATGTCGCAAGATAGTTCAGGCACTTAACTCATATACTGTCACTCATACGTCCAACACACACTATTCTTTGTCGTTTTTTGGCGCTTGCCTGCTCCACACACCGCACACCTGGAAACTATGCCGTCACTTGTTGATACTTTTCTTATAGTACTTCATAAATCGCACCTCAGCATCCACCTGTAGGCTCTGATTCTGTGTCCCCCTTGGGAGGAAGTTATTTTCGTCACTCCCGACTCCCTGCTGTGCTGAACTTGATGCCTCCTTGTGGGGGTTGAACAGGCATACTTGCCAAACATGAAACCTTAAAAATAGGGAGGATTTTCAAAACCAAAGCAGGGTTCCCAGAAAGATTTGAGTTTCAGAGACTCTGTTTCCTGCAGTCAGGTGACTATTAAAGACCTTCAAACAAAATAATAAGAAACACTACGAGCAACATTTTTAATTTAATGCTTCTATTCTTACTTTTAATTCTCAGGAGAGTGCAGAATAATTCGAGAATCATAAACTAAGGCCTAGTCCACATGTGCACGGGTATTTTTGGAAACAGTTTTTGGAAAAATATTTCGACATTTAGACAAGTGTTACAGCACCGTGTCAGAGAAAATCTTTGGGTGGAAATAATCTTCCAGGGTTGAAATACAGCATCTCCAACCTGGAAGAAGTCTTCCAAAGGTCAGTTTTAAGCAACCTAAAACGCTTTTATGTATAGACGAAAGGCCAAAACGCAAAGAAAAGACTTCATTTAAAGAAATATCTGTGTATGTGCGGACAGGGCCAAATATTCATCAGTTTTCATTCATTTAGCATTTTTTTTGGCCCTTCCACTTCGGTACTAGCCACTGCCCTGTGTTTGTCAGCCTCTCGATGGTGATTGACACTGGTCCGACCCCCGTGACCAGCAGAAAAATCAATACGGCAGATTTCACAAAAAGCAAGCCCCTTTTCCTTTAAAACAAAACAAAAAAAACAGGAATTCTTCTTTTCAGGATATCTTAAATTTGCTAGAGTAACATCAAAAGTGCAGTAGACTAAACACTGTACAGTGCAAGAAACATGTTGTGCTAACTAAAAGGGGGAAAACGGTGTGAAAATGGTTCATAATTTGGGAGAAATACAGGGGGATTGTGACCCGGGAGGAAACAGGAAGAGGGAAATTAAAAAAGACGGGAGTCTCCTGGGATATTCAGGAGGGCTGACAGGTATGTGACGAGAATCTAAACTCCAGATATCATTGCTGTGCTGTTCTACATTCACATAATGATCTATTTTATGCGAGTTGGCTGAATGAACTGTCTGTATCGCCGTACATTTATCTCGTGTTTTTATATTGCCAATTCTTTGAGTCTCAACAGTTTAAAGGGGCTCTGAGGAACTTCTGTGTTTTGTCCTTGAAGCCGTCGTTAGTTTGTGTTCGCAGACTCCATTTCTAAACTTGCCTCAGCTCCTGTTGCTCTCTGTCAGCGGAGCAGAGAGAGGCCTCGAGAACGTGCATGAAGTCACAAAGTACATTCACAGTCTAGTAACATTAAACAACTTAAATCATCCACCAAGAGTGACTGGGAATGTCTCATTTTTCAAGTCACGTTACAATCTGCTCACATATGGCCAATAAAAAAGCAATTAATACATGTAACATGCTACGTGTATGCTACAAATATGTCATACAGTACCTCAAATACCTACTCTATAGCTTCTACTATTATTTTGTCAATTTGGTTGAGTCACAGTGTAAAACCCTTCCATCAGTAGGCAGCTCTCAGTTAGTCTATAGGACCACGCTGACCACATGACAGGGTGAAGGCTGCAGGATTGTGTGTGTGTTTGCGTGATCCTGCATCCTTGTGAGGATCCTCTGAGCACTTATAGAGGATGTGAAGAATGAAAGAAAGGGATCACTGCTTATCTCAGGACCTCAGGGTCTCCTCCTCTCCCTCTGCTCCTTCCACCCTTCTCCCACTATGTGTTATATAGCTTGTTTGGGTGAGTCAAAGGAAATATACCTTGGGCTTGTCCTCGGAAACAACTGTCTTACAGGAGCCAGTAAAGGCTGACGTGTGCTCTTTATGGATAATGTAATTTGCTGCATATGTATGTGGATTAGCAGCTTACCGGAGGGGAGTGGATGTATAGGGTGTAGGAAGGAAGAAGCGCTCGAAGGAAGGAGAGGAGACCAAATGAAGGACAACAAAATGGCAGGGTAGAAGAGGAGATGTGAGGCAGCTACAGCTCGAGCCATGTGTCGTGGCCGGCAGGGCCTAATTGATTGAGACAGCTAACTTCCAGTAATTCAGCTGATGAAGCTTTTCACTCTCAGGACTGCTGGCTGGACACAAACAAACTCACTCGCAGGGCAGCGGGGCAGTGGAGACGAAGATAGAGGAGCGGAGAGAGGGGGATGCAGGGTGTTTTGTTAACATGTCGACCCACAATCAACCCCCCTGCGCGCACACACACGCGCGCACCGCCACGACAACTGAGCGGAGACAAAGTGCTGATAGTGCTGTTCCCATTTCAGGGTTGGTGAAGGCACATGCATGGCTGGCTGGAGCTGTGAAGATAATGTGCCATGCTAGGCAGTAGACAGTCCTACTGGTGGTGCAGAGGAATGTTGTCTGACCCTGTTTGGACTTTTTTTAAGACTAGCCGCAGCCTGAGCCCTCTCAACCTGATTCAAATTATCTAATCTAGTGTGTAGCCGGCACAAATCCAGCCTAACATGTCCGACAATCAGCTCAGTCCGGCGCAGCCTCAACCTGACCAAATTTCGAGCTTCGACCGCAGATTATACGCCAGTGCTTTCCACTGAAGGCAGCCCTCCACTCCTCCCCTCCTCCCCTCGAGGCTCTCCCAATCCCTGCCTCACCCTCAGCCATACTGCTGCATGTGCCTGTGGCCATAAATAGCATCAGCGGGGCTGCAGAGGGAGATCTGCAGCTGAGACACACGACCCTAAGATTACACCTACTACTGCAGCCACAATCTGCTCTGATGCCCTGGATTATGCTGTGTGGAAAGGGAAGGAAAGGAAAGGAAAGGAAAGGAAAGGAAAGGAAAGGAAAGGAAAAGGAAAGACAAAAGAGGGTTTAAAAGAAGAGGAGGGTGGTAGAGAGGACAAAACAGGATTAGAAATGCTCCATCATTCCTGGGATTGGCTTTCTATTGAGGTTTCCTGAGCTTCTCGGTAGATATTACACTGATATTTCATCATTGCACACTGCAGTAGATTAGATTTCTGTCCTTAAATCCCTTTTCATACTTGAGCATGAAATGTCACTGGTATTAGTTGGAAAGCAATAATCTGCCTCCGTGTGAAAGCCACAGCCGACAGATTCATGAAACAAGTGAAACAAAAGTGAGAAGCAGAGAGAAGAAAGGCACAGGGCTGATACAGAGATGGTTGGAGGACTGTTACATCTGGTTTATATGATGCTGGCCGATGGTGTTTTCAACGTACTGTATACAGACCTACTTTCTTCACACATGCTACTGTGTAGTATTACCGGCCCCCTTTATTCTTTATTTTAAATAAATTGGTCCAGTTTCTGTTGTCCTCATTTCAAAACATACATATGTGTTTGTGTCGCACCACATGTTTAACTCAATTATCTTAACATTGCACATTAGCATGCTAACATTTGCTACTTAGTAAAAAAAAAAACACAAGAAGAGCTCCCAGATAACATAATCCAGCCAGCATACTTCATGGAAGAATGGCACATGGGCAACCACTCATGAGCAAACCAAATAAACCAGAATTGGCCCAAATCTGGGCCACAGTTCATTTCTGTTCTGGTGGGCTGGATCTGACACAGACTGGGGCCAGTTCTGGTTTATTCGATTCACTTTTGACTGACATGTGGCCATGGTGTGTGGCTCAGATCTGGCTCAGATCTGGCAAACAGGGGTGGACCACCCAAGTGACATCTTTCCGGATGAATGTATCTGGTAACATTTTGCTATTTGGATCCCTGATGGGAATGAGGGATGCATGACGATACTGGAATGACATCTCACTGAAATAAACATTTCTGCTAGTATGATAAGGTGACCCTTTAATTTTAAGTAGTTTTCTCTTTTTTACTCAGTAAATATTTTCATTTTGTAAAACATTGTATGCCTGCACCTGCTTGATGCCATCACAATAAGAACAGGTATAATAATATGCTAATTTCACTACAGGAGAGACTTGTGTTGTCTCCGATTAGGTTTGATTACAGTATTTGTATACATCTGTATCAGCAGCAGCAATTAGTAGGGAAATATTGTCATATCGGATATCAGCCAAAATCCAATATCCTGCATCTCTAATGGAGATTTAATTACTTTTGTAGGTGTTGGTCAGAGACCAGTTCTGGACCAAATGAACATTTTGACCTGATAAATGAAAAATAAAGGCATCACTAAAGGTATTACGATTTATAATGAAGACAGAAATGAATGTCTGTCATAAATTTCACAAAAAAAGTCAAGGATCACTAAGATCAACCAATCAAACAGTGTACATATGTCCGTCTGGAACAAAATGGCGGACCAACCCTCAGTTCTATTAACAAAAGTGCCATTTTTCAGGTCTGTCACTCAGCTGAAATGTTCACACCTACTGGTGCAACAGGGGGAAAAAGACTGCCGTCACAAAGACACCAAACTTCTCAATAGAGGTTGAGGCTGCAGATGAAACCAAAAAAGACCGCCCATAAATGGTGGTTCATAGACTGAATGAGCCAAACTGTTATTTTTTGTAAATGTTGCGCAATAATGTGTCGAATTATCCAGTATATCATCCCAATAAGTTTATGTTTCTATATCTATATTGTCTGCCGTCACCCTTTTCTTAATAAATGAATCTCCTCCGTCAAGACTTTTCTGACTCACTGCCTCCAGAGATTTTTAATGGAGCGAAGCGGTGTGACAGTCGAACAGTAATAACAGTGAACGCTTAATAAGTTGTAAGTCAAAGCATTTATACACTTGACATGTTAAGAGGTTGGATTCAACACCAGAGACGTCCTATATTAAAATGTGTCATTAATTAATATAATGATTATAAACACAACTGACACTGAAGTCTCTGGGCCAAAATCTGTCACTCAAGCTCCATTGATCTCAAGTAATGAAAGACTGGAAGAGATCACCACAAGGCCGTTGTGTCACGGTAATTATAATGAAGAATAGTTCAATTAGACGGAGGGTGAGAGGGAGCAGTTTGGAAATAGAGTGGGAGATACATTTTCATCCACGAGTATTGGCTTTATTATTAAAAAGTTCAGGACGTACCCTCTTCAGAACGTAAACCTGGACTGAGTGTAATGTTTTAAATATTGTAATATAATGAGGTAATAAGCTCATTAATGACTGATTGAAAAGAGGAATTTATTTATATTTCTTCTTCTTCATTTTCATTGTGTGGGATGGCAGCCATTTTCCTCTGACAGGGGTGGGGAGGCTTATGTTAGCTTAACGTTACGCTGCTGTGTTGTTTACAGGTTGTAAGTAGTACGAATGTAGGGAATTTGACAGATTGTTATTATTTCACTGCTTCCTGATTGATCGACAAATGAGGAGATCATAGACAGTGAAAATCTGGAGGGACGTGAGGCCATATTTCAAGATAAAACAACATTTGATAACCCATTAGCTAACGTTAGCATTCACGCACTTCCTGGCGAACATTACTGCTTGATTACATCCTGTTCGTTTCACTTCCAGGTTCTTATCAATGTGTCCAAGATGTGTGTTTATATTTCAGAATTGATTTACGCCTTTCTTATCCTATTGTGTAAAACTATCAAACGGTAATGTTAGCTAGGATGTAGGTGAATGCTAATGTTAGCTGTCGTCTGCTAGTAGCTATTAAATACGTTGTTTTATCTTGAAATTTGGACCTATGTACCTCTGGATGTGTTGTCCTTTCAGTTGCTGGTCAATCAGGACTCTGTTAATTGATGATTTGTCAGATTACCTTTGTTTATATGACTTGCAACATGGAACGCAGCAGCATTACATGATCCCAGCATTCAAGCTTCCCACCCCAGCGCTACATCAGAGGAAAATGGCCGCTGTGTGAATACGGTCTATTGTGGATTTCAAATCTATGAAATCTATTATGACTGCATCTCATACAAGTTCAGTGTCTTGACACAGAAACCACGTTTTTATTTTTGAGCTGGTGAGCCTTTAAAATGAAATTATTATTAACCTTGTAGAGGGATGGAAACAGGTTCAAAGGGTCCAGAAGCTGTACAAAGGGGAAAAAAACATGCACCATGAAGAGTATTTTAACTCTGGATACTCTGATACAAACACAGAGGTCGGTGAATCACCGCTTTTAAAATAGCAACAAATTGTGTGTCAGTCAAGGGCAAATATGATAGAAAAGTGATGAATGCGCAGGGCAAACAGTCTTGAAAGTCACGACAGCAAGAGTGCGTCAAGAACTAAACAGACCAGTGCCGGCACAACTGATCGCCTGACAAATTAACTCACCTCTGTGGCATAATCACAACAACAACAACAACAACAACAACAACAAAAAACTGCACGTTGAACTAAACAAAGCCGGCATTTATTGGCAGTGGCCGCATTTGGAAACTGCTTATATCCAAACAACCAAAGCCAGAGCACAAATATGCACAGCCTGAGGTACAGAGAGCACAATCTGGACCACTGAGCAGAGGGAAAACAGCAATATGGTCTGATGTGGTCGTTCAACCATTTGCCTCCATTCATCACATTTGGAGGATACCAAATCATGTAATCAACACAGTCTTTTCTACAACAAGATGGTGGATCAGTAAGAGTGTGGCAGCCATCTCGTGAGAGTCATTAGCTCCAGTGATTGCTCTGCATGGGTGTAGAGGGAATGCGAGGCCGTATTATATGAGCAACAGATACTATTATCATGCAAATACTGTTTCCCCACATTATTTGCATATTCAAAGTGTCCCATGAGTACACCTTTGATGCCCTCCCTGTTCACCTCGGTTCATCACTGCACGTTTATTATGAAATAGGAATTATTATGAGTGACGTTTGGTCCCACCTTCTTTAGAGTTAGCACATTTATCTTAATAACATATTCGAGAAATTCAATTGAAGAGGCTCTGAAGGCAAACGACAGCTTTATATTTTTTATTAGGGGCCTGAAATTCACATATTCATGGGTGTCTGCTGATTTATTCCAGCTGTAATCTGAAAGTGCAGCATGGCTTTAGGGATTGCAGTTTTGGTCAGTCTGTCGGTCGGTCCACTACTTTGGTCCAGACTGAAATATCTTAAAAACTACTCGATGAATTGCAATTAAATTTGGTAAACACATTCATGGTTCCCAGACCATGCATCCTTATGACTTTACCTTACAGCGCCCTCATCAGGTAAAAGTTTCACTGTGTCCAAACTCTTGAATGACGTGCAAAACTAACACCATCCCCCAGCTGTTTTGTGTTTAGTGCTACTAAAAATGCTACTAATATGCTACTACTAATAAAATGTTAGCAGGTATTTTAGCCACCTTAAAGAAGGCCCACCTCAAAATATATATATTCCCTTTAGTGTACGCTATATTTGAACGTTTGGTGCTTCACATTGCCGTCAGACAGAAGTGTAATACAGTGCGGGGCAAGCACAGATGTGGGAATGTAGTGCCAAAGGAAAAGGCTGTCTGACAGCAGTGGAGTGCTAAAAATCCGAATATAGCGTACTTAAACGAGTATATTTTCTTAGATGTGGCGTCTTCTAGGTGCTGTTTAGCAGTACAATGCTCTGCTTCCCTGTTCGTGCTGCGTGCTTCTTCTCCACACAGGCGGAGAGCTGACGGTCATCTACTGCAGGTGATACACTGATTAGGGATAAGTACCTCACACAATCCCACATCAAAAGAGCGAAACTATCCCTTTAAGTTCAGCCTCACGGAGCTGTTAGCACGGCTGTAGACTGTTGAATCAGGCCTACTAAGGCATGCAGTGCGTCGTGAATTAAACAGTCTCAGTATTCAGCCGAGCAAACTCCTTTTCAAATGATGCCAGGGGATTTGAGTTGAATCTTACGCAGAGCTATTCATGTGCTGAGTCCTTCTGTTGATGATTCACATCGTGAGGTGTGCGATTTAGTTTGAATTGTAGCTCCAGGATGTATAGTTATGAGTGTCAGGTAATAAGGAGACGTTTCACATCTCAAATTAGTGAAATGTTGTTGCACAATAAAAATGTTATTGTATTGTATTGTTAAGATTAATAGTACTAGGATCCCAAGTTCCCTATATTGGCTGTCTCTTATAAAAATAAAACAGCTTAAAGCAGAATTTCTCTGCTTTGGGCAGCGCTGATTTATGGCCTCTATATTAAAGCAACATGTTTTGAATTCAAAACTTTACCGTGTAAACATCACAACAACTTGCACACATTAGATTGTTTTCATGTATAACCACAGGCGTAGTCTCTGTGACGTCAACCACAGGTTTCTGAAGAGTCATTGTGAAAGTCAGCGTGGTGGCTCCCGCTGTACCTGACTCTGCTTACCTCGCTGCTAATCTAAAAATAGGCAAAGAGGTGGAGTGTAGGTTGAGAGAGCTGAGACAGGTGGAAGTCTGGTTGATGACAGCTTGCTAGACAGCCAGCAGCTTGTTGTCACTCAAATCAGTTAAATCCTTAATTATGCATAACTTTAGGCCTCAATATCATTTAAATGAGCGAGTTAGGATTACAGTGCTGAAATTAGCTTCAGAGACCAAAACCATCTTTTGAACCAGGCTGTGTTTATTTCTGCTTTAAAGTTGGGCTTTTAATCAATATGGAGGTCTACGGCAATCGCTTCTGGAAGCAGCCGCAAGAGGCTGTTCAAGGAACTGCAGTTTTTTTGGTACTTCCACGTTGGCTTCATTCTTACAGATCGAAAAATAGATCTTATTGTATTTCTTTTGCTTTTCTGTGGCAGTTCAGTTACTTATTTGAACAAGTTGAATGTGAGCGAATGAGCGAATAGGAATTGAGTCTTCAGCTTCCAAATTGGGCCAAAGGCAGTGAACATGCAGCACAATAATTAACCCCAGAGAAGACAATTTTACAAGCCAGATCATTATTCAAACTGTGATGGCACACTTTGATGGGAACAAAAGATGTCTTTCCTCTTGCTTTTGACACGTCGCGTTGCAGTAGTGATAAGCAGGCTTCACAGACTCGCGACACGTCAGACAGAAGCTATATGACAGTAGAGGGAGACACATAAGTGGGCACAGTGGGAGTTTGTCAGACGCTCCGAGGCAGAGAATGAAGGAAAAAGGGATCTCGACACTCAAGGAGGCAGAAAGAAAACAGGGAGGCAGGCAACATATTGGTCTCCACTCATTACATTGTCACCATGAGCACCCAATCTGGGACTAGTTGGCATTAATACAGCCTGATCCCACCCTGACTGTGTGTGTGTGTGTGTGTGTGTGTGTGTGTGTGTGGGCTAAATGACTTTGTCCTAGTAAAACCAGGCCATGGCAGCATCTCCTTTGGGAGAATAGGCAGAGCTTAGGTCTGGATTCATATTAAACCAAGGATTACACGAATATAAAGCCACAGGGTTGTTGGGCAGTGGAGAGCATGTTTGTGTCCATACAGTATTTCCATCTCTCTCCGTGTGTGTGTGTGGCCAAGAGTCCGCCGTACACACACACACGGACGATTCGCTCATCTGAGCCTTTTGGTACATATGTGCAGGCGTACTGCATCCACAGAACTGCATGCGCTTCGGCTTGCTCATGGGTGGGTGATCGGGCCATGGCCAGCCATGCTTATGCATGTGTGTGTCAGAGCATCGTGCTGTTGCTGAGGGAGGCTGCCATTTGTTTGCCCTTGGCCCGCAAAGGACGATCAGCTGCCAAGGACCGGCTCAGCAGAGTCGGAGAGAGAGGCATGGAGGAGTTCAGGAGGGGATTGAAACGAGGAGGATGAGAGGACATTTCTGCAGTTCACCTAAATTACAAAAACAGAAACATCCTAATTTACGTCTGATGGCATCAATCAACACCTAATGTTTAGTTTTATGTAGAAGAAATAGTCCCAATACAAGCTATTCACTGTGTGATTTTTCAACACCACAAACTAAATGGTATTTATCTCTACTGTATTGACGTGGAGGCAGAAGTCTCTGAGGCTGGTATTTCAAAACTTACACCAAAACTGTCTGTGTGGCTAGATGGAACCAGAGGTAAGTGACAAAAAAAATGTGTTATTTGGGTGAACTGGCCCTTTAAGGGCTATTTAGTTATTGTAATTATTTCAAAGTGAAATGAAACAACTTCCTATCCACCTTATTCCTAGCCCCTATGATACCTTGTGCAAATTATGGGCGCAACTTCCAACGCATCCAGTCACTTAACCAGATGTGCCATTTTCCATGGTAACAGCACGCGAATCTGCGTTCTCAGAGCAATTAGTAGAGCGGATCATTGATTTATGAAGATCTAGGTTTGCAACATTATCGAGTGAAAACTTTCTGCGCTATTACTATTGGTCAGCCCACTTAGCCAACACTTCTAAAGCCTGAAAAATGCCACCAGTGCATCAGTTACTGTGATGTTTTATGTTACCTCTGCCAGTTCTTTTGAGGACCGGGAGTATCATAACCTTACTCAGTGACGTCCCCAGTAAACCACGTATAAAACCCCCGCCTCACACACCATCTTAAATACAATTTCAATGAACTTTTTCAGCGTGTTATTTAAAATTGTATACATCTAATTCATCTATATAATTTACCCCACACTAGCAGTTAGTCAGGCTAATATGGCTGAAAATCCCATCAGGATTGTGAAGTTTCATATTGGCGATTATAAATAATTATTAATAATTTTTAACAAACTCTACTTTTTTAATTATTTTTACAAACCAGGCAAAACAGGTTGAATTTAACCGAACATTGGCGAAAGAGCAGAAAGAAGGGGGAGAAACGACACTGAGGGGAAAGGAGGGCAGCACAGAAATAGAGAGAGGAAAGGAAAGAAGGAAAGAAAGATGAAGGGACTAAGGGAAGGAAGTAGGAAACACAAAGGCCCACAAACATAAACACACACACAGGGGTACAGACCTTGATCACTTATTCATTCAGACCTGAGGAGAGAGCCAGGAGGATCAGGTTTCCTAATGACTAAAACACACACACACGCCTACACACATACACACAATCACACACACACTCACCCACAGGCAGTGAATCCCACAGGCCAAGGCTCGCCAGCTCAATTGAATTACTGTTATCGTACACCCAGGACTGAGACTGGGACCCTGTCTGCCCACCAACCACACCCTCTGTTTGCCCTGCACTAGAGGACACACACTCTCTCACTCACACACACACACACACACACACACACACACACACACACACACAGATCAAATACCAGCACTATATCCACTCCACACACACTCACACAGACTCCATCCACATCACTTCTGCAATGTCCCACCACAGGCTTGGTCCCATTATAGCCATCATTTACAGTCAGTATTGATTACTCTCTGGCTATGGCTCTCATACACACACACACACAACCACACACACAGAGAAACACACACACACGAACACATATACACGCACAGGTAGACATAAAGAGTACACATATTTGAATAAAGATGTAGATTTAGATAGACTGATATACGCATGCACGCTTCACAAAGACACACACACACAGAGTACGCACTCACACACACACTCCCAAGATGTTAGATCTCAGTCTATTGATTTCTACTGGGAATGGAAATCCCTCCTCTACATTACACTGCTCTACTCTCCCTTCTGTTCTTTTTGTCCTGATTCTGATGCTTCTCGTTTCATTGTTCACACTAAATGGGAAAGTGAAGAAGAAGAAGAAGAAGAAGGAGAAGGAGGATAGACGAGGAACGATGAAGATCACTGAGAAAATATGCAAAACAAAGGTCCCACTTCACGGAAACAGAGCAACACTCCAATGAATTAAAGCAAAGGCGGGCGGCGAGGTTTCTTTTTTCAGAAAATGGTAGATTTGGTGTTATTCTGGTGATGCTACTGCCACGGCGTGAAAATGATCCCCACAAAAGAGAAGGAGAGGAAACATACGGAAGAAATATGATAGCACAGTAAGAACAAAGTAAGAAGAGCAAAAAGAAGATTGGAGATGAGGAAATCTACCCTTGTGTGTTCGCATTGTAGCAATGTAGAGTGTAACATCTCCTTAATTTCCATATACTGTATCTCCCTGGCAGAGATGAGAAAGCCTGGCCAAGGACCAACTGTGCCATGTAAATGAAGGCTGGTGGCCTGCTTACTGTGGTGTGCGATGGAGGCAGCAGAGAGAGAGAGAGAGAGAGAGAAAAAAAGGGAAAAAAGAGGGCGAGAGAGAAAGACGGGAGCAGAGAAGGAGAGAGAAAGACAGAGGGAGGAAGAGGAAGAAGGAGAGATTCAGAGAGCGGATGTTGCTGCCATGGTAACCGGCGTGACACTGTCTCTCTCTCACACACACACACACACACACACACACGCATGAAAACACAAAAACTCATCAAACAATCAGGAATTCATTTATGTTTAATCGACACAGGCCTATTTTTGGATGTGAAGTCTTGTGCGAATATGAGAATTTTTTTTTGTTGCTGGGATTCATCCAGCGCAGTCTGAATGATGCCCCGCTGCCGGCCATTGATGTTTAATTGATACGTCTGAAGCTAGGGCAATGTCTTATAGATGCCCCTGCCTCCACGGCTCGCTTCCACCAACTGCCCCTTTTATGCTCCAGTCGAATTCAGAGCCTCCTCCATCAACCAGCTTCTGTTCTATATGGATCATATCTACATTAAAAATTTCCCTAATGCAGGTCATGATGTTAGAAATATGCGTGACTAGAGACTTCACTGCAGCGCTTGCCCTTGAAAAGCCCCTATATGCGTACACTCACTGTATGCCATACTGTATCTGAATATGTATACTGCATATCCCCTGCTGTGGCTATGAGGAGGAGTTCCCATCCCCCCACATTTCACCCAGAGTGTAATGTGAATCTGTTCTGCATATGCGTGAAAGATTTCCCCCCATTCTGTAATGTTATCTTCCATTCAATTCATTTTATGGGCATATAATTAGATGTTTGATTAGCGGTGCCTTCTATTAACTAAGTCTCATATTTCTCTCCTCTCTCCCTTCCTCTATTTTCCGTCGACTGTAATGTCTTTGTTTCAGATGACGATGAGTCCGAGCAATGAGAAAGCCTCTTTAGTGGATGTTACAGAAAGTGCTGTCCTGTCATGCATGATGTACTGCATGTACTGCATGATATACTGCATATCGATATGCATATCGATATACTGCATATCGATATGCAGTATATCATGCAGTACATGCAGTACATCATGCATTTACTGTGATATAGTGAAAAGAAAGGCATATATACTCAACATCTAGGGCTGCAACCAAGGATTGTTTTGATCATCAATGAATGTGTTGATTAGTTTTCATCTCTGCTCTGAAACCAACAGAGAAAAACTGCAAATCATCACATTTGAGGAGCTAGAACACATGAATATTCTGCATTTGTTCTCAATAAATGACTTTAATCTACCATCAAAATTGCTGCTGCCTCAGCACTATCGTTGAACAACTTGTTTCTGTTTTCTGTGAGCTTTGTGAAGGCCACCTACCATGAATAGAGTCAACATCATAAGGTAAATGTACATCCAAGCCCTCCTTATAGGAAGTCGCAGTTGTTTCAAAGCAACATAACAGAGCAGCAGATTCATTGCAGATGCCATTTTGCTATAAATAGCACAGCATGTGCCAGAGAAATGTGCCAGCAGATGCACTGGGTGTAACAAGGACATATAGCAAGTAGAGAAGGTGAAGACAGTGATGCTTCAGGACGGGCCTGAAATACATGGCTGTCGCGTGGCCTTAAAGATACATATGAGGAGATAAAGCTTGGTGGAATAAACAGAAAAGAAAGCTAAGCTAGCAGTTCTGGGAGGCTGTACTTTGGCACAGCTGTGCTTTGAGCTAAATGCTAAACGCTATCCAGAAGTTTAGCAGCTAATGTTTACTATATTGGTTTAATTCCCTGTCTTCATTCAGTAAACCTTTATTTAAGTCTCAACCAATCATTGAGTGCGTTCATTTTTAATAATGTTGAAAGTAGACACATAAAACTTTCACAGTAAAAACAGTAACATTGAAGATTGAAGTTTGTTACAATGGTACAATTGTGTTCAGTTTTAAGGTGCGTTTTAAAATGTTCCCTTATTTAAAGTTTGCCTATGCGCATTAGCCAATCACTTGAACAGGTCAAATAATGACTATGAAACCAGTTTAGTAAGTGATGTATGATAGCATGTCGCCATTAAGGGCTTATAAATAGAAAGCAGTCAGTCAGTTGAACATCATCGCCTTTCCCACCTTCTCACATTGAATAACTAAAAGGTAGGGAAGATGATTCTGGGGAAAGAGAGTTGATTGTTGAGTCTCATTACCCAGGTTGTCAATTACCGATGACCACCACTATAACCAAAACCAACCCAAAGCGTTGGTATTTGACAATCTGGGAATGAGACTCAACAATCAACTATTTATTTCCAGAATCGCCCTACCTACCTTTATCGGATGTAAGGGCTCCGTAATAACGCTGGAAAACCAGGTCTAGTCATATTAGCCATTGTCAGCAATATCAGTTGAAAGCAACACATTACACACAAACACCTACGCAACACGTCCACAGATAGAAGTTGGACAGCACTGTGTGTAAGACTGATTGTGCTAAGTGCTAATAAACACTATATTTTACAGCTTTCACAGCTGTTGATGCATCGTGAGGGTGAAAAAATGTAAACTCTTAGTTTAGCTTGTTAGCATACTTGCATTTGCCAGTTAGCACTTAAGAGAAAGTACAGCAATGTTATTAGCTTTGATGATATGTGGTGATAAACCAAAGTATTTGACAATTTGGCCCAATGACAGTGCTAGATTCATCCTGAAGGGGACATGAACATATGCACCAAATTTCATGGCAAGTTGTTGATATATTTCAGTCAATTTCAGTCACCAAAGGAGTTCGCAATCCATCTACTACTGTAGCTGCTGTGATGTTTCAGTATAGACCAACATAAAGCCAAGCTGCTAGCATGGATGACAACTGGCGAGATGCACTCTCAGCACACAGATTCTCTTCCAAAACATGCCTTTTAAATCGTCAGCAAATCTCCGTTGTAATTGTGCCAGCCTGCTGGCGTGATGGCCATGTTGACTTTAACTTATCTGGCTTTGTGCACTGTCAACAGATCTTAAAACAGCAAGAATACACTTGCACTGGCAACAGGGAAAAAGTGGTACAGATGGTTAACCAAGTGTCTGTTGTCTGAGGTGTCACTTGTTTCTGAGGGAGGGTTGAGAGATCACCTTTGTACTTCCCCTGAATTAGGTCGAGATGGCAACAGAGTGGGCTGTTTTTTTTTTATCTCAGGCCAAGAGCACATGGTATGGTTTCATAAGTGGGAGTCTCCCCACCCTTTAATATGATTCCTGGATTCCTGGCAGGTCAGTAATGTGTTGGTCCTACCTACGCAGACATATCTATCATCTGAAATGTGATAAATCAAGGTCGGCATCTGTGGACCATATGCTTCGTGGATGCTGCGATGGCTGTCTGCTCACCTCTGATGCAATATCGAATCCATTAAGGCGTTAAAAGGCACATATGGAGTTTAAGAGTGGTGGTCATCATTTCTGTGTATGTAAACCTCACAACTCCCCTGTTCCTCGTGTTTACTTAAGCTTTATCCTCGAAGAAAAACTCCTCAATCTCTGCAGTTTTTAAAGCCCTTTCAAAACCGTGTTTTCTAAAGCACAAAAAAATCATATCAGTTCCTTGCAGATCACACAAAAAATGACATGTTCGGAGATAAGAGGTTTCACCTGTTAGTGGTTACATGTAAAATGATATAGCAAAGACTTGCAGCCGGATGTTCTGCTAATGTACAGATCGTATAGTTTACA
This sequence comes from Pagrus pagrus, assembly GCF_965226575.1. NCBI lineage: Eukaryota > Metazoa > Chordata > Actinopteri > Spariformes > Sparidae > Pagrus > Pagrus pagrus. The sequence goes on from NC_140198.1 coordinate 11,513,877, forward strand.
ACACAGGCTTCTGCATATCAGTTCTTACTCTCTCATCCCTGTGCAGTAACTGAAGCCTAAAGCAAAGTTACATTCAGGAACCGTGGATGAGGAAGATTTGAATGAGTCTTTAATTGCCACATTATATGTGCATATTCTCAACCTTTGTCTTTTCTGTAGTATTTTCGGCAAATCTGCTCTTTTCTCCTTGTCAGCTTTCATCTCTGCTTTGTTTCCCCCTTGCAGCATTTCTTCTCCCCTTTGAATTTATGCAGAATATGTTTTGCAATTTGCAAAGACTGTGAAGTGGCTAATAAATGGGAGAGATGCTCTAGTTAACAAACAAACGGCATAAGCATACGGAGAGGAGAGGAGAGGAGAGGAGGAGCATGTCGAGGATGGGAAAAGAAGTGAAAGGTGTGTTCACGAGGAAAGGAGAGGAGAGGAGGATGCGAAAGGAAAAAAAAAATGAGGGGGAGGCAGGGGGAGGTCAACAGAAGGAGAGGCAGATGCCCGTGCCCTGGATGCCTGTGCGCAAATAATTATCCTGATGAGATTCACCGAGACTGGCACGAAATGCGGAGGAAGAGGAGGTGGGATTTGGGAAATACCTCACGACACACAAAAAAAAGAGAGACAAAGGGTGATTAAGTTAACATAAACATATTGTAGTGGAGCGTGTGTAAATGTGGGTTATAGGCATGTCGGTACGCACTGTTCCTCCTTCATGTGTCTCGTGTCGTCTCCCTCCTCGTCATACATGGCGTGAGAAAGTGGAGCCTCCCTCTCATCTTTTAAAGATGCATGAAGAAGCAGCTAGTCAGGGGGCGACTGTATGGGAGATAAAGAAAGAAGGAGCAGCGTTGGTCCTCACGTGCAGCTCCTAATACACTTTCAACTCTGGTTTCTGTCGACTGAGACAAAAAAGAGTGAGTGTAAAGACAACGAATATAAGTGCATGATCAATTTTTTTTGCCGTCTCCCTCCTTCCTCCCTCATTAGATTGAGAGGCCAGTCGAGTATGTGTCAGTGTGGCTGATATTAGGACCACTGTGTGCATCCTAATATCAGCAGCCACCTCCTTTTTGAGATTCTGCCCGGCACATTTGGATGGCAGCACATCAAAAACAGAATCAACACCAGTCTCTTTCTTCATGCACTGGTGGGAGAGCTTGATCTGTGTCTCTCGACAATCCACCGCATCGCCCTAGACTAAAAGACAGCGCAGGTGTTGTGTCGAGTGTGCACACCTGTCCAAGCACACACACTAACAAACCTCACACTCAATCCTTTCATGTGATATAGGTCGGTATCACACATGCTGCTATCTGATGTGTACTTGTCTGTTGAAATGTCAGAGAATGACTTCAGGCTACTGATAACCTGTCACAGCCGACGTGATTTTAATCTCTTTACCTAAAAGGGGGCACAAAGAAGTAGTGTGTCCCCTCACAGTTAAGGCAAGAGTTGTTGGTGTTTGTAGGAGAGAACACGAAATGAATTGTGTTGCTGCTCATCGCTGGTTTTTGTTGTCTTATTAAACCTGCCTTGCTAGCTGAACCCAAGACACTTGGTTACATTGGTGGCAGCAGTGTATTTGTAACCGTGACCTCTGCTACAGTGTTTCTTTAATTCATGCTGCTGTTATTTGCGTTTTCTTAGTTTAGCTTCCTCAGTGTAGCTACTGTAGCTGGCTAACTTGGTTTCATGCGTGGATTTTTTGCTTTGTTTTCTTGTTTGTTTTTGTTTTGTTTGTTTTTTTAAGTTTGGTTATTTGTTCCTGCTTCGCACTTCTCGTCTCTATGAGCCACATTTGTCGTGTTTTTGAACTCTTCATTTTACCTCCACTTACCATCTCGCCATCACAGTTGGAGTTTAGCTCGTTAACCAATTACAGACCATGTATGCACATGCAACGTGCATGAGACTGACTGAATAGCAGGCTGAAGACTTTGACTGCCAATCTTGTTGTGGAGTAATTTTACTGTTCTTTCCTCCGCATTGATGCATTTCTACTTTTACTTAAAAACAAGGATCTCAACACTTCTAATTGACTAATTGACATGCTAGAAGCTCTGTGAGGCTGCGCTCGGGCACAGCGGGCTTTGAGCCACATGCTTACATCAGCATGCTAATATACTCACATAGTCAAAGCTAGCATGCTGACGCTCAGCAGGTAAAATATTTACCCATCATCATCATCTCAGTTTGGAGCTAGCATGCTAACATTTACTGATTAACACTTGGTATTGGGCGATTATTGACCTGATGATGAAACGTTTCGAGGTTGATCCTGAGGTGGGAATGAATGTGTGTCAGCCTATCACCTTTCATGGAAATCCATCCAACCGTTGGTGAGATATTCTATTCAAAACCAAAGGAAAGGTCAGTCATCAGGGTACATTGTCTGGGAAAGCACAAGGATCTGTACAGTTGGTGACCAGACTATCTATTTATCTATATAATGTCACATCTTATCGTTGTCGTTTGCCTTTCAGCTATAGCGTTTCTTCTGATTTTCGTCTAATATCTGCTTAAAGTGCAATGTCCCGTTTAATTCTGGTCACTCGTCTCATATCCTCGCTCAGTATAGTGTTTGATTAGTCACATCTGCCTGTACAACTGACACAGTCACAATTACTTCTAACACTATGATGATGAAGATGAATTGGGGGACGTTACACTGAATTGGAGGAGAAAATGATCATCCTTGGTTCACAGTTTTATGAAAGCAGTGCTGGATCCAAATCCCCTCTTCTCTCTGTTCCCTCTGTTCTGTCTGCTGCAGCTGATTTGTGGGTCATGTGTGAGTATCAGGAATAAACTGAAAGAGTGAGTGAGCAAAGGACTTTTACCCTCTAGTGGTGAGCCTGGGGAAAGGCCTGTCAAATTCATTTAGGAAATAGAAATACGAATGTCCAATTATCCCTGTTCACTTGTGCATGGAGGCAGTGACCCAGTTGGAAAAATCAGTTTTATACTTTTGAATTTCATATTTTATTTACCAGCAAGTCTGCTACAGTTAGGTGTGAATGAATGAGAGGCTGATGCAGAACAAGTACAACAAAGTTTTCTTCTTTTTTGGAGTGCACAATCACCAAGTCTGATGTCACCCTGCAACACTGCAGCCCCCAGCACATTGAAGTGAGCGGGCTGAATCAGAGGCAGCTGCTCATGTTGTATTACAGAGATGGTAGAAAATATAACTCCGACATGCTTTTAAAACGTCCACCATGCATTCAAGCTCGATTTTCAGAAATTCACGACCTCTCCCTGCAGTTACTTGTGCCATAAATGATTCAACATATAAATCTGAATTGAACTGGAGGAAAGTCCTGCATACTGTCTCTCTTACTGCGGCTATATATTCTCACCAGCCTTGATATTTATAGTGTGTTCGTCTTGATGTATGTATAATGTATACATTACAGAGATGAGTGGATCTTTCCTTTTACCGTTATTTACTTTCACTGAGAGCAATGCCCTCTTTTTCAGGAACGCCGTCATCACACTCACACCTGGAAGATACTCGGTAAGACCACAGTGTGATCTGCCGGCCATGGAGCAGCTCCATTGTAGCGGTTAGGGTTAAGGGCCTTGCTCAAGGGCACCTCCGTGCATAATGACTTCATTTAAAGCACTCACTGCTTGAAAACCGCCATAAAGAAGGTAGACTATGATTTTCATCTGCACATGTGGAGTCCAAAATTGTAACTAGTGGATTACTCAAGACATCGGCCAGGAAGTTAAAGCTTGAAATTGAGAAGCATGCTTCCAAAGTTTAAGGACAACAAGTCATGTAATATAGTGGCCATCACAAAGTCCTGATCGAAGAAGTGTATGCGACCGAGGAGGCAGACAAACATGACTTGGATACACCCGGAGGAGGAGGGATGGGCCAAAAATTGCAACGTGTTGCTGAAATGTGTTCTTGATTTGACCCGTTATAATTGTTGATTATCCATTTTTTTGCGCTGAAAATCATCTTCAGATGGTTTGAAGAGAAAAATGACTACTACTGTAAGTTGCACTATTTCCCATGTTGATTTTGAAGTAATCAAGATGTATGTATGAAAATTTTATTAAATTTTTTGTAATCACATGGATTACCTCACTAATAAAAAAAAAAAGCCATGTATTTTGTATTTAGTAACCGACTATATTTCAAAGTAATCTGACCATACCCTAATTAACACAGCATTAGCAGTTGCATCATGTATTTTGTTGAGGAATATCAGTCCTGAAGGTTTAACCACACACACACACACACACACACACACACACACACACACACACACACACACACACACAGCAGTAGCTACACATGCTGGACATCAGAGGGAAAATCTAGCTGGTTGAAATTCAGGTTTTCTTTTCCAGTGTTAATTGACATAAATTAATACATCACAGTGTTATCTGTGACAGTCGAGCATCAAAAACAACCCTCATTGACTGTGCCTAGTGCTGTTTTTTTTCACACATAGACAAACACACGCAAAGCACAACCAAACACAATCACACTATAACACAACAACATATGTTAAGAGAAATTGTCAGCGGGCTTAATATTTCACAGTTTTCGCCTGTCCGTATTCCAACACAAAAGCTGTGACAACGTATTCGGGAAACAGTGTCCCTGACCAGAAAATAAAAATATTGAATCGAGCTCTGTGGTGTTCTGTGAGCCACCACTGTTTCATATTTTTTTTCCCATTATAAAATAAACAGGGGAATCTCTCAGCCTGTGAGTGAGTGTGTGGGGGTGTGAAAGAAAAAGAAAGAAAGGCACAGATAAGGCGAGAAAGGGGAATAGATAGAGACAAAGAGAGGGGAGACAGGGAGGGAATAGGTGGTATTTAAAATGAAGATGACACGTGGGATGGTTTCCATTGCGTCTCAGCGGGCTCTCTTGAGATGGGAGTGACTTAACATTTCACAGTCTCATGTGAAACACAGAAACACTCAGACATATGCCCACACACACACACACACACACACACACACTCATAAGAAGACCTCATTTGGCTCAGGAGACACAGATATGAAGGCTTTCTCTTGAGGTGACAGGAAATAGAGTTCAGACTTGAGTTTCACAATGATCAGGGGAACATTTCACTCCTGCAAATAACGCCACACACTTATAGTCAGCTTCGAGGAAGCGTGTGTCTGTGTGCGAGAGAGGATTTAATTTTAACAACTGCAAACTCATTTCATCGCGGGAGCTTTACAGCGCATGCCTGCGGTGTTTATATTGCTGTGAATGAGCGTGTGTGTGTGTGCGTGTGATTTAAAATTCATGGAAATCTCCAAACCATTCTGTACCTATTTGCTTATTTACTGCGTCTATACATAAAACATGACCGAGCCGCTCTTTCGTTTTATCTTATTCCCCACATTCGATCTAAATTCCCGCCAACATGATGACATCCACGCAGATATCGAAGTGTAAATAGAGGTTTCAAACTATGATATTTACTCAACTGTGTCGCAGACATGAGTGGACATCTCCCCGGTCATTTCCAATTTTATATTGTGGTATTTTGAATTCATGGCGCAGTTGCATTCAAATGTTTGTCTCATTTTATATGCCAATCTAGTTATACGTAGGATTAGTGTCATGCAAAGAAAGTTATCAATCCTGTAAGTTTAATAAAATAGATGTGTTTTGGTCATGTTTGATGTTAGACACACATTCTCTGTGTAGCTATCACACAAAGATTACAGTTTAACCTTTACTGAAAATGTTATGTTAGCATGTTTAACAGGTGCACACAAAGGTATGGTTTGACTTTGAAGTATGAGTTTTTGCCTTTGTTGAATTAATTGCATTAATAAAGTTCAAAATGATCTCAAAATGGTTTGATTTTATGTTTTTTTTATAACATAAAATCATATCAGGTGGTGGATGTTTACCCCGAGAGGGCTCAACTTACACTGACCCCTTGCTCATTTTAGCTCCACCTTGGGGCAACTTGTGCCCGAGGACAACTTTTTGTTGACTGGTCATTGTTCTATGACCATCATAATTAGATAACTTGTTTTAATTTCCATGGGTACAAAATAACCTGAGGTATATATAGTAACTATTATTTGAAACAAATACACTTACATTTTGCAGTAAAATAAAGAAATTCAAAAAAGTGGCTCTTCTTACACCGTTCTCCTCTACGTTATCCAGAATTTTAGCAGGAAACATTCAAAATATAACTGAAATTATCAACAGAAGGTGAAGAAATAACAGATTTGACCTTTTAGAGTCTGTGAAGGCTATTGTGTTGCAGAGATATCTACTGAAGTTAACTCGCTAACCAGCAAACCCCAGCCCATCTCGGTCCAAAGCTCCAACACTTTCTTTCTCTCAACTTTCAGTCCTGGCCGCTAGCTGCACAGCTAACGGAGACAACTAGCTAAAAGCAGTTACTGTTAGCAGCAGTTAGCAGTTTTTTAAGTATATTTCTATTAGGTATTTCTTTTAAAGAGTCTTTCAGTGCAATCTAAACTAACGGCAAGAAAGTAGGAGAAGTAGCATTGCCCTTCTCAATTAATTTATTTCATTTCTACTAAAACTGCACTTTGACTGGACTTTTTGTTCATCTTTATTTGTCATTGTACTGTATTATTTGGTTACTGTACCATTTCTGTTTCGAAAGGCAGCAACTGAAAAACCACAAGAGAAATATTGAGGGGACAAAACAGAATAAAAATGCTCATGGAATTTTTATCTATCCCTAAAAGTGCAGTGGTTAATAATGTATTAAAATTATCATCAGAAAGTTAAAGAAAATAGCAGTTTTGACATTTTAACGTCTATGTATTGTGTTGCATAGACATCTACTGAAGTTAGCATGCTAACCAGCTAGCCCTGGCCTGTCCTCGGCCAATGCTCCAGCAGTACATACACCGAGCTCCCATTCCGCACCGCTAGCTGCACGGCTAACCGAGCTAACTAGCTAACAGCAGCTACAACCAACAGCAGTTAGTGTTACTCTGGTGATGCTGCCAGATATGGGTGAAAAGTTTAGGTGTCCACATACTTTTGGCAATACAGTATAGTGTACATGCAGTTGGCCAGAATAGAATTATTTTCATGATTAGATTATCATAATTAAACACACAATTTTAAATAATTTGCAGCAGCACAGCATACATTAAAAACATCCTTTTAGAGACGAAAAATTAGGTGATTAATAGACTAACAGATGATTTTCAGTCCTTCACTTACCTGCAAGGTTGCCAGTTTGGGCTCCGCAGCAAGTCCTCTACACGGCTCCACATCCAGACAGGACAAAACCGCGACCTCCTTCCAGTCTCCTTAACGCCTGAAGACTAAAGGTACAGTAAACTTTGACTAACATGTGGCTGCACTCAACTAATGTGTCATTTATAATCGTTTTAAACTCGTACCCCCTCGGCGAGACGCGTTTGTTCAAACCGGAAGTGTTCTTGTCATAGTAAAAAAAACGTTAATGGTAAGCTAGCTAAAGCTTTTCACATTAGCAGACATTATTTCACAGATTTGAGCGGTGAAAACGAAAGAAATTGGGTGACGTTTGGTTAAAAGTTAAGTTTCATAAATGTGTCGTAAAATGGGGCAACTTTTCATATTTTTGGCGGTGACAAAGCATTTAATTTAGTAACTGCGTCATTTGTTAATGCTACCTATGCTAGTTGCTAACGTTTGCTTCGCCCCTAGCTAACCGCTAACTTAGTGGCATTGACTGACGTTCACCTTTGGTGGCAGCTGTTAATTAGCTAACCTAAATAGACTAATAGTGGGCGAGTAGTGAGTTAACAGGTAATTTTATCAGCCACAAATCGTTTGGTTATTTTCTCAGTTAGCTAGTAAATCATTTGGTCTAACAATGTTAAAACATGCTGAAGAAAACAATAACTTATAAGTAGTTTGGTGGCAAAACAAAGATGATGATTTTTTTCTTGTTATCCTCATGATTGTGGCATCCTCTCCATTACATTGCTTTATGGAAAGTTATCAGTTGAAAGCCACTAACATAAAAATGACTTTGATGACATCTATAATAGGAAATTCTTGGGCAGTTGTAAAATGAGGTTTGTTGTTGATTGTATGTCCACAGTTAAAAGCTGCAGCCCACTGACTAACTTAATTCACTTTCATTTTTCCACAGGTTGCTTGAGAAGCATGGAGGATAAGGATGCGTTCAAATACAGTCCAAGAAGAGGTGCTGCTGCTAGTTTGCAGCCTCCATCTGACTTTGAGCCAAGCTTGCACCTTTACCGTCCTCGTCATCTGGCTGATGACGTGCCTGATTATAGCGGTGGTACTGGGCTGAGGTAATGAAAGAAGTGGCGGTGTTGTATTTTAGTAACAGTAACTCTAGGCAAGCCGATGTGAGCTTTATTTTTACAGCACATTGTATACCTAGGGGAAAACGCAACACTTTTTACATGAAGATTTAGTCAACAGAAAAAATAAATGTTTTAGGACAATTTATTAAAGATACTGAGCACAAATGTCAGGTCCTTGGGGATGCTACCCTATTATCTAGGGCAGTAAAACCTAAAGGCAGCTTCTTTGGTATAGCAGAAGTATTGGACCCAGATGATCCAAGAGGTCTGTCTGGCTAATAGTTTTTTAAGCAGGTCCAACATACATGATGGAGCGTAGCCACCACTAGAACAACCAGTTTATCGCTGAATGTATATTTGTATCCACCTAATCATTTCCCTGTTTCACTTATAGGGGTGCACTCTATTGCTCAGGTTAACAGCCGCTTTATTAAAACCAAAACTGTAACTGTTTCTAAGTCAAAAGCACTTTGGCTTCTGTTTTGTCGTGGCTGCTTGTGTTACTAAGGCTTCAGATTGGGCAGGTGAGGAGTCTGCAGGCAAGTGTGTCCACTTTAAATTGGACACGCACACACACACTGTAAGTTACTGAAGCTCATTAACGACTGCACCCATAGTAACAGGACACTGGACAACCCACTGGCTCATTTGGATGTACTTGGTTTTTGATCTGCTCTGAACCTTTGTTGCCTTAATCCTCCTCTTCTTTCCATTTTTTTTTCTCCGTCCAGTAAAAAATTGGCAATCAAAACTCTGCTTTTAATTAATAAGTTTTCAGCTGAATACCTGAAACTTAAATGAAGCAGTGGGATCTCATTTGTGAGTCCACAGGCTTTTTCCTTTACGCTTCTACTTAAGCATGCAGGTAGAGAAATGGTTTATTAGGCACTGGTGAGCCTTGTAATGATGCTTTGCTCATGAATGTCACCCTTCGTTTTCAGCCTTCACTTCTCCTCTTGAAGGTTTTTGCAATGAGAGGAAAATTTAACCAAATGTGTTCAGAATCAGATATATTTTAAATATTTTACTGTTGCTGTTACTGTTTGTCATCCTTGAAAATCTTCATCTACATCCATCCAGACGTTTTGAGGCATCATCAGCTTGATTTACAATATAAAAGCTGGTCACTGTTTGTATCACTGTCGCAGGAAAAGTCTACCTGCTTCTGGAGGCCATGACCAAGTGAAAGAGGCTTTACTTCCTGAAGGAGGTGACAGACCCAGACTGAAGAGGACTCTCATCCAAAAATTCAAAGATGAACTTGATTTTGGCGACATCGCATTGGGAGATGAGGTAAATAAATGGAAATTTGTCTGGGTTTCCCACTGTTTGCTGTAGCAAAGACCATATGTTAGATGTGTTACGTGATTGTTTAGGCATTCACCTACTTATTCGATCATAAAGGATGAGATGATCTATAAGCATCTGTTAACTCCAGTAGCCGATTTCCTGGGGGAACAACTTATATGTAATTGTCTGCTTTCATGAGGACGATGTCCTTTTCAGACAACCTGAAATGATGTTGGAATAATGACGATATCAAGCCACATTGGAAAATCTGACATCAAAGTGAAATCTCAACATCTGGAATAATTAACAGTGGTACAGCGGCGTTTGATACCATTATCTATCTAACTGAAGACGTTCAAAACCATCTGCAGCCATCTTGTTTGTCACTTAAGTTGTGAACAACAGAAAAGTATTCTTTACTAAATCAACACTAAAAATGTAGGTTGAAGGTTGTAATGAGGAGGAAACCACAGTCCCTTTTATTTATTTATTTATTTTCTTGTCAGGATGAAGGATCAGACGATGACACAGCTGTCCTCTCTCTCCCGGGTATGTCGCCCACTGGAAGCGTACATTCGGAAGAAGACCTCCTCATTGAGCAGATAACAGACTTTGTCGGAATAAAGAAGGAAACCATAAAGAATCCGGACAAGAGCACAAAGACTGAAGGTGCAGTAGTATTAGTCACACTGTGTGATGTTTAAATGCAATATCTAATTCTCGTCTACCTCAACCTTCTCTTCTCTATCCTGGTCAAAAAGTTGTGTAAAGTCTGAAAACCATCTTTTCAGGTATAGACACCCCATGCTAGCACACATTTCTAATTTTGAAAACAACTCCAACAAACTTTTGTTCCTGTGGAGCATTTACGCTGTGGACTGACGCTGTGTCTTTGAAACTAATACAATATAAGGGAAAGCTGCACAAGCATTTACAGATACACTCTGTTTTATTTGATTGGCTTTAGGAGAACACACCAAGAAAAAGATTGCAAAGCTTTACCTGATGAAGAAGTAAAAAGTCTAAACAATACACTAATTTGTAAGCAGACCAGGCTAGAGATTTAATTAAAAAGCCGTCCATGAACAATGAAACCAATCTGGGAAATAACACTTGATGAAAATGTACATTTGGTTAACTCTTTGACAAGATTTACACTTACAATTATAGTTTCTGTAATGAGATTTTTACTATGTACACATGGGCAGTAAGTGTATGATTGTGTGCTTCATTCATAATACACTAGGTCAGAAATGTTACACTGCTGATCACGTTGGAGCTAAAGGCAAGGCAACAGATGGACAGCGACAATATCAGAAAATAAAAAATGTAATCTTGTATTTCTGGTTGTTAAACTTTTTTTATTATTTAATATTCTTTGTCACTTCAGCATATTGCAGCACTACAACGCATTTTATCTGTGCTGCTTTACTGTCAGTTTACGGCGCAAAAAACCTTCTGACTTGTTTATGTTTTTTTTTACGACGTGTCACAGAGCTTTAGGCTGTCAACTTACTGGTACACTGAGTGCAATAGCTGCATATAAAAATGTTCAAGGCAAACACTACTTTGCATCACTTGTAAATTGAAAGGGTTTTCTTAATGTCCAAAATACACTCCCTTCTGATCATATAGCTGTCTTGATTTTGTTTTTATCTTTCTTCTAGTTTGGCAAACTGACTGGCACAAGAATCACATGACAGTTATAAGTAGCCAGAAGTTCGACAGCCTCCTGAAGATGTGTCCTGATTTCTATGGCTGTAAGAGCCACATGGCAGCATTTGTACTGATAAGAGGTAAGCACCTAACCTCTGTATATGACCAGTTTATTTTGTCATTATTATTTATCAATATTGTATGTATACACTGCTCGAGACAATGGAGAATATGTATTTTAACTCTTTCATTGGACAGAAAGAGCTTCACTTAGAATTGTAATCTGGATATTATACATGTCGATAAAGAATATATATATGTGACAAACAACGTAGCAAAAACTTTCATCTAATGTTTAAACGACTTAATCAGAAATGTCAAAGTGTATTGTAAATAAATTATTATTTAAAGGAAGAAAAAAGGTGTTTTGTTTGCCACTTCCATCCACAGGTCAGACATTTTTATGAGGCGGAGCTCTTACCTTTCTTTTTTTAATTCAAAGAAGCCTGTCTGATTGGTAAATACCTGTGAGTCTTTCAGTCACAAGAGACAGTTTGAATGGAGACTGACGGCATATCGATGTCATTTAACTTTTGCTTTCTTCTAGGCCTTTTATATTCTACCACGGCTCTTAAAATGCATTGTTAAGCTAACCTTAAATTAAACAAAAATAAACACCTCACTTGTTACTGTAGCTCACTTTAAAGTTAAATTCACTTCACACATCATTCTCCATCTCAATCATATCTCTGTCCCTGTCTGTAGCAGTTGCTATTATCTAAATGGGCAAAGTAAACAATGTATTGTTAAGAAAACACTTTTTTCTTTTCCTCCATTAGAAGTGCTGGACACAGAGGGTCGCCCATGTGAGCATTACAAGGTGGTGGCGTTGGGAGCTGGCCACTCAAGCTGCAAGTCATGGCTTTGCTACAATGGGATCATGGTCCATGACTGCCACGCCATCGTCATCGCCAGACGGGCTCTTCTTAGGTACGAACTGCTAATATGACTTCCAATTTATTTTCCACTCCAGAAAATGTAGGTGAGTAGTAGTGCTTCTGGGCTGTCAATACTTAGGGAATCTGTTTTACTCCTCTGCAGCCTACAGTATTGAACAGCATGTGAAATTACTTTATTCTCACTCGCTTCTTTCTCTGAAGACTGTTCATCTCATTTCTCCGATGTGTATCTTTCTTAGGTTTTAAGTGAGAAAGTTTTAATACTTACCAGAATTGATTAGCTTGGTAGCATCACGTGAGATGATTTACAAGTGCAAGTGGTCTGTGAGTTTCTTCTGTGATAGAAACACCCTGTAGAGCGTTTTGTTGTCATTTACATTTTTTGCAACCCCTTCATACAAACTAACATCTATCTAAAAGCATGAAAGACCATTCATTAAATCAAATCAAGCTTCTGAGGTAGGCAATTCCAAACTTTTTGATTGATTTGTACATTAACTAATTTATAAAAAAAAACAAAAAACCACACACCTTTTTTTGAATGATCATGATCAAGTCATGACCTTCCTTTTCATCAATTGTTAGAGTTGGCAGTCTGAATCAGCTCGCTATTTCTCTCCCATCATTGATGGTGTTTCTGGTGCATTGAAAGCGCCGGTGTGGCTCAAAGTGAGAATGGTATTTTCTGGCTTGTGTTCAGGTTTCTGTACAAACAGCTTCTGCTGTTCTTTGATGCCGATCCAAAGACCAAGGAGAACTGTATTTTCGAGAGCAGTGCAGACAGCCACCAGCTTCGGCTCAAACCCAAGATCAGTCTGCATCTCTACACCAATCAGTGTCCTGAAGGAGCAGCTAAGAACTTCTACTTCAAGTACAGCCGTCTTTTATTCCCATCTTTTAAGTGTTTCAGTATTTGTCCTGTGTGCTCTGTTTAAAGCAGCGTTTTGCAGTGTGTAGGTGAAGTGCCTTGGGGTGACAGATTTGAAGGATTTCTTTTCAAAAGAGCAGGGTTGACTTCTGAGAATAGTGGCATCCTACAAAGGTTTTAAAAGCCAGTTTATTATTAACCTGTCAGTACCTTTATTTAAAATTAAAAGAACTGGATATTGAATTTCTGTTTTGGAGTTAATTCTGAATTTGCATTTTAATGGTTCACCTTTCTCTACAAGTGTGCTTGTTATTTTGAGTAAAACAAATTTTTTGCAAATGAGTAAAAGAAAACACCATGTCCTGTTTAGGGGCCCTGCAGACAACACTTACACCACTATGAAGCTGCAGTATCATGCCAAGGGCCTGCTGGTACCTGCAGCCTACCTTGACCTGAGCATCTTGGGTGCCAGAGTCTGCTGCATGTCCGGAATTGACAAGCTGTGCCGCTGGACCGTCACTGGGGTTCAGGGTGCCTTACTGAGCCACTTCATCCAGCCACTCTACATCACCAGCATGGTGCTAGGTAAAGAGCCTCAAAGCAGTTATTTTAGAAGGTGCTCTTATTTGATTTCTTGCCAAGGGTTGTATGAGAAGATTGACTCTCATATCTGTACGCGCGATATGAAGCTACAGCCCGCAGCTTCCTGCTCTCAGCCAGGAAACAGTCGAGCAGATAACTCCGTGCCTCATTTTTACACTTATGCATTTTCTCATTGGAGTTACTGAGCTTAACGGGTGCTGGTAAGCAGATTTTGTTACCTTTGGGCAGAGACGGGTTCGCTGTTTCTCCCTGTTTACAGTCTCTATACTAAGCAATAGCATATTTACCACAAAGACATGAGATCAATTTTCTCATCTAATCATTAGCATGAAGGTCAAACACAATTTTAACACAATAAAACCTGGTATTTTAGATCTAGATGGTATCATTTCCAATGCTGTCATAAACAGAAAGCGAGATGTTTTTAAAATTTGCCCAATTAAGCTGTTGAGCTGAAGTGATAATTATGTACTAGTGTGTTTCTGAAGGTACTTAGAGCTAATACTGAGATTGTTGTGTTTATTTAGGGGGCCAGAAGCTCTTTAACGTGGAAATGTCTGATCTCACCAACAAGCGACTGTGTGATCAACATGAGGTCTTTCTGCCACCATCCTACAAAAAACACAACATCTTCTTTCTGTGTGGCGACTACGTGAGGCCTGGTGTGGTCTCACCACAGCACAATGATCTCAGCATCAACTGGTGCCTCGGAGACAAGGATATTGAAGTTCTGGACAGTAGCAAGGGCTTCATCATCGATGGGTAAGCTGCAGATGCGTTGGATAAGAAATCACTGTTGCTTTGATATTCAAATTTCAAAAAGTTTGAGAAGAATTGCAGTGATGTGTGGGGCCAGTATGATGTCCTGTACTCGTGCAGAGAGTCTTGTACTGACTAAAGCTTAAATCATTTACCCTCCTGAAGCCAGTTCCAGGAAAAGAGTAGAACTGATCGGTGAGCCTGATGCAGTTTGCTTGTTTGACAGTCTCAGCGAGGCCCGCGGCTCCTGCCTTCCCTTGGTTTTTGTAGCTGCAGACAACTGCCGATGTCCAGTGGCTAGAGTGTGACACAGACTGGAGGCTGTGATGTCCTTGAGCAGAGATTACAGCCAAAAATAGATTTGAGATCCTGCTTGGCGCCCGCAGTGTAGCCTCTTCTGTCCTGCAGCCCTGAACTATTGGTTTTAGGCAACACCATGGTTTTAACATGTCAGGGTGAGCTCTGCAGCGTGCTCTAAACAATAAACTAAAAATAAACAAAGAAGAATAGACTCCTGAAAAACACCAGAAAGCGTTTAAGGGCAAGAATGCAGGACGTTAAGTGTGCAGGGGGAGGTGAAGAGGAATTGAAAGGATGGCAAGAACACCAACTGAAAAATAAATTCTAGTGGGAAAACAAAAGATCACATGAGGCTATTTTAATTTAGTGATGTAGAAGTTGCATGCCAATTACTCCTAGAATCTTTTAGCTATGATTTTCAGCTCTGAAGCAAGTAATTGTTTCCTAAAAACCTTGGCTTGCGCCCAAATTTCTTAAATTCTGCCAAGACGAATCCATTATATATGCAATGTATCAGTGATTAAAAAACAAAACTGGAGCGGATGAACAATATCATGGGCTGTAGAATTTAGTGGTCTTGGAACAGACCTTAAAATGATTTTATATAAGTCACCCTGCACAAGCATCTGCTAATGTCAGCCTCCATCAATGCTGTCATACTTTATAACTCGCCCCCAAATTTTTCTTTATTGAAAACATTGGGCTTCTCAACACTGGTCCATTTTCCAGGGGACCACTCTAGGGTTCCCCCAGGAATTTGCTCAGCAGCAGTGCTAAGTGCTGCCTGCAGGAAACCCTGCCCACTCTCACTCAGACCACACTTCACACAGCATTTTGCTGGAAGAGCTTAGAAGAATTGTCTTGCCAAATATATTTTTAAGTTCAGCACAGCTGAGCCCCTGAAGCAGTCTGCATCCTCCAAAATAGTGTTGGAGGTGAAAGTGCAGAAATGATACACTTAACATCCACAGATCTGCAGTTTAGGTCTTCTGAGTGAAGACTTAAAGGGACATCATTCACCCCTCACTTCTGCTAATTAACTGGCCAGCTTCTTTGTGATAGATTGCTGGGGGAGTGTGTGTCTTACACACTTCACAAAGCAAATCTACGTCTGCAGTATACGAAAAACAAAAGGCCATTATTTCACTTAGCTGGCAACTTGCTTGTCACACAGATAACCCTAACAGCTTTTTGGATATTGTCTGAATCTCTAGTAAGACTGCAAAAGAAGGCAACACGCTGATGTACGGTGAACAACATGGATTGTAAACGGTGCAGGACACAAAACTTTCTAAAAAGTGCACTTTGCAAATATTTGTTATGAGGTTTTTAGACCTTTCAGGACACAAGCATTGTGTTTTTGTGAGACATCTTGAGGTAGAAAAACGTTTTCTAACAGAGATGGTGCCTTTTTTTTTTTTAAATGTACTTTTTAGTATACTTGAAATTCCCTGATATAAATTTTCGATAAATGTATAGGAATGCAATCATAGGAATATTTGTTTCCCAGCTCTCCATGTGTGAGTGGAGCTGGCTTCTCCAGCAGACTTTGCAAGAGAGCTCTCTACAGTTACTTCCTCCAAGTTGCACAGCTCGGCGGGCATAGCTATCTGCTGGAGCTTCCCACCTACCACAGTGTCAAGGTGCGTCACCTATAGAATGATAACATGAATGCTCAGTGCTCAGTCCCAAAACTGTGGTTATGTACAACTGTCTCAAATGTGATAAATTATGTTGGAAATGCTTTGTTTTATAGGTGGAGGCCTTCGCCTACCAGATGGTCAAAGATCATGTCAAAGAACAGTTTCGGAGCAACCACGCCGGTCCCTGGTGTTCAAAAAAGCTGGTGGACTGCTTTAGCAACTGAATGTGCTCCTAGTAACAGGCTGTGTAGAAGCTTATCCGAGTTCCTCTGGAGATGTTGTTTCTGTTGTTCTGTGCACTGCACTAATTACCCTTAAAAAAGTGATCTGGGTTTTGTTTTATGCATAATGTTGTTGTTTTCAGTTTGTGTAGGTGTTTGAGAAAAATAAAGGAGACCCTGCTGCTGTGCACCAGAGAAGTAGTCAGTTTGAATGAGTTGTGGGTGGAAAAACATTGGTAAAAGGCTCACATTGTTTCTACCCTGTAAAGTAGAACTGAGCAATTATCAGTTAGTCTGTTGTTTTGGAGCCAAAAGTTTGTTCTGATTAACAACAAAGTATTTTGTGTTGATGTACCAACCAAAAAACAGTTGTGAGTATGGGAGGCGTCATGAACAGGTAATTATTATGTTTCTAGTGTTTTGTGTCACGCACGGTCACATGATTTTAAACATTCTGAGATTGAACTCGTACTAATTGTGGTCGTTCTCTCCACCGCAAGTCCAGCGTGTTCAGATTCAAGAGGTCAAATAAGCAGCTGATGTGGTACGGAGTTAAAAGTTTGATGTTCTATAATGACCTCTAGTTTTTGTTGCCTGTTGAGTGTTTTTTAGTCAACTCTGGCATACTACAGTAGATGAGCACCCTCCTCTTGATGTTCCTGTATTAAAAATAGTGAACAGCAAAGTATAATAAGAATAAGAAAAGTAAAATGATACTCAATAATGTCTCTTTTTTTCTGTATTTTCTGACTATTTTCATCAATTTACCAGTACACAGTATTTTGTTGCACTAATGTATAGGACTGCAACTAACAAAAAAAAAAAAAGCTTGTCACAAGGTATGCATTTCACACTTTGTTTCTGATTTGCTAATAAACTCAGAAGAAGAAGAAGCACAGGACACAATACATGTTCTGCTCAGTTTTAACATAACAAATCTGGCTCCCCAGGTATGAATAAACTACAGGTTGTAAACTTCTTTTTAAAATCCAAAAAAGTGACATTATTATTGTTACTGGCTTCTTTTATCTAACAAACAGTCCAAAACCAAAAACTCATAAATGGTGAACAAAAGCAGCAAATCCTTACATTTAAGAAGTTGGAACCAGCAAATGTGAAAAATGACAAACGATCAATCAAATATAAAACTGGCAGCTAATTTTCTTTTGATGAAATAACAATCGAAATAATATTCTGTTACCATATATTTAACTCAATACTTCTCTGTTAGTCTTTAAATAAAGATGAAAAAGTTTTGTAGCAGTAGTTCTGTGATGTTTGCATTAAATGTGGAGGTGCTATGATGATACAGACGATAAAGGGAACACTAGCAAAAAACATCCAAATTAACACTCTGTCAAACTTTTATAGGTAGGAAATAGTTTAAGTTAAGTCTCTACGATTCTTCCAATCCACCTCAATCACACCAGTGGTATATCTAAAAATGTATATTGACTGTGTCACAACAAAGGTGTCGGAACAAGGCAGCAGTCAGACTCAAAGATGTCGTGGTTATCATTTCATGAAGAGATTACGGAGTGATTGAAGGATAATGACTTGGTTTAACCTGAAGCACAAAATATTCTGGCACAAATGGAGGTGAACACAGGGAGACTTGCATCATCCTAAATTCAAAATTTTATTATTTTTTCATACAAACTGTGTGGTACCACGGTTCATTGTCACCATGGCTCCACTCACCAGTTGCTTGGCAACCAACTCCTCCTTGGAACCGATGCAACTACTCATGTCCTCATAATTACAGGCTCTTTTACAATATTTAGCAAAAACAAAAAACAAAAGAATTGCATGATAAGATAATCTAATGAAGCTGGGATACAATGGGGCTTCACAGTTAATGTCAGCACTACGCTGCATAAATTACACATCTCTGTAGAAGTACACTACATGTTAAGGCTGCTGTTTCAGTTTTAAAGCTTTTCATGATTTTCTGTGATTTGCATGTCTTCATGTGTATGTACAGTATGAAAATGCAAATATGTGTTGTGTGTTTTTCATCTTTGTTCTTGCTGGTTAAGCAAGTGATTCCTCCAGCCAGGTGTTGGGTTCATCCCCCTGTGGGAAGACAGAGCTCCTGAACCTGAGGTGCTCCTCTGGGCTCGAGGGAGAGCCAAAGAATTCACAAAGAGGCCTGCAAGATAATTAAACATCTGTCAACAATTTGGAGGTGTGAAAAACAGTTTCTCATGTGGTTTGAGGATGTATGCCCAGGAGCTGGGGGTCGAACTTAAATTGAGCTGTCAGATGTTGAAGGAAACCTTTAAGAAATAACAATTATGTCCATTCAGTTGCGTTTAAACCGACTTAATTACAAAGGCTTTCATGTCATTATTTAACGTCAATGCAGTCTCATTAATGTATGCAGTGACCTTCACTGTGATTCTGGCAGCCGAGGGACTGTGATGTCTGACTCAATCTGTGATCATCATTTCATACAAAAGGAGGCTGAATCTCAACAAGATGAATTACAACTTTTAATTGCGACCTTAAACATCTTACAATAGTTTAGGATTAAGGAATTCATTAAGAGTTTAATGTCAAAGAAGATAGACAATTGTGAAATGAAAAATATCTCACTGAATTTTTTTTCAAAACTCATTAAGGAATATAATTGAAGCCAAAACCTTGGCCATTTTTTTTTTTTTTTGCAAAACACATTTCTCAAAATGTTTCTATTACATTTTTGTCATCATTGAACTTTTTAATTTATATTGCTTTATTTTTTAATGATGGTTATAAATGTCGTGTTCTCACCCAGGTTTGGTCTCCTGCAGGATGAGTCTCTCTGGCTGGAGTCGGAGGACGCTGACGTGCTGTCTGTGGAGCTCGACTTGACCGAGTGGACCGATGGCACTGATGCTCTTGGAGGATTTGATCTGAGTTTGGCCATGACTCCAACAGATGCAGAGTTGCTCCCCTCTGGATGACAACAACACACACAGGTGACATAAATCCACCCCAGAATTGCCTTTATTGTAACTGATTTACCCGACAAGGGAGGTTAAAGGACGCTCTATGTACTTTTGGGGGAGGGATTTTTGTATACATGTGGCGGACCCTGCCACCTTTCTAGCTTCAAACAGTGTTCTGGGGACCTTATTTTCCTCTGAGAACAGCTTGTTTATTCAGTTATGGAAAAAATAAATATTTCTGGGTTTGTATTATTACCTCATTAATATTGTTAATATAAAAATTCTGAGTTTGAATTTCTTCTCCAAAACTACATAGCGACCCTTTAAGTCCGTTCTTAATATGCGTGGCCGTCGTACCAGAATATTCTTCAAGTCGGAAACGCCCAAAGCAGAGGTGAATCCTCCACTGTTTCCTGACATTTTCCTTCATCAGACAGTGGAAGAGGAAGATGAAAAGTCCTGGAATAGAAACAAAAGCGAGATACGGTCTCGAGCTTCGGAGGACAAGATTGGTTCTTGCTTCCTCTCTCAGCACATACTTTTAATTTGCACTTGAGCAAGGCATTTCTCTCCCAGAACCAAAAAAAAAAAGTGGAGGCCCTTTGTTGCGTCACTCTCAGATAAAAAAGAAAGTAATATAACAAAGGCAAGCCAAGGTAAAGGCAGTTGTGAAATAGTTGCATCATTCAGCCTCCATTTGATTTTCTGCTTTTTTATCTGCGAGTTTTGCTGGTTTCTTTTGAATTGTGAACGTGAAGTGGGATGTTGTGGAAAAACCGCATTGTGGTTAGCAAACCTGCACCCAATAAATAAACACACAGCAACACACACAAAAGATCTCATGCACGACGGAAAAGAGGTTAAGGACAAGAATGCGAAAACAGCGAGGCTTGCTCTCACAAATGTTTGAAGTTGGAGTAACTAAACTCTTAAATTTTAACTGTATCAACTTGATGAATTCCACCTGATCATGAGGAGGTGCTCGCTCTTGAGATGCTCGCTCCGTTCACTCCATTTGTGGACAAGTATCACTCGTGAAATTATTGCAGAGAGAAGAGTAAAAAATACTTTACAACAGTGATTATTGTCTGCTGTTTAAATCTGACAAAAGCACAAGATATTGGGTCATATTACACGACCTGAAAAAAAAACAAATATCAATACACCTGCCATATCCAAGAGAAATAAAGAGTGAATGGTTTGACAAGTAAATGCTAAAAGGCAAATCTGCGCATTACTTTCATGGGAGATGGTCAAGGGAATGCAACAGTCATAGAGATGGACAAGAAACGAAAATATTGGCCTGTCGTAGAGGATGTGCTGCCTGACCGCAACATTCATAAAAAACCCAGAGAGCGCTTCACTGCGTCAGTCTCTCAGTAAATCATGTTAGTCAGTAAGCTATGATTGTGATGACAGAACAGCCAGTGTGTCCTTCATTTCAGTGCATTTTCACACTTTATGCTTGCCATTCTCTTCGTCTTTAGTTTATTTACAGGTAATCACTCGTAGGTGCCACTTAGGAACAAATCTGTTTCCACGAGTGGTCACACATACAGTATATCACCCAGCACGGCTGTCAGTAATTATCTAACCTTGCAGGCTGTTGAGTGCAGAGAAAAGGTAAAGCATAACTATTCTGGCTGGTCCCCAGGTAAAGAAGCCAACAGTCCACGTTAGTCCCAGTAACAAGGTGAGACTGGCAACTCCTTTCAGGTCATGCAATAGCCCACTGCGGGTTCCAGCCGGGCTGTTGACTTGCATGTGGCGAATCTGGATCAGAACCACCACAAAAACCTACAGTCAAATGTGAGAGAAGAAGGCTTAGAGATGTTAAAATACAGGAAAACAATAATACAATTAAAGGTAATATATAAGTGCCCTCAAATGAGAGATTTGATGGAGTCCTGTAGATATTCTCTCTAAAACTGTCAGTGTTTATGTGTTGTATGTATGCATGTACAAATTATTTACCCCAATGTTGAAGAGAAAGACCAGCACAGCATACGCAACAACGGACACGTAAAATGTGACGTCATCCTGGAGCCAACAGCTGAGGGATGGAAAAGGGAATAAAGAAAAGGGGGTGAGTCAGGGGAAGAGAGCGAGGCTCAAAGAGAAATGGAGGAAGAGAGGGGAGATACAGCAGCCATTCTTGTTGTCCCAGCATATGTGATTTCTGTGCCACACTGTACACAGTGTAAAAGTCAAGTAGTCATTCCTAACTACAAAAAGCAGCTGAAGAGCTGATCAAAACGTTGACATTATGCATCACTTTGGCACTACTAAGTACAGCTTGATGAGTGTTTTGAAGATTTGTGCATTTCAATCAGATTCAAGTTTATTCTCGTCTTATAACACAACAAAATACATCAGGTAGTTCAAATAATTCCTGTATATTATGCTAGTGGCTTTTGGATCTTACTTGGTATCTGCTTTAACTGTTGCTGATAAGTAATAGTACTAATAAGAGCTGCTTGGAGTAATTTTGTGTCTGGTATAGTTTTTCCACAAAAAAAAGTAAAGCAGCCACAAGGAATCTGATTTTTTTTGTTGATACCGGTGGCACCTGTGGACAAAAGTGGTCAGAGGAACACCACCTCTTGTTATAAAGATCTTTATCTATCTATCTATCCATCTTGGCAACACCCCTGGCAGTTATTTTGGGCTAAAAAGACCGGACCTTAAATGCGTTGAGAGAGAGCCATAACTTCACTTTCAATGGTCACCTGGACATAAAAACGAAATCTATAGAGCCGTATAACAGCAGCCAGACAGAAAGAAGTTGTTGTTGGAAAATGAAAGAAATTAAGCAAAAACTCACAAGTTGTCAGAGTTATCCAGTGGCTCTGTGTAGAGGTGACTGCCGTAGGCCTCTCTATCCACAATGAGCACCAGGATGCAGATCACCAGAGGAATCCCTGGAGCAACAATTTGAAATACTTTAAACTGTCATAACCTGGAAAATAATTGTTGGAGTGTGACATTGTTTCAGCCTGGGGGTCACTCGTTCGAACACATGACTCACCCCAACCCAGAGCACAGAACTTGAGGATATAAGAGGGCACATAGACGTTAAAGACTTTGACGAGCGCGAAATACATGTTAACGGCCTCCAATCCCATCCAGGTGAATGACGCCAAGAGGAAGTAGTGCAGCGTGGATGCTACGGCCACGCAGAGACCGTACAGACCCCAGGAGGACAGCCAGGAGTTGACCAGAAACACCAGGTTCAAGCACAGCAGTGCCAGGGAGAGGTTGATGAGGATCTGAGAGGGGTAGTCTCGACGAAGCTTTCTGAGACGGAGGTAAAACGAAAGGTAAGACAAACGCAGCACAAACGTACACATACACAAAACTACAGTCTATAATGAAGAAGAATCAGTAAACAAAAACCAAAGCTATTACAAAACAAGTACCAGGAAAAACAATGTGGTCATACTTTCCTGAAACACCAGCCTTGGTCTAAGGGAGTGTTTCAGTGTGGAGCCAATGCTCTGACACAAAAAACATAGTGTTCAAATGTGTCTTCATCGGTGTTGACATTGCCTACCAACAGCTTACCAGCCTGCATGTAAACACAGTCAGTGTGTGACAAGTAGAAAACATTTATAAAATAACAACTCAGTGGTGAGTCTCACTCGAAAGCTGTGTAAGTGAGAACAGTGATTCCCAAGAACAATGAGGAAACTCCACAACCAACATAGGTGATAATGGTCAGAATCTGCTCATTAGCCGGGTCCACCTGAGTCCTGGAAACATCCTAGACACAAGCGCGCACACACACACACACACACACACACACACACACACACACACACACACGAACACACTTGTTAGAGAGTATCTGCGCAGTAATAACAATAACAACTGCTCCAGCTCCTACTACCAAGTACAAACTAGCATGAAGAGCTCTTTCTATTCCCTTGTTGAAACACTCATATTACTCGCTCCATCTCGCAATAGTGTGTATAAATTAGTGTCAAAATTGAGGCATGTGAGAACGTGCACAAAGTCACATCTTTTGGACTGTTGCGAAAAATCTAACCCGAGTCCTTCACAAAGAAATCCACAGTCCAGCAGCGTTAAACGACTGAAACAAATCCTCCACAGGCTAGTATAGATGACCGAGAGAGACGGGGAAGGTCTAATTTTTCATGTCACGTACAGTCCGCTCCCATATGGCCAATAAAAAAGTGATTAATCCATGTAAATGACCACACATTGTTACATAGAGCCCCTTTTGAATGTAACAATAGGCGCTACAGCCGGTACATTTTTAATCACAATTTTGGATTATGTCCAATGCAGATTTGTCGTATGATGGGGCTTGCACAACCCTCTCATATCATAAAGTATTACACATACTGTATTTGATTATTTTAAAGCTATATACTCAAGATTATGCTTGGTTTGAAAGTGTCTTTGCGATCCAGAGAACAAGAAGCACATCCCTCAATTACTTTACTAGAATTTGTGTCAGACTTTCCTTGACAGTGGTTCATTTTTATCTATTATGCTTCGAGCGCCCTCTGCTGGTAACATCTGAGTTGAACCACCATCACTACTACTGTTCATACTGCTGCTACTGCTGTTACTAAAACCTCCTTTTTGCAACTTTTTGAGCAAACGGTAAAACACAAACCAGGAGAACTCCGAAGTGTGTGAGATGATCACACAGGCACGTTGTGTAGTCAGAGCTGCTGTTGTATTTTCTGCAGCCATAATCATCCCAGCCTCCATGTCCATCTACATGATGACAGACATTAAGCATCACATAGTTCATACAGCGCTTATCAAAAAAATTTGATTAGATTAGTGATCAGCTGGATCAGGACTTACTGTTTTTATTGAAGTTCCAGTAAACACACTGTACGTCCTTGTAAAGCTTTAACAGAGAAGATGTTTGTTAATCAAAGGTCATTCTTTGTTATTGGCAGCAGTCAGCCATATTTTTAAAGGACAGTCAATCCTACTTTATTGGGTATAATATGGTGGAGCGTGACTTGGACATCCTCCTCTAGGTCTCTGATCGGAGAGCTGGCGTTGGTCACACTGGCCGACACCACAAAGGTGTTGAGGGTCTGCCCGTTTTTGCTGCTCTGGAAATAATAACAGCATATGTGTGCTAGTATAAATAAGAAACGGATGCTTCAAGAATTGTCTTAAGTATCCTGATTGAATTGTATTGTTTTCCTGTCTCTTTAAGAGACAGTAGTACCCTGAAGAGCATTGGGATGCCGAAGAACTGAAACACAACCCTCGGCGGGCTCTGGTTCCAGCTGTTCTGTGGGAAGCTGTGCTGCAGGACAGATGGCAGGGAGATAAAAGCCACCGTGCTGTTGAAGGGATACCTGTTGATGAAAATCTACAACATAAAGAGACATTTAATAACTCTTTGTTCAGCCAAGACTCAACCGGCTCTAATTAACAGAAACAATCTAGAAGACCTTCAGATTCAGTGCAGGCTGGATCCTAAAGGCTTAAAAGTTTTTACTACTAGAAAATTGTGTAAAACAAAGTACATGACATCCAGAATATTCCTGTTTATTGTAATAGGGCAGTCACACATGCAGATTTGGAACAAGATTGTGCAGATTATGAATGTGTGTTGAAAAAGATGAGTTTTCACACTTTAAAGCTGTTGTACGGGGACAAAAACAGGAAAAACTGGATGTTGTTGTGTTCAGATTTATACCGTCCTGGTCGATCAAAACCAGACTTTAAATGGACTTCAACTCAGTGCAGACAGTAATGGTTCAGACATGTCGACACACTGGTGATTATAAAGCTAACCTCAGCCTGTGTTTGACTGGCAGTGCTGGCTGTGCTCTCCTCTCCTCTAATTATATACAGTAACCATCTTATCTTCAGTGACCAGAGGAGTCAGAAGTGATGGTTGAGTCCTTACTGATCTGTTAATTCTTAAACAACCTACTGATGCACTTTATTTGGTCAGTTCAGACAGATTGAGGACATGTGTTGGTTGTTGTTACTTTGCTAACCTCAGGCTTTTTGCCGGCGCGGTCAGACGACACTCCGAACGTCAAACTGTCAAACTGTCCGGGAACTACATCCACCACTGAGATGGCAATGGCTGGAGCAACCAGGGTGGAGCAGCCCTCGTAGCCCACCATCTTCTCTCCCACTGCCTCTGTGATATTAAGGATGCTTGAAAGGAAGACATAGACGCAGGGTAAACTGATGTAAAACAGAGAAGTTCCTTCATTTGGATTTTTAGTTAGTTTTCCATCCTTACGTGTTTGTAAAAGGCAACAGGTCGCTGTCAGATTCCAGTATGTCGGAGATGATGTTGATTAGAGCTTGACCCAGGTGTGGTGTGACCACGCTGAGGCTGATGATATCCTTCAGCTTGTTGAGGACCGTCACCAGCTCTTGGTAGCTGAGTGTGGAGTGGTCTCTGAGTAAACTTTCAATCATCTCCACCACATCCAGTGCATTCTCTGGAGATAAAAAGGTACAACTTGTAAAAGTAATGTATCTGTATCTGTATCAGTCTGGGAGTTTCAGTTCATGGGTGACCAACAGCCTCTAGAGAAATTTAGCTTTCCATAGATCAGTTTTAAAGGGATAGTTCACCCCAAATCCAAAAACCGACCAGTGAAGTATGCATTTATTTCGTAAGTTGACGAGTACAACATAAGACAGATGAAGTTAAACTGTATAACATACCAGTGGTGACTTCGACGTGCTCCAGATCAGGGATGGTTTCCACCACAAGAAAACAGTCGTCCAGGTCGGGGACCAACCAGTGGGTACTGAGACACAGTTTACTGGTGGGGAGAGCACGGGAGGAGGAGAGGAGTTAGATATTCTTGATCTAAAATTTGTATTCCATATTTCATTTTGTGTCATTTATGCTTACTCTAGTAGAAAATGCATCCTTTAAAAACAGATCTTAGACAGCTGGGAGGTTGCTGATCCTGAAAATCACTCATCTATTTAACTCCACTCATTAGTGACACCGACCATCTGATTAATGGATTTACAGCACAGCCTCCTACTGCTCATACGCAGCCATTAATAAGTGTTGTCATACTGAGTCAACACACGGAAAGAGTCCTGAACGCAGTGACACAGCCATGTAAATATACCAACGGATGTGATCAATACCCAGATAGGCCTTTATGTATTCATGTGTTATATTCAAGTTGACAGCCAGCTAAATACATGTACTCTTTTCTCAACGTGCATGCATGATCATAAGTTCAGTGATAAATGACAGCAGTACCAACAAGAGTTTTTGCTTTTCTCAAATTCTTCACAGCTCTCTCCTCCCTTAGATGATTAAATCAAATAATCACATCCAGCAATGTGATAAAGGAAAAAAAAAAAAAAGTATCCCTGCAACTGGTAGAGATAAAACAAGTTATTTTATTTTTACTTGGTAAAATATGAGAAACTATCAACATTTAATCTTTGTAATGTTATTTAATCATCAGAAAATAATGACAAATGTTAATAGTTGCTTCTTTTGAGCAAGCAACAGTCCTAGAATCAAACATATTTTTATTTGTTTTGATAAACAGAGAAAAGCAGCCTCACATTTGAGGATTATATTTTAATAGTTCAAGTTTTTTTCATTAAAAGACCCTGGACTTGGCTGCATGTGTTTTTATTTGGTTTTTCTCACACATACCAAAGACATCCCAGTCAATTATATTATTATATCATAATAGTATAATACAAATAAATGAATGAACTGTCTGAGCGCTCACCAGTGTCGGGTGGCGGAGCGGTTTGGGTTTTTTGGGCACGGATGAGTTGCATTTTGTCCTCCTGAGCTGGCGGGCCACTCAAACAGGCCTTTCCTCGTCTGGTGAGTTTCTGCATTGCAGTTAACTATCACTAAAACAGAGTGAGGTGGAGAAAGAGAAGGACAAACTTATTTCAACTTTTAAAAAACGTATTACCTAGTCGAGAATTTAATATCAATTATCAAAAATAATAATAATTCCAGTGTTCAAATTTAATTCTTTGTTATCTTTGGCTGAACCTGACTCACATATGCGGCTTATCTGTATGTCCTCGGCGGCAGTGGAGATGGATCCGTTGTTATAAGGCGTCAGCAGTAGGTTTCTTATCTGCTCCTCCATTTCCTGTGTGTCTGACAGCGACATCATGACCTGAACCTGGAAAACGCAGCTCTCTCTGCAGACCGTAAAAAGATTTAATTATGGGCTGCAAAAAGCTCCAGACTGAGTTAATCTTATTATTACCTCTCAGGCAGTAAATGTTTTCCTAAACCGATATATATGATGAAAGCAGTGTGCAAGTAAATATGTCCGATATACTGGTACTGTGTCATTATTTGCCTTATTGTGCGTGTCGGTGTTTTCATTTTCCTTCTTTTTTAATTTGCTCTTGATCTAAGTGAAAAAGCGTAAACCCATACCTTGAAACTCTGTATACGAACACCTGGAAAATAAATAAATAAATACAGATCAAAACTGGAGGAGATAAGTACTGTATGTCACTGTAAGACGGAAGATACAATTAAAGATTTGCATTTCAATTGAATTTATTCCTGCAACCAGATGTAAAGTGTATTAATCCAGTGAAATGTACTTTATGCATCTTGCCACACTGTGCACATTTATTTCATCATGTATGTATTTCTTGTCTTTTGAGGGAAGTGTTCAATAATTTCACCCTGCGTAACATTTTCAGTTGATCTGCTGACCCTGTGAAAATCATTTTAATATCCTAAGATGTCAGTGGAAAGGTTTTTCCACCTTTCCCCCCGAATAAAAGTCTGAAATTTAGCAGCAAAAAGAAATGGAAATATTAAAGCAATAGTTTGACATTTTAGTAAATATTCTTATTTGTTTTCTTGCTGAAAGTTAGATGAGAAGATTGAACTGTGGAGCCCAAACTGAGTCAATTAGCCAAATTCAGCATCAAGACTGGAAATGGGGAAACAGCTAGCACGCTCAATTCACAGTTATGTAACTAACACACTCTATCTCTCCTGTTTAATCTGTACATGGAAGGAGATACTGTGTCTTACAAGGAGAAGTGACGTGCTGTCACTATTTCTTGTTGACCAGAGCACAGCAACGTCTTAGAGTTTAGTTTCTCAAAGTGCTGCCCTCGGGGCATAGTCCACCATTTTGACACATGAAAAGCACACATATCTGAATGATCTGCCATCCAATTTAATACGCTCACTTTCAGTAGGCTACATTTAATGTATTACTTGGCAACTGCATGATAAAACTGCGATCGCCCCTTCCCCAGCAAGCTTCTTTCGGTTTGGAAATGACGACCTGCAAAAGGCGAGGGCTGTTAGCCAAAGATTCCAATTTTGGTGGAAAACCAAAAGGTCAATGGTCAAACACAAAATGTCCAACTATTCTTTTAGGGATGTTGAATATTGACATCAGTAAAGTCATTCCTTTTACAGTTTTAGCGAAAGATTTCATTCATTCAGAGCTTGGATAAGAGTTTGATAAGTCGTTACTTACTTCTTCAGAGGTAGAGCGATCTGACCGCAGGACACGATGATGTCTGTAAGTGAGATCAGTCACTAAATCAAATAGTTCACATTGAAATCAGATTCTGTGATAGTTGTAGAAATGGATGGTGATTTGTCGATGTGGCAGCTAGCTCACATACAATACCTTTGAGCTTTGGGGAGCAGCTGGAGGTCAATCACCTTCATCATGTCATCTGGCAGACTGCAGTTGAGCTGCAGAGAGTCAGAGGCCACATTTAAGACCAGTAAAGGTACATTTGTTTTGTACTCCTAAAATTAAAAGAGCTATGCTACTCTGTCAGACATACCCAGGTGGAAAGAGTCTCTTCTGCGTCACAGTCTCCTGTTAAGGAAACATTCACCCTAACCTCAAAATACAGAGCTGCAGAGAAGATCAAAATAAACAATTAGCCGTTTTCCATAAGTCATATTGATAATCCACACATGGAGAGCATTTCTATAACTGTAAATGATCAACTGACCAGAGATGTTTGCAGGACTTGTTGTGAAGGTTGTAGTTGTGGCTGCACTGGTAGAGGGACTTGTGGTGGTGGTGGTGGTGGTGTAGGTGGTGGTGGGAACGAATGTTGTGGTTTTAAACGTGGTAGTTGTGACTGGAGAGGGACTTGTCACCACAACGGCAGGACTCACGGTGGCAGCATCGAAACGCTCTAAAAACGGATTAAAGATAATTGTGAAGCAGAATTAGTTTACACAGTAAACAACAAGTAAACACAGACACACGTATGCATGGTTACAGCTATTTCTTACCAACAGGTGTAGTGTGTATGCTCTCTGCATCAGCCAGCAGCTGAAGCACACCACTGGGGTGGTGGTAGGCTTTGCTCAGGTGCGTGTGCATCTCATTTTGCACAATGGCCACGTCTGTGCAGGGGATAACGGTGACATGAACCAGGCAGTCGAACCTACAGGGAAGATGTTGTGTTTATACTGTCCTCTGCTGCAGTGGCTCCCACATGATTTGGTTGTGACCCCTTTAAATGAAGTCAGGTCTGTTTGTTATGGCCTTAATATGGACGTGAGGTGTGAGCAATTCATTTTAAGGTATTTATTTTGAGTTGAAGTTTCCAATATTCAACAGGAAAGTGTTGAAGGATGTATGAGATTCTGCTTTGCTCTCCTACTTGAGATTTACACATCAAGTAGGAATTTACATACATGATGAAGTGATGACATTTGACGTCCAAAAGGTCAGAGTTTAAATGCAAATGACGTCATAATATTCTTCTAAAAATGGTCCCCCAAGCATGGATATTAAATGTGATGACATCATAGTCTTAAGAAGCTTTTGCAATATAGATAAACTTTAAAAAAACAACACATTTTACATATTTGTTATCATACGTTTTCATATAAACATGTATTATGATGAAAGGAGCCCATGAATTGGCCCAGCCACTTCTGGATTATGTTATGTTTAGAAAAGCGAAATCATGAAGTGAAACATAGATGATGTTACCTGTCATTAGAGCGAATCCACCGCACCTGAAGAATAAAATACACACATAGTAGATTTTAAAGTTGCACTAAAAATCGATTTCAGTCACAGAGATTATCCATGCGATGGTAAAATGTTTGTGATATGTTGTAATGTACTTTAGAGCCTGAACGATACTGGATTTGTGAAGGTTAATACCAATATCAATGTTTGAGTTTGATTCAGAGGGCTATCAATTTCCTACCACCACTTATCGACACCGTACACTACAGCTACATCTGCAGGAAGCTTATATCTGGCTTACTTGCCCGTCTTCATGCGATGATTTCACAAGGCTTTCTTCTGTACTTGATCTGCGTAAGAGATCAGAGAATCTCAATGTGCTTCCTCCTCTCGGTCATATACCATTAGAAAAGGTTTAATGTTGTAAACTTGAATCTTCTCATACCTGGTTACTTCAAACACAGACACTCTGTGTAAATAGATGCTTTTCGGCAGAACCGTTCTGAGCTACAGGAACAACAAACAGCAGTTAAAACCCCTGAAAGATTTGCTCATTACAACATTGTCAAAACTGGACCGTTTTTTACTATCTGTTTTGTTTTTGTGTATTTGTTTGTTTTACCCAGTGATGTGCGATCTCTCTGGCCGTGTAGACCTCGGTGTTCCCATCGAGACGGATGATGTCAAACATAAGTTTCACTTCGTAAATGGACCATTCTGCCAATCAGCCAAAGACGATATAGGACACCATTAGGTTTATCTTAATGAGCATTTAAACACAGAACAATGGAAACATACTGTATACCAGTAAAGCTCATGACATTCAAGTACAGTTAAGTATTTTGTAGCACAAGTTTATTTTCTACAGTTCTTCCTAAATGCATTTCAAGTTCTTGTTAAACCGATTTTTTGTCTTAGTTGTATTCCAGATTATCTTCCCTTATGATAAACATGTGCATTATGGTTTAATACAACATAGAAAATGTAAAATATGATGAGAATGGAAGCTTCTAATTCATGGCTGAGCCCAAACTGAGTCTGTCAAACCAAAACTTGGGCTGAATTGGAAAAGCAGAAGTTGTGAACTAATTTTGGTACTTCAACAATAATGTTGCAGAACGACCTCTTCTTTCATTGTTACTATCGACTGTCAATGTTTAATATTATTGTGAAGGGCATTACCTAATACGATTTTGATTTAAATCTTCGGTCAGAAGATGTAATTTCTTACCCTCACTTGCTGAGGTGTAGCTGACTGTAATATTCATCTCTTAAAGACAATAATTGATAATTTTGACAATTGATACACTTTGAAACATTCAGGTTATTCTCTCGCCTAGCCAAGAAATAAGGATCAGTAATTACAACATTTTGTTTTGTTCATATAAAAATGTTTAAAACTCTGATGGCAATTCTGCAAATATATAACAACCAAGAATTTCAATCCAATCAATAAGTTTAGTTTTATTTAAGACTTTAAGCGTTAATTTTTAAGATGAAAATGACGGCAGTTTCCAGCATTGCAGAGAGTAAACAACAACCTACGACAGCTTTATGATTAATGCTTCTGATCCTACTGTTATTGATCACAGAGTGGTGTCTATATTTACTTAACTCACAAATAGACAGGGAGTCAATATTTAATCAGAGCGCTGTGGACATACAGTAAACCTAAGGCGGCCATGGAGGCTACTGCAAACGTAGGAACACTCTGTAAAATGCTTGATGAAACTGAGAAAAACCATTTACTGCATTAAAAGTGAATCATTGACTTTTGTCTAATGGCTGTGAGAGGATGCATTCAGAATTTACAGGTGCTGAGGTAGATATTGTTGGACAAAGCATTTTGATTTAGTAGAAACAAGGGCTGGGGGAAATGACTTTGGGTTGGTGGCCGGCCCAACCAGCCAACAATCAGATATCTCATAAATTGGACCTTTTAAAATAACATTTGCCATAGTTTTAGGCAATATCGTGATAGACAAATGTATACCATGCTCGATACTTTCACAAAATATTAACCCAGTGAGATTTTTGATTGTATAAAAAAACAGTAATGTGGATACAATGACTGAGTGGGTAAAGGCAAGAAGTATGCTGTGTTTCAGTCGACGTCGGAGGTCGGAAAGTCACAGTTGAAATTGAAGACCTCAAAGTATTCCAGGTGCAAGACGCCAAAAGTGAACAAAAAACTCGGCCGACCATTATAAAACATTATGTTTAGTATAGCAAGTGCACCCTCCTTATATTTCCTCCTTATAGACTTTAATACTTGGAAACATATCAAAATATTCTATTCACAAGGCTTCTAAAAATACTCTAGTCTCCCTATGGGTGCTGCCATTGCTATGTGACATCCCACAGCTGCTCCTTCAAGTCTGGGCAGAT
Organism: Pagrus pagrus; assembly: GCF_965226575.1. NCBI lineage: Eukaryota > Metazoa > Chordata > Actinopteri > Spariformes > Sparidae > Pagrus > Pagrus pagrus. The sequence continues at coordinate 11,546,762 of NC_140198.1, forward strand.
GGATTAGCCCCGAGTATACGAGGCATGGCATTCCATTGTACTCTTTCTGGTCGGAGATGAGTAAGTTGAGATGATTACATCACTTAACTGTAATGCTGCCTTTTAAAACCAGGGGAAGACAACGAGATAATTCATAGTCTCATACCATGATATCGACATCATATCGATATATTTCCCAGCCCTAGTTAAACAGTCAGAGAAGACGTATCAGTTCAAGTAAAGGACATTTTCTTTGGCTCACCACACTGCAGGCTGGAATCGGTTACCGGAGCACAGCTCTGAGTGTCCCAGTCGTCTTTCTCCCACTTCACCAGGTCCCCCTCTGTACAGCTCAGTGACGTCACTTCCTGTTCGCTGCGTTCTCGGCCCCATAGCCGAAACAGAGACACCTTGCCCAACAGACTGGTGAATGAAATGACCTGGATATTCCCGTTGTCCAGGGTGTGTGCCGCGCCCAGAGTAAGCGTTCCATTGGGGGCCAGTTTGCAGCCCAAGAGGGAAATGAAGGGATATGTACCTACATTGTGGGCCACAGGGGAAGAATTGAGTGTAGCAGAACACAAAGGAGGGTCTAAATCAACAGTAAAATTATCAAAGTTTGAACCTGAAACACCTGAAAAAAATATTTGGAGCTCAGAGCCAAACTTAGAAATAGTTGTGTTAGCTAAAGTCACCCTATATCACCCTCCAGAGTTCAGAAACTTGTAACCCAGTTGTCAAACCAACCTGCCATGAGGTCCACTCGTTTACCATTGATGTATAGGGCGGGTCTGTCTTTAGTGTGTGTCCAGGTCAGGCACAGCGAGTACCACTGTGACACATGAAGTATGTTCTGATTGGTAGTCCACTCCGTCCCAAACAGCCAGACAACCAAACGATCCCACTTTCCCCCAAACCCCAGCTCAGTGTACTGGGCCGCAGGATGACGGTACATGAAGGCGGTCCATGTTGGAGAAGCCGCAACCTAGATGTGGTTGAAATATGATACAAGATTTCCTTTAATTTGAGTGTTATAGCAGCATAAGTTACTGGAATAACAGGACGTTTTTCATCAATACCTGCTCAAACTTCAAGCTGAAGCAGACAGTGAGCTCCTGCAGGGCGGGGATGGAGACCTGAGGCTTTAGTCTCCAGTGGCTCCCCTTGGATGTGAAGTCAGCCACGTTCCCCCAAAGACTGACCCCAGGGACTGACAGAAGCAGACAGTATACAGTTAAATCGTGAATATACAGCACTTAGAAGTAGAACTGTTCAGCCCTGAGAAGAGGGTGACGGCTAAATAGTGCAAGGTGTCTCTGAAGCTGCTTTTTGTCCATTTTCAAAAACATTTTAGACCATTTAGTGTTTAAAATATCAGAAAGTAGTAACAATGCCTGACACAATTTTGCACTGCAGGTCAATGCCTTATTCTAGTTATTTGTTTTGTCTGTCCATACACACTGTATGAACCATATAAAGATATTTAATTTACATACAGACCCTCCAGGAAGTTGCTATGTCGTGACTGCAACAATTAACGCAAATTCAACTACAGTAATTCAGTGAATTCTGTGCGACCTTGCACTTTTCTCCTGTCATCCTAAGGTTTTCTGCAAATTTGATCAATCTTCTAGGACTTTCACCAATCAGAGCAGTGTGCAAAAAGCTAAACCACATGCACGTAACTCGCTTACTTGTTTCTTGTCGTGAAGATGCGAATATGTGCTACACAAACATCAAAACACAATTTTTGTTTTTACAATTTTCATTTGCTCCCACAATTTAATTACAAAAAACTGCCTAAAAACATCAGAAAATGCATCACAATTTTTTGTAAAGGCTGCCGTATCAGTCTAAAAATGTTTTATTCATTTTATTAGCTTGTTTGTTCTTGTGGTCTTTTTCAAATACTAAATTTATTGCTGTTTACCATTTTGCAGGAAAAATAAGAATTCCAGTCCGTGGAGGCTGGAGATTAAAATGTAGTGAAAAACAACAGATGACCGCCCTTTAAATTAGTTTACATATAACAACTCTGCGTCTCACATTAGCTTCAAGCTTTTGACCTTTCATCCATATATCTAAGTACACAGCCACACAGTGCTTAACTACTATACTGTATAATGTGTTTGTTTTAGATGTTCTTGACTTATTCACTATCAACACAGTGACTTTGTGACAAGAAACGAAGGGTAATCTAAAAAGAAATAGATTTTGTCTGGAAGAAAGGTACAAGAGTCAATCGTCTTGTCTATGAATTATTATAAAATGCATTATTAATATGTATGATTATGAAAGTATGTTTTATATTCTATCAAACTATAAAACCATATCCATTCAAAACATTTTCCTACCTCGCTCCATCGTGGAGGTAGGGCTGCTCAGCAGAGACAAAGTGAGAAACACATTCAGGACTTCATGAAGAAAAATCATCTCAAATCTGAAAAGAGAAGTTTATTTACGAGAAGAGTATTTTTAAGTTAGAGGAACTTTTATATATTAACTGAGTAAAACAACTTCTACAAAGACTTAATGTGAAAAAAGCAATATTCTCATTCCATTAAATTCTTTTTATTCATCTGAAATTTAGGATTTTCAGGTTTTAATCACAGAAACAGAGGTTTATTTCCATTTTAGTATTTTTAACATTTGTGGTCTATTTACTAAAACAAGAAACTGTAGATGTTAATAAGAAAATCTTCATCTTTTTGTCTCTGTTTAAAAATGAGGGTCATTTAATTATGTAAATATTCTGTAATGCTGATTTTAAAGCACAGTGCCAAGATTTATTGAAACACACCTTCCAAGCCTTGAGAAAATGAAAGAACCACTTACCTGCATAAATAAAATCCTAAAAGCAAAAGAGATCTCTTAAAGTAAATCCTGGTCCAAACTCACAGAAGCAGCGATACTTGTTACTGCACAGAACCTCAAAGTGCCTCACTGGTTTCAAACAACAACCTGAGTCGGATCCTAAGATGAGCCACAAACACGTCTCTGCAAACAAAGATAGTTTGACTGTCTGTGGAGCGGAGACCAGTGTGTCGTTGCTGTGATTGGTCGACTCGTTTAATTATGTGTGTCTGCACCTGGAGAGAGAGAGAGGAGGGAGAGACCATGTGTGTGTACATGTCATCTTACCTGTCAGGTGAAAAAAATAATTGACTCCCACACAAAGACATGATTGGTTGTGACAAACAAGCGCTGCTTCCTCTAAACACTCTGCCCGCACATGTGAAGCTAAATTACTCTATAAAGCTCATATAAAAACACTATATTGACCTTTAGTAGGTCGTTTACTGTGTTAAACAAGTAACGTTAAGAATTGCCATCGACTTTTCCAGTTACTTGAGCGAGACAATTATTTTCTGTCTACATATAGAACAACCTGTTGAGCTCCAGGGTCCCACTCCCACCAGACGTTCATTATTAAACTCTTATCTACATGGTAATAATGACAGATTTCATCTCGTCTCTAAAAGCAACATGAAATGAATAAAAACAAATGCAATGCTCAGTTTTGCAGAAAGTTTATTTCACTTTAAAAACACACCAAGGCATACAGTTTGTATAAATTCCAATTTAATATTTATATTTCCTCTTTTTTTGTCGGGAAAATGATTAAGAAAAGTGCATAAAAGTTTATTTACTTGAAACATATAATAAAAATAATAGGAATCCTTTGGCAGTTAGCAATTACAAATATAGATATCATTTTGGTTATAAAAACACAAAACACAGAAAAACAAGGCATTAATGGTATTATATTTGTGCTAAAAAAAATATAATCAAAAAATTAATGTTTTAATTTCTAAAATTTCACGTAATTACAACATACAAGCACTGATTTTTAACTGAAAAGTACAGGCTGCCCTCTAGCTTTATGCTAACACTTATGCATACGCTGTGTTGAATGAAAGTTATGAGTCTTACAACCATCAGCTCATTAAAAAAAAAATCTGTTGCTGTTGTCTTCCATGAGGGTAAGTTATGCTAATAATAATTATTAAAAATAATAATAAGAAGAAGAATAATTCATCTGCTGCTCATTTGCTTTAGATGTTTACATGTAAACAGGAGAAGAAGTGGTTCAAAACACTACTTTGTAAAACACGTACATTGTTCTGATATGTGTTCGTATCATATTGTGTGACACAGGAAACTGCCAGACTTGGCTACATACCATTTATCTTTTGAGCATCTCACTTCTAACTGATTTCATTACCTTCACCCAGCACTTTGTATGTTAGCACACAGCGTCAGAGCAAACAATCAACAATGAACACAAACAACATTTCGGTCCCAATGTTCCCATCACTTCGTGGGTAATCGCCCAAATATCAAACAGAATATTGAATGCCTTTTTCCTTTATGTAAAAATAAAACAGACAAAAATAATGACGATACTGTATAAATGGCTGTTAGACAGTGTGCAGGCGCTCCATCTCTACTTGTCGCCACAGGTGCTGCAGAGGATGTCTTTGCCCTTGGTTACGAAACGCTTGTTGGCCAGACTGAGGGAGCATCTCTTACAGTTGAAGCAGTATTCATGCCAGGAGCTGCCCTCGTAGTTCACCACGTTCACTCCTTTACCAAAACCTGAGAAGAGAGGACTTATATTAGAAAATATCATTAACTATATCCTATTTACTTTTTTTTTTTTTTTCATCTGTGTTTTAGAACAACATAATTCTCAGTTTGAATTTCAAGCAACCTGTGATGGGGTTTTGGCAGCCGCTGCATTTCTTCGCCACAGAGCTCTTGTAGCAGTCGACGCAGAAGGCCTGGTCCTGGTGGTTGGTGAAACTCGTCCCTGCCAGGGGCTTTGAGCAGGAGCTGCACACGAAACAGTGGCTGTGCCACGGCTGATCCTGGTAGTTCACTCCTCCAGAGGTTATAGGCTGGAGATAGATGGAGGAGAAGAACAGCAGTATTACCACAGCATTTGTGTTAAAGTCCTTCCGACAACCTTGAAAAAGTTTATCATATCCAGTTCAGGTTGTTCATGTTCAACTCTTGCTTTAAGGAAGAATAAGAAAAGTCGGTCTGTTCTTGTTTTGAAAAGAAAAAACAAACCTTTTTGCAGCTGACGCAGTGTTTGGCAAACTTCTTGTCATAGCAGGGGCTGCAGTACACGTCCGTTCCTTTGGAGAGGAAACTCTGCGATCCTATTGGTCGCTTACAGTTGTAACAGGTGAAACACTCATCGTGCCACGAGTTGCCTTTGTACTCCACACTCTCTGTGCCTGCAGAAGGGGGAGATTTATTAGGTCAAAAAAACAGGTAATGAAGGCAAGTTGGCTCTCAGCGTTAAGGCTCAACTCGACTGTAAAGCTCAACATGAGATATTAGAAATAATCACGCATGATAGTGGCAAAATTGTATAAAACGTTATGGGGTTTTTACAAGGGTTTGGTGCCATTATTGTAGCTGATTTCGAAGAATTCTTACTGCTATTTTTAGTTCCAACCCTAAATCTGCATATTTCTTTAATTAAATTAGTTTATTAGTTTTATTAAGTCTTCTGTAGGGTTTAAAGTTGGTTGTCTTACCAGCCAGTATGGGTTTATAGCAGCCGTGGCAGCGTGGAGCGTCCTCTTTGGAGCAGCACTTCCCACACATGATGCGATCATCCTTGGTGCTGAAGGGCTCCTTGGCCAAAGGCTTGTAGCACTTTGCACAACGGAAACACTCCTCGTGCCAGTACCGGCCCTTATGGCTGAGCTCCTGATGGAGGAAGGAGGGGAGAGTTTGATGAGAGGTATGTGGGGGGGAAATACATGCGGGCAACACAGACCTGATAACAAGTACATGCATGATAAAGCGCACCTTTGATTCCACAGGGATGGGTCGATGACACTCGGCGCAGGTGTTGGCGCAGAACTTGGTGTGGCAGCGGACGCACACCGGCTTGCCTTCGTTGCGGACGAACCTCTTTCCCCCGAGGTCCTCCCGACAGTAGAAACAGTGTGAGCTGTCAGACATCGTCACGCCGAGGGAGACTCAGAACTGCAACTAATAAAGCAAGACGAGAGAAAAGGTAAAAATCCTGCTCATCATGTAGGAATCATGTTAAAAACAATGCTGATTTTACAATGTTGTGTTTATTTATACATTGTGCAGTTAAATGCTTTGTGCCTCCCCTGATATTGTGCTTGACATAAATAAACTAATATCAATGACCAACAATGCAATATACAGTATGAAAGAAAAGAAAAAGTACACACAAAAGGAGAGATATGAATTTTATATCTTTCTTCCAACACAGAAAACTACTGATAACGCCACATAGGGGCACTGTTGGTTGCTGCACAAATAGTGAACAATTAGGGTTTGGTCCTTTTACCACTTTAAAGCTTTGTTTAAATGTCACTGTATTGTTTGGTACACTTTAGAGTTGTTTGTAACACTCATCAGCTGCTCTTGAGGTTTGAAAAGTTTAGCTGAAACCACCACATAGAGGTGCTGTTGTCCCACTACATGTGGGACTCAAGCAAAATTAAAAATATTATTTAATATTTACTGCTGCATTTCGCTGATAAGATTCCCTGCTCTTGAGTTTTAAATATTTGTTTTGTGAGAGAACCTAGCAACCAGGTGCACGTATCTGTTTCTGTGTGTTTGCGTATGTGCATAACATCCACGTCCTCACTCATACATCTTATCTCTGCCTGACAAAACAGCTCATACAACTGATAACTTGGACAAAGAAGCTGGTATCATAGGCAGACAAATGACTAACGACACAAGTCTGGATCGTGTACTCTGATGAGGGAATTTAAAATCTTATTTCCTGTTTTTGAATCAGATTCTGGCATTTTCACATATACGTCCCTGCCAAATCTATTTTATTGGGAAATAAAATACAGTTTGCACAACATGCAGTGTGGAGTTTAACCATCAAGTGATTTATTGTTTCAGGGTTCTTAATCAGCAGGTCAAGAACCTATTTTACGGTAATTTTCAGTGTTTTGCGTTTTCTTTTTGTTTTTTGTTTTTTTTTACAGCAAAATCAATTCAACCAGATGTTCCTAAAACATCTACGTGTTTTTTTTGTTTGTTTGTTTTTTTAAAAATCCCTAAAAACTAAAATGTAATCGGTTAGTCAGAAGATAATCAGGTTCAGTACAGAAAGTGTAATAGTGAGGTTTAATCAACATTTACTCAAGTACTACACTTAAGTACAGATTTCTTGTACTTGTAGTTTAGTTCAGTATTTTCATTTTATGCTATTTAATTTATAGTTCTACCCACTACTATTTCAGAGATTTTTTTTTTTTACTTCACTCGATTTATTTTATTCTACAGTATAACTAATAGTTAATGTTACAAATTAAAGTTTCATGCTAATCAAACAAAAAAGCTCATAAAATATGTTGCCGTTGCTCTAAATTTAACTACCCATCAATGTAAAAAGTTGTTAAAATAAGCTCCACCTCAATCAACTACTAGGGTAAAATGCTGCTTGCAAATAAATGTCTCACTATTAACATTTCCACAATATAATATACAATAATCTCACACTACCATGGGCCATTTTTCTGCGTGATGAACATTTTTATTTTCCATTGATTAAATTATGCTTATCTGTCTTCAGTAGCTTGAATGCAGGATGTGTACTTATAATGGAGTTTATTTTTACATTGTGGTAGTTTTACTTAAGTAAATATTTTGAATACTTCTTACTGTCTACCTTCAGGTTATATTAAAAAGTTCCAAAACTGGATGAAAGACTGAGACTAATTACCGTAAGGATGTCGTAAGCATCCTTATGAAACTGAGTTCTCACACAACAGTCCAAAAATCGCTCTCTCTAAAAGAAGAAAAAACACACACAAACCTCCTAACCATAGACCCAAAATCACCATGTTGTTCATCATAACTCCATCAAAGAGCCGTGATTACAGGGTCAGGATTTCAGAGGGTCAATAATAAACAACACGATGGCAAAATCACAACGACACAAACATAGAAATGTCGAGGAATACAAATCTGTTCACCGGGTTATTTCCCACATCAAGTTCACGCTGGCCGACCGCGAGGAATTCTCCAAAAGTGCTGTGAGAGAGCCGTGTGTGTGTGTGTGTGTGTGTGTGTGTGTGTGTGTGTGTGTGTGTGTGTGTGTGTGTGTGTGTGTGCGTGTGCGCCTGTGTGTGCATGTGTGTAAGGTGAACACATGAAGGAATGCCTGGTATGACTACTGTGGTGAGATCTGGAAGGTTGACAAGTCTTTGACAGAACCTCCACACACACACACACACACACACACACACACACACACACACACGCACACTCCACCTCTTACATGGACCACTCCCTAGCAGACCACTGAAACCTCAAACTATAGCGTTCACCATCCCGGTTGGAGCAGCATGTCAGCACAGATTCATGAGGAAGTTCTGGTTTTGGCACAGGACCGATGTTACCACAAGTTTTGGCTGCATTCACAAACATTCAAATCCTCCTCCTTGTTGTGATTCTCCTCAAACTCTGAGCAAAAATCACAGACGGATCAAGGATTCCTTTTTTTTAGCAAAGGGTCCACAGATGTGGGGGTTTTAATGGTGATGGCTGTCTTTATCAGTCACAGGTGGACAGAGGTAGTCCAGTTTTTAAAATCCTACCATTAACACTCCCTTTTTGAATGTGGAAATCATTATGTAACGGTTTTGGGTTGAAAATAGATTTGTTTTTTTGAGATTCAAGACTTGACCTTCATATTTGTCCTACTAGTCTCTCCTTTTTTGGTCTCTAACAGCTCTTATACAACACACTGTAGGTCAGGCCAACATTCATCTAAAGGTGCACTATGTAGTTTTTTGGGGAAAAAATTTAATCAGAAGAGAAAGGTCTTCATGGACTTGTTTTTAGGCCTAAATAAAACTCTATTTGTTTTCATGACTGAATAAACAAACTGACCCTAAAGAACAACAAACTTTCATCCTGTTTAACTTTGTTTATATTTGGCGGACCCTGCCACCTTTCTAGCTTAAAACAGTGTTCTTATTTTCCTATGAGAACAGCTTGTTTATTCAGTTATGGAAAATATAAATATTTCTGAGTTTGTTTTATTATCTCATCAACAGAGTAAATATTAAAATTCTGGGTTTGAATTTCATCTTCTTCTTTAAGGGGTCCTTTTTTCATTCAAAAAGAGGAGCTAAAATTGTGTTGGTTTTGAAATAAATACAGTTCTGGATGAAAGCCAGGCCATGTTGCTGTGTGTGGCTGCTAAACGCTAACGTCAGCATGCTAACGTACGTGCTAATACCATGCTGACAAATGGCATCGCTAACATGCTGGTACCAAGCAGCAATACTATTTACCTTGTTCGCTATCTTTTAGTTTAGCAAACTAGCACACTGATAAGTAGTTTTGCCCGTTGTGAAATATTGCACAAACTGAAATTACGACCAGATGGTGGCGCTAGATGAAAGTCTGAGGAGTTACTACAATTCATTGGATGTGTGTATCAATTTTAATGCAACTGTTTAGAGCATTTGTCTCAAAACCACATATGTGAACCTCATGTTGGCGCTACAGGAAAAGTAAGGGCCTCAGCAAAGTTGGTAGGATTCATCTTCCCGGGATCATACTGCAAATATCAGCCGAAAATGTTATGACAGTCTAACTTATAGTTGAGATATTTCAGTCTTCTCCAATTAGGTTGATTGACAGATGTTGTCATTCCTGAAGCCCCTTCTAGTATAGCCAAAAATATCATCTGCAGCCCAAACAGGCTGTAGTTAAACAATGTGTTTCTGAATTACGACTCGGTGGCTATTTTGGGTTTTCTTCACATTTTCTCCTCATTCTCTGCCTGCAGATGTATATGCTGACCCCTACTCACGAACAGATGACAGTATTTGCTGTAAATTGTTTTGAACTTTGTCTTCCAGCAACAGAAAACTTAACTTTTTTAAAAGGCATCTGGCTTAAAATACTTATTTTATAGTAAACAAAGCTTCCAGGTCTGAAAAGTGAAGCAGATCCCAAACTGCCCCTGGTTTCAAAAAGAAGTCTGATTGCATGTAAGCTTATGAGCAAATTACTTTTCACTTGATTTATTGCCTCTGTAACCAGTTTTCCTACTGACTGTATGGTCTCAGTCACTAGTTTCAAGTCTTCTTTAATACAGCATGATTATTGGTAATACAGCAAATTATGGTCCTGCTAAACAGTAAACAGACGATGTATTAAGTTATGTTTAAAGTCGCTACTACGGCAACCAGCTAACCCAGGATAGAGGTGATGCAATGGAGTGATGTCACTTCTGGCTCCAAACAACTAAGATGGTAACCGCTGTCAAGCCAAACTCAAGGCTTCAAAATGGTAGTCCACAAACCAATGAGTGACATCACAGTGGCACTATTTCATACAGCCCATGTTTAAAACATCTATTTTTTCCCATGAGAGAATGGTGAAAACTGATAATTAACTCTTTCAATTTAACGATTTGAAATAATTGAAACCAACATTTTAATATAGAAGGAAATCAATCACACCAGTAGCTGATGGCACAACATACAGGAAGTAAAATATTTAAACAGTCCACCTTAAGTCATTTTCACATATTTTAGTTTGTTACCCAGAGCCTGCTGTGTCTGAGGTTAAAGGTGCTGCTGTTAATAAAGCTGATTAAATAACTTCTTTTGTGTCTTGTCTCCTCAGCCAGACAATAAAGCTACAAACTGACACGGACATCATGTGGAGTGGACATACATCTTCCTTTCAGTGACCTGCTAATTCATCACTTATTAATGGAAAAACCAGCAGCTGCTTTATTTGTTGACTGGGCGAGGCTGCTCATCCATCCAGCACTACAAGTCAAGCCGGCCAAAGCCAACGCCTGGTATTTACTTTTTATTTTGTATTCTACTTCCTGTTTCTCCACAAGATAGTGATGACTTTCTGTGCTTTCTGCTCCTGTCTATTCTTGTTTTCCCCTCCACTGGCAGACTGTAGTAGTCCACACCTTCATGAACTGCTGTGTAGGCCTTTAGAGCAGGCAAGTACAATGCTTGTCTACCAGCATCTAGAAAATGTTATCTGATCGGAGGCACACAATGGCTGACAGGAAGCGAGCCAGTGTCCACACAGGTTGCACGAAAATAAATTACACACTGACGTCAGGCGGCTCTGAGGACAGTGTTGCAGCTTGTTTTTGTTTTTTTTCTTGCAATAAATGTTCTCGCTGTGTCACGGCTCGACAGCACGTATACATCATTTTTTCTCGTAGCCAAGCTGCCAATACAAAATTCTTTGTTTGATTGCCATGGAAACAGTGAAATGTGAAATTGAGTTGTGTCACGCAGTCGAAGCTGGAGGCAGCGCTGCAGCCAAGAATAACTCTGTGTGTGTATTTTCTGTTAATCACATTGTGGCGACGTGAATCTGTTCAGGAAAGTCACTCAAAAACCTCGGGCCCTGAGAGTAAACATTTTATCGTTAAGACTTGGTTTTTGGTTTACCCGAGGGTTGGGGTAAGGCCATGTAGTGGTTATGGGTAAAGGATAACACTGGAGTTATTCTACATTTTCCTTACTGTCAACAAATCAACTCAAACAGGAGAAAATTGTGCATTTGTTGGCAACTGTTTAATAGTTTTTTAACATGAATGGAGGTCTACGACACTGAAGAATAAGTCTCCTGCATCCTGGATACAAAGGCAACAAGTTTTGCCTTTGTATCCAGGATGCATCTAAAGTTTCAGCCACTCGACTGTTACAATTACAGCTCGGCTCTCTTTCTCAGAAACCCCAACCTGCTACTCTGCAGTAGATCTGTGGTGTAAAAATAAAACGGGGAGAGGTGACATCATGTAATGTGGACAAGAGCAAAATCACGCACATGTTAAAAACACAGGAGACGGAGACGGCAAAATAAAGAAACGGATGGAAAACAGCCTGGAACAAACACGACCAGACAAACTAAAAATAGTGTATATTGTTTTATAGAGCAACTGCATGTACCCACCATCTGTGTGTGTCTGTGTGTGTGTGTGTGTGTTGGCATTAGCTTATCGCTGAAGAATGTGGTGGAAAACTGAGAAACAGGAAGTCTCCGTCAGAACGGTGGAGTTGGCACAGTACGGCCACACACACACACACACACACACACTTTATTCTCTAATGTAGTGGCTATCACTCACTGTGTTTACACTACCATCTCATTAAAACCTGCAGATTCACAGACTATAAACCCTGGCTGAACTCGTGTTACATTCAATGTGTGCTGCAGGTGTTGACCTCTACTTGCACGCAGACTTTGAAAACACCCTCGCTCTTGAATCATTGACTTGGTATGGCAGCCAGTCCAAAATGTCTCTTAACGAGATATCCTGGCAGTTTAAAAATAGATGAGCGTTGAAACTCTGAATGTAAAAGTTCACCTTATGTTCATGAGCTGAGTTGATGCCAAAAAATGTCTGTTCAACTTGCCTGCCAATCTACATTTCCTCCTATTGGGGTTATAATGTAGATATTGTATAGCGTGCCCAAGTCACACCCTTTCCGGTGGACCCCATGTGACCTTATTTTGGAAAAACCTAGTTTTTTGATCCTGCTTAAATGAACCACACATATGATGTTTGTCAATTTGAAAGATAATTTTCCAGGTCAAAGTTGCAGTTTGTTGTAAATAAAGTCAAATATCATCTAGTTTTGTGTGAAACCTCTCAGTGAACTGCATCGTCTCGCTCAAC